>NW_028123759.1:0-624716 GCF_965194805.1 Balaenoptera borealis
GTCTCTCGTTGGTTCCACGTCTTCCCGTTTATCCTCAGGACAAATTGCAACCTGTATGGAACAGGAGGTTAAAGGTGCTGATGCTCCAAGTAGGGAGCTTGCTAGTAAAGCGGCTGGAATGGCGAACCCGGGCACAAGGAGATGAGAAATGAGGTGCGTTTTAGAAACCTTTCCCCATCACACGGTGTACCATCTTCTGGGTTTCTCATGCATGTTTTCGATGTAGGAAGATGCCCTTGAACCTGGAGATTTGGGACCCATGCGATGGGTACCACGCAGTATTCCTTTAAAGGGTCTGCGTTTGCTCACCCAACCTCACCAAACCTCTCAGCCCCAAGAGTGTCCACCCTTATGTCTCATCCAGCTGTGCATCTAGATATGGTCAATCCAGGTTGCATCACAGCCCCTGAACGCATTGTGTAAGAATTTCTCTCTCTTTCACTGTCTTTGTTTCATGGGTGTTTCAAAGTAATTTATTTTTATAATGGGGTTTAGCTGCTTTTCACTGCTGTGTTTATGCCGCTTTACACCCACTTGACACACTAACAGATATCAATACATAGGTTTTACGATTATTATTAGTCAGATATATTCTTGTGCGGTGAATAGGGCGTGTTGAGTCCAGTTCTCTGAGCAAGGAGTAGGTCTTGTCTATTACATATTGGGTTTATGGAACGGTATCTGAGCTAATTTGATACCCTTGTTTTATGTATCACCCCACCTCACCTTTCCCGTTAAGCAGCCATAGTGTGTTTTCTGCATGTGTGACTCTGTTCTGTTTTGTAATTCAGTTCAAGTGTAACGGTTTTTACATTCCCTCTATCAGTGATACCTTATGAGAAGTGTCCTTTTCTGTGTGACTTATTTCACTTAGAATCGTCGTACCTAAATCCACTCATCATGCTGCTACTAACCTTACGACATTGATTTCATGGCTGAGTGATATTCCATTGTACATAAGGACCACAACTTCTTTATCCATTTTTCTCTTTCCTGGGATATTTAAGGTGGAATGAAGTGGAGGTCCTGGTCAACAGAGCAGCCCTAAACTTTGGGGTGCTTGTGTCTTGCTGATTTTTAATTTTCCCAATTTATACCCCCATGAGTGGAAGTGCCCTATGCTCTCTAAGCTGTGTTTTTCAGATGTTTCAGGACTCACCGGACACTTCTCCAGAGTGGCTCTTGGCAATTTACATCCCGCCCATCAGTGTAGCAAGGCTCCCATTTCTCCATGGCCTGTCCTGCATTTCTGGTTTTGACACTTTTTTCAGCATGGCCCTTTTGACCGATGGGAAGCGAGACTTCTTTGTAGCGCTGATTTGCCTTTCCAGGTTCCTTGGTTGGCCAAAAAGGGCGTATGCGTTTTTTCCTGAATATATTCAGGAAAAAACGCATACGCCCTTTTTGGCCAAGGGCATCATTGTCAACGTTTTGCCGCTTTTCATGTGCTTTAAAGGTGATTCGTATCTACCTCCTGAAATCTGTTTCCTGCAATTCTGCCTTGATTTCAAATCCTCTTCTTTGCCTTCCCTCTATATATTTGTGGACGAGAGTTATCATTAATAACTCTGCAGGTTTGTGAATTGCAGTGCCCTGAACCTCCATTTTACAACTCGTTTTTATGGGAGCTGGCGGCAAAATCGCAGAATGGCTTTAGGCCCTGTTCTGGTTCCGGGGGGCAGGCTGAGCCTGTGGTTAATTCTTCTTTCTGATGGGAAAATACAGTGACCTGTGCCTGTCCCAACACCAAGAGCTAGTCTCTCGTTGGTTCCACGTCTTCCCGTTTATCCTCAGGACAAATTGCAACCTGTATGGAACAGGAGGTTAAAGGTGCTGATGCTCCAAGTAGGGAGCTTGCTAGTAAAGCGGCTGGAATGGCGAACCCGGGCACAAGGAGATGAGAAATGAGGTGCGTTTTAGAAACCTTTCCCCATCACACGGTGTACCATCTTCTGGGTTTCTCATGCATGTTTTTGATGTAGGAAGATGCCCTTGAACCTGGAGATTTGGGACCCATGCGATGGGTACCACGCAGTATTCCTTTAAAGGGTCTGCGTTTGCTCACCCAACCTCACCAAACCTCTCAGCCCCAAGAGTGTCCACCCTTATGTCTCATCCAGCTGTGCATCTAGATATGGTCAATCCAGGTTGCATCACAGCTCCTGAACGCATTGTGTAAGAATTTCTCTCTCTTTCACTGTCTTTGTTTCATGGGTGTTTCAAAGTAATTTATTTTTATAATGGGGTTTAGCTGCTTTTCACTGCTGTGTTTATGCCGCTTTACACCCACTTGACACACTAACAGAGAGATATCAATACATAGGTTTTACGATTATTATTAGTCAGATATATTTTTGTGCGGTGAATAGGGCGTGTTGAGTCCAGTTCTCTGAGCCAGGAGTAGGTCTTGTCTATTACATATTGGGTTTATGGAACGGTATCTGAGTTAATTTGATACCCTTCTTTTATGTATCACCCCACCTCACCTTTCCCGTTAAGCAGCCATAGTGTGTTTTCTGCATGTGTGACTCTGTTCTGTTTTGTAATTCAGTTCAAGTGTAACGGTTTTTACATTCCCTCTATCAGTGATACCTTATGAGAAGTGTCCTTTTCTGTGTGACTTATTTCACTTAGAATCATCGTACCTAAATCCACTCATCATGCTGCTACTAACCTTACGACATTGATTTCATGGCTGAGTGGTATTCCATTGTACATAAGGACCACCACTTCTGTATCCATTTTTCTCTTTCCTGGGATATTTAAGGTGGAATGAAGTGGAGGTCCTGGTCAACAGAGCAGCCCTAAACTTTGGGGTGCTTGTGTCTTGCTGATTTTTAATTTTCCCAATTTATACCCCCATGAGTGGAAGTGCCCTATGCTCTCTAAGCTGTGTTTTTCAGATGTTTCAGGACTCACCGGACACTTCTCCGGAGTGGCTCTTGGCAATTTACATCCCGCCCATCAGTGTAGCAAGGCTCCCATTTCTCCATGGCCTGTCCTGCATTTCTGGTTTTGACACTTTTTTCAGCATGGCCCTTTTGACCGATGGGAAGCGAGACTTCTTTGTAGCGCTGATTTGCCTTTCCAGGTTGCTTGGTTGGCCAAAAAGGGCGTATGCGTTTTTTCCTGAATATATTCAGGAAAAAACGCATACGCCCTTTTTGGCCAAGGGCATCATTGTCAACGTTTTGCCGCTTTTCATGTGCTTTAAAGGCGATTCGTATCTACCTCCTGAAATCTGTTTCCTGCAATTCTGCCTTGATTTCAAATCCTCTTCTTTGCCTTCCCTCAATATATTTGTGGACGGGAGTTATCATTTATAACTCTGCAGGTTTGTGAATTGCAGTGCCCTGAACCTCCATTTTACAACTCGTTTTTATGGGAGCTGGCCGCAAAATCGCAGAATGGCTTCAGGCCCTGTTCTGGTTCCGGGGGGCAGGCTGAGCCTGTGGTTAATTCTTCTTTCTGATGGGAAAATAGAGTGACCTGTGCCTGTCCCAACACCAAGAGCTAGTCTCTCGTTGGTTCCACGTCTTCCCGTTTATCCTCAGGACAAATTGCAACCTGTATGGAACAGGAGGTTAAAGGTGCTGATGCTCCAAGTAGGGAGCTTGCTAGTAAAGCGGCTGGAATGGCGAACCCGGGCACAAGGAGATGAGAAATGAGGTGCGTTTTAGAAACCTTTCCCCATCACACGGTGTACCATCTTCTGGGTTTCTCATGCATGTTTTCGATGTAGGAAGATGCCCTTGAACCTGGAGATTTGGGACCCATGCGATGGGTACCACGCAGTATTCCTTTAAAGGGTCTGCGTTTGCTCACCCAACCTCACCAAACCTCTCAGCCCCAAGAGTGTCCACCCTTATGTCTCATCCAGCTGTGCATCTAGATATGGTCAATCCAGGTTGCATCACAGCCCCTGAACGCATTGTGTAAGAATTTCTCTCTCTTTCACTGTCTTTGTTTCATGGGTGTTTCAAAGTAATTTATTTTTATAATGGGGTTTAGCTGCTTTTCACTGCTGTGTTTATGCCGCTTTACACCCACTTGACACACTAACAGAGAGATATCAATACATAGGTTTTACGATTATTATTAGTCAGATATATTCTTGTGCGGTGAATAGGGCGTGTTGAGTCCAGTTCTCTGAGCAAGGAGTAGGTCTTGTCTATTACATATTGGGTTTATGGAACGGTATCTGAGCTAATTTGATACCCTTGTTTTATGTATCACCCCACCTCACCTTTCCCGTTAAGCAGCCATAGTGTGTTTTCTGCATGTGTGACTCTGTTCTGTTTTGTAATTCAGTTCAAGTGTAACGGTTTTTACATTCCCTCTATCAGTGATACCTTATGAGAAGTGTCCTTTTCTGTGTGACTTATTTCACTTAGAATCGTCGTACCTAAATCCACTCATCATGCTGCTACTAACCTTACGACATTGATTTCATGGCTGAGTGGTATTCCATTGTACATAAGGACCACAACTTCTTTATCCATTTTTCTCTTTCCTGGGATATTTAAGGTGGAATGAAGTGGAGGTCCTGGTCAACAGAGCAGCCCTAAACTTTGGGGTGCTTGTGTCTTGCTGATTTTTCATTTTCCCAATTTATACCCCCATGAGTGGAAGTGCCCTATGCTCTCTAAGCTGTGTTTTTCAGATGTTTCAGGACTCACCGGACACTTCTCCGGAGTGGCTCTTGGCAATTTACATCCCGCCCATCAGTGTAGCAAGGCTCCCATTTCTCCATGGCCTGTCCTGCATTTCTGGTTTTGACACTTTTTTCAGCATGGCCCTTTTGACCGATGGGAAGCGAGACTTCTTTGTAGTGCTGATTTGCCTTTCCAGGTTGCTTGGTTGGCCAAAAAGGGCGTATGCGTTTTTTCCTGAATATATTCAGGAAAAAACGCATACGCCCTTTTTGGCCAAGGGCATCATTGTCAACGTTTTGCCGCTTTTCATGTGCTTTAAAGGCGATTCGTATCTACCTCCTGAAATCTGTTTCCTGCAATTCTGCCTTGATTTCAAATCCTCTTCTTTGCCTTCCCTCAATATATTTGTGGACGGGAGTTATCATTTATAACTCTGCAGGTTTGTGAATTGCAGTGCCCTGAACCTCCATTTTACAACTCGTTTTTATGGGAGCTGGCCGCAAAATCGCAGAATGGCTTCAGGCCCTGTTCTGGTTCCGGGGGGCAGGCTGAGCCTGTGGTTAATTCTTCTTTCTGATGGGAAAATAGAGTGACCTGTGCCTGTCCCAACACCAAGAGCTAGTCTCTCGTTGGTTCCACGTCTTCCCGTTTATCCTCAGGACAAATTGCAACCTGTATGGAACAGGAGGTTAAAGGTGCTGATGCTCCAAGTAGGGAGCTTGCTATTAAAGCGGCTGGAATGGCGAACCCGGGCACAAGGAGATGAGAAATGAGGTGCGTTTTAGAAACCTTTCCCCATCACACGGTGTACCATCTTCTGGGTTTCTCATGCATGTTTTTGATGTAGGAAGATGCCCTTGAACCTGGAGATTTGGGACCCATGCGATGGGTACCACGCAGTATTCCTTTAAAGGGTCTGCGTTTGCTCACCCAACCTCACCAAACCTCTCAGCCCCAAGAGTGTCCACCCTTATGTCTCATCCAGCTGTGGGTCTAGATATGGTCAATCCAGGTTGCATCACAGCCCCTGAACGCATTGTGTAAGAATTTCTCTCTCTTTCACTGTCTTTGTTTCATGGGTGTTTCAAAGTAATTTATTTTTATAATGGGGTTTAGCTGCTTTTCACTGCTGTGTTTATGCCGCTTTACACCCACTTGACACACTAACAGAGAGATATCAATACATAGGTTTTACGATTATTATTAGTCAGATATATTCTTGTGCGGTGAATAGGGCATGTTGAGTCCAGTTCTCTGAGCAAGGAGTAGGTCTTGTCTATTACATATTGGGTTTATGGAACGGTATCTGAGCTAATTTGATACCCTTGTTTTATGTATCACCCCACCTCACCTTTCCCGTTAAGCAGCCATAGTGTGTTTTCTGCATGTGTGACTCTGTTCTGTTTTGTAATTCAGTTCAAGTGTAACGGTTTTTACATTCCCTCTATCAGTGATACCTTATGAGAAGTGTCCTTTTCTGTGTGACTTATTTCACTTAGAATCGTTGTACCTAAATCCTCTCATCATGCTGCTACTAACCTTACGACATTGATTTCATGGCTGAGTGATATTCCATTGTACATAAGGACCACAACTTCTTTATCCATTTTTCTCTTTCCTGGGATATTTAAGGTGGAATGAAGTGGAGGTCCTGGTCAACAGAGCAGCCCTAAACTTTGGGGTGCTTGTGTCTTGCTGATTTTTAATTTTCCCAATTTATACCCCCATGAGTGGAAGTGCCCTATGCTCTCTAAGCTGTGTTTTTCAGATGTTTCAGGACTCACCGGACACTTCTCCAGAGTGGCTCTTGGCAATTTACATCCCGCCCATCAGTGTAGCAAGGCTCCCATTTCTCCATGGCCTGTCCTGCATTTCTGGTTTTGACACTTTTTTCAGCATGGCCCTTTTGACCGATGGGAAGCGAGACTTCTTTGTAGCGCTGATTTGCCTTTCCAGGTTCCTTGGTTGGCCAAAAAGGGCGTATGCGTTTTTTCCTGAATATATTCAGGAAAAAACGCATACGCCCTTTTTGGCCAAGGGCATCATTGTCAACGTTTTGCCGCTTTTCATGTGCTTTAAAGGTGATTCGTATCTACCTCCTGAAATCTGTTTCCTGCAATTCTGCCTTGATTTCAAATCCTCTTCTTTGCCTTCCCTCTATATATTTGTGGACGAGAGTTATCATTAATAACTCTGTAGGTTTGTGAATTGCAGTGCCCTGAACCTCCATTTTACAACTCGTTTTTATGGGAGCTGGCGGCAAAATCGCAGAATGGCTTTAGGCCCTGTTCTGGTTCCGGGGGGCAGGCTGAGCCTGTGGTTAATTCTTCTTTCTGATGGGAAAATAGAGTGACCTGTGCCTGTCCCAACACCAAGAGCTAGTCTCTCGTTGGTTCCACGTCTTCCCGTTTATCCTCAGGACAAATTGCAACCTGTATGGAACAGGAGGTTAAAGGTGCTGATGCTCCAAGTAGGGAGCTTGCTAGTAAAGCGGCTGGAATGGCGAACCCAGGCACAAGGAGATGAGAAATGAGGTGCGTTTTAGAAACCTTTCCCCATCACACGGTGTACCATCTTCTGGGTTTCTCATGCATGTTTTTGATGTAGGAAGATGCCCTTGAACCTGGAGATTTGGGACCCATGCGATGGGTACCACGCAGTATTCCTTTAAAAGGTCTGCGTTTGCTCACCAAACCTCACCAAACCTCTCAGCCCCAAGAGTGTCCACCCTTATGTCTCATCCAGCTGTGCGTCTAGATATGGTCAATCCAGGTTGCATCACAGCTCCTGAACGCATTGTGTAAGAATTTCTCTCTCTTTCACTGTCTTTGTTTCATGGGTGTTTCAAAGTAATTTATTTTTATAATGGGGTTTAGCTGCTTTTCACTGCTGTGTTTATGCCGCTTTACACCCACTTGACACACTAACAGAGAGATATCAATACATAGGTTTTACGATTATTATTAGTCAGATATATTCTTGTGCGGTGAATAGGGCGTGTTGAGTCCAGTTCTCTGAGCAAGGAGTAGGTCTTGTCTATTACATATTGGGTTTATGGAACGGTATCTGAGCTAATTTGATACCCTTGTTTTATGTATCACCCCACCTCACCTTTCCCGTTAAGCAGCCATAGTGTGTTTTCTGCATGTGTGACTCTGTTCTGTTTTGTAATTCAGTTCAAGTGTAACGGTTTTTACATTCCCTCTATCAGTGATACCTTATGAGAAGTGTCCTTTTCTGTGTGACTTATTTCACTTAGAATCGTCGTACCTAAATCCACTCATCATGCTGCTACTAACCTTACGACATTGATTTCATGGCTGAGTGGTATTCCATTGTACATAAGGACCACAACTTCTTTATCCATTTTTCTCTTTCCTGGGATATTTAAGGTGGAATGAAGTGGAGGTCCTGGTCAACAGAGCAGCCCTAAACTTTGGGGTGCTTGTGTCTTGCTGATTTTTCATTTTCCCAATTTATACCCCCATGAGTGGAAGTGCCCTATGCTCTCTAAGCTGTGTTTTTCAGATGTTTCAGGACTCACCGGACACTTCTCCGGAGTGGCTCTTGGCAATTTACATCCCGCCCATCAGTGTAGCAAGGCTCCCATTTCTCCATGGCCTGTCCTGCATTTCTGGTTTTGACACTTTTTTCAGCATGGCCCTTTTGACCGATGGGAAGCGAGACTTCTTTGTAGCGCTGATTTGCCTTTCCAGGTGGCTTGGTTGGCCAAAAAGGGCGTATGCGTTTTTTCCTGAATATATTCAGGAAAAAACGCATACGCCCTTTTTGGCCAAGGGCATCATTGTCAACGTTTTGCCGCTTTTCATGTGCTTTAAAGGCGATTCGTATCTACCTCCTGAAATCTGTTTCCTGCAATTCTGCCTTGATTTCAAATCCTCTTCTTTGCCTTCCCTCAATATATTTGTGGACGGGAGTTATCATTTATAACTCTGCAGGTTTGTGAATTGCAGTGCCCTGAACCTCCATTTTACAACTCGTTTTTATGGGAGCTGGCTGCAAAATCGGAGAATGGCTTCAGGCCCTGTTCTGGTTCCGGGGGGCAGGCTGAGCCTGTGGTTAATTCTTCTTTCTGATGGGAAAATAGAGTGACCTGTGCCTGTCCCAACACCAAGAGCTAGTCTCTCGTTGGTTCCACGTCTTCCCGTTTATCCTCAGGACAAATTGCAACCTGCATGGAACAGGAGGTTAAAGGTGCTGATGCTCCAAGTAGGGAGCTTGCTAGTAAAGCGGCTGGAATGGCGAACCCGGGCACAAGGAGATGAGAAATGAGGTGCGTTTTAGAAACCTTTCCCCATCACACGGTGTACCATCTTCTGGGTTTCTCATGCATGTTTTTGATGTAGGAAGATGCCCTTGAACCTGGAGATTTGGGACCCATGCGATGGGTACCACGCAGTATTCCTTTAAAGGGTCTGCGTTTGCTCACCCAACCTCACCAAACCTCTCAGCCCCAAGAGTGTCCACCCTTATGTCTCATCCAGCTGTGCGTCTAGATATGGTCAATCCAGGTTGCATCACAGCCCCTGAACGCATTGTGTAAGAATTTCTCTCTCTTTCACTGTCTTTGTTTCATGGGTGTTTCAAAGTAATTTATTTTTATAATGGGGTTTAGCTGCTTTTCACTGCTGTGTTTATGCCGCTTTACACCCACTTGACACACTAACAGAGAGATATCAATACATAGGTTTTACGATTATTATTAGTCAGATATATTCTTGTGCGGTGAATAGGGCGTGTTGAGTCCAGTTCTCTGAGCCAGGAGTAGGTCTTGTCTATTACATATTGGGTTTATGGAACGGTATCTGAGCTAATTTGATACCCTTGTTTTATGTATCACCCCACCTCACCTTTCCCGTTAAGCAGCCATAGTGTGTTTTCTGCATGTGTGACTCTGTTCTGTTTTGTAATTCAGTTCAAGTGTAACGGTTTTTACATTCCCTCTATCAGTGATACCTTATGAGAAGTGTCCTTTTCTGTGTGACTTATTTCACTTAGAATCGTCGTACCTAAATCCACTCATCATGCTGCTACTAACCTTACGACATTGATTTCATGGCTGAGTGGTATTCCATTGTACATAAGGACCACAACTTCTTTATCCATTTTTCTCTTTCCTGGGATATTTAAGGTGGAATGAAGTGGAGGTCCTGGTCAACAGAGCAGCCCTAAACTTTGGGGTGCTTGTGTCTTGCTGATTTTTAATTTTCCCAATTTATACCCCCATGAGTGGAAGTGCCCTATGCTCTCTAAGCTGTGTTTTTCAGATGTTTCAGGACTCACCGGACACTTCTCCGGAGTGGCTCTTGGCAATTTACATCCCGCCCATCAGTGTAGCAAGGCTCCCATTTCTCCATGGCCTGTCCTGCATTTCTGGTTTTGACACTTTTTTCAGCATGGCCCTTTTGACCGATGGGAAGCGAGACTTCTTTGTAGTGCTGATTTGCCTTTCCAGGTTGCTTGGTTGGCCAAAAAGGGCGTATGCGTTTTTTCCTGAATATATTCAGGAAAAAACGCATACGCCCTTTTTGGCCAAGGGCATCATTGTCAACGTTTTGCCGCTTTTCATGTGCTTTAAAGGCGATTCGTATCTACCTCCTGAAATCTGTTTCCTGCAATTCTGCCTTGATTTCAAATCCTCTTCTTTGCCTTCCCTCAATATATTTGTGGACGGGAGTTATCATTTATAACTCTGCAGGTTTGTGAATTGCAGTGCCCTGAACCTCCATTTTACAACTCGTTTTTATGGGAGCTGGCCGCAAAATCGCAGAATGGCTTCAGGCCCTGTTCTGGTTCCGGGGGGCAGGCTGAGCCTGTGGTTAATTCTTCTTTCTGATGGGAAAATAGAGTGACCTGTGCCTGTCCCAACACCAAGAGCTAGTCTCTCGTTGGTTCCACGTCTTCCCGTTTATCCTCAGGACAAATTGCAACCTGTATGGAACAGGAGGTTAAAGGTGCTGATGCTCCAAGTAGGGAGCTTGCTAGTAAAGCGGCTGGAATGGCGAACCCGGGCACAAGGAGATGAGAAATGAGGTGCGTTTTAGAAACCTTTCCCCATCACACGGTGTACCATCTTCTGGGTTTCTCATGCATGTTTTTGATGTAGGAAGATGCCCTTGAACCTGGAGATTTGGGACCCATGCGATGGGTACCACGCAGTATTCCTTTAAAGGGTCTGCGTTTGCTCACCCAACCTCACCAAACCTCTCAGCCCCAAGAGTGTCCACCCTTATGTCTCATCCAGCTGTGCGTCTAGATATGGTCAATCCAGGTTGCATCACAGCCCCTGAACGCATTGTGTAAGAATTTCTCTCTCTTTCACTGTCTTTGTTTCATGGGTGTTTCAAAGTAATTTATTTTTATAATGGGGTTTAGCTGCTTTTCACTGCTGTGTTTATGCCGCTTTACACCCACTTGACACACTAACAGATATCAATACATAGGTTTTACGATTATTATTAGTCAGATATATTCTTGTGCGGTGAATAGGGCGTGTTGAGTCCAGTTCTCTGAGCAAGGAGTAGGTCTTGTCTATTACATATTGGGTTTATGGAACGGTATCTGAGCTAATTTGATACCCTTGTTTTATGTATCACCCCACCTCACCTTTCCCGTTAAGCAGCCATAGTGTGTTTTCTGCATGTGTGACTCTGTTCTGTTTTGTAATTCAGTTCAAGTGTAACGGTTTTTACATTCCCTCTATCAGTGATACCTTATGAGAAGTGTCCTTTTCTGTGTGACTTATTTCACTTAGAATCGTCGTACCTAAATCCACTCATCATGCTGCTACTAACCTTACGACATTGATTTCATGGCTGAGTGATATTCCATTGTACATAAGGACCACAACTTCTTTATCCATTTTTCTCTTTCCTGGGATATTTAAGGTGGAATGAAGTGGAGGTCCTGGTCAAGAGAGCAGCCCTAAACTTTGGGGTGCTTGTGTCTTGCTGATTTTTAATTTTCCCAATTTATACCCCCATGAGTGGAAGTGCCCTATGCTCTCTAAGCTGTGTTTTTCAGATGTTTCAGGACTCACCGGACACTTCTCCGGAGTGGCTCTTGGCAATTTACATCCCGCCCATCAGTGTAGCAAGGCTCCCATTTCTCCATGGCCTGTCCTGCATTTCTGGTTTTGACACTTTTTTCAGCATGGCCCTTTTGACCGATGGGAAGCGAGACTTCTTTGTAGCGCTGATTTGCCTTTCCAGGTTCCTTGGTTGGCCAAAAAGGGCGTATGCGTTTTTTCCTGAATATATTCAGGAAAAAACGCATACGCACTTTTTGGCCAAGGGCATCATTGTCAACGTTTTGCCGCTTTTCATGTGCTTTAAAGGCGATTCGTATCTACCTCCTGAAATCTGTTTCCTGCAATTCTGCCTTGATTTCAAATCCTCTTCTTTGCCTTCCCTCAATATATTTGTGGACGAGAGTTATCATTAATAACTCTGCAGGTTTGTGAATTGCAGTGCCCTGAACCTCCATTTTACAACTCGTTTTTATGGGAGCTGGCCGCAAAATCGCAGAATGGCTTCAGGCCCTGTTCTGGTTCCGGGGGGCAGGCTGAGCCTGTGGTTAATTCTTCTTTCTGATGGGAAAATAGAGTGACCTGTGCCTGTCCCAACACCAAGAGCTAGTCTCTCGTTGGTTCCACGTCTTCCCGTTTATCCTCAGGACAAATTGCAACCTGCATGGAACAGGAGGTTAAAGGTGCTGATGCTCCAAGTAGGGAGCTTGCTAGTAAAGCGGCTGGAATGGCGAACCCGGGCACAAGGAGATGAGAAATGAGGTGCGTTTTAGAAACCTTTCCCCATCACACGGTGTACCATCTTCTGGGTTTCTCATGCATGTTTTTGATGTAGGAAGATGCCCTTGAACCTGGAGATTTGGGACCCATGCGATGGGTACCACGCAGTATTCCTTTAAAGGGTCTGCGTTTGCTCACCCAACCTCACCAAACCTCTCAGCCCCAAGAGTGTCCACCCTTATGTCTCATCCAGCTGTGCGCCTAGATATGGTCAATCCAGGTTGCATCACAGCCCCTGAACGCATTGTGTAAGAATTTCTCTCTCTTTCACTGTCTTTGTTTCATGGGTGTTTCAAAGTAATTTATTTTTATAATGGGGTTTAGCTGCTTTTCACTGCTGTGTTTATGCCGCTTTACACCCACTTGACACACTAACAGAGAGATATCAATACATAGGTTTTACGATTATTATTAGTCAGATATATTCTTGTGCGGTGAATAGGGCATGTTGAGTCCAGTTCTCTGAGCAAGGAGTAGGTCTTGTCTATTACATATTGGGTTTATGGAACGGTATCTGAGCTAATTTGATACCCTTGTTTTATGTATCACCCCACCTCACCTTTCCCGTTAAGCAGCCATAGTGTGTTTTCTGCATGTGTGACTCTGTTCTGTTTTGTAATTCAGTTCAAGTGTAACGGTTTTTACATTCCCTCTATCAGTGATACCTTATGAGAAGTGTCCTTTTCTGTGTGACTTATTTCACTTAGAATCGTCGTACCTAAATCCACTCATCATGCTGCTACTAACCTTACGACATTGATTTCATGGCTGAGTGGTATTCCATTGTACATAAGGACCACAACTTCTTTATCCATTTTTCTCTTTCCTGGGATATTTAAGGTGGAATGAAGTGGAGGTCCTGGTCAACAGAGCAGCCCTAAACTTTGGGGTGCTTGTGTCTTGCTGATTTTTAATTTTCCCAATTTATACCCCCATGAGTGGAAGTGCCCTATGCTCTCTAAGCTGTGTTTTTCAGATGTTTCAGGACTCACCGGACACTTCTCCGGAGTGGCTCTTGGCAATTTACATCCCGCCCATCAGTGTAGCAAGGCTCCCATTTCTCCATGGCCTGTCCTGCATTTCTGGTTTTGACACTTTTTTCAGCATGGCCCTTTTTACCGATGGGAAGCGAGACTTCTTTGTAGTGCTGATTTGCCTTTCCAGGTTGCTTGGTTGGCCAAAAAGGGCGTATGCGTTTTTTCCTGAATATATTCAGGAAAAAACGCATACGCCCTTTTTGGCCAAGGGCATCATTGTCAACGTTTTGCCGCTTTTCATGTGCTTTAAAGGCGATTCGTATCTACCTCCTGAAATCTGTTTCCTGCAATTCTGCCTTGATTTCAAATCCTCTTCTTTGCCTTCCCTCAATATATTTGTGGACGGGAGTTATCATTTATAACTCTGCAGGTTTGTGAATTGCAGTGCCCTGAACCTCCATTTTACAACTCGTTTTTATGGGAGCTGGCGGCAAAATCGCAGAATGGCTTCAGGCCCTGTTCTGGTTCCGGGGGGCAGGCTGAGCCTGTGGTTAATTCTTCTTTCTGATGGGAAAATAGAGTGACCTGTGCCTGTCCCAACACCAAGAGCTAGTCTCTCGTTGGTTCCACGTCTTCCCGTTTATCCTCAGGACAAATTGCAACCTGTATGGAACAGGAGGTTAAAGGTGCTGATGCTCCAAGTAGGGAGCTTGCTATTAAAGCAGCTGGAATGGCGAACCCGGGCACAAGGAGATGACAAATGAGGTGCGTTTTAGAAACCTTTCCCCATCACACGGTGTACCATCTTCTGGGTTTCTCATGCATGTTTTTGATGTAGGAAGATGCCCTTGAAGCTGGAGATTTGGGACCCATGCGATGGGTACCACGCAGTATTCCTTTAAAGGGTCTGCGTTTGCTCACCCAACCTCACCAAACCTCTCAGCCCCAAGAGTGTCCACCCTTATGTCTCATCCAGCTGTGGGTCTAGATATGGTCAATCCAGGTTGCATCACAGCCCCTGAACGCATTGTGTAAGAATTTCTCTCTCTTTCACTGTCTTTGTTTCATGGGTGTTTCAAAGTAATTTATTTTTATAATGGGGTTTAGCTGCTTTTCACTGCTGTGTTTATGCCGCTTTACACCCACTTGACACACTAACAGAGAGATATCAATACATAGGTTTTACGATTATTATTAGTCAGATATATTCTTGTGCGGTGAATAGGGCATGTTGAGTCCAGTTCTCTGAGCAAGGAGTAGGTCTTGTCTATTACATATTGGGTTTATGGAACGGTATCTGAGCTAATTTGATACCCTTGTTTTATGTATCACCCCACCTCACCTTTCCCGTTAAGCAGCCATAGTGTGTTTTCTGCATGTGTGACTCTGTTCTGTTTTGTAATTCAGTTCAAGTGTAACGGTTTTTACATTCCCTCTATCAGTGATACCTTATGAGAAGTGTCCTTTTCTGTGTGACTTATTTCACTTAGAATCGTTGTACCTAAATCCTCTCATCATGCTGCTACTAACCTTACGACATTGATTTCATGGCTGAGTGATATTCCATTGTACATAAGGACCACAACTTCTTTATCCATTTTTCTCTTTCCTGGGATATTTAAGGTGGAATGAAGTGGAGGTCCTGGTCAACAGAGCAGCCCTAAACTTTGGGGTGCTTGTGTCTTGCTGATTTTTAATTTTCCCAATTTATACCCCCATGAGTGGAAGTGCCCTATGCTCTCTAAGCTGTGTTTTTCAGATGTTTCAGGACTCACCGGACACTTCTCCAGAGTGGCTCTTGGCAATTTACATCCCGCCCATCAGTGTAGCAAGGCTCCCATTTCTCCATGGCCTGTCCTGCATTTCTGGTTTTGACACTTTTTTCAGCATGGCCCTTTTGACCGATGGGAAGCGAGACTTCTTTGTAGCGCTGATTTGCCTTTCCAGGTTCCTTGGTTGGCCAAAAAGGGCGTATGCGTTTTTTCCTGAATATATTCAGGAAAAAACGCATACGCCCTTTTTGGCCAAGGGCATCATTGTCAACGTTTTGCCGCTTTTCATGTGCTTTAAAGGTGATTCGTATCTACCTCCTGAAATCTGTTTCCTGCAATTCTGCCTTGATTTCAAATCCTCTTCTTTGCCTTCCCTCTATATATTTGTGGACGAGAGTTATCATTAATAACTCTGCAGGTTTGTGAATTGCAGTGCCCTGAACCTCCATTTTACAACTCGTTTTTATGGGAGCTGGCGGCAAAATCGCAGAATGGCTTTAGGCCCTGTTCTGGTTCCGGGGGGCAGGCTGAGCCTGTGGTTAATTCTTCTTTCTGATGGGAAAATACAGTGACCTGTGCCTGTCCCAACACCAAGAGCTAGTCTCTCGTTGGTTCCACGTCTTCCCGTTTATCCTCAGGACAAATTGCAACCTGTATGGAACAGGAGGTTAAAGGTGCTGATGCTCCAAGTAGGGAGCTTGCTAGTAAAGCGGCTGGAATGGCGAACCCGGGCACAAGGAGATGAGAAATGAGGTGCGTTTTAGAAACCTTTCCCCATCACACGGTGTACCATCTTCTGGGTTTCTCATGCATGTTTTTGATGTAGGAAGATGCCCTTGAACCTGGAGATTTGGGACCCATGCGATGGGTACCACGCAGTATTCCTTTAAAGGGTCTGCGTTTGCTCACCCAACCTCACCAAACCTCTCAGCCCCAAGAGTGTCCACCCTTATGTCTCATCCAGCTGTGCATCTAGATATGGTCAATCCAGGTTGCATCACAGCTCCTGAACGCATTGTGTAAGAATTTCTCTCTCTTTCACTGTCTTTGTTTCATGGGTGTTTCAAAGTAATTTATTTTTATAATGGGGTTTAGCTGCTTTTCACTGCTGTGTTTATGCCGCTTTACACCCACTTGACACACTAACAGAGAGATATCAATACATAGGTTTTACGATTATTATTAGTCAGATATATTCTTGTGCGGTGAATAGGGCGTGTTGAGTCCAGTTCTCTGAGCCAGGAGTAGGTCTTGTCTATTACATATTGGGTTTATGGAACGGTATCTGAGTTAATTTGATACCCTTCTTTTATGTATCACCCCACCTCACCTTTCCCGTTAAGCAGCCATAGTGTGTTTTCTGCATGTGTGACTCTGTTCTGTTTTGTAATTCAGTTCAAGTGTAACGGTTTTTACATTCCCTCTATCAGTGATACCTTATGAGAAGTGTCCTTTTCTGTGTGACTTATTTCACTTAGAATCATCGTACCTAAATCCACTCATCATGCTGCTACTAACCTTACGACATTGATTTCATGGCTGAGTGGTATTCCATTGTACATAAGGACCACCACTTCTGTATCCATTTTTCTCTTTCCTGGGATATTTAAGGTGGAATGAAGTGGAGGTCCTGGTCAACAGAGCAGCCCTAAACTTTGGGGTGCTTGTGTCTTGCTGATTTTTAATTTTCCCAATTTATACCCCCATGAGTGGAAGTGCCCTATGCTCTCTAAGCTGTGTTTTTCAGATGTTTCAGGACTCACCGGACACTTCTCCGGAGTGGCTCTTGGCAATTTACATCCCGCCCATCAGTGTAGCAAGGCTCCCATTTCTCCATGGCCTGTCCTGCATTTCTGGTTTTGACACTTTTTTCAGCATGGCCCTTTTGACCGATGGGAAGCGAGACTTCTTTGTAGCGCTGATTTGCCTTTCCAGGTTGCTTGGTTGGCCAAAAAGGGCGTATGCGTTTTTTCCTGAATATATTCAGGAAAAAACGCATACGCCCTTTTTGGCCAAGGGCATCATTGTCAACGTTTTGCCGCTTTTCATGTGCTTTAAAGGCGATTCGTATCTACCTCCTGAAATCTGTTTCCTGCAATTCTGCCTTGATTTCAAATCCTCTTCTTTGCCTTCCCTCAATATATTTGTGGACGGGAGTTATCATTTATAACTCTGCAGGTTTGTGAATTGCAGTGCCCTGAACCTCCATTTTACAACTCGTTTTTATGGGAGCTGGCCGCAAAATCGCAGAATGGCTTCAGGCCCTGTTCTGGTTCCGGGGGGCAGGCTGAGCCTGTGGTTAATTCTTCTTTCTGATGGGAAAATAGAGTGACCTGTGCCTGTCCCAACACCAAGAGCTAGTCTCTCGTTGGTTCCACGTCTTCCCGTTTATCCTCAGGACAAATTGCAACCTGTATGGAACAGGAGGTTAAAGGTGCTGATGCTCCAAGTAGGGAGCTTGCTAGTAAAGCGGCTGGAATGGCGAACCCGGGCACAAGGAGATGAGAAATGAGGTGCGTTTTAGAAACCTTTCCCCATCACACGGTGTACCATCTTCTGGGTTTCTCATGCATGTTTTTGATGTAGGAAGATGCCCTTGAACCTGGAGATTTGGGACCCATGCGATGGGTACCACGCAGTATTCCTTTAAAGGGTCTGCGTTTGCTCACCCAACCTCACCAAACCTCTCAGCCCCAAGAGTGTCCACCCTTATGTCTCATCCAGCTGTGCATCTAGATATGGTCAATCCAGGTTGCATCACAGCCCCTGAACGCATTGTGTAAGAATTTCTCTCTCTTTCACTGTCTTTGTTTCATGGGTGTTTCAAAGTAATTTATTTTTATAATGGGGTTTAGCTGCTTTTCACTGCTGTGTTTATGCCGCTTTACACCCACTTGACACACTAACAGATATCAATACATAGGTTTTACGATTATTATTAGTCAGATATATTCTTGTGCGGTGAATAGGGCGTGTTGAGTCCAGTTCTCTGAGCAAGGAGTAGGTCTTGTCTATTACATATTGGGTTTATGGAACGGTATCTGAGCTAATTTGATACCCTTGTTTTATGTATCACCCCACCTCACCTTTCCCGTTAAGCAGCCATAGTGTGTTTTCTGCATGTGTGACTCTGTTCTGTTTTGTAATTCAGTTCAAGTGTAACGGTTTTTACATTCCCTCTATCAGTGATACCTTATGAGAAGTGTCCTTTTCTGTGTGACTTATTTCACTTAGAATCGTCGTACCTAAATCCACTCATCATGCTGCTACTAACCTTACGACATTGATTTCATGGCTGAGTGATATTCCATTGTACATAAGGACCACAACTTCTTTATCCATTTTTCTCTTTCCTGGGATATTTAAGGTGGAATGAAGTGGAGGTCCTGGTCAACAGAGCAGCCCTAAACTTTGGGGTGCTTGTGTCTTGCTGATTTTTAATTTTCCCAATTTATACCCCCATGAGTGGAAGTGCCCTATGCTCTCTAAGCTGTGTTTTTCAGATGTTTCAGGACTCACCGGACACTTCTCCAGAGTGGCTCTTGGCAATTTACATCCCGCCCATCAGTGTAGCAAGGCTCCCATTTCTCCATGGCCTGTCCTGCATTTCTGGTTTTGACACTTTTTTCAGCATGGCCCTTTTGACCGATGGGAAGCGAGACTTCTTTGTAGCGCTGATTTGCCTTTCCAGGTTGCTTGGTTGGCCAAAAAGGGCGTATGCGTTTTTTCCTGAATATATTCAGGAAAAAACGCATACGCCCTTTTTGGCCAAGGGCATCATTGTCAACGTTTTGCCGCTTTTCATGTGCTTTAAAGGTGATTCGTATCTACCTCCTGAAATCTGTTTCCTGCAATTCTGCCTTGATTTCAAATCCTCTTCTTTGCCTTCCCTCTATATATTTGTGGACGAGAGTTATCATTAATAACTCTGCAGGTTTGTGAATTGCAGTGCCCTGAACCTCCATTTTACAACTCGTTTTTATGGGAGCTGGCGGCAAAATCGCAGAATGGCTTTAGGCCCTGTTCTGGTTCCGGGGGGCAGGCTGAGCCTGTGGTTAATTCTTCTTTCTGATGGGAAAATACAGTGACCTGTGCCTGTCCCAACACCAAGAGCTAGTCTCTCGTTGGTTCCACGTCTTCCCGTTTATCCTCAGGACAAATTGCAACCTGTATGGAACAGGAGGTTAAAGGTGCTGATGCTCCAAGTAGGGAGCTTGCTAGTAAAGCGGCTGGAATGGCGAACCCGGGCACAAGGAGATGAGAAATGAGGTGCGTTTTAGAAACCTTTCCCCATCACACGGTGTACCATCTTCTGGGTTTCTCATGCATGTTTTTGATGTAGGAAGATGCCCTTGAACCTGGAGATTTGGGACCCATGCGATGGGTACCACGCAGTATTCCTTTAAAGGGTCTGCGTTTGCTCACCCAACCTCACCAAACCTCTCAGCCCCAAGAGTGTCCACCCTTATGTCTCATCCAGCTGTGCATCTAGATATGGTCAATCCAGGTTGCATCACAGCTCCTGAACGCATTGTGTAAGAATTTCTCTCTCTTTCACTGTCTTTGTTTCATGGGTGTTTCAAAGTAATTTATTTTTATAATGGGGTTTAGCTGCTTTTCACTGCTGTGTTTATGCCGCTTTACACCCACTTGACACACTAACAGAGAGATATCAATACATAGGTTTTACGATTATTATTAGTCAGATATATTCTTGTGCGGTGAATAGGGCGTGTTGAGTCCAGTTCTCTGAGCCAGGAGTAGGTCTTGTCTATTACATATTGGGTTTATGGAACGGTATCTGAGTTAATTTGATACCCTTCTTTTATGTATCACCCCACCTCACCTTTCCCGTTAAGCAGCCATAGTGTGTTTTCTGCATGTGTGACTCTGTTCTGTTTTGTAATTCAGTTCAAGTGTAACGGTTTTTACATTCCCTCTATCAGTGATACCTTATGAGAAGTGTCCTTTTCTGTGTGACTTATTTCACTTAGAATCATCGTACCTAAATCCACTCATCATGCTGCTACTAACCTTACGACATTGATTTCATGGCTGAGTGGTATTCCATTGTACATAAGGACCACCACTTCTGTATCCATTTTTCTCTTTCCTGGGATATTTAAGGTGGAATGAAGTGGAGGTCCTGGTCAACAGAGCAGCCCTAAACTTTGGGGTGCTTGTGTCTTGCTGATTTTTAATTTTCCCAATTTATACCCCCATGAGTGGAAGTGCCCTATGCTCTCTAAGCTGTGTTTTTCAGATGTTTCAGGACTCACCGGACACTTCTCCGGAGTGGCTCTTGGCAATTTACATCCCGCCCATCAGTGTAGCAAGGCTCCCATTTCTCCATGGCCTGTCCTGCATTTCTGGTTTTGACACTTTTTTCAGCATGGCCCTTTTGACCGATGGGAAGCGAGACTTCTTTGTAGCGCTGATTTGCCTTTCCAGGTTGCTTGGTTGGCCAAAAAGGGCGTATGCGTTTTTTCCTGAATATATTCAGGAAAAAACGCATACGCCCTTTTTGGCCAAGGGCATCATTGTCAACGTTTTGCCGCTTTTCATGTGCTTTAAAGGCGATTCGTATCTACCTCCTGAAATCTGTTTCCTGCAATTCTGCCTTGATTTCAAATCCTCTTCTTTGCCTTCCCTCAATATATTTGTGGACGGGAGTTATCATTTATAACTCTGCAGGTTTGTGAATTGCAGTGCCCTGAACCTCCATTTTACAACTCGTTTTTATGGGAGCTGGCCGCAAAATCGCAGAATGGCTTCAGGCCCTGTTCTGGTTCCGGGGGGCAGGCTGAGCCTGTGGTTAATTCTTCTTTCTGATGGGAAAATAGAGTGACCTGTGCCTGTCCCAACACCAAGAGCTAGTCTCTCGTTGGTTCCACGTCTTCCCGTTTATCCTCAGGACAAATTGCAACCTGTATGGAACAGGAGGTTAAAGGTGCTGATGCTCCAAGTAGGGAGCTTGCTAGTAAAGCGGCTGGAATGGCGAACCCGGGCACAAGGAGATGAGAAATGAGGTGCGTTTTAGAAACCTTTCCCCATCACACGGTGTACCATCTTCTGGGTTTCTCATGCATGTTTTCGATGTAGGAAGATGCCCTTGAACCTGGAGATTTGGGACCCATGCGATGGGTACCACGCAGTATTCCTTTAAAGGGTCTGCGTTTGCTCACCCAACCTCACCAAACCTCTCAGCCCCAAGAGTGTCCACCCTTATGTCTCATCCAGCTGTGCATCTAGATATGGTCAATCCAGGTTGCATCACAGCCCCTGAACGCATTGTGTAAGAATTTCTCTCTCTTTCACTGTCTTTGTTTCATGGGTGTTTCAAAGTAATTTATTTTTATAATGGGGTTTAGCTGCTTTTCACTGCTGTGTTTATGCCGCTTTACACCCACTTGACACACTAACAGATATCAATACATAGGTTTTACGATTATTATTAGTCAGATATATTCTTGTGCGGTGAATAGGGCGTGTTGAGTCCAGTTCTCTGAGCAAGGAGTAGGTCTTGTCTATTACATATTGGGTTTATGGAACGGTATCTGAGCTAATTTGATACCCTTGTTTTATGTATCACCCCACCTCACCTTTCCCGTTAAGCAGCCATAGTGTGTTTTCTGCATGTGTGACTCTGTTCTGTTTTGTAATTCAGTTCAAGTGTAACGGTTTTTACATTCCCTCTATCAGTGATACCTTATGAGAAGTGTCCTTTTCTGTGTGACTTATTTCACTTAGAATCGTCGTACCTAAATCCACTCATCATGCTGCTACTAACCTTACGACATTGATTTCATGGCTGAGTGATATTCCATTGTACATAAGGACCACAACTTCTTTATCCATTTTTCTCTTTCCTGGGATATTTAAGGTGGAATGAAGTGGAGGTCCTGGTCAACAGAGCAGCCCTAAACTTTGGGGTGCTTGTGTCTTGCTGATTTTTAATTTTCCCAATTTATACCCCCATGAGTGGAAGTGCCCTATGCTCTCTAAGCTGTGTTTTTCAGATGTTTCAGGACTCACCGGACACTTCTCCAGAGTGGCTCTTGGCAATTTACATCCCGCCCATCAGTGTAGCAAGGCTCCCATTTCTCCATGGCCTGTCCTGCATTTCTGGTTTTGACACTTTTTTCAGCATGGCCCTTTTGACCGATGGGAAGCGAGACTTCTTTGTAGCGCTGATTTGCCTTTCCAGGTGGCTTGGTTGGCCAAAAAGGGCGTATGCGTTTTTTCCTGAATATATTCAGGAAAAAACGCATACGCCCTTTTTGGCCAAGGGCATCATTGTCAACGTTTTGCCGCTTTTCATGTGCTTTAAAGGCGATTCGTATCTACCTCCTGAAATCTGTTTCCTGCAATTCTGCCTTGATTTCAAATCCTCTTCTTTGCCTTCCCTCAATATATTTGTGGACGGGAGTTATCATTTATAACTCTGCAGGTTTGTGAATTGCAGTGCCCTGAACCTCCATTTTACAACTCGTTTTTATGGGAGCTGGCCGCAAAATCGCAGAATGGCTTCAGGCCCTGTTCTGGTTCCGGGGGGCAGGCTGAGCCTGTGGTTAATTCTTCTTTCTGATGGGAAAATAGAGTGACCTGTGCCTGTCCCAACACCAAGAGCTAGTCTCTCGTTGGTTCCACGTCTTCCCGTTTATCCTCAGGACAAATTGCAACCTGTATGGAACAGGAGGTTAAAGGTGCTGATGCTCCAAGTAGGGAGCTTGCTAGTAAAGCGGCTGGAATGGCGAACCCGGGCACAAGGAGATGAGAAATGAGGTGCGTTTTAGAAACCTTTCCCCATCACACGGTGTACCATCTTCTGGGTTTCTCATGCATGTTTTTGATGTAGGAAGATGCCCTTGAACCTGGAGATTTGGGACCCATGCGATGGGTACCACGCAGTATTCCTTTAAAGGGTCTGCGTTTGCTCACCCAACCTCACCAAACCTCTCAGCCCCAAGAGTGTCCACCCTTATGTCTCATCCAGCTGTGCATCTAGATATGGTCAATCCAGGTTGCATCACAGCTCCTGAACGCATTGTGTAAGAATTTCTCTCTCTTTCACTGTCTTTGTTTCATGGGTGTTTCAAAGTAATTTATTTTTATAATGGGGTTTAGCTGCTTTTCACTGCTGTGTTTATGCCGCTTTACACCCACTTGACACACTAACAGAGAGATATCAATACATAGGTTTTACGATTATTATTAGTCAGATATATTCTTGTGCGGTGAATAGGGCGTGTTGAGTCCAGTTCTCTGAGCCAGGAGTAGGTCTTGTCTATTACATATTGGGTTTATGGAACGGTATCTGAGTTAATTTGATACCCTTCTTTTATGTATCACCCCACCTCACCTTTCCCGTTAAGCAGCCATAGTGTGTTTTCTGCATGTGTGACTCTGTTCTGTTTTGTAATTCAGTTCAAGTGTAACGGTTTTTACATTCCCTCTATCAGTGATACCTTATGAGAAGTGTCCTTTTCTGTGTGACTTATTTCACTTAGAATCATCGTACCTAAATCCACTCATCATGCTGCTACTAACCTTACGACATTGATTTCATGGCTGAGTGGTATTCCATTGTACATAAGGACCACCACTTCTGTATCCATTTTTCTCTTTCCTGGGATATTTAAGGTGGAATGAAGTGGAGGTCCTGGTCAACAGAGCAGCCCTAAACTTTGGGGTGCTTGTGTCTTGCTGATTTTTAATTTTCCCAATTTATACCCCCATGAGTGGAAGTGCCCTATGCTCTCTAAGCTGTGTTTTTCAGATGTTTCAGGACTCACCGGACACTTCTCCGGAGTGGCTCTTGGCAATTTACATCCCGCCCATCAGTGTAGCAAGGCTCCCATTTCTCCATGGCCTGTCCTGCATTTCTGGTTTTGACACTTTTTTCAGCATGGCCCTTTTGACCGATGGGAAGCGAGACTTCTTTGTAGCGCTGATTTGCCTTTCCAGGTGGCTTGGTTGGCCAAAAAGGGCGTATGCGTTTTTTCCTGAATATATTCAGGAAAAAACGCATACGCCCTTTTTGGCCAAGGGCATCATTGTCAACGTTTTGCCGCTTTTCATGTGCTTTAAAGGCGATTCGTATCTACCTCCTGAAATCTGTTTCCTGCAATTCTGCCTTGATTTCAAATCCTCTTCTTTGCCTTCCCTCAATATATTTGTGGACGAGAGTTATCATTTATAACTCTGCAGGTTTGTGAATTGCAGTGCCCTGAACCTCCATTTTACAACTCGTTTTTATGGGAGCTGGCCGCAAAATCGCAGAATGGCTTCAGGCCCTGTTCTGGTTCCGGGGGGCAGGCTGAGCCTGTGGTTAATTCTTCTTTCTGATGGGAAAATAGAGTGACCTGTGCCTGTCCCAACACCAAGAGCTAGTCTCTCGTTGGTTCCACGTCTTCCCGTTTATCCTCAGGACAAATTGCAACCTGTATGGAACAGGAGGTTAAAGGTGCTGATGCTCCAAGTAGGGAGCTTGCTAGTAAAGCGGCTGGAATGGCGAACCCGGGCACAAGGAGATGAGAAATGAGGTGCGTTTTAGAAACCTTTCCCCATCACACGGTGTACCATCTTCTGGGTTTCTCATGCATGTTTTCGATGTAGGAAGATGCCCTTGAACCTGGAGATTTGGGACCCATGCGATGGGTACCACGCAGTATTCCTTTAAAGGGTCTGCGTTTGCTCACCCAACCTCACCAAACCTCTCAGCCCCAAGAGTGTCCACCCTTATGTCTCATCCAGCTGTGCATCTAGATATGGTCAATCCAGGTTGCATCACAGCCCCTGAACGCATTGTGTAAGAATTTCTCTCTCTTTCACTGTCTTTGTTTCATGGGTGTTTCAAAGTAATTTATTTTTATAATGGGGTTTAGCTGCTTTTCACTGCTGTGTTTATGCCGCTTTACACCCACTTGACACACTAACAGATATCAATACATAGGTTTTACGATTATTATTAGTCAGATATATTCTTGTGCGGTGAATAGGGCGTGTTGAGTCCAGTTCTCTGAGCAAGGAGTAGGTCTTGTCTATTACATATTGGGTTTATGGAACGGTATCTGAGCTAATTTGATACCCTTGTTTTATGTATCACCCCACCTCACCTTTCCCGTTAAGCAGCCATAGTGTGTTTTCTGCATGTGTGACTCTGTTCTGTTTTGTAATTCAGTTCAAGTGTAACGGTTTTTACATTCCCTCTATCAGTGATACCTTATGAGAAGTGTCCTTTTCTGTGTGACTTATTTCACTTAGAATCGTCGTACCTAAATCCACTCATCATGCTGCTACTAACCTTACGACATTGATTTCATGGCTGAGTGATATTCCATTGTACATAAGGACCACAACTTCTTTATCCATTTTTCTCTTTCCTGGGATATTTAAGGTGGAATGAAGTGGAGGTCCTGGTCAACAGAGCAGCCCTAAACTTTGGGGTGCTTGTGTCTTGCTGATTTTTAATTTTCCCAATTTATACCCCCATGAGTGGAAGTGCCCTATGCTCTCTAAGCTGTGTTTTTCAGATGTTTCAGGACTCACCGGACACTTCTCCAGAGTGGCTCTTGGCAATTTACATCCCGCCCATCAGTGTAGCAAGGCTCCCATTTCTCCATGGCCTGTCCTGCATTTCTGGTTTTGACACTTTTTTCAGCATGGCCCTTTTGACCGATGGGAAGCGAGACTTCTTTGTAGCGCTGATTTGCCTTTCCAGGTTCCTTGGTTGGCCAAAAAGGGCGTATGCGTTTTTTCCTGAATATATTCAGGAAAAAACGCATACGCCCTTTTTGGCCAAGGGCATCATTGTCAACGTTTTGCCGCTTTTCATGTGCTTTAAAGGTGATTCGTATCTACCTCCTGAAATCTGTTTCCTGCAATTCTGCCTTGATTTCAAATCCTCTTCTTTGCCTTCCCTCTATATATTTGTGGACGAGAGTTATCATTAATAACTCTGCAGGTTTGTGAATTGCAGTGCCCTGAACCTCCATTTTACAACTCGTTTTTATGGGAGCTGGCGGCAAAATCGCAGAATGGCTTTAGGCCCTGTTCTGGTTCCGGGGGGCAGGCTGAGCCTGTGGTTAATTCTTCTTTCTGATGGGAAAATACAGTGACCTGTGCCTGTCCCAACACCAAGAGCTAGTCTCTCGTTGGTTCCACGTCTTCCCGTTTATCCTCAGGACAAATTGCAACCTGTATGGAACAGGAGGTTAAAGGTGCTGATGCTCCAAGTAGGGAGCGTGCTAGTAAAGCGGCTGGAATGGCGAACCCGGGCACAAGGAGATGAGAAATGAGGTGCGTTTTAGAAACCTTTCCCCATCACACGGTGTACCATCTTCTGGGTTTCTCATGCATGTTTTTGATGTAGGAAGATGCCCTTGAACCTGGAGATTTGGGACCCATGCGATGGGTACCACGCAGTATTCCTTTAAAGGGTCTGCGTTTGCTCACCCAACCTCACCAAACCTCTCAGCCCCAAGAGTGTCCACCCTTATGTCTCATCCAGCTGTGCATCTAGATATGGTCAATCCAGGTTGCATCACAGCTCCTGAACGCATTGTGTAAGAATTTCTCTCTCTTTCACTGTCTTTGTTTCATGGGTGTTTCAAAGTAATTTATTTTTATAATGGGGTTTAGCTGCTTTTCACTGCTGTGTTTATGCCGCTTTACACCCACTTGACACACTAACAGAGAGATATCAATACATAGGTTTTACGATTATTATTAGTCAGATATATTCTTGTGCGGTGAATAGGGCGTGTTGAGTCCAGTTCTCTGAGCAAGGAGTAGGTCTTGTCTATTACATATTGGGTTTATGGAACGGTATCTGAGCTAATTTGATACCCTTGTTTTATGTATCACCCCACCTCACCTTTCCCGTTAAGCAGCCATAGTGTGTTTTCTGCATGTGTGACTCTGTTCTGTTTTGTAATTCAGTTCAAGTGTAACGGTTTTTACATTCCCTCTATCAGTGATACCTTATGAGAAGTGTCCTTTTCTGTGTGACTTATTTCACTTAGAATCGTCGTACCTAAATCCACTCATCATGCTGCTACTAACCTTACGACATTGATTTCATGGCTGAGTGGTATTCCATTGTACATAAGGACCACAACTTCTTTATCCATTTTTCTCTTTCCTGGGATATTTAAGGTGGAATGAAGTGGAGGTCCTGGTCAACAGAGCAGCCCTAAACTTTGGGGTGCTTGTGTCTTGCTGATTTTTAATTTTCCCAATTTATACCCCCATGAGTGGAAGTGCCCTATGCTCTCTAAGCTGTGTTTTTCAGATGTTTCAGGACTCACCAGACACTTCTCCGGAGTGGCTCTTGGCAATTTACATCCCGCCCATCAGTGTAGCAAGGCTCCCATTTCTCCATGGCCTGTCCTGCATTTCTGGTTTTGACACTTTTTTCAGCATGGCCCTTTTGACCGATGGGAAGCGAGACTTCTTTGTAGCGCTGATTTGCCTTTCCAGGTGGCTTGGTTGGCCAAAAAGGGCGTATGCGTTTTTTCCTGAATATATTCAGGAAAAAACGCATACGCCCTTTTTGGCCAAGGGCATCATTGTCAACGTTTTGCCGCTTTTCATGTGCTTTAAAGGCGATTCGTATCTACCTCCTGAAATCTGTTTCCTGCAATTCTGCCTTGATTTCAAATCCTCTTCTTTGCCTTCCCTCAATATATTTGTGGACGGGAGTTATCATTTATAACTCTGCAGGTTTGTGAATTGCAGTGCCCTGAACCTCCATTTTACAACTCGTTTTTATGGGAGCTGGCCGCAAAATCGCAGAATGGCTTCAGGCCCTGTTCTGGTTCCGGGGGGCAGGCTGAGCCTGTGGTTAATTCTTCTTTCTGATGGGAAAATAGAGTGACCTGTGCCTGTCCCAACACCAAGAGCTAGTCTCTCGTTGGTTCCACGTCTTCCCGTTTATCCTCAGGACAAATTGCAACCTGTATGGAACAGGAGGTTAAAGGTGCTGATGCTCCAAGTAGGGAGCTTGCTAGTAAAGCGGCTGGAATGGCGAACCCGGGCACAAGGAGATGAGAAATGAGGTGCGTTTTAGAAACCTTTCCCCATCACACGGTGTACCATCTTCTGGGTTTCTCATGCATGTTTTCGATGTAGGAAGATGCCCTTGAACCTGGAGATTTGGGACCCATGCGATGGGTACCACGCAGTATTCCTTTAAAGGGTCTGCGTTTGCTCACCCAACCTCACCAAACCTCTCAGCCCCAAGAGTGTCCACCCTTATGTCTCATCCAGCTGTGCATCTAGATATGGTCAATCCAGGTTGCATCACAGCCCCTGAACGCATTGTGTAAGAATTTCTCTCTCTTTCACTGTCTTTGTTTCATGGGTGTTTCAAAGTAATTTATTTTTATAATGGGGTTTAGCTGCTTTTCACTGCTGTGTTTATGCCGCTTTACACCCACTTGACACACTAACAGATATCAATACATAGGTTTTACGATTATTATTAGTCAGATATATTCTTGTGCGGTGAATAGGGCGTGTTGAGTCCAGTTCTCTGAGCAAGGAGTAGGTCTTGTCTATTACATATTGGGTTTATGGAACGGTATCTGAGCTAATTTGATACCCTTGTTTTATGTATCACCCCACCTCACCTTTCCCGTTAAGCAGCCATAGTGTGTTTTCTGCATGTGTGACTCTGTTCTGTTTTGTAATTCAGTTCAAGTGTAACGGTTTTTACATTCCCTCTATCAGTGATACCTTATGAGAAGTGTCCTTTTCTGTGTGACTTATTTCACTTAGAATCGTCGTACCTAAATCCACTCATCATGCTGCTACTAACCTTACGACATTGATTTCATGGCTGAGTGGTATTCCATTGTACATAAGGACCACAACTTCTTTATCCATTTTTCTCTTTCCTGGGATATTTAAGGTGGAATGAAGTGGAGGTCCTGGTCAACAGAGCAGCCCTAAACTTTGGGGTGCTTGTGTCTTGCTGATTTTTAATTTTCCCAATTTATACCCCCATGAGTGGAAGTGCCCTATGCTCTCTAAGCTGTGTTTTTCAGATGTTTCAGGACTCACCGGACACTTCTCCAGAGTGGCTCTTGGCAATTTACATCCCGCCCATCAGTGTAGCAAGGCTCCCATTTCTCCATGGCCTGTCCTGCATTTCTGGTTTTGACACTTTTTTCAGCATGGCCCTTTTGACCGATGGGAAGCGAGACTTCTTTGTAGCGCTGATTTGCCTTTCCAGGTTCCTTGGTTGGCCAAAAAGGGCGTATGCGTTTTTTCCTGAATATATTCAGGAAAAAACGCATACGCCCTTTTTGGCCAAGGGCATCATTGTCAACGTTTTGCCGCTTTTCATGTGCTTTAAAGGTGATTCGTATCTACCTCCTGAAATCTGTTTCCTGCAATTCTGCCTTGATTTCAAATCCTCTTCTTTGCCTTCCCTCTATATATTTGTGGACGAGAGTTATCATTAATAACTCTGCAGGTTTGTGAATTGCAGTGCCCTGAACCTCCATTTTACAACTCGTTTTTATGGGAGCTGGCGGCAAAATCGCAGAATGGCTTTAGGCCCTGTTCTGGTTCCGGGGGGCAGGCTGAGCCTGTGGTTAATTCTTCTTTCTGATGGGAAAATACAGTGACCTGTGCCTGTCCCAACACCAAGAGCTAGTCTCTCGTTGGTTCCACGTCTTCCCGTTTATCCTCAGGACAAATTGCAACCTGTATGGAACAGGAGGTTAAAGGTGCTGATGCTCCAAGTAGGGAGCGTGCTAGTAAAGCGGCTGGAATGGCGAACCCGGGCACAAGGAGATGAGAAATGAGGTGCGTTTTAGAAACCTTTCCCCATCACACGGTGTACCATCTTCTGGGTTTCTCATGCATGTTTTTGATGTAGGAAGATGCCCTTGAACCTGGAGATTTGGGACCCATGCGATGGGTACCACGCAGTATTCCTTTAAAGGGTCTGCGTTTGCTCACCCAACCTCACCAAACCTCTCAGCCCCAAGAGTGTCCACCCTTATGTCTCATCCAGCTGTGCATCTAGATATGGTCAATCCAGGTTGCATCACAGCTCCTGAACGCATTGTGTAAGAATTTCTCTCTCTTTCACTGTCTTTGTTTCATGGGTGTTTCAAAGTAATTTATTTTTATAATGGGGTTTAGCTGCTTTTCACTGCTGTGTTTATGCCGCTTTACACCCACTTGACACACTAACAGAGAGATATCAATACATAGGTTTTACGATTATTATTAGTCAGATATATTCTTGTGCGGTGAATAGGGCGTGTTGAGTCCAGTTCTCTGAGCAAGGAGTAGGTCTTGTCTATTACATATTGGGTTTATGGAACGGTATCTGAGCTAATTTGATACCCTTGTTTTATGTATCACCCCACCTCACCTTTCCCGTTAAGCAGCCATAGTGTGTTTTCTGCATGTGTGACTCTGTTCTGTTTTGTAATTCAGTTCAAGTGTAACGGTTTTTACATTCCCTCTATCAGTGATACCTTATGAGAAGTGTCCTTTTCTGTGTGACTTATTTCACTTAGAATCGTCGTACCTAAATCCACTCATCATGCTGCTACTAACCTTACGACATTGATTTCATGGCTGAGTGGTATTCCATTGTACATAAGGACCACAACTTCTTTATCCATTTTTCTCTTTCCTGGGATATTTAAGGTGGAATGAAGTGGAGGTCCTGGTCAACAGAGCAGCCCTAAACTTTGGGGTGCTTGTGTCTTGCTGATTTTTAATTTTCCCAATTTATACCCCCATGAGTGGAAGTGCCCTATGCTCTCTAAGCTGTGTTTTTCAGATGTTTCAGGACTCACCAGACACTTCTCCGGAGTGGCTCTTGGCAATTTACATCCCGCCCATCAGTGTAGCAAGGCTCCCATTTCTCCATGGCCTGTCCTGCATTTCTGGTTTTGACACTTTTTTCAGCATGGCCCTTTTGACCGATGGGAAGCGAGACTTCTTTGTAGCGCTGATTTGCCTTTCCAGGTGGCTTGGTTGGCCAAAAAGGGCGTATGCGTTTTTTCCTGAATATATTCAGGAAAAAACGCATACGCCCTTTTTGGCCAAGGGCATCATTGTCAACGTTTTGCCGCTTTTCATGTGCTTTAAAGGCGATTCGTATCTACCTCCTGAAATCTGTTTCCTGCAATTCTGCCTTGATTTCAAATCCTCTTCTTTGCCTTCCCTCAATATATTTGTGGACGGGAGTTATCATTTATAACTCTGCAGGTTTGTGAATTGCAGTGCCCTGAACCTCCATTTTACAACTCGTTTTTATGGGAGCTGGCCGCAAAATCGCAGAATGGCTTCAGGCCCTGTTCTGGTTCCAGGGGGCAGGCTGAGCCTGTGGTTAATTCTTCTTTCTGATGGGAAAATAGAGTGACCTGTGCCTGTCCCAACACCAAGAACTAGTCTCTCGTTGGTTCCACGTCTTCCCGTTTATCCTCAAGACAAATTGCAACCTGTATGGAACAGGAGGTTAAAGGTGCTGATGCTCCAAGTAGGGAGCTTGCTAGTAAAGCGGCTGGAATGGCGAACCCGGGCACAAGGAGATGAGAAATGAGGTGCGTTTTAGAAACCTTTCCCCATCACACGGTGTACCATCTTCTGGGTTTCTCATGCATGTTTTTGATGTAGGAAGATGCCCTTGAACCTGGAGATTTGGGACCCATGCGATGGGTACCACGCAGTATTCCTTTAAAAGGTCTGCGTTTGCTCACCCAACCTCACCAAACCTCTCAGCCCCAAGAGTGTCCACCCTTATGTCTCATCCAGCTGTGCGTCTAGATATGGTCAATCCAGGTTGCATCACAGCCCCTGAACGCATTGTGTAAGAATTTCTCTCTCTTTCACTGTCTTTGTTTCATGGGTGTTTCAAAGTAATTTATTTTTATAATGGGGTTTAGCTGCTTTTCACTGCTGTGTTTATGCCGCTTTACACCCACTTGACACACTAACAGAGAGATATCAATACATAGGTTTTACGATTATTATTAGTCAGATATATTCTTGTGCGGTGAATAGGGCGTGTTGAGTCCAGTTCTCTGAGCAAGGAGTAGGTCTTGTCTATTACATATTGGGTTTATGGAACGGTATCTGAGCTAATTTGATACCCTTGTTTTATGTATCACCCCACCTCACCTTTCCCGTTAAGCAGCCATAGTGTGTTTTCTGCATGTGTGACTCTGTTCTGTTTTGTAATTCAGTTCAAGTGTAACGGTTTTTACATTCCCTCTATCAGTGATACCTTATGAGAAGTGTCCTTTTCTGTGTGACTTATTTCACTTAGAATCGTCGTACCTAAATCCACTCATCATGCTGCTACTAACCTTACGACATTGATTTCATGGCTGAGTGATATTCCATTGTACATAAGGACCACAACTTCTTTATCCATTTTTCTCTTTCCTGGGATATTTAAGGTGGAATGAAGTGGAGGTCCTGGTCAACAGAGCAGCCCTAAACTTTGGGGTGCTTGTGTCTTGCTGATTTTTAATTTTCCCAATTTATACCCCCATGAGTGGAAGTGCCCTATGCTCTCTAAGCTGTGTTTTTCAGATGTTTCAGGACTCACCGGACACTTCTCCGGAGTGGCTCTTGGCAATTTACATCCCGCCCATCAGTGTAGCAAGGCTCCCATTTCTCCATGGCCTGTCCTGCATTTCTGGTTTTGACACTTTTTTCAGCATGGCCCTTTTGACCGATGGGAAGCGAGACTTCTTTGTAGCGCTGATTTGCCTTTCCAGGTGGCTTGGTTGGCCAAAAAGGGCGTATGCGTTTTTTCCTGAATATATTCAGGAAAAAACGCATACGCCCTTTTTGGCCAAGGGCATCATTGTCAACGTTTTGCCGCTTTTCATGTGCTTTAAAGGCGATTCGTATCTACCTCCTGAAATCTGTTTCCTGCAATTCTGCCTTGATTTCAAATCCTCTTCTTTGCCTTCCCTCAATATATTTGTGGATGGGAGTTATCATTTATAACTCTGCAGGTTTGTGAATTGCAGTGCCCTGAACCTCCATTTTACAACTCGTTTTTATGGGAGCTGGCCGCAAAATCGCAGAATGGCTTCAGGCCCTGTTCTGGTTCCGGGGGGCAGGCTGAGCCTGTGGTTAATTCTTCTTTCTGATGGGAAAATAGAGTGACCTGTGCCTGTCCCAACACCAAGAGCTAGTCTCTCGTTGGTTCCAAGTCTTCCCGTTTATCCTCAGGACAAATTGCAACCTGCATGGAACAGGAGGTTAAAGGTGCTGATGCTCCAAGTAGGGAGCTTGCTAGTAAAGCGGCTGAAATGGCGAACCCGGGCACAAGGAGATGAGAAATGAGGTGCGTTTTAGAAACCTTTCCCCATCACACGGTGTACCATCTTCTGGGTTTCTCATGCATGTTTTTGATGTAGGAAGATGCCCTTGAACCTGGAGATTTGGGACCCATGCGATGGGTACCACGCAGTATTCCTTTAAAGGGTCTGCGTTTGCTCACCCAACCTCACCAAACCTCTCATCCCCAAGAGTGTCCACCCTTATGTCTCATCCAGCTGTGCGTCTAGATATGGTCAATCCAGGTTGCATCACAGCCCCTGAACGCATTGTGTAAGAATTTCTCTCTCTTTCACTGTCTTTGTTTCATGGGTGTTTCAAAGTAATTTATTTTTATAATGGGGTTTAGCTGCTTTTCACTGCTGTGTTTATGCCGCTTTACACCCACTTGACACACTAACAGAGAGATATCAATACATAGGTTTTACGATTATTATTAGTCAGATATATTCTTGTGCGGTGAATAGGGCGTGTTGAGTCCAGTTCTCTGAGCCAGGAGTAGGTCTTGTCTATTACATATTGGGTTTATGGAACGGTATCTGAGCTAATTTGATACCCTTGTTTTATGTATCACCCCACCTCACCTTTCCCGTTAAGCAGCCATAGTGTGTTTTCTGCATGGGTGACTCTGTTCTGTTTTGTAATTCAGTTCAAGTGTAACGGTTTTTACATTCCCTCTATCAGTGATACCTTATGAGAAGTGTCCTTTTCTGTGTGACTTATTTCACTTAGAATCGTCGTACCTAAATCCACTCATCATGCTGCTACTAACCTTATGACATTGATTTCATGGCTGAGTGGTATTCCATTGTACATAAGGACCACAACTTCTTTATCCATTTTTCTCTTTCCTGGGATATTTAAGGTGGAATGAAGTGGAGGTCCTGGTCAACAGAGCAGCCCTAAACTTTGGGGTGCTTGTGTCTTGCTGATTTTTAATTTTCCCAATTTATACCCCCATGAGTGGAAGTGCCCTATGCTCTCTAAGCTGTGTTTTTCAGATGTTTCAGGACTCACCGGACACCTCTCCGGAGTGGCTCTTGGCAATTTACATCCCGCCCATCAGTGTAGCAAGGCTCCCATTTCTCCATGGCCTGTCGTGCATTTCTGGTTTTGACACTTTTTTCAGCATGGCCCTTTTGACCGATGGGAAGCGAGACTTCTTTGTAGTGCTGATTTGCCTTTCCAGGTTGCTTGGTTGGCCAAAAAGGGCGTATGCGTTTTTTCCTGAATATATTCAGGAAAAAACGCATACGCCCTTTTTGGCCAAGGGCATCATTGTCAACGTTTTGCCGCTTTTCATGTGCTTTAAAGGCGATTCGTATCTACCTCCTGAAATCTGTTTCCTGCAATTCTGCCTTGATTTCAAATCCTCTTCTTTGCCTTCCCTCAATATATTTGTGGACGGGAGTTATCATTTATAACTCTGCAGGTTTGTGAATTGCAGTGCCCTGAACCTCCATTTTACAACTCGTTTTTATGGGAGCTGGCCGCAAAATCGCAGAATGGCTTCAGGCCCTGTTCTGGTTCCGGGGGGCAGGCTGAGCCTGTGGTTAATTCTTCTTTCTGATGGGAAAATAGAGTGACCTGTGCCTGTCCCAACACCAAGAGCTAGTCTCTCGTTGGTTCCACGTCTTCCCGTTTATCCTCAAGACAAATTGCAACCTGTATGGAACAGGAGGTTAAAGGTGCTGATGCTCCAAGTAGGGAGCTTGCTAGTAAAGCGGCTGGAATGGCGAACCCGGGCACAAGGAGATGAGAAATGAGGTGCGTTTTAGAAACCTTTCCCCATCACACGGTGTACCATCTTCTGGGTTTCTCATGCATGTTTTTGATGTAGGAAGATGCCCTTGAACCTGGAGATTTGGGACCCATGTGATGGGTACCACGCAGTATTCCTTTAAAGGGTCTGCGTTTGCTCACCCAACCTCACCAAACCTCTCAGCCCCAAGAGTGTCCACCCTTATGTCTCATCCAGCTGTGCGTCTAGATATGGTCAATCCAGGTTGCATCACAGCCCCTGAACGCATTGTGTAAGAATTTCTCTCTCTTTCACTGTCTTTGTTTCATGGGTGTTTCAAAGTAATTTATTTTTATAATGGGGTTTAGCTGCTTTTCACTGCTGTGTTTATGCCGCTTTACACCCACTTGACACACTAACAGAGAGATATCAATACATAGGTTTTACGATTATTATTAGTCAGATATATTCTTGTGCGGTGAATAGGGCGTGTTGAGTCCAGTTCTCTGAGCAAGGAGTAGGTCTTGTCTATTACATATTGGGTTTATGGAACGGTATCTGAGCTAATTTGATACCCTTGTTTTATGTATCACCCCACCTCACCTTTCCCGTTAAGCAGCCATAGTGTATTTTCTGCATGTGTGACTCTGTTCTGTTTTGTAATTCAGTTCAAGTGTAACGGTTTTTACATTCCCTCTATCAGTGATACCTTATGAGAAGTGTCCTTTTCTGTGTGACTTATTTCACTTAGAATCGTCGTACCTAAATCCACTCATCATGCTGCTACTAACCTTACGACATTGATTTCATGGCTGAGTGATATTCCATTGTACATAAGGACCACAACTTCTTTATCCATTTTTCTCTTTCCTGGGATATTTAAGGTGGAATGAAGTGGAGGTCCTGGTCAACAGAGCAGCCCTAAACTTTGGGGTGCTTGTGTCTTGCTGATTTTTAATTTTCCCAATTTATACCCCCATGAGTGGAAGTGCCCTATGCTCTCTAAGCTGTGTTTTTCAGATGTTTCAGGACTCACCGGACACTTCTCCAGAGTGGCTCTTGGCAATTTACATCCCGCCCATCAGTGTAGCAAGGCTCCCATTTCTCCATGGCCTGTCCTGCATTTCTGGTTTTGACACTTTTTTCAGCATGGCCCTTTTGACCGATGGGAAGCGAGACTTCTTTGTAGTGCTGATTTGCCTTTCCAGGTTGCTTGGTTGGCCAAAAAGGGCGTATGCGTTTTTTCCTGAATATATTCAGGAAAAAACGCATACGCCCTTTTTGGCCAAGGGCATCATTGTCAACGTTTTGCCGCTTTTCATGTGCTTTAAAGGCGATTCGTATCTACCTCCTGAAATCTGTTTCCTGCAATTCTGCCTTGATTTCAAATCCTCTTCTTTGCCTTCCCTCAATATATTTGTGGACGGGAGTTATCATTTATAACTCTGCAGGTTTGTGAATTGCAGGGCCCTGAACCTCCATTTTACAACTCGTTTTTATGGGAGCTGGCCGCAAAATCGCAGAATGGCTTCAGGCCCTGTTCTGGTTCCGGGGGGCAGGCTGAGCCTGTGGTTAATTCTTCTTTCTGATGGGAAAATAGAGTGACCTGTGCCTGTCCCAACACCAAGAGCTAGTCTCTCGTTGGTTCCACGTCTTCCCGTTTATCCTCAGGACAAATTGCAACCTGTATGGAACAGGAGGTTAAAGGTGCTGATGCTCCAAGTAGGGAGCTTGCTAGTAAAGCGGCTGGAATGGCGAACCCGGGCACAAGGAGATGAGAAATGAGGTGCGTTTTAGAAACCTTTCCCCATCATACGGTGTACCATCTTCTGGGTTTCTCATGCATGTTTTTGATGTAGGAAGATGCCCTTGAACCTGGAGATTTGGGACCCATGCGATGGGTACCACCCAGTATTCCTTTAAAGGGTCTGCGTTTGCTCACCCAACCTCACCAAACCTCTCAGTCCCAAGAGTGTCCACCCTTATGTCTCATCCAGCTGTGGGTCTAGATATGGTCAATCCAGGTTGCATCACAGCCCCTGAACGCATTGTGTAAGAATTTCTCTCTCTTTCACTGTCTTTGTTTCATGGGTGTTTCAAAGTAATTTATTTTTATAATGGGGTTTAGCTGCTTTTCACTGCTGTGTTTATGCCGCTTTACACCCACTTGACACACTAACAGAGAGATATCAATACATAGGTTTTACGATTATTATTAGTCAGATATATTCTTGTGCGGTGAATAGGGCATGTTGAGTCCAGTTCTCTGAGCAAGGAGTAGGTCTTGTCTATTACATATTGGGTTTATGGAACGGTATCTGAGCTAATTTGATACCCTTGTTTTATGTATCACCCCACCTCACCTTTCCCGTTAAGCAGCCATAGTGTGTTTTCTGCATGTGTGACTCTGTTCTGTTTTGTAATTCAGTTCAAGTGTAACGGTTTTTACATTCCCTCTATCAGTGATACCTTATGAGAAGTGTCCTTTTCTGTGTGACTTATTTCACTTAGAATCGTCGTACCTAAATCCACTCATCATGCTGCTACTAACCTTACGACATTGATTTCATGGCTGAGTGATATTCCATTGTACATAAAGACCACAACTTCTTTATCCATTTTTCTCTTTCCTGGGATATTTAAGGTGGAATGAAGTGGAGGTCCTGGTCAACAGAGCAGCCCTAAACTTTGGGGTGCTTGTGTCTTGCTGATTTTTAATTTTCCCAATTTATACCCCCATGAGTGGAAGTGCCCTATGCTCTCTAAGCTGTGTTTTTCAGATGTTTCAGGACTCACCGGACACTTCTCCGGAGTGGCTCTTGGCAATTTACATCCCGCCCATCAGTGTAGCAAGGCTCCCATTTCTCCATGGCCTGTCCTGCATTTCTGGTTTTGACACTTTTTTCAGCATGGCCCTTTTGACCGATGGGAAGCGAGACTTCTTTGTAGCGCTGATTTGCCTTTCCAGGTGGCTTGGTTGGCCAAAAAGGGCGTATGCGTTTTTTCCTGAATATATTCAGGAAAAAACGCATACGCCCTTTTTGGCCAAGGGCATCATTGTCAACGTTTTGCCGCTTTTCATGTGCTTTAAAGGCGATTCGTATCTACCTCCTGAAATCTGTTTCCTGCAATTCTGCCTTGATTTCAAATCCTCTTCTTTGCCTTCCCTCAATATATTTGTGGACGGGAGTTATCATTTATAACTCTGCAGGTTTGTGAATTGCAGTGCCCTGAACCTCCATTTTACAACTCGTTTTTATGGGAGCTGGCCGCAAAATCGCAGAATGGCTTCAGGCCCTGTTCTGGTTCCGGGGGGCAGGCTGAGCCTGTGGTTAATTCTTCTTTCTGATGGGAAAATAGAGTGACCTGTGCCTGTCCCAACACCAAGAGCTAGTCTCTCGTTGGTTCCACGTCTTCCCGTTTATCCTCAGGACAAATTGCAACCTGTATGGAACAGGAGGTTAAAGGTGCTGATGCTCCAAGTAGGGAGCTTGCTAGTAAAGCGGCTGGAATGGCGAACCCGGGCACAAGGAGATGAGAAATGAGGTGCGTTTTAGAAACCTTTCCCCATCACACGGTGTACCATCTTCTGGGTTTCTCATGCATGTTTTTGATGTAGGAAGATGCCCTTGAACCTGGAGATTTGGGACCCATGCGATGGGTACCACGCAGTATTCCTTTAAAGGGTCTGCGTTTGCTCACCCAACCTCACCAAACCTCTCAGCCCCAAGAGTGTCCACCCTTATGTCTCATCCAGCTGTGCGTCTAGATATGGTCAATCCAGGTTGCATCACAGCCCCTGAACGCATTGTGTAAGAATTTCTCTCTCTTTCACTGTCTTTGTTTCATGGGTGTTTCAAAGTAATTTATTTTTATAATGGGGTTTAGCTGCTTTTCACTGCTGTGTTTATGCCGCTTTACACCCACTTGACACACTAACAGAGAGATATCAATACATAGGTTTTACGATTATTATTAGTCAGATATATTCTTGTGCAGTGAATAGGGCGTGTTGAGTCCAGTTCTCTGAGCAAGGAGTAGGTCTTGTCTATTACATATTGGGTTTATGGAACGGTATCTGAGCTAATTTGATACCCTTGTTTTATGTATCACCCCACCTCACCTTTCCCGTTAAGCAGCCATAGTGTGTTTTCTGCATGTGTGACTCTGTTCTGTTTTGTAATTCAGTTCAAGTGTAACGGTTTTTACATTCCCTCTATCAGTGATACCTTATGAGAAGTGTCCTTTTTGTGTGACTTATTTCACTTAGAATCGTCGTACCTAAATCCTCTCATCATGCTGCTACTAACCTTACGACATTGATTTCATGGCTGAGTGATATTCCATTGTACATAAGGATCACAACTTCTTTATCCATTTTTCTCTTTCCTGGGATATTTAAGGTGGAATGAAGTGGAGGTCCTGGTCAACAGAGCAGCCCTAAACTTTGGGGTGCTTGTGTCTTGCTGATTTTTAATTTTCCCAATTTATACCCCCATGAGTGGAAGTGCCCTATGCTCTCTAAGCTGTGTTTTTCAGATGTTTCAGGACTCACCGGACACTTCTCCGGAGTGGCTCTTGGCAATTTACATCCCGCCCATCAGTGTAGCAAGGCTCCCATTTCTCCATGGCCTGTCCTGCATTTCTGGTTTTGACACTTTTTTCAGCATGACCCTTTTGACCGATGGGAAGCGAGACTTCTTTGTAGCGCTGATTTGCCTTTCCAGGTTGCTTGGTTGGCCAAAAAGGGCGTATGCGTTTTTTCCTGAATATATTCAGGAAAAAACGCATACGCCCTTTTTGGCCAAGGGCATCATTGTCAACGTTTTGCCGCTTTTCATGTGCTTTAAAGGCGATTCGTATCTACCTCCTGAAATCTGTTTCCTGCAATTCTGCCTTGATTTCAAATCCTCTTCTTTGCCTTCCCTCAATATATTTGTGGACGAGAGTTATCATTAATAACTCTGCAGGTTTGTGAATTGCAGTGCCCTGAACCTCCATTTTACAACTCGTTTTTATGGGAGCTGGCCAAAAAATCGCAGAATGGCTTCAGGCCCTGTTCTGGTTCCGGGGGGCAGGCTGAGCCTGTGGTTAATTCTTCTTTCTGATGGGAAAATAGAGTGACCTGTGCCTGTCCCAACACCAAGAGCTAGTCTCTCGTTGGTTCCACGTCTTCCCGTTTATCCTCAGGACAAATTGCAACCTGTACGGAACAGGAGGTTAAAGGTGCTGATGCTCCAAGTAGGGAGCTTGCTAGTAAAGCGGCTGGAATGGCGAACCCGGGCACAAGGAGATGAGAAATGAGGTGCGTTTTAGAAACCTTTCCCCATCACACGGTGTACCATCTTCTGGGTTTCTCATGTATGTTTTTGATGTAGGAAGATGCCCTTGAACCTGGAGATTTGGGACCCATGCGATGGGTACCACGCAGTATTCCTTTAAAGGGTCTGCGTTTGCTCACCCAACCTCACCAAACCTCTCAGCCCCAAGAGTGTCCACCCTTATGTCTCATCCAGCTGTGCGTCTAGATATGGTCAATCCAGGTTGCATCACAGCCCCTGAACGCATTGTGTAAGAATTTCTCTCTCTTTCACTGTCTTTGTTTCATGGGTGTTTCAAAGTAATTTATTTTTATAATGGGGTTTAGCTGCTTTTCACTGCTGTGTTTATGCCGCTTTACACCCACTTGACACACTAACAGAGAGATATCAATACATAGGTTTTACGATTATTATTAGTCAGATATATTCTTGTGCGGTGAATAGGGCGTGCTGAGTCCAGTTCTCTGAGCAAGGAGTAGGTCTTGTCTATTACATATTGGGTTTATGGAACGGTATCTGAGCTAATTTGATACCCTTGTTTTATGTATCACCCCACCTCACCTTTCCCGTTAAGCAGCCATAGTGTGTTTTCTGCATGTGTGACTCTGTTCTGTTTTGTAATTCAGTTCAAGTGTAACGGTTTTTACATTCCCTCTATCAGTGATACCTTATGAGAAGTGTCCTTTTCTGTGTGACTTATTTCACTTAGAATCGTCGTACCTAAATCCACTCATCATGCTGCTACTAACCTTACGACATTGATTTCATGGCTGAGTGATATTCCATTGTACATAAGGACCACAACTTCTTTATCCATTTTTCTCTTTCCTGGGATATTTAAGGTGGAATGAAGTGGAGGTCCTGGTCAACAGAGCAGCCCTAAACTTTGGGGTGCTTGTGTCTTGCTGATTTTTAATTTTCCCAATTTATACCCCCATGAGTGGAAGTGCCCTATGCTCTCTAAGCTGTGTTTTTCAGATGTTTCAGGACTCACCGGACACTTCTCCGGAGTGGCTTTTGGCAATTTACATCCCGCCCATCAGTGTAGCAAGGCTCCCATTTCTCCATGGCCTGTCCTGCATTTCTGGTTTTGACACTTTTTTCAGCATGGCCCTTTTGACCGATGGGAAGCGAGACTTCTTTGTAGCGCTGATTTGCCTTTCCAGGTTGCTTGGTTGGCCAAAAAGGGCGTATGCGATTTTTCCTGAATATATTCAGGAAAAAACGCATACGCCCGTTTTGGCCAAGGGCATCATTGTCAACGTTTTGCCGCTTTTCATGTGCTTTAAAGGCGATTCGTATCTACCTCCTGAAATCTGTTTCCTGCAATTCTGCCTTGATTTCAAATCCTATTCTTTGCCTTCCCTCAATATATTTGTGGACGAGAGTTATCATTAATAACTCTGCAGGTTTGTGAATTGCAGTGCCCTGAACCTCCATTTTACAACTCGTTTTTATGGGAGCTGGCCGCAAAATCGCAGAATGGCTTCAGGCCCTGTTCTGGTTCCGGGGGGCAGGCTGAGCCTGTGGTTAATTCTTCTTTCTGATGGGAAAATAGAGTGACCTGTGCCTGTCCCAACACCAAGAGCTAGTCTCTCGTTGGTTCCACGTCTTCCCGTTTATCCTCAGGACAAATTGCAACCTGTACGGAACAGGAGGTTAAAGGTGCTGATGCTCCAAGTAGGGAGCTTGCTAGTAAAGCGGCTGGAATGGCGAACCCGGGCACAAGGAGATGAGAAATGAGGTGCGTTTTAGAAACCTTTCCCCATCACACGGTGTACCATCTTCTGGGTTTCTCATGTATGTTTTTGATGTAGGAAGATGCCCTTGAACCTGGAGATTTGGGACCCATGCGATGGGTACCACGCAGTATTCCTTTAAAGGGTCTGCGTTTGCTCACCCAACCTCACCAAACCTCTCAGCCCCAAGAGTGTCCACCCTTATGTCTCATCCAGCTGTGCGTCTAGATATGGTCAATCCAGGTTGCATCACAGCCCCTGAACGCATTGTGTAAGAATTTCTCTCTCTTTCACTGTCTTTGTTTCATGGGTGTTTCAAAGTAATTTATTTTTATAATGGGGTTTAGCTGCTTTTCACTGCTGTGTTTATGCCGCTTTACACCCACTTGACACACTAACAGAGAGATATCAATACATAGGTTTTACGATTATTATTAGTCAGATATATTCTTGTGCGGTGAATAGGGCGTGCTGAGTCCAGTTCTCTGAGCAAGGAGTAGGTCTTGTCTATTACATATTGGGTTTATGGAACGGTATCTGAGCTAATTTGATACCCTTGTTTTATGTATCACCCCACCTCACCTTTCCCGTTAAGCAGCCATAGTGTGTTTTCTGCATGTGTGACTCTGTTCTGTTTTGTAATTCAGTTCAAGTGTAACGGTTTTTACATTCCCTCTATCAGTGATACCTTATGAGAAGTGTCCTTTTCTGTGTGACTTATTTCACTTAGAATCGTCGTACCTAAATCCACTCATCATGCTGCTACTAACCTTACGACATTGATTTCATGGCTGAGTGATATTCCATTGTACATAAGGACCACAACTTCTTTATCCATTTTTCTCTTTCCTGGGATATTTAAGGTGGAATGAAGTGGAGGTCCTGGTCAACAGAGCAGCCCTAAACTTTGGGGTGCTTGTGTCTTGCTGATTTTTAATTTTCCCAATTTATACCCCCATGAGTGGAAGTGCCCTATGCTCTCTAAGCTGTGTTTTTCAGATGTTTCAGGACTCACCGGACACTTCTCCGGAGTGGCTTTTGGCAATTTACATCCCGCCCATCAGTGTAGCAAGGCTCCCATTTCTCCATGGCCTGTCCTGCATTTCTGGTTTTGACACTTTTTTCAGCATGGCCCTTTTGACCGATGGGAAGCGAGACTTCTTTGTAGCGCTGATTTGCCTTTCCAGGTTGCTTGGTTGGCCAAAAAGGGCGTATGCGATTTTTCCTGAATATATTCAGGAAAAAACGCATACGCCCGTTTTGGCCAAGGGCATCATTGTCAACGTTTTGCCGCTTTTCATGTGCTTTAAAGGCGATTCGTATCTACCTCCTGAAATCTGTTTCCTGCAATTCTGCCTTGATTTCAAATCCTCTTCTTTGCCTTCCCTCAATATATTTGTGGACGACAGTTATGATTTATAACTCTGCAGGTTTGTGAATTGCAGTGCCCTGAACCTCCATTTTACAACTCGTTTTTATGGGAGCTGGCCGCAAAATCGCAGAATGGCTTCAGGCCCTGTTCTGGTTCCGGGGGGCAGGCTGAGCCTGTGGTTAATTCTTCTTTCTGATGGGAAAATAGAGTGACCTGTGCCTGTCCCAACACCAAGAGCTAGTCTCTCGTTGGTTCCACGTCTTCCCGTTTATCCTCAGGACAAATTGCAACCTGTATGGAACAGGAGGTTAAAGGTGCTGATGCTCCAAGTAGGGAGGTTGCTAGTAAAGCGGCTGGAATGGTGAACCCGGGCACAAGGAGATGAGAAATGAGGTGCGTTTTAGAAACCTTTCCCCATCACACGGTGTACCATCTTCTGGGTTTCTCATGCATGTTTTTGATGTAGGAAGATGCCCTTGAACCTGGAGATTTGGGACCCATGCGATGGGTACCACGCAGTATTCCTTTAAAGGGTCTGCGTTTGCTCACCCAACCTCACCAAACCTCTCAGCCCCAAGAGTGTCCACCCTTATGTCTCATCCAGCTGTGCGTCTAGATATGGTCAATCCAGGTTGCATCACAGCCCCTGAACGCATTGTGTAAGAATTTCTCTCTCTTTCACTGTCTTTGTTTCATGGGTGTTTCAAAGTAATTTATTTTTATATTGGGCTTTAGCTGCTTTTCACTGCTGTGTTTATGCCGCTTTACACCCACTTGACACACTAACAGAGAGATATCAATACATAGGTTTTACGATTATTATTAGTCAGATATATTCTTGTGCGGTGAATAGGGCGTGTTGAGTCCAGTTCTCTGAGCAAGGAGTAGGTCTTGTCTATTACATATTGGGTTTATGGAACGGTATCTGAGCTAATTTGATACCCTTGTTTTATGTATCACCCCACCTCACCTTTCCCGTTAAGCAGCCATAGTGTGTTTTCTGCATGTGTGACTCTGTTCTGTTTTGTAATTCAGTTCAAGTGTAACGGTTTTTACATTCCCTCTATCAGTGATACCTTATGAGAAGTGTCCTTTTCTGTGTGACTTATTTCACTTAGAATCGTCGTACCTAAATCCACTCATCATGCTGCTACTAACCTTACGACATTGATTTCATGGCTGAGTGATATTCCATTGTACATAAGGACCACAACTTCTTTATCCATTTTTCTCTTTCCTGGGATATTTAAGGTGGAATGAAGTGGAGGTCCTGGTCAACAGAGCAGCCCTAAACTTTGGGGTGCTTGTGTCTTGCTGATTTTTAATTTTCCCAATTTATACCCCCATGAGTGGAAGTGCCCTATGCTCTCTAAGCTGTGTTTTTCAGATGTTTCAGGACTCACCGGACACTTCTCCGGAGTGGCTCTTGGCAATTTACATCCCGCCCATCAGTGTAGCAAGGCTCCCATTTCTCCATGGCCTGTCCTGCATTTCTGGTTTTGACACTTTTTTCAGCATGGCCCTTTTGACCGATGGGAAGCGAGACTTCTTTGTAGCGCTGATTTGCCTTTCCAGGTGGCTTGGTTGGCCAAAAAGGGCGTATGCGTTTTTTCCTGAATATATTCAGGAAAAAACGCATACGCCCTTTTTGGCCAAGGGCATCATTGTCAACGTTTTGCCGCTTTTCATGTGCTTTAAAGGCGATTCGTATCTACCTCCTGAAATCTGTTTCCTGCAATTCTGCCTTGATTTCAAATCCTCTTCTTTGCCTTCCCTCAATATATTTGTGGACGGGAGTTATCATTTATAACTCTGCAGGTTTGTGAATTGCAGTGCCCTGAACCTCCATTTTACAACTCGTTTTTATGGGAGCTGGCCGCAAAATCGCAGAATGGCTTCAGGCCCTGTTCTGGTTCCGGGGGGCAGGCTGAGCCTGTGGTTAATTCTTCTTTCTGATGGGAAAATAGAGTGACCTGTGCCTGTCCCAACACCAAGAGCTAGTCTCTCGTTGGTTCCACGTCTTCCCGTTTATCCTCAGGACAAATTGCAACCTGTATGGAACAGGAGGTTAAAGGTGCTGATGCTCCAAGTAGGGAGCTTGCTAGTAAAGCGGCTGGAATGGCGAACCCGGGCACAAGGAGATGAGAAATGAGGTGCGTTTTAGAAACCTTTCCCCATCACACGGTGTACCATCTTCTGGGTTTCTCATGCATGTTTTTGATGTAGGAAGATGCCCTTGAACCTGGAGATTTGGGACCCATGCGATAGGTACCACGCAGTATTCCTTTAAAGGGTCTGCGTTTGCTCACCCAACCTCACCAAACCTCTCAGCCCCAAGAGTGTCCACCCTTATGTCTCATCCAGCTGTGCGTCTAGATATGGTCAATCCAGGTTGCATCACAGCCCCTGAACGCATTGTGTAAGAATTTCTCTCTCTTTCACTGTCTTTGTTTCATGGGTGTTTCAAAGTAATTTATTTTTATAATGGGGTTTAGCTGCTTTTCACTGCTGTGTTTATGCCGCTTTACACCCACTTGACACACTAACAGAGAGATATCAATACATAGGTTTTACGATTATTATTAGTCAGATATATTCTTGTGCGGTGAATAGGGCGTGCTGAGTCCAGTTCTCTGAGCAAGGAGTAGGTCTTGTCTATTACATATTGGGTTTATGGAACGGTATCTGAGCTAATTTGATACCCTTGTTTTATGTATCACCCCACCTCACCTTTCCCGTTAAGCAGCCATAGTGTGTTTTCTGCATGTGTGACTCTGTTCTGTTTTGTAATTCAGTTCAAGTGTAACGGTTTTTACATTCCCTCTATCAGTGATACCTTATGAGAAGTGTCCTTTTCTGTGTGACTTATTTCACTTAGAATCGTCGTACCTAAATCCACTCATCATGCTGCTACTAACCTTACGACATTGATTTCATGGCTGAGTGATATTCCATTGTACATAAGGACCACAACTTCTTTATCCATTTTTCTCTTTCCTGGGATATTTAAGGTGGAATGAAGTGGAGGTCCTGGTCAACAGAGCAGCCCTAAACTTTGGGGTGCTTGTGTCTTGCTGATTTTTAATTTTCCCAATTTATACCCCCATGAGTGGAAGTGCCCTATGCTCTCTAAGCTGTGTTTTTCAGATGTTTCAGGACTCACCGGACACTTCTCCGGAGTGGCTTTTGGCAATTTACATCCCGCCCATCAGTGTAGCAAGGCTCCCATTTCTCCATGGCCTGTCCTGCATTTCTGGTTTTGACACTTTTTTCAGCATGGCCCTTTTGACCGATGGGAAGCGAGACTTCTTTGTAGCGCTGATTTGCCTTTCCAGGTTGCTTGGTTGGCCAAAAAGGGCGTATGCGATTTTTCCTGAATATATTCAGGAAAAAACGCATACGCCCGTTTTGGCCAAGGGCATCATTGTCAACGTTTTGCCGCTTTTCATGTGCTTTAAAGGCGATTCGTATCTACCTCCTGAAATCTGTTTCCTGCAATTCTGCCTTGATTTCAAATCCTCTTCTTTGCCTTCCCTCAATATATTTGTGGACGACAGTTATGATTTATAACTCTGCAGGTTTGTGAATTGCAGTGCCCTGAACCTCCATTTTACAACTCGTTTTTATGGGAGCTGGCCGCAAAATCGCAGAATGGCTTCAGGCCCTGTTCTGGTTCCGGGGGGCAGGCTGAGCCTGTGGTTAATTCTTCTTTCTGATGGGAAAATAGAGTGACCTGTGCCTGTCCCAACACCAAGAGCTAGTCTCTCGTTGGTTCCACGTCTTCCCGTTTATCCTCAGGACAAATTGCAACCTGTATGGAACAGGAGGTTAAAGGTGCTGATGCTCCAAGTAGGGAGGTTGCTAGTAAAGCGGCTGGAATGGTGAACCCGGGCACAAGGAGATGAGAAATGAGGTGCGTTTTAGAAACCTTTCCCCATCACACGGTGTACCATCTTCTGGGTTTCTCATGCATGTTTTTGATGTAGGAAGATGCCCTTGAACCTGGAGATTTGGGACCCATGCGATGGGTACCACGCAGTATTCCTTTAAAGGGTCTGCGTTTGCTCACCCAACCTCACCAAACCTCTCAGCCCCAAGAGTGTCCACCCTTATGTCTCATCCAGCTGTGCGTCTAGATATGGTCAATCCAGGTTGCATCACAGCCCCTGAACGCATTGTGTAAGAATTTCTCTCTCTTTCACTGTCTTTGTTTCATGGGTGTTTCAAAGTAATTTATTTTTATATTGGGCTTTAGCTGCTTTTCACTGCTGTGTTTATGCCGCTTTACACCCACTTGACACACTAACAGAGAGATATCAATACATAGGTTTTACGATTATTATTAGTCAGATATATTCTTGTGCGGTGAATAGGGCGTGTTGAGTCCAGTTCTCTGAGCAAGGAGTAGGTCTTGTCTATTACATATTGGGTTTATGGAACGGTATCTGAGCTAATTTGATACCCTTGTTTTATGTATCACCCCACCTCACCTTTCCCGTTAAGCAGCCATAGTGTGTTTTCTGCATGTGTGACTCTGTTCTGTTTTGTAATTCAGTTCAAGTGTAACGGTTTTTACATTCCCTCTATCAGTGATACCTTATGAGAAGTGTCCTTTTCTGTGTGACTTATTTCACTTAGAATCGTCGTACCTAAATCCACTCATCATGCTGCTACTAACCTTACGACATTGATTTCATGGCTGAGTGATATTCCATTGTACATAAGGACCACAACTTCTTTATCCATTTTTCTCTTTCCTGGGATATTGAAGGTGGAATGAAGTGGAGGTCCTGGTCAACAGAGCAGCCCTAAACTTTGGGGTGCTTGTGTCTTGCTGATTTTTAATTTTCCCAATTTATACCCCCATGAGTGGAAGTGCCCTATGCTCTCTAAGCTGTGTTTTTCAGATGTTTCAGGACTCACCGGACACTTCTCCGGAGTGGCTCTTGGCAATTTACATCCCGCCCATCAGTGTAGCAAGGCTCCCATTTCTCCATGGCCTGTCCTGCATTTCTGGTTTTGACACTTTTTTCAGCATGGCCCTTTTGACCGATGGGAAGCGAGACTTCTTTGTAGCGCTGATTTGCCTTTCCAGGTGGCTTGGTTGGCCAAAAAGGGCGTATGCGTTTTTTCCTGAATATATTCAGGAAAAAACGCATACGCCCTTTTTGGCCAAGGGCATCATTGTCAACGTTTTGCCGCTTTTCATGTGCTTTAAAGGCGATTCGTATCTACCTCCTGAAATCTGTTTCCTGCAATTCTGCCTTGATTTCAAATCCTCTTCTTTGCCTTCCCTCAATATATTTGTGGACGGGAGTTATCATTTATAACTCTGCAGGTTTGTGAATTGCAGTGCCCTGAACCTCCATTTTACAACTCGTTTTTATGGGAGCTGGCCGCAAAATCGCAGAATGGCTTCAGGCCCTGTTCTGGTTCCGGGGGGCAGGCTGAGCCTGTGGTTAATTCTTCTTTCTGATGGGAAAATAGAGTGACCTGTGCCTGTCCCAACACCAAGAGCTAGTCTCTCGTTGGTTCCACGTCTTCCCGTTTATCCTCAGGACAAATTGCAACCTGTATGGAACAGGAGGTTAAAGGTGCTGATGCTCCAAGTAGGGAGCTTGCTAGTAAAGCGGCTGGAATGGCGAACCCGGGCACAAGGAGATGAGAAATGAGGTGCGTTTTAGAAACCTTTCCCCATCACACGGTGTACCATCTTCTGGGTTTCTCATGCATGTTTTTGATGTAGGAAGATGCCCTTGAACCTGGAGATTTGGGACCCATGCGATGGGTACCACGCAGTATTCCTTTAAAGGGTCTGCGTTTGCTCACCCAACCTCACCAAACCTCTCAGCCCCAAGAGTGTCCACCCTTATGTCTCATCCAGCTGTGCGTCTAGATATGGTCAATCCAGGTTGCATCACAGCCCCTGAACGCATTGTGTAAGAATTTCTCTCTCTTTCACTGTCTTTGTTTCATGGGTGTTTCAAAGTAATTTATTTTTATAATGGGGTTTAGCTGCTTTTCACTGCTGTGTTTATGCCGCTTTACACCCACTTGACACACTAACAGAGAGATATCAATACATAGGTTTTACGATTATTATTAGTCAGATATATTCTTGTGCAGTGAATAGGGCGTGTTGAGTCCAGTTCTCTGAGCAAGGAGTAGGTCTTGTCTATTACATATTGGGTTTATGGAACGGTATCTGAGCTAATTTGATACCCTTGTTTTATGTATCACCCCACCTCACCTTTCCCGTTAAGCAGCCATAGTGTGTTTTCTGCATGTGTGACTCTGTTCTGTTTTGTAATTCAGTTCAAGTGTAACGGTTTTTACATTCCCTCTATCAGTGATACCTTATGAGAAGTGTCCTTTTTGTGTGACTTATTTCACTTAGAATCGTCGTACCTAAATCCTCTCATCATGCTGCTACTAACCTTACGACATTGATTTCATGGCTGAGTGATATTCCATTGTACATAAGGATCACAACTTCTTTATCCATTTTTCTCTTTCCTGGGATATTTAAGGTGGAATGAAGTGGAGGTCCTGGTCAACAGAGCAGCCCTAAACTTTGGGGTGCTTGTGTCTTGCTGATTTTTAATTTTCCCAATTTATACCCCCATGAGTGGAAGTGCCCTATGCTCTCTAAGCTGTGTTTTTCAGATGTTTCAGGACTCACCGGACACTTCTCCGGAGTGGCTCTTGGCAATTTACATCCCGCCCATCAGTGTAGCAAGGCTCCCATTTCTCCATGGCCTGTCCTGCATTTCTGGTTTTGACACTTTTTTCAGCATGACCCTTTTGACCGATGGGAAGCGAGACTTCTTTGTAGCGCTGATTTGCCTTTCCAGGTTGCTTGGTTGGCCAAAAAGGGCGTATGCGTTTTTTCCTGAATATATTCAGGAAAAAACGCATACGCCCTTTTTGGCCAAGGGCATCATTGTCAACGTTTTGCCGCTTTTCATGTGCTTTAAAGGCGATTCGTATCTACCTCCTGAAATCTGTTTCCTGCAATTCTGCCTTGATTTCAAATCCTCTTCTTTGCCTTCCCTCAATATATTTGTGGACGAGAGTTATCATTAATAACTCTGCAGGTTTGTGAATTGCAGTGCCCTGAACCTCCATTTTACAACTCGTTTTTATGGGAGCTGGCCACAAAATCGCAGAATGGCTTCAGGCCCTGTTCTGGTTCCGGGGGGCAGGCTGAGCCTGTGGTTAATTCTTCTTTCTGATGGGAAAATAGAGTGACCTGTGCCTGTCCCAACACCAAGAGCTAGTCTCTCGTTGGTTCCACGTCTTCCCGTTTATCCTCAGGACAAATTGCAACCTGTACGGAACAGGAGGTTAAAGGTGCTGATGCTCCAAGTAGGGAGCTTGCTAGTAAAGCGGCTGGAATGGCGAACCCGGGCACAAGGAGATGAGAAATGAGGTGCGTTTTAGAAACCTTTCCCCATCACACGGTGTACCATCTTCTGGGTTTCTCATGTATGTTTTTGATGTAGGAAGATGCCCTTGAACCTGGAGATTTGGGACCCATGCGATGGGTACCACGCAGTATTCCTTTAAAGGGTCTGCGTTTGCTCACCCAACCTCACCAAACCTCTCAGCCCCAAGAGTGTCCACCCTTATGTCTCATCCAGCTGTGCGTCTAGATATGGTCAATCCAGGTTGCATCACAGCCCCTGAACGCATTGTGTAAGAATTTCTCTCTCTTTCACTGTCTTTGTTTCATGGGTGTTTCAAAGTAATTTATTTTTATAATGGGGTTTAGCTGCTTTTCACTGCTGTGTTTATGCCGCTTTACACCCACTTGACACACTAACAGAGAGATATCAATACATAGGTTTTACGATTATTATTAGTCAGATATATTCTTGTGCGGTGAATAGGGCGTGCTGAGTCCAGTTCTCTGAGCAAGGAGTAGGTCTTGTCTATTACATATTGGGTTTATGGAACGGTATCTGAGCTAATTTGATACCCTTGTTTTATGTATCACCCCACCTCACCTTTCCCGTTAAGCAGCCATAGTGTGTTTTCTGCATGTGTGACTCTGTTCTGTTTTGTAATTCAGTTCAAGTGTAACGGTTTTTACATTCCCTCTATCAGTGATACCTTATGAGAAGTGTCCTTTTCTGTGTGACTTATTTCACTTAGAATCGTCGTACCTAAATCCACTCATCATGCTGCTACTAACCTTACGACATTGATTTCATGGCTGAGTGATATTCCATTGTACATAAGGACCACAACTTCTTTATCCATTTTTCTCTTTCCTGGGATATTTAAGGTGGAATGAAGTGGAGGTCCTGGTCAACAGAGCAGCCCTAAACTTTGGGGTGCTTGTGTCTTGCTGATTTTTAATTTTCCCAATTTATACCCCCATGAGTGGAAGTGCCCTATGCTCTCTAAGCTGTGTTTTTCAGATGTTTCAGGACTCACCGGACACTTCTCCGGAGTGGCTTTTGGCAATTTACATCCCGCCCATCAGTGTAGCAAGGCTCCCATTTCTCCATGGCCTGTCCTGCATTTCTGGTTTTGACACTTTTTTCAGCATGGCCCTTTTGACCGATGGGAAGCGAGACTTCTTTGTAGCGCTGATTTGCCTTTCCAGGTTGCTTGGTTGGCCAAAAAGGGCGTATGCGATTTTTCCTGAATATATTCAGGAAAAAACGCATACGCCCGTTTTGGCCAAGGGCATCATTGTCAACGTTTTGCCGCTTTTCATGTGCTTTAAAGGCGATTCGTATCTACCTCCTGAAATCTGTTTCCTGCAATTCTGCCTTGATTTCAAATCCTATTCTTTGCCTTCCCTCAATATATTTGTGGACGAGAGTTATCATTAATAACTCTGCAGGTTTGTGAATTGCAGTGCCCTGAACCTCCATTTTACAACTCGTTTTTATGGGAGCTGGCCACAAAATCGCAGAATGGCTTCAGGCCCTGTTCTGGTTCCGGGGGGCAGGCTGAGCCTGTGGTTAATTCTTCTTTCTGATGGGAAAATAGAGTGACCTGTGCCTGTCCCAACACCAAGAGCTAGTCTCTCGTTGGTTCCACGTCTTCCCGTTTATCCTCAGGACAAATTGCAACCTGTACGGAACAGGAGGTTAAAGGTGCTGATGCTCCAAGTAGGGAGCTTGCTAGTAAAGCGGCTGGAATGGCGAACCCGGGCACAAGGAGATGAGAAATGAGGTGCGTTTTAGAAACCTTTCCCCATCACACGGTGTACCATCTTCTGGGTTTCTCATGTATGTTTTTGATGTAGGAAGATGCCCTTGAACCTGGAGATTTGGGACCCATGCGATGGGTACCACGCAGTATTCCTTTAAAGGGTCTGCGTTTGCTCACCCAACCTCACCAAACCTCTCAGCCCCAAGAGTGTCCACCCTTATGTCTCATCCAGCTGTGCGTCTAGATATGGTCAATCCAGGTTGCATCACAGCCCCTGAACGCATTGTGTAAGAATTTCTCTCTCTTTCACTGTCTTTGTTTCATGGGTGTTTCAAAGTAATTTATTTTTATAATGGGGTTTAGCTGCTTTTCACTGCTGTGTTTATGCCGCTTTACACCCACTTGACACACTAACAGAGAGATATCAATACATAGGTTTTACGATTATTATTAGTCAGATATATTCTTGTGCGGTGAATAGGGCGTGCTGAGTCCAGTTCTCTGAGCAAGGAGTAGGTCTTGTCTATTACATATTGGGTTTATGGAACGGTATCTGAGCTAATTTGATACCCTTGTTTTATGTATCACCCCACCTCACCTTTCCCGTTAAGCAGCCATAGTGTGTTTTCTGCATGTGTGACTCTGTTCTGTTTTGTAATTCAGTTCAAGTGTAACGGTTTTTACATTCCCTCTATCAGTGATACCTTATGAGAAGTGTCCTTTTCTGTGTGACTTATTTCACTTAGAATCGTCGTACCTAAATCCACTCATCATGCTGCTACTAACCTTACGACATTGATTTCATGGCTGAGTGATATTCCATTGTACATAAGGACCACAACTTCTTTATCCATTTTTCTCTTTCCTGGGATATTTAAGGTGGAATGAAGTGGAGGTCCTGGTCAACAGAGCAGCCCTAAACTTTGGGGTGCTTGTGTCTTGCTGATTTTTAATTTTCCCAATTTATACCCCCATGAGTGGAAGTGCCCTATGCTCTCTAAGCTGTGTTTTTCAGATGTTTCAGGACTCACCGGACACTTCTCCGGAGTGGCTTTTGGCAATTTACATCCCGCCCATCAGTGTAGCAAGGCTCCCATTTCTCCATGGCCTGTCCTGCATTTCTGGTTTTGACACTTTTTTCAGCATGGCCCTTTTGACCGATGGGAAGCGAGACTTCTTTGTAGCGCTGATTTGCCTTTCCAGGTTGCTTGGTTGGCCAAAAAGGGCGTATGCGATTTTTCCTGAATATATTCAGGAAAAAACGCATACGCCCGTTTTGGCCAAGGGCATCATTGTCAACGTTTTGCCGCTTTTCATGTGCTTTAAAGGCGATTCGTATCTACCTCCTGAAATCTGTTTCCTGCAATTCTGCCTTGATTTCAAATCCTATTCTTTGCCTTCCCTCAATATATTTGTGGACGAGAGTTATCATTAATAACTCTGCAGGTTTGTGAATTGCAGTGCCCTGAACCTCCATTTTACAACTCGTTTTTATGGGAGCTGGCCGCAAAATCGCAGAATGGCTTCAGGCTCTGTTCTGGTTCCGGGGGGCAGGCTGAGCCTGTGGTTAATTCTTCTTTCTGATGGGAAAATAGAGTGACCTGTGCCTGTCCCAACACCAAGAGCTAGTCTCTCGTTGGTTCCACGTCTTCCCGTTTATCCTCAGGACAAATTGCAACCTGTATGGAACAGGAGGTTAAAGGTGCTGATGCTCCAAGTAGGGAGCTTGCTAGTAAAGCGGCTGGAATGGCGAACCCGGGCACAAGGAGATGAGAAATGAGGTGCGTTTTAGAAACCTTTCCCCATCACACGGTGTACCATCTTCTGGGTTTCTCATGCATGTTTTTGATGTAGGAAGATGCCCTTGAACCTGGAGATTTGGGACCCATGCGATGGGTACCACGCAGTATTCCTTTAAAGGGTCTGCGTTTGCTCACCCAACCTCACCAAACCTCTCAGCCCCAAGAGTGTCCACCCTTATGTCTCATCCAGCTGTGCGTCTAGATATGGTCAATCCAGGTTGCATCACAGCCCCTGAACGCATTGTGTAAGAATTTCTCTCTCTTTCACTGTCTTTGTTTCATGGGTGTTTCAAAGTAATTTATTTTTATAATGGGGTTTAGCTGCTTTTCACTGCTGTGTTTATGCCGCTTTACACCCACTTGACACACTAACAGAGAGATATCAATACATAGGTTTTACGATTATTATTAGTCAGATATATTCTTGTGCGGTGAATAGGGCGTGTTGAGTCCAGTTCTCTGAGCAAGGAGTAGGTCTTGTCTATTACATATTGGGTTTATGGAACGGTATCTGAGCTAATTTGATACCCTTGTTTTATGTATCACCCCACCTCACCTTTCCCGTTAAGCAGCCATAGTGTGTTTTCTGCATGTGTGACTCTGTTCTGTTTTGTAATTCAGTTCAAGTGTAACGGTTTTTACATTCCCTCTATCAGTGATACCTTATGAGAAGTGTCCTTTTTGTGTGACTTATTTCACTTAGAATCGTCGTACCTAAATCCTCTCATCATGCTGCTACTAACCTTACGACATTGATTTCATGGCTGAGTGATATTCCATTGTACATAAGGATCACAACTTCTTTATCCATTTTTCTCTTTCCTGGGATATTTAAGGTGGAATGAAGTGGAGGTCCTGGTCAACAGAGCAGCCCTAAACTTTGGGGTGCTTGTGTCTTGCTGATTTTTAATTTTCCCAATTTATACCCCCATGAGTGGAAGTGCCCTATGCTCTCTAAGCTGTGTTTTTCAGATGTTTCAGGACTCACCGGACACTTCTCCGGAGTGGCTCTTGGCAATTTACATCCCGCCCATCAGTGTAGCAAGGCTCCCATTTCTCCATGGCCTGTCCTGCATTTCTGGTTTTGACACTTTTTTCAGCATGACCCTTTTGACCGATGGGAAGCGAGACATCTTTGTAGCGCTGATTTGCCTTTCCAGGTTGCTTGGTTGGCCAAAAAGGGCGTATGCGTTTTTTCCTGAATATATTCAGGAAAAAACGCATACGCCCTTTTTGGCCAAGGGCATCATTGTCAACGTTTTGCCGCTTTTCATGTGCTTTAAAGGCGATTCGTATCTACCTCCTGAAATCTGTTTCCTGCAATTCTGCCTTGATTTCAAATCCTCTTCTTTGCCTTCCCTCAATATATTTGTGGACGAGAGTTATCATTAATAACTCTGCAGGTTTGTGAATTGCAGTGCCCTGAACCTCCATTTTACAACTCGTTTTTATGGGAGCTGGCCACAAAATCGCAGAATGGCTTCAGGCCCTGTTCTGGTTCCGGGGGGCAGGCTGAGCCTGTGGTTAATTCTTCTTTCTGATGGGAAAATAGAGTGACCTGTGCCTGTCCCAACACCAAGAGCTAGTCTCTCGTTGGTTCCACGTCTTCCCGTTTATCCTCAGGACAAATTGCAACCTGTACGGAACAGGAGGTTAAAGGTGCTGATGCTCCAAGTAGGGAGCTTGCTAGTAAAGCGGCTGGAATGGCGAACCCGGGCACAAGGAGATGAGAAATGAGGTGCGTTTTAGAAACCTTTCCCCATCACACGGTGTACCATCTTCTGGGTTTCTCATGTATGTTTTTGATGTAGGAAGATGCCCTTGAACCTGGAGATTTGGGACCCATGCGATGGGTACCACGCAGTATTCCTTTAAAGGGTCTGCGTTTGCTCACCCAACCTCACCAAACCTCTCAGCCCCAAGAGTGTCCACCCTTATGTCTCATCCAGCTGTGCGTCTAGATATGGTCAATCCAGGTTGCATCACAGCCCCTGAACGCATTGTGTAAGAATTTCTCTCTCTTTCACTGTCTTTGTTTCATGGGTGTTTCAAAGTAATTTATTTTTATAATGGGGTTTAGCTGCTTTTCACTGCTGTGTTTATGCCGCTTTACACCCACTTGACACACTAACAGAGAGATATCAATACATAGGTTTTACGATTATTATTAGTCAGATATATTCTTGTGCAGTGAATAGGGCGTGCTGCGTCCAGTTCTCTGAGCAAGGAGTAGGTCTTGTCTATTACATATTGGGTTTATGGAACGGTATCTGAGCTAATTTGATACCCTTGTTTTATGTATCACCCCACCTCACCTTTCCCGTTAAGCAGCCATAGTGTGTTTTCTGCATGTGTGACTCTGTTCTGTTTTGTAATTCAGTTCAAGTGTAACGGTTTTTACATTCCCTCTATCAGTGATACCTTATGAGAAGTGTCCTTTTCTGTGTGACTTATTTCACTTAGAATCGTCGTACCTAAATCCACTCATCATGCTGCTACTAACCTTACGACATTGATTTCATGGCTGAGTGATATTCCATTGTACATAAGGACCACAACTTCTTTATCCATTTTTCTCTTTCCTGGGATATTTAAGGTGGAATGAAGTGGAGGTCCTGGTCAACAGAGCAGCCCTAAACTTTGGGGTGCTTGTGTCTTGCTGATTTTTAATTTTCCCAATTTATACCCCCATGAGTGGAAGTGCCCTATGCTCTCTAAGCTGTGTTTTTCAGATGTTTCAGGACTCACCGGACACTTCTCCGGAGTGGCTTTTGGCAATTTACATCCCGCCCATCAGTGTAGCAAGGCTCCCATTTCTCCATGGCCTGTCCTGCATTTCTGGTTTTGACACTTTTTTCAGCATGGCCCTTTTGACCGATGGGAAGCGAGACTTCTTTGTAGCGCTGATTTGCCTTTCCAGGTTGCTTGGTTGGCCAAAAAGGGCGTATGCGATTTTTCCTGAATATATTCAGGAAAAAACGCATACGCCCGTTTTGGCCAAGGGCATCATTGTCAACGTTTTGCCGCTTTTCATGTGCTTTAAAGGCGATTCGTATCTACCTCCTGAAATCTGTTTCCTGCAATTCTGCCTTGATTTCAAATCCTATTCTTTGCCTTCCCTCAATATATTTGTGGACGAGAGTTATCATTAATAACTCTGCAGGTTTGTGAATTGCAGTGCCCTGAACCTCCATTTTACAACTCGTTTTTATGGGAGCTGGCCACAAAATCGCAGAATGGCTTCAGGCCCTGTTCTGGTTCCGGGGGGCAGGCTGAGCCTGTGGTTAATTCTTCTTTCTGATGGGAAAATAGAGTGACCTGTGCCTGTCCCAACACCAAGAGCTAGTCTCTCGTTGGTTCCACGTCTTCCCGTTTATCCTCAGGACAAATTGCAACCTGTACGGAACAGGAGGTTAAAGGTGCTGATGCTCCAAGTAGGGAGCTTGCTAGTAAAGCGGCTGGAATGGCGAACCCGGGCACAAGGAGATGAGAAATGAGGTGCGTTTTAGAAACCTTTCCCCATCACACGGTGTACCATCTTCTGGGTTTCTCATGTATGTTTTTGATGTAGGAAGATGCCCTTGAACCTGGAGATTTGGGACCCATGCGATGGGTACCACGCAGTATTCCTTTAAAGGGTCTGCGTTTGCTCACCCAACCTCACCAAACCTCTCAGCCCCAAGAGTGTCCACCCTTATGTCTCATCCAGCTGTGCGTCTAGATATGGTCAATCCAGGTTGCATCACAGCCCCTGAACGCATTGTGTAAGAATTTCTCTCTCTTTCACTGTCTTTGTTTCATGGGTGTTTCAAAGTAATTTATTTTTATAATGGGGTTTAGCTGCTTTTCACTGCTGTGTTTATGCCGCTTTACACCCACTTGACACACTAACAGAGAGATATCAATACATAGGTTTTACGATTATTATTAGTCAGATATATTCTTGTGCGGTGAATAGGGCGTGCTGAGTCCAGTTCTCTGAGCAAGGAGTAGGTCTTGTCTATTACATATTGGGTTTATGGAACGGTATCTGAGCTAATTTGATACCCTTGTTTTATGTATCACCCCACCTCACCTTTCCCGTTAAGCAGCCATAGTGTGTTTTCTGCATGTGTGACTCTGTTCTGTTTTGTAATTCAGTTCAAGTGTAACGGTTTTTACATTCCCTCTATCAGTGATACCTTATGAGAAGTGTCCTTTTCTGTGTGACTTATTTCACTTAGAATCGTCGTACCTAAATCCACTCATCATGCTGCTACTAACCTTACGACATTGATTTCATGGCTGAGTGATATTCCATTGTACATAAGGACCACAACTTCTTTATCCATTTTTCTCTTTCCTGGGATATTTAAGGTGGAATGAAGTGGAGGTCCTGGTCAACAGAGCAGCCCTAAACTTTGGGGTGCTTGTGTCTTGCTGATTTTTAATTTTCCCAATTTATACCCCCATGAGTGGAAGTGCCCTATGCTCTCTAAGCTGTGTTTTTCAGATGTTTCAGGACTCACCGGACACTTCTCCGGAGTGGCTTTTGGCAATTTACATCCCGCCCATCAGTGTAGCAAGGCTCCCATTTCTCCATGGCCTGTCCTGCATTTCTGGTTTTGACACTTTTTTCAGCATGGCCCTTTTGACCGATGGGAAGCGAGACTTCTTTGTAGCGCTGATTTGCCTTTCCAGGTTGCTTGGTTGGCCAAAAAGGGCGTATGCGATTTTTCCTGAATATATTCAGGAAAAAACGCATACGCCCGTTTTGGCCAAGGGCATCATTGTCAACGTTTTGCCGCTTTTCATGTGCTTTAAAGGCGATTCGTATCTACCTCCTGAAATCTGTTTCCTGCAATTCTGCCTTGATTTCAAATCCTATTCTTTGCCTTCCCTCAATATATTTGTGGACGAGAGTTATCATTAATAACTCTGCAGGTTTGTGAATTGCAGTGCCCTGAACCTCCATTTTACAACTCGTTTTTATGGGAGCTGGCCGCAAAATCGCAGAATGGCTTCAGGCCCTGTTCTGGTTCCGGGGGGCAGGCTGAGCCTGTGGTTAATTCTTCTTTCTGATGGGAAAATAGAGTGACCTGTGCCTGTCCCAACACCAAGAGCTAGTCTCTCGTTGGTTCCACGTCTTCCCGTTTATCCTCAGGACAAATTGCAACCTGTATGGAACAGGAGGTTAAAGGTGCTGATGCTCCAAGTAGGGAGCTTGCTAGTAAAGCGGCTGGAATGGTGAACCCGGGCACAAGGAGATGAGAAATGAGGTGCGTTTTAGAAACCTTTCCCCATCACACGGTGTACCATCTTCTGGGTTTCTCATGCATGTTTTTGATGTAGGAAGATGCCCTTGAACCTGGAGATTTGGGACCCATGCGATGGGTACCACGCAGTATTCCTTTAAAGGGTCTGCGTTTGCTCACCCAACCTCACCAAACCTCTCAGCCCCAAGAGTGTCCACCCTTATGTCTCATCCAGCTGTGCGTCTAGATATGGTCAATCCAGGTTGCATCACAGCCCCTGAACGCATTGTGTAAGAATTTCTCTCTCTTTCACTGTCTTTGTTTCATGGGTGTTTCAAAGTAATTTATTTTTATATTGGGGTTTAGCTGCTTTTCACTGCTGTGTTTATGCCGCTTTACACCCACTTGACACACTAACAGAGAGATATCAATACATAGGTTTTACGATTATTATTAGTCAGATATATTCTTGTGCGGTGAATAGGGCGTGTTGAGTCCAGTTCTCTGAGCAAGGAGTAGGTCTTGTCTATTACATATTGGGTTTATGGAACGGTATCTGAGCTAATTTGATACCCTTGTTTTATGTATCACCCCACCTCACCTTTCCCGTTAAGCAGCCATAGTGTGTTTTCTGCATGTGTGACTCTGTTCTGTTTTGTAATTCAGTTCAAGTGTAACGGTTTTTACATTCCCTCTATCAGTGATACCTTATGAGAAGTGTCCTTTTCTGTGTGACTTATTTCACTTAGAATCGTCGTACCTAAATCCACTCATCATGCTGCTACTAACCTTACGACATTGATTTCATGGCTGAGTGATATTCCATTGTACATAAGGACCACAACTTCTTTATCCATTTTTCTCTTTCCTGGGATATTTAAGGTGGAATGAAGTGGAGGTCCTGGTCAACAGAGCAGCCCTAAACTTTGGGGTGCTTGTGTCTTGCTGATTTTTCATTTTCCCAATTTATACCCCCATGAGTGGAAGTGCCCTATGCTCTCTAAGCTGTGTTTTTCAGATGTTTCAGGACTCACCGGACACTTCTCCGGAGTGGCTCTTGGCAATTTACATCCCGCCCATCAGTGTAGCAAGGCTCCCATTTCTCCATGGCCTGTCCTGCATTTCTGGTTTTGACACTTTTTTCAGCATGGCCCTTTTGACCGATGGGAAGCGAGACTTCTTTGTAGCGCTGATTTGCCTTTCCAGGTTGCTTGGTTGGCCAAAAAGGGCGTATGCGTTTTTTCCTGAATATATTCAGGAAAAAACGCATACGCCCTTTTTGGCCAAGGGCATCATTGTCAACGTTTTGCCGCTTTTCATGTGCTTTAAAGGCGATTCGTATCTACCTCCTGAAATCTGTTTCCTGCAATTCTGCCTTGATTTCAAATCCTCTTCTTTGCCTTCCCTCAATATATTTGTGGACGACAGTTATGATTTATAACTCTGCAGGTTTGTGAATTGCAGTGCCCTGAACCTCCATTTTACAACTCGTTTTTATGGGAGCTGGCCGCTAAATCGCAGAATGGCTTCAGGCCCTGTTCTGGTTCCGGGGGGCAGGCTGAGCCTGTGGTTAATTCTTCTTTCTGATGGGAAAATAGAGTGACCTGTGCCTGTCCCAACACCAAGAGCTAGTCTCTCGTTGGTTCCACGTCTTCCCGTTTATCCTCAGGACAAATTGCAACCTGTATGGAACAGGAGGTTAAAGGTGCTGATGCTCCAAGTAGGGAGCTTGCTAGTAAAGCGGCTGGAATGGCGAACCCGGGCACAAGGAGATGAGAAATGAGGTGCGTTTTAGAAACCTTTCCCCATCACACGGTGTACCATCTTCTGGGTTTCTCATGCATGTTTTTGATGTCGGAAGATGCCCTTGAACCTGGAGATTTGGGACCCATGCGATGGGTACCACGCAGTATTCCTTTAAAGGGTCTGCGTTTGCTCACCCAACCTCACCAAACCTCTCAGCCCCAAGAGTGTCCACCCTTATGTCTCATCCAGCTGTGCGTCTAGATATGGTCAATCCAGGTTGCATCACAGCCCCTGAACGCATTGTGTAAGAATTTCTCTCTCTTTCACTGTCTTTGTTTCATGGGTGTTTCAAAGTAATTTATTTTTATATTGGGGTTTAGCTGCTTTTCACTGCTGTGTTTATGCCGCTTTACACCCACTTGACACACTAACAGAGAGATATCAATACATAGGTTTTACGATTATTATTAGTCAGATATATTCTTGTGCGGTGAATAGGGCGTGTTGAGTCCAGTTCTCTGAGCAAGGAGTAGGTCTTGTCTATTACATATTGGGTTTATGGAACGGTATCTGAGCTAATTTGATACCCTTGTTTTATGTATCACCCCACCTCACCTTTCCCGTTAAGCAGCCATAGTGTGTTTTCTGCATGTGTGACTCTGTTCTGTTTTGTAATTCAGTTCAAGTGTAACGGTTTTTACATTCCCTCTATCAGTGATACCTTATGAGAAGTGTCCTTTTCTGTGTGACTTATTTCACTTAGAATCGTCGTACCTAAATCCACTCATCATGCTGCTACTAACCTTACGACATTGATTTCATGGCTGAGTGATATTCCATTGTACATAAGGACCACAACTTCTTTATCCATTTTTCTCTTTCCTGGGATATTTAAGGTGGAATGAAGTGGAGGTCCTGGTCAACAGAGCAGCCCTAAACTTTGGGGTGCTTGTGTCTTGCTGATTTTTAATTTTCCCAATTTATACCCCCATGAGTGGAAGTGCCCTATGCTCTCTAAGCTGTGTTTTTCAGATGTTTCAGGACTCACCGGACACTTCTCCGGAGTGGCTCTTGGCAATTTACATCCCGCCCATCAGTGTAGCAAGGCTCCCATTTCTCCATGGCCTGTCCTGCATTTCTGGTTTTGACACTTTTTTCAGCATGGCCCTTTTGACCGATGGGAAGCGAGACTTCTTTGTATCGCTGATTTGCCTTTCCAGGTTCCTTGGTTGGCCAAAAAGGGCGTATGCGTTTTTTCCTGAATATATTCAGGAAAAAACGCATACGCCCTTTTTGGCCAAGGGCATCATTGTCAACGTTTTGCCGCTTTTCATGTGCTTTAAAGGTGATTCGTATCTACCTCCTGAAATCTGTTTCCTGCAATTCTGCCTTGATTTCAAATCCTCTTCTTTGCCTTCCCTCAATATATTTGTGGACGAGAGTTATCATTTATAACTCTGCAGGTTTGTGAATTGCAGTGCCCTGAACCTCCATTTTACAACTCGTTTTTATGGGAGCTGGCCGCAAAATCGCAGAATGGCTTCAGGCCCTGTTCTGGTTCCGGGGGGCAGGCTGAGCCTGTGGTTAATTCTTCTTTCTGATGGGAAAATAGAGTGACCTGTGCCTGTCCCAACACCAAGAGCTAGTCTCTCGTTGGTTCCACGTCTTCCCGTTTATCCTCAGGACAAATTGCAACCTGTATGGAACAGGAGGTAAAAGATGCTGATGCTCCAAGTAGGGAGCTTGCTAGTAAAGCGGCTGGAATGGCGAACCCGGGCACAAGGAGATGAGAAATGAGGTGCGTTTTAGAAACCTTTCCCCATCACACGGTGTACCATCTTCTGGGTTTCTCATGCATGTTTTTGATGTAGGAAGATGCCCTTGAACCTGGAGATTTGGGACCCATGCGATGGGTACCACGCAGTATTCCTTTAAAGGGTCTGCGTTTGCTCACCCAACCTCACCAAACCTCTCAGCCCCAAGAGTGTCCACCCTTATGTCTCATCCAGCTGTGCGTCTAGATATGGTCAATCCAGGTTGCATCACAGCCCCTGAACGCATTGTGTAAGAATTTCTCTCTCTTTCACTGTCTTTGTTTCATGGGTGTTTCAAAGTAATTTATTTTTATAATGGGGTTTAGCTGCTTTTCACTGCTGTGTTTATGCCGCTTTACACCCACTTGACACACTAACAGAGAGATATCAATACATAGGTTTTACGATTATTATTAGTCAGATATATTCTTGTGCGGTGAATAGGGCGTGCTGAGTCCAGTTCTCTGAGCAAGGAGTAGGTCTTGTCTATTACATATTGGGTTTATGGAACGGTATCTGAGCTAATTTGATACCCTTGTTTTATGTATCACCCCACCTCACCTTTCCCGTTAAGCAGCCATAGTGTGTTTTCTGCATGTGTGACTCTGTTCTGTTTTGTAATTCAGTTCAAGTGTAACGGTTTTTACATTCCCTCTATCAGTGATACCTTATGAGAAGTGTCCTTTTCTGTGTGACTTATTTCACTTAGAATCGTCGTACCTAAATCCACTCATCATGCTGCTACTAACCTTACGACATTGATTTCATGGCTGAGTGATATTCCATTGTACATAAGGACCACAACTTCTTTATCCATTTTTCTCTTTCCTGGGATATTTAAGGTGGAATGAAGTGGAGGTCCTGGTCAACAGAGCAGCCCTAAACTTTGGGGTGCTTGTGTCTTGCTGATTTTTAATTTTCCCAATTTATACCCCCATGAGTGGAAGTGCCCTATGCTCTCTAAGCTGTGTTTTTCAGATGTTTCAGGACTCACCGGACACTTCTCCGGAGTGGCTTTTGGCAATTTACATCCCGCCCATCAGTGTAGCAAGGCTCCCATTTCTCCATGGCCTGTCCTGCATTTCTGGTTTTGACACTTTTTTCAGCATGGCCCTTTTGACCGATGGGAAGCGAGACTTCTTTGTAGCGCTGATTTGCCTTTCCAGGTTGCTTGGTTGGCCAAAAAGGGCGTATGCGATTTTTCCTGAATATATTCAGGAAAAAACGCATACGCCCGTTTTGGCCAAGGGCATCATTGTCAACGTTTTGCCGCTTTTCATGTGCTTTAAAGGCGATTCGTATCTACCTCCTGAAATCTGTTTCCTGCAATTCTGCCTTGATTTCAAATCCTATTCTTTGCCTTCCCTCAATATATTTGTGGACGAGAGTTATCATTAATAACTCTGCAGGTTTGTGAATTGCAGTGCCCTGAACCTCCATTTTACAACTCGTTTTTATGGGAGCTGGCCGCAAAATCGCAGAATGGCTTCAGGCTCTGTTCTGGTTCCGGGGGGCAGGCTGAGCCTGTGGTTAATTCTTCTTTCTGATGGGAAAATAGAGTGACCTGTGCCTGTCCCAACACCAAGAGCTAGTCTCTCGTTGGTTCCACGTCTTCCCGTTTATCCTCAGGACAAATTGCAACCTGTATGGAACAGGAGGTTAAAGGTGCTGATGCTCCAAGTAGGGAGCTTGCTAGTAAAGCGGCTGGAATGGCGAACCCGGGCACAAGGAGATGAGAAATGAGGTGCGTTTTAGAAACCTTTCCCCATCACACGGTGTACCATCTTCTGGGTTTCTCATGCATGTTTTTGATGTAGGAAGATGCCCTTGAACCTGGAGATTTGGGACCCATGCGATGGGTACCACGCAGTATTCCTTTAAAGGGTCTGCGTTTGCTCACCCAACCTCACCAAACCTCTCAGCCCCAAGAGTGTCCACCCTTATGTCTCATCCAGCTGTGCGTCTAGATATGGTCAATCCAGGTTGCATCACAGCCCCTGAACGCATTGTGTAAGAATTTCTCTCTCTTTCACTGTCTTTGTTTCATGGGTGTTTCAAAGTAATTTATTTTTATAATGGGGTTTAGCTGCTTTTCACTGCTGTGTTTATGCCGCTTTACACCCACTTGACACACTAACAGAGAGATATCAATACATAGGTTTTACGATTATTATTAGTCAGATATATTCTTGTGCGGTGAATAGGGCGTGTTGAGTCCAGTTCTCTGAGCAAGGAGTAGGTCTTGTCTATTACATATTGGGTTTATGGAACGGTATCTGAGCTAATTTGATACCCTTGTTTTATGTATCACCCCACCTCACCTTTCCCGTTAAGCAGCCATAGTGTGTTTTCTGCATGTGTGACTCTGTTCTGTTTTGTAATTCAGTTCAAGTGTAACGGTTTTTACATTCCCTCTATCAGTGATACCTTATGAGAAGTGTCCTTTTTGTGTGACTTATTTCACTTAGAATCGTCGTACCTAAATCCTCTCATCATGCTGCTACTAACCTTACGACATTGATTTCATGGCTGAGTGATATTCCATTGTACATAAGGATCACAACTTCTTTATCCATTTTTCTCTTTCCTGGGATATTTAAGGTGGAATGAAGTGGAGGTCCTGGTCAACAGAGCAGCCCTAAACTTTGGGGTGCTTGTGTCTTGCTGATTTTTAATTTTCCCAATTTATACCCCCATGAGTGGAAGTGCCCTATGCTCTCTAAGCTGTGTTTTTCAGATGTTTCAGGACTCACCGGACACTTCTCCGGAGTGGCTCTTGGCAATTTACATCCCGCCCATCAGTGTAGCAAGGCTCCCATTTCTCCATGGCCTGTCCTGCATTTCTGGTTTTGACACTTTTTTCAGCATGACCCTTTTGACCGATGGGAAGCGAGACATCTTTGTAGCGCTGATTTGCCTTTCCAGGTTGCTTGGTTGGCCAAAAAGGGCGTATGCGTTTTTTCCTGAATATATTCAGGAAAAAACGCATACGCCCTTTTTGGCCAAGGGCATCATTGTCAACGTTTTGCCGCTTTTCATGTGCTTTAAAGGCGATTCGTATCTACCTCCTGAAATCTGTTTCCTGCAATTCTGCCTTGATTTCAAATCCTCTTCTTTGCCTTCCCTCAATATATTTGTGGACGAGAGTTATCATTAATAACTCTGCAGGTTTGTGAATTGCAGTGCCCTGAACCTCCATTTTACAACTCGTTTTTATGGGAGCTGGCCACAAAATCGCAGAATGGCTTCAGGCCCTGTTCTGGTTCCGGGGGGCAGGCTGAGCCTGTGGTTAATTCTTCTTTCTGATGGGAAAATAGAGTGACCTGTGCCTGTCCCAACACCAAGAGCTAGTCTCTCGTTGGTTCCACGTCTTCCCGTTTATCCTCAGGACAAATTGCAACCTGTACGGAACAGGAGGTTAAAGGTGCTGATGCTCCAAGTAGGGAGCTTGCTAGTAAAGCGGCTGGAATGGCGAACCCGGGCACAAGGAGATGAGAAATGAGGTGCGTTTTAGAAACCTTTCCCCATCACACGGTGTACCATCTTCTGGGTTTCTCATGTATGTTTTTGATGTAGGAAGATGCCCTTGAACCTGGAGATTTGGGACCCATGCGATGGGTACCACGCAGTATTCCTTTAAAGGGTCTGCGTTTGCTCACCCAACCTCACCAAACCTCTCAGCCCCAAGAGTGTCCACCCTTATGTCTCATCCAGCTGTGCGTCTAGATATGGTCAATCCAGGTTGCATCACAGCCCCTGAACGCATTGTGTAAGAATTTCTCTCTCTTTCACTGTCTTTGTTTCATGGGTGTTTCAAAGTAATTTATTTTTATAATGGGGTTTAGCTGCTTTTCACTGCTGTGTTTATGCCGCTTTACACCCACTTGACACACTAACAGAGAGATATCAATACATAGGTTTTACGATTATTATTAGTCAGATATATTCTTGTGCGGTGAATAGGGCGTGCTGCGTCCAGTTCTCTGAGCAAGGAGTAGGTCTTGTCTATTACATATTGGGTTTATGGAACGGTATCTGAGCTAATTTGATACCCTTGTTTTATGTATCACCCCACCTCACCTTTCCCGTTAAGCAGCCATAGTGTGTTTTCTGCATGTGTGACTCTGTTCTGTTTTGTAATTCAGTTCAAGTGTAACGGTTTTTACATTCCCTCTATCAGTGATACCTTATGAGAAGTGTCCTTTTCTGTGTGACTTATTTCACTTAGAATCGTCGTACCTAAATCCACTCATCATGCTGCTACTAACCTTACGACATTGATTTCATGGCTGAGTGATATTCCATTGTACATAAGGACCACAACTTCTTTATCCATTTTTCTCTTTCCTGGGATATTTAAGGTGGAATGAAGTGGAGGTCCTGGTCAACAGAGCAGCCCTAAACTTTGGGGTGCTTGTGTCTTGCTGATTTTTAATTTTCCCAATTTATACCCCCATGAGTGGAAGTGCCCTATGCTCTCTAAGCTGTGTTTTTCAGATGTTTCAGGACTCACCGGACACTTCTCCGGAGTGGCTTTTGGCAATTTACATCCCGCCCATCAGTGTAGCAAGGCTCCCATTTCTCCATGGCCTGTCCTGCATTTCTGGTTTTGACACTTTTTTCAGCATGGCCCTTTTGACCGATGGGAAGCGAGACTTCTTTGTAGCGCTGATTTGCCTTTCCAGGTTGCTTGGTTGGCCAAAAAGGGCGTATGCGATTTTTCCTGAATATATTCAGGAAAAAACGCATACGCCCGTTTTGGCCAAGGGCATCATTGTCAACGTTTTGCCGCTTTTCATGTGCTTTAAAGGCGATTCGTATCTACCTCCTGAAATCTGTTTCCTGCAATTCTGCCTTGATTTCAAATCCTATTCTTTGCCTTCCCTCAATATATTTGTGGACGAGAGTTATCATTAATAACTCTGCAGGTTTGTGAATTGCAGTGCCCTGAACCTCCATTTTACAACTCGTTTTTATGGGAGCTGGCCACAAAATCGCAGAATGGCTTCAGGCCCTGTTCTGGTTCCGGGGGGCAGGCTGAGCCTGTGGTTAATTCTTCTTTCTGATGGGAAAATAGAGTGACCTGTGCCTGTCCCAACACCAAGAGCTAGTCTCTCGTTGGTTCCACGTCTTCCCGTTTATCCTCAGGACAAATTGCAACCTGTACGGAACAGGAGGTTAAAGGTGCTGATGCTCCAAGTAGGGAGCTTGCTAGTAAAGCGGCTGGAATGGCGAACCCGGGCACAAGGAGATGAGAAATGAGGTGCGTTTTAGAAACCTTTCCCCATCACACGGTGTACCATCTTCTGGGTTTCTCATGTATGTTTTTGATGTAGGAAGATGCCCTTGAACCTGGAGATTTGGGACCCATGCGATGGGTACCACGCAGTATTCCTTTAAAGGGTCTGCGTTTGCTCACCCAACCTCACCAAACCTCTCAGCCCCAAGAGTGTCCACCCTTATGTCTCATCCAGCTGTGCGTCTAGATATGGTCAATCCAGGTTGCATCACAGCCCCTGAACGCATTGTGTAAGAATTTCTCTCTCTTTCACTGTCTTTGTTTCATGGGTGTTTCAAAGTAATTTATTTTTATAATGGGGTTTAGCTGCTTTTCACTGCTGTGTTTATGCCGCTTTACACCCACTTGACACACTAACAGAGAGATATCAATACATAGGTTTTACGATTATTATTAGTCAGATATATTCTTGTGCGGTGAATAGGGCGTGCTGAGTCCAGTTCTCTGAGCAAGGAGTAGGTCTTGTCTATTACATATTGGGTTTATGGAACGGTATCTGAGCTAATTTGATACCCTTGTTTTATGTATCACCCCACCTCACCTTTCCCGTTAAGCAGCCATAGTGTGTTTTCTGCATGTGTGACTCTGTTCTGTTTTGTAATTCAGTTCAAGTGTAACGGTTTTTACATTCCCTCTATCAGTGATACCTTATGAGAAGTGTCCTTTTCTGTGTGACTTATTTCACTTAGAATCGTCGTACCTAAATCCACTCATCATGCTGCTACTAACCTTACGACATTGATTTCATGGCTGAGTGATATTCCATTGTACATAAGGACCACAACTTCTTTATCCATTTTTCTCTTTCCTGGGATATTTAAGGTGGAATGAAGTGGAGGTCCTGGTCAACAGAGCAGCCCTAAACTTTGGGGTGCTTGTGTCTTGCTGATTTTTAATTTTCCCAATTTATACCCCCATGAGTGGAAGTGCCCTATGCTCTCTAAGCTGTGTTTTTCAGATGTTTCAGGACTCACCGGACACTTCTCCGGAGTGGCTTTTGGCAATTTACATCCCGCCCATCAGTGTAGCAAGGCTCCCATTTCTCCATGGCCTGTCCTGCATTTCTGGTTTTGACACTTTTTTCAGCATGGCCCTTTTGACCGATGGGAAGCGAGACTTCTTTGTAGCGCTGATTTGCCTTTCCAGGTTGCTTGGTTGGCCAAAAAGGGCGTATGCGATTTTTCCTGAATATATTCAGGAAAAAACGCATACGCCCGTTTTGGCCAAGGGCATCATTGTCAACGTTTTGCCGCTTTTCATGTGCTTTAAAGGCGATTCGTATCTACCTCCTGAAATCTGTTTCCTGCAATTCTGCCTTGATTTCAAATCCTATTCTTTGCCTTCCCTCAATATATTTGTGGACGAGAGTTATCATTAATAACTCTGCAGGTTTGTGAATTGCAGTGCCCTGAACCTCCATTTTACAACTCGTTTTTATGGGAGCTGGCCGCAAAATCGCAGAATGGCTTCAGGCCCTGTTCTGGTTCCGGGGGGCAGGCTGAGCCTGTGGTTAATTCTTCTTTCTGATGGGAAAATAGAGTGACCTGTGCCTGTCCCAACACCAAGAGCTAGTCTCTCGTTGGTTCCACGTCTTCCCGTTTATCCTCAGGACAAATTGCAACCTGTATGGAACAGGAGGTTAAAGGTGCTGATGCTCCAAGTAGGGAGCTTGCTAGTAAAGCGGCTGGAATGGTGAACCCGGGCACAAGGAGATGAGAAATGAGGTGCGTTTTAGAAACCTTTCCCCATCACACGGTGTACCATCTTCTGGGTTTCTCATGCATGTTTTTGATGTAGGAAGATGCCCTTGAACCTGGAGATTTGGGACCCATGCGATGGGTACCACGCAGTATTCCTTTAAAGGGTCTGCGTTTGCTCACCCAACCTCACCAAACCTCTCAGCCCCAAGAGTGTCCACCCTTATGTCTCATCCAGCTGTGCGTCTAGATATGGTCAATCCAGGTTGCATCACAGCCCCTGAACGCATTGTGTAAGAATTTCTCTCTCTTTCACTGTCTTTGTTTCATGGGTGTTTCAAAGTAATTTATTTTTATATTGGGGTTTAGCTGCTTTTCACTGCTGTGTTTATGCCGCTTTACACCCACTTGACACACTAACAGAGAGATATCAATACATAGGTTTTACGATTATTATTAGTCAGATATATTCTTGTGCGGTGAATAGGGCGTGTTGAGTCCAGTTCTCTGAGCAAGGAGTAGGTCTTGTCTATTACATATTGGGTTTATGGAACGGTATCTGAGCTAATTTGATACCCTTGTTTTATGTATCACCCCACCTCACCTTTCCCGTTAAGCAGCCATAGTGTGTTTTCTGCATGTGTGACTCTGTTCTGTTTTGTAATTCAGTTCAAGTGTAACGGTTTTTACATTCCCTCTATCAGTGATACCTTATGAGAAGTGTCCTTTTCTGTGTGACTTATTTCACTTAGAATCGTCGTACCTAAATCCACTCATCATGCTGCTACTAACCTTACGACATTGATTTCATGGCTGAGTGATATTCCATTGTACATAAGGACCACAACTTCTTTATCCATTTTTCTCTTTCCTGGGATATTTAAGGTGGAATGAAGTGGAGGTCCTGGTCAACAGAGCAGCCCTAAACTTTGGGGTGCTTGTGTCTTGCTGATTTTTCATTTTCCCAATTTATACCCCCATGAGTGGAAGTGCCCTATGCTCTCTAAGCTGTGTTTTTCAGATGTTTCAGGACTCACCGGACACTTCTCCGGAGTGGCTCTTGGCAATTTACATCCCGCCCATCAGTGTAGCAAGGCTCCCATTTCTCCATGGCCTGTCCTGCATTTCTGGTTTTGACACTTTTTTCAGCATGGCCCTTTTGACCGATGGGAAGCGAGACTTCTTTGTAGCGCTGATTTGCCTTTCCAGGTTGCTTGGTTGGCCAAAAAGGGCGTATGCGTTTTTTCCTGAATATATTCAGGAAAAAACGCATACGCCCTTTTTGGCCAAGGGCATCATTGTCAACGTTTTGCCGCTTTTCATGTGCTTTAAAGGCGATTCGTATCTACCTCCTGAAATCTGTTTCCTGCAATTCTGCCTTGATTTCAAATCCTCTTCTTTGCCTTCCCTCAATATATTTGTGGACGACAGTTATGATTTATAACTCTGCAGGTTTGTGAATTGCAGTGCCCTGAACCTCCATTTTACAACTCGTTTTTATGGGAGCTGGCCGCTAAATCGCAGAATGGCTTCAGGCCCTGTTCTGGTTCCGGGGGGCAGGCTGAGCCTGTGGTTAATTCTTCTTTCTGATGGGAAAATAGAGTGACCTGTGCCTGTCCCAACACCAAGAGCTAGTCTCTCGTTGGTTCCACGTCTTCCCGTTTATCCTCAGGACAAATTGCAACCTGTATGGAACAGGAGGTTAAAGGTGCTGATGCTCCAAGTAGGGAGCTTGCTAGTAAAGCGGCTGGAATGGCGAACCCGGGCACAAGGAGATGAGAAATGAGGTGCGTTTTAGAAACCTTTCCCCATCACACGGTGTACCATCTTCTGGGTTTCTCATGCATGTTTTTGATGTCGGAAGATGCCCTTGAACCTGGAGATTTGGGACCCATGCGATGGGTACCACGCAGTATTCCTTTAAAGGGTCTGCGTTTGCTCACCCAACCTCACCAAACCTCTCAGCCCCAAGAGTGTCCACCCTTATGTCTCATCCAGCTGTGCGTCTAGATATGGTCAATCCAGGTTGCATCACAGCCCCTGAACGCATTGTGTAAGAATTTCTCTCTCTTTCACTGTCTTTGTTTCATGGGTGTTTCAAAGTAATTTATTTTTATATTGGGGTTTAGCTGCTTTTCACTGCTGTGTTTATGCCGCTTTACACCCACTTGACACACTAACAGAGAGATATCAATACATAGGTTTTACGATTATTATTAGTCAGATATATTCTTGTGCGGTGAATAGGGCGTGTTGAGTCCAGTTCTCTGAGCAAGGAGTAGGTCTTGTCTATTACATATTGGGTTTATGGAACGGTATCTGAGCTAATTTGATACCCTTGTTTTATGTATCACCCCACCTCACCTTTCCCGTTAAGCAGCCATAGTGTGTTTTCTGCATGTGTGACTCTGTTCTGTTTTGTAATTCAGTTCAAGTGTAACGGTTTTTACATTCCCTCTATCAGTGATACCTTATGAGAAGTGTCCTTTTCTGTGTGACTTATTTCACTTAGAATCGTCGTACCTAAATCCACTCATCATGCTGCTACTAACCTTACGACATTGATTTCATGGCTGAGTGATATTCCATTGTACATAAGGACCACAACTTCTTTATCCATTTTTCTCTTTCCTGGGATATTTAAGGTGGAATGAAGTGGAGGTCCTGGTCAACAGAGCAGCCCTAAACTTTGGGGTGCTTGTGTCTTGCTGATTTTTAATTTTCCCAATTTATACCCCCATGAGTGGAAGTGCCCTATGCTCTCTAAGCTGTGTTTTTCAGATGTTTCAGGACTCACCGGACACTTCTCCGGAGTGGCTCTTGGCAATTTACATCCCGCCCATCAGTGTAGCAAGGCTCCCATTTCTCCATGGCCTGTCCTGCATTTCTGGTTTTGACACTTTTTTCAGCATGGCCCTTTTGACCGATGGGAAGCGAGACTTCTTTGTATCGCTGATTTGCCTTTCCAGGTTCCTTGGTTGGCCAAAAAGGGCGTATGCGTTTTTTCCTGAATATATTCAGGAAAAAACGCATACGCCCTTTTTGGCCAAGGGCATCATTGTCAACGTTTTGCCGCTTTTCATGTGCTTTAAAGGTGATTCGTATCTACCTCCTGAAATCTGTTTCCTGCAATTCTGCCTTGATTTCAAATCCTCTTCTTTGCCTTCCCTCAATATATTTGTGGACGAGAGTTATCATTTATAACTCTGCAGGTTTGTGAATTGCAGTGCCCTGAACCTCCATTTTACAACTCGTTTTTATGGGAGCTGGCCGCAAAATCGCAGAATGGCTTCAGGCCCTGTTCTGGTTCCGGGGGGCAGGCTGAGCCTGTGGTTAATTCTTCTTTCTGATGGGAAAATAGAGTGACCTGTGCCTGTCCCAACACCAAGAGCTAGTCTCTCGTTGGTTCCACGTCTTCCCGTTTATCCTCAGGACAAATTGCAACCTGTATGGAACAGGAGGTAAAAGATGCTGATGCTCCAAGTAGGGAGCTTGCTAGTAAAGCGGCTGGAATGGCGAACCCGGGCACAAGGAGATGAGAAATGAGGTGCGTTTTAGAAACCTTTCCCCATCACACGGTGTACCATCTTCTGGGTTTCTCATGCATGTTTTTGATGTAGGAAGATGCCCTTGAACCTGGAGATTTGGGACCCATGCGATGGGTACCACGCAGTATTCCTTTAAAGGGTCTGCGTTTGCTCACCCAACCTCACCAAACCTCTCAGCCCCAAGAGTGTCCACCCTTATGTCTCATCCAGCTGTGCGTCTAGATATGGTCAATCCAGGTTGCATCACAGCCCCTGAACGCATTGTTTAAGAATTACTCTCTCTTTCACTGTCTTTGTTTCATGGGTGTTTCAAAGTAATTTATTTTTATAATGGGGTTTAGCTGCTTTTCACTGCTGTGTTTATGCCGCTTTACACCCACTTGACACAATAACAGAGAGATATCAATACATAGGTTTTACGATTATTATTAGTCAGATATATTCTTGTGCGGTGAATAGGGCGTGTTGAGTCCAGTTCTCTGAGCAAGGAGTAGGTCTTGTCTATTACATATTGGGTTTATGGAACGGTATCTGAGCTAATTTGATACCCTTGTTTTATGTATCACCCCACCTCACCTTTCCCGTTAAGCAGCCATAGTGTGTTTTCTGCATGTGTGACTCTGTTCTGTTTTGTAATTCAGTTCAAGTGTAACGGTTTTTACATTCCCTCTATCAGTGATACCTTATGAGAAGTGTCCTTTTCTGTGTGACTTATTTCACTTAGAATCGTCGTACCTAAATCCTCTCATCATGCTGCTACTAACCTTACGACATTGATTTCATGGCTGAGTGATATTCCATTGTACATAAGGATCACAACTTCTTTATCCATTTTTCTCTTTCCTGGGATATTTAAGGTGGAATGAAGTGGAGGTCCTGGTCAACAGAGCAGCCCTAAACTTTGGGGTGCTTGTGTCTTGCTGATTTTTAATTTTCCCAATTTATACCCCCATGAGTGGAAGTGCCCTATGCTCTCTAAGCTGTGTTTTTCAGATGTTTCAGGACTCACCGGACACTTCTCCGGAGTGGCTTTTGGCAATTTACATCCCGCCCATCAGTGTAGCAAGGCTCCCATTTCTCCATGGCCTGTCCTGCATTTCTGGTTTTGACACTTTTTTCAGCATGTCCCTTTTGACCGATGGGAAGCGAGACTTATTTGTAGCGCTGATTTGCCTTTCCAGGTTGCTTGGTTGGCCAAAAAGGGCGTATGCGTTTTTTCCTGAATATATTCAGGAAAAAACGCATACGCCCTTTTTGGCCAAGGGCATCATTGTCAACGTTTTGCCGCTTTTCATGTGCTTTAAAGGCGATTCGTATCTACCTCCTGAAATCTGTTTCCTGCAATTCTGCCTTGATTTCAAATCCTCTTCTTTGCCTTCCCTCAATATATTTGTGGACGAGAGTTATCATTAATAACTCTGCAGATTTGTGAATTGCAGTGCCCTGAACCTCCATTTTACAACTCGTTTTTATGGGAGCTGGCCGCAAAATCGCAGAATGGCTTCAGGCCCTGTTCTGGTTCCGGGGGGCAGGCTGAGCCTGTGGTTAATTCTTCTTTCTGATGGGAAAATAGAGTGACCTGTGCCTGTCCCAACACCAAGAGCTAGTCTCTCGTTGGTTCCACGTCTTCCCGTTTATCCTCAGGACAAATTGCAACCTGTATGGAACAGGAGGTTAAAGGTGCTGATGCTCCAAGTAGGGAGCTTGCTAGTAAAGCGGCTGGAATGGCGAACCCGGGCACAAGGAGATGAGAAATGAGGTGCGTTTTAGAAACCTTTCCCCATCACACGGTGTACCATCTTCTGGGTTTCTCATGCATGTTTTTGATGTAGGAAGATGCCCTTGAACCTGGAGATTTGGGACCCATGCGATGGGTACCACGCAGTATTACTTTAAAGGGTCTGCGTTTGCTCACCCAACCTCACCAAACCTCTCAGCCCCAAGAGTGTCCACCCTTATGTCTCATCCAGCTGTGCGTCTAGATATGGTCAATCCAGGTTACATCACAGCCCCTGAACGCATTGTGTAAGAATTTCTCTCTCTTTCACTGTCTTTGTTTCATGGGTGTTTCAAAGTAATTTATTTTTATAATGGGGTTTAACTGCTTTTCACTGCTGTGTTTATGCCGCTTTACACCCACTTGACACACTAACAGAGAGATATCAATACATAGGTTTTACGATTATTATTAGTCAGATATATTCTTGTGCGGTGAATAGGGCGTGTTGAGTCCAGTTCTCTGAGCAAGGAGTAGGTCTTGTCTATTACATATTGGGTTTATGGAACGGTATCTGAGCTAATTTGATACCCTTGTTTTATGTATCACCCCACCTCACCTTTCCCGTTAAGCAGCCATAGTGTGTTTTCTGCATGTGTGACTCTGTTCTGTTTTGTAATTCAGTTCAAGTGTAACGGTTTTTACATTCCCTCTATCAGTGATACCTTATGAGAAGTGTCCTTTTCTGTGTGACTTATTTCACTTAGAATCGTCGTACCTAAATCCACTCATCATGCTGCTACTAACCTTACGACATTGATTTCCTGGCTGAGTGATATTCCAATGTACATAAGGACCACAACTTCTTTATCCATTTTTCTCTTTCCTGGGATATTTAAGGTGGAATGAAGTGGAGGTCCTGGTCAACAGAGCAGCCCTAAACTTTGGGGTGCTTGTGTCTTGCTGATTTTTAATTTTCCCAATTTATACCCCCATGAGTGGAAGTGCCCTATGCTCTCTAAGCTGTGTTTTTCAGATGTTTCAGGACTCACCGGACACTTCTCCGGAGTGGCTCTTGGCAATTTACATCCCGCCCATCAGTGTAGCAAGGCTCCCATTTCTCCATGGCCTGTCCTGCATTTCTGGTTTTGACACTTTTTTCAGCATGGGCTTTTTGACCGATGGGAAGCGAGACTTCTTTGTAGCGCTGATTTGCCTTTCCAGGTGGCTTGGTTGGCCAAAAAGGGCGTATGCGTTTTTTCCTGAATATATTCAGGAAAAAACGCATACGCCCTTTTTGGCCAAGGGCATCATTGTCAACGTTTTGCCGCTTTTCATGTGCTTTAAAGGCGATTCGTATCTACCTCCTGAAATCTGTTTCCTGCAATTCTGCCTTGATTTCAAATCCTCTTCTTTGCCTTCCCTCAATATATTTGTGGACGAGAGTTATCATTTATAACTCTGCAGGTTTGTGAATTGCACTGCCCTGAACCTCCATTTTACAACTCGTTTTTATGGGAGCTGGCCGCAAAATCGCAGAATGGCTTCAGGCCCTGTTCTGGTTCCGGGGGGCAGGCTGAGCCTGTGGTTAATTCTTCTTTCTGATGGGAAAATAGAGTGACCTGTGCCTGTCCCAACACCAAGAGCTAGTCTCTCGTTGGTTCCACGTCTTCCCGTTTATCCTCAGAACATATTGCAACCTGTATGGAACAGGAGGTTAAAGGTGCTGATGCTCCAAGTAGGGAGCTTGCTAGTAAAGCGGCTGGAATGGCGAACCCGGGCACAAGGAGATGAGAAATGAGGTGCGTTTTAGAAACCTTTCCCCATCACACGGTGTACCATCTTCTGGGTTTCTCATGCATGTTTTTGATGTAGGAAGATGCCCTTGAACCTGGAGATTTGGGACCCATGCGATAGGTACCACGCAGTATTCCTTTAAAGGGTCTGCGTTTGCTCACCCAACCTCACCAAACCTCTCAGCCCCAAGAGTGTCCACCCTTATGTCTCATCCAGCTGTGGGTCTAGATATGGTCAATCCAGGTTGCATCACAGCCCCTGAACGCATTGTGTAAGAATTTCTCTCTCTTTCACAGTCTTTGTTTCATGGGTGTTTCAAAGTAATTTATTTTTATAATGGGGTTTAGCTGCTTTTCACTGCTGTGTTTATGCCGCTTTACACCCACTTGACACACTAACAGAGAGATATCAATACATAGGTTTTACGATTATTATTAGTCAGATATATTCTTGTGCGGTGAATAGGGCGTGTTGAGTCCAGTTCTCTGAGCAAGGAGTAGGTCTTGTCTATTACATATTGGGTTTATGGAACGGTATCTGAGCTAATTTGATACCCTTGTTTTATGTATCACCCCACCTCACCTTTCCCGTTAAGCAGCCATAGTGTGTTTTCTGCATGTGTGACTCTGTTCTGTTTTGTAATTCAGTTCAAGTGTAACGGTTTTTACATTCCCTCTATCAGTGATACCTTATGAGAAGTGTCCTTTTCTGTGTGACTTATTTCACTTAGAATCGTCGTACCTAAATCCACTCATCATGCTGCTACTAACCTTACGACATTGATTTCATGGCTGAGTGATATTCCATTGTACATAAGGACCACAACTTCTTTATCCATTTTTCTCTTTCCTGGGATATTTAAGGTGGAATGAAGTGGAGGTCCTGGTCAACAGAGCAGCCCTAAACTTTGGGGTGCTTGTGTCTTGCTGATTTTTAATTTTCCCAATTTATACCCCCATGAGTGGAAGTGCCCTATGCTCTCTAAGCTGTGTTTTTCAGATGTTTCAGGACTCACCGGACACTTCTCCGGAGTGGCTCTTGGCAATTTACATCCCGCCCATCAGTGTAGCAAGGCTCCCATTTCTCCATGGCCTGTCCTGCATTTCTGGTTTTGACACTTTTTTCAGCATGGCCCTTTTGACCGATGGGAAGCGAGACTTCTTTGTATCGCTGATTTGCCTTTCCAGGTTCCTTGGTTGGCCAAAAAGGGCGTATGCGTTTTTTCCTGAATATATTCAGGAAAAAACGCATACGCCCTTTTTGGCCAAGGGCATCATTGTCAACGTTTTGCCGCTTTTCATGTGCTTTAAAGGTGATTCGTATCTACCTCCTGAAATCTGTTTCCTGCAATTCTGCCTTGATTTCAAATCCTCTTCTTTGCCTTCCCTCAATATATTTGTGGACGAGAGTTATCATTTATAACTCTGCAGGTTTGTGAATTGCAGTGCCCTGAACCTCCATTTTACAACTCGTTTTTATGGGAGCTGGCCGCAAAATCGCAGAATGGCTTCAGGCCCTGTTCTGGTTCCGGGGGGCAGGCTGAGCCTGTGGTTAATTCTTCTTTCTGATGGGAAAATAGAGTGACCTGTGCCTGTCCCAACACCAAGAGCTAGTCTCTCGTTGGTTCCACGTCTTCCCGTTTATCCTCAGGACAAATTGCAACCTGTATGGAACAGGAGGTTAAAGGTGCTGATGCTCCAAGTAGGGAGCTTGCTAGTAAAGCGGCTGGAATGGCGAACCCGGGCACAAGGAGATGAGAAATGAGGTGCGTTTTAGAAACCTTTCCCCATCACACGGTGTACCATCTTCTGGGTTTCTCATGCATGTTTTTGATGTAGGAAGATGCCCTTGAACCTGGAGATTTGGGACCCATGCGATGGGTACCACGCAGTATTCCTTTAAAGGGTCTGCGTTTGCTCACCCAACCTCACCAAACCTCTCAGCCCCAAGAGTGTCCACCCTTATGTCTCATCCAGCTGTGCGTCTAGATATGGTCAATCCAGGTTGCATCACAGCCCCTGAACGCATTGTTTAAGAATTACTCTCTCTTTCACTGTCTTTGTTTCATGGGTGTTTCAAAGTAATTTATTTTTATAATGGGGTTTAGCTGCTTTTCACTGCTGTGTTTATGCCGCTTTACACCCACTTGACACAATAACAGAGAGATATCAATACATAGGTTTTACGATTATTATTAGTCAGATATATTCTTGTGCGGTGAATAGGGCGTGTTGAGTCCAGTTCTCTGAGCAAGGAGTAGGTCTTGTCTATTACATATTGGGTTTATGGAACGGTATCTGAGCTAATTTGATACCCTTGTTTTATGTATCACCCCACCTCACCTTTCCCGTTAAGCAGCCATAGTGTGTTTTCTGCATGTGTGACTCTGTTCTGTTTTGTAATTCAGTTCAAGTGTAACGGTTTTTACATTCCCTCTATCAGTGATACCTTATGAGAAGTGTCCTTTTCTGTGTGACTTATTTCACTTAGAATCGTCGTACCTAAATCCTCTCATCATGCTGCTACTAACCTTACGACACTGATTTCATGGCTGAGTGATATTCCATTGTACATAAGGATCACAACTTCTTTATCCATTTTTCTCTTTCCTGGGATATTTAAGGTGGAATGAAGTGGAGGTCCTGGTCAACAGAGCAGCCCTAAACTTTGGGGTGCTTGTGTCTTGCTGATTTTTAATTTTCCCAATTTATACCCCCATGAGTGGAAGTGCCCTATGCTCTCTAAGCTGTGTTTTTCAGATGTTTCAGGACTCACCGGACACTTCTCCGGAGTGGCTTTTGGCAATTTACATCCCGACCATCAGTGTAGCAAGGCTCCCATTTCTCCATGGCCTGTCCTGCATTTCTGGTTTTGACACTTTTTTCAGCATGGCCCTTTTGACCGATGGGAAGCGAGACTTATTTGTAGCGCTGATTTGCCTTTCCAGGTTGCTTGGTTGGCCAAAAAGGGCGTATGCGTTTTTTCCTGAATATATTCAGGAAAAAACGCATACGCCCTTTTTGGCCAAGGGCATCATTGTCAACGTTTTGCCGCTTTTCATGTGCTTTAAAGGCGATTCGTATCTACCTCCTGAAATCTGTTTCCTGCAATTCTGCCTTGATTTCAAATCCTCTTCTTTGCCTTCCCTCAATATATTTGTGGACGAAAGTTATCATTAATAACTCTGCAGATTTGTGAATTGCAGTGCCCTGAACCTCCATTTTACAACTCGTTTTTATGGGAGCTGGCCGCAAAATCGCAGAATGGCTTCAGGCCCTGTTCTGGTTCCGGGGGGCAGGCTGAGCCTGTGGTTAATTCTTCTTTCTGATGGGAAAATAGAGTGACCTGTGCCTGTCCCAACACCAAGAGCTAGTCTCTCGTTGGTTCCACGTCTTCCCGTTTATCCTCAGGACAAATTGCAACCTGTATGGAACAGGAGGTTAAAGGTGCTGATGCTCCAAGTAGGGAGATTGCTAGTAAAGCGGCTGGAATGGCGAACCCGGGCACAAGGAGATGAGAAATGAGGTGCGTTTTAGAAACCTTTCCCCATCACACGGTGTACCATCTTCTGGGTTTCTCATGCATGTTTTTGATGTAGGAAGATGCCCTTGAACCTGGAGATTTGGGACCCATGCGATGGGTACCACGCAGTATTACTTTAAAGGGTCTGCTTTTGCTCACCCAACCTCACCAAACCTCTCAGCCCCAAGAGTGTCCACCCTTATGTCTCATCCAGCTGTGCGTCTAGATATGGTCAATCCAGGTTGCATCACAGCCCCTGAACGCATTGTGTAAGAATTTCTCTCTCTTTCACTGTCTTTGTTTCATGGGTGTTTCAAAGTAATTTATTTTTATAATGGGGTTTAACTGCTTTTCACTGCTGTGTTTATGCCGCTTTACACCCACTTGACACACTAACAGAGAGATATCAATACATAGGTTTTACGATTATTATTAGTCAGATATATTCTTGTGCGGTGAATAGGGCGTGTTGAGTCCAGTTCTCTGAGCAAGGAGTAGGTCTTGTCTATTACATATTGGGTTTATGGAACGGTATCTGAGCTAATTTGATACCCTTGTTTTATGTATCACCCCACCTCACCTTTCCCGTTAAGCAGCCATAGTGTGTTTTCTGCATGTGTGACTCTGTTCTGTTTTGTAATTCAGTTCAAGTGTAACGGTTTTTACATTCCCTCTATCAGTGATACCTTATGAGAAGTGTCCTTTTCTGTGTGACTTATTTCACTTAGAATCGTCGTACCTAAATCCACTCATCATGCTGCTACTAACCTTACGACATTGATTTCCTGGCTGAGTGATATTCCAATGTACATAAGGACCACAACTTCTTTATCCATTTTTCTCTTTCCTGGGATATTTAAGGTGGAATGAAGTGGAGGTCCTGGTCAACAGAGCAGCCCTAAACTTTGGGGTGCTTGTGTCTTGCTGATTTTTAATTTTCCCAATTTATACCCCCATGAGTGGAAGTGCCCTATGCTCTCTAAGCTGTGTTTTTCAGATGTTTCAGGACTCACCGGACACTTCTCCGGAGTGGCTCTTGGCAATTTACATCCCGCCCATCAGTGTAGCAAGGCTCCCATTTCTCCATGGCCTGTCCTGCATTTCTGGTTTTGACACTTTTTTCAGCATGGGCTTTTTGACCGATGGGAAGCGAGACTTCTTTGTAGCGCTGATTTGCCTTTCCAGGTGGCTTGGTTGGCCAAAAAGGGCGTATGCGTTTTTTCCTGAATATATTCAGGAAAAAACGCATACGCCCTTTTTGGCCAAGGGCATCATTGTCAACGTTTTGCCGCTTTTCATGTGCTTTAAAGGCGATTCGTATCTACCTCCTGAAATCTGTTTCCTGCAATTCTGCCTTGATTTCAAATCCTCTTCTTTGCCTTCCCTCAATATATTTGTGGACGAGAGTTATCATTTATAACTCTGCAGGTTTGTGAATTGCAGTGCCCTGAACCTCCATTTTACAACTCGTTTTTATGGGAGCTGGCCGCAAAATCGCAGAATGGCTTCAGGCCCTGTTCTGGTTCCGGGGGGCAGGCTGAGCCTGTGGTTAATTCTTCTTTCTGATGGGAAAATAGAGTGACCTGTGCCTGTCCCAACACCAAGAGCTAGTCTCTCGTTGGTTCCACGTCTTCCCGTTTATCCTCAGAACATATTGCAACCTGTATGGAACAGGAGGTTAAAGGTGCTGATGCTCCAAGTAGGGAGCTTGCTAGTAAAGCGGCTGGAATGGCGAACCCGGGCACAAGGAGATGAGAAATGAGGTGCGTTTTAGAAACCTTTCCCCATCACACGGTGTACCATCTTCTGGGTTTCTCATGCATGTTTTTGATGTAGGAAGATGCCCTTGAACCTGGAGATTTGGGACCCATGCGATAGGTACCACGCAGTATTCCTTTAAAGGGTCTGCGTTTGCTCACCCAACCTCACCAAACCTCTCAGCCCCAAGAGTGTCCACCCTTATGTCTCATCCAGCTGTGGGTCTAGATATGGTCAATCCAGGTTGCATCACAGCCCCTGAACGCATTGTGTAAGAATTTCTCTCTCTTTCACTGTCTTTGTTTCATGGGTGTTTCAAAGTAATTTATTTTTATAATGGGGTTTAGCTGCTTTTCACTGCTGTGTTTATGCCGCTTTACACCCACTTGACACACTAACAGAGAGATATCAATACATAGGTTTTACGATTATTATTAGTCAGATATATTCTTGTGCGGTGAATAGGGCGTGTTGAGTCCAGTTCTCTGAGCAAGGAGTAGGTCTTGTCTATTACATATTGGGTTTATGGAACGGTATCTGAGCTAATTTGATACCCTTGTTTTATGTATCACCCCACCTCACCTTTCCCGTTAAGCAGCCATAGTGTGTTTTCTGCATGTGTGACTCTGTTCTGTTTTGTAATTCAGTTCAAGTGTAACGGTTTTTACATTCCCTCTATCAGTGATACCTTATGAGAAGTGTCCTTTTCTGTGTGACTTATTTCACTTAGAATCGTCGTACCTAAATCCTCTCATCATGCTGCTACTAACCTTACGACATTGATTTCATGGCTGAGTGATATTCCATTGTACATAAGGACCACAACTTCTTTATCCATTTTTCTCTTTCCTGGGATATTTAAGGTGGAATGAAGTGGAGGTCCTGGTCAACAGAGCAGCCCTAAACTTTGGGGTGCTTGTGTCTTGCTGATTTTTAATTTTCCCAATTTATACCCCCATGAGTGGAAGTGCCCTATGCTCTCTAAGCTGTGTTTTTCAGATGTTTCAGGACTCACCGGACACTTCTCCGGAGTGGCTCTTGGCAATTTACATCCCGCCCATCAGTGTAGCAAGGCTCCCATTTCTCCATGGCCTGTCCTGCATTTCTGGTTTTGACACTTTTTTCAGCATGGCCCTTTTGACCGATGGGAAGCGAGACTTCTTTGTATCGCTGATTTGCCTTTCCAGGTTCCTTGGTTGGCCAAAAAGGGCGTATGCGTTTTTTCCTGAATATATTCAGGAAAAAACGCATACGCCCTTTTTGGCCAAGGGCATCATTGTCAACGTTTTGCCGCTTTTCATGTGCTTTAAAGGCGATTCGTATCTACCTCCTGAAATCTGTTTCCTGCAATTCTGCCTTGATTTCAAATCCTCTTCTTTGCCTTCCCTCAATATATTTGTGGACGAGAGTTATCATTTATAACTCTGCAGGTTTGTGAATTGCAGTGCCCTGAACCTCCATTTTACAACTCGTTTTTATGGGAGCTGGCCGCAAAATCGCAGAATGGCTTCAGGCCCTGTTCTGGTTCCGGGGGGCAGGCTGAGCCTGTGGTTAATTCTTCTTTCTGATGGGAAAATAGAGTGACCTGTGCCTGTCCCAACACCAAGAGCTAGTCTCTCGTTGGTTCCACGTCTTCCCGTTTATCCTCAGGACAAATTGCAACCTGTATGGAACAGGAGGTTAAAGGTGCTGATGCTCCAAGTAGGGAGCTTGCTAGTAAAGCGGCTGGAATGGCGAACCCGGGCACAAGGAGATGAGAAATGAGGTGCGTTTTAGAAACCTTTCCCCATCACACGGTGTACCATCTTCTGGGTTTCTCATGCATGTTTTTGATGTAGGAAGATGCCCTTGAACCTGGAGATTTGGGACCCATGCGATGGGTACCACGCAGTATTCCTTTAAAGGGTCTGCGTTTGCTCACCCAACCTCACCAAACCTCTCAGCCCCAAGAGTGTCCACCCTTATGTCTCATCCAGCTGTGCGTCTAGATATGGTCAATCCAGGTTGCATCACAGCCCCTGAACGCATTGTTTAAGAATTACTCTCTCTTTCACTGTCTTTGTTTCATGGGTGTTTCAAAGTAATTTATTTTTATAATGGGGTTTAGCTGCTTTTCACTGCTGTGTTTATGCCGCTTTACACCCACTTGACACAATAACAGAGAGATATCAATACATAGGTTTTACGATTATTATTAGTCAGATATATTCTTGTGCGGTGAATAGGGCGTGTTGAGTCCAGTTCTCTGAGCAAGGAGTAGGTCTTGTCTATTACATATTGGGTTTATGGAACGGTATCTGAGCTAATTTGATACCCTTGTTTTATGTATCACCCCACCTCACCTTTCCCGTTAAGCAGCCATAGTGTGTTTTCTGCATGTGTGACTCTGTTCTGTTTTGTAATTCAGTTCAAGTGTAACGGTTTTTACATTCCCTCTATCAGTGATACCTTATGAGAAGTGTCCTTTTCTGTGTGACTTATTTCACTTAGAATCGTCGTACCTAAATCCTCTCATCATGCTGCTACTAACCTTACGACATTGATTTCATGGCTGAGTGATATTCCATTGTACATAAGGATCACAACTTCTTTATCCATTTTTCTCTTTCCTGGGATATTTAAGGTGGAATGAAGTGGAGGTCCTGGTCAACAGAGCAGCCCTAAACTTTGGGGTGCTTGTGTCTTGCTGATTTTTAATTTTCCCAATTTATACCCCCATGAGTGGAAGTGCCCTATGCTCTCTAAGCTGTGTTTTTCAGATGTTTCAGGACTCACCGGACACTTCTCCGGAGTGGCTTTTGGCAATTTACATCCCGCCCATCAGTGTAGCAAGGCTCCCATTTCTCCATGGCCTGTCCTGCATTTCTGGTTTTGACACTTTTTTCAGCATGGCCCTTTTGACCGATGGGAAGCGAGACTTCTTTGTATCGCTGATTTGCCTTTCCAGGTTCCTTGGTTGGCCAAAAAGGGCGTATGCGTTTTTTCCTGAATATATTCAGGAAAAAACGCATACGCCCTTTTTGGCCAAGGGCATCATTGTCAACGTTTTGCCGCTTTTCATGTGCTTTAAAGGTGATTCGTATCTACCTCCTGAAATCTGTTTCCTGCAATTCTGCCTTGATTTCAAATCCTCTTCTTTGCCTTCCCTCAATATATTTGTGGACGAGAGTTATCATTTATAACTCTGCAGGTTTGTGAATTGCAGTGCCCTGAACCTCCATTTTACAACTCGTTTTTATGGGAGCTGGCCGCAAAATCGCAGAATGGCTTCAGGCCCTGTTCTGGTTCCGGGGGGCAGGCTGAGCCTGTGGTTAATTCTTCTTTCTGATGGGAAAATAGAGTGACCTGTGCCTGTCCCAACACCAAGAGCTAGTCTCTCGTTGGTTCCACGTCTTCCCGTTTATCCTCAGGACAAATTGCAACCTGTATGGAACAGGAGGTTAAAGGTGCTGATGCTCCAAGTAGGGAGCTTGCTAGTAAAGCGGCTGGAATGGCGAACCCGGGCACAAGGAGATGAGAAATGAGATGCGTTTTAGAAACCTTTCCCCATCACACGGTGTACCATCTTCTGGGTTTCTCATGCATGTTTTTGATGTAGGAAGATGCCCTTGAACCTGGAGATTTGGGACCCATGCGATGGGTACCACGCAGTATTCCTTTAAAGGGTCTGCGTTTGCTCACCCAACCTCACCAAACCTCTCAGCCCCAAGAGTGTCCACCCTTATGTCTCATCCAGCTGTGCGTCTAGATATGGTCAATCCAGGTTGCATCACAGCCCCTGAACGCATTGTTTAAGAATTACTCTCTCTTTCACTGTCTTTGTTTCATGGGTGTTTCAAAGTAATTTATTTTTATAATGGGGTTTAGCTGCTTTTCACTGCTGTGTTTATGCCGCTTTACACCCACTTGACACAATAACAGAGAGATATCAATACATAGGTTTTACGATTATTATTAGTCAGATATATTCTTGTGCGGTGAATAGGGCGTGTTGAGTCCAGTTCTCTGAGCAAGGAGTAGGTCTTGTCTATTACATATTGGGTTTATGGAACGGTATCTGAGCTAATTTGATACCCTTGTTTTATGTATCACCCCACCTCACCTTTCCCGTTAAGCAGCCATAGTGTGTTTTCTGCATGTGTGACTCTGTTCTGTTTTGTAATTCAGTTCAAGTGTAACGGTTTTTACATTCCCTCTATCAGTGATACCTTATGAGAAGTGTCCTTTTCTGTGTGACTTATTTCACTTAGAATCGTCGTACCTAAATCCTCTCATCATGCTGCTACTAACCTTACGACATTGATTTCATGGCTGAGTGATATTCCATTGTACATAAGGATCACAACTTCTTTATCCATTTTTCTCTTTCCTGGGATATTTAAGGTGGAATGAAGTGGAGGTCCTGGTCAACAGAGCAGCCCTAAACTTTGGGGTGCTTGTGTCTTGCTGATTTTTAATTTTCCCAATTTATACCCCCATGAGTGGAAGTGCCCTATGCTCTCTAAGCTGTGTTTTTCAGATGTTTCAGGACTCACCGGACACTTCTCCGGAGTGGCTTTTGGCAATTTACATCCCGCCCATCAGTGTAGCAAGGCTCCCATTTCTCCATGGCCTGTCCTGCATTTTTGGTTTTGACACTTTTTTCAGCATGGCCCTTTTGACCGATGGGAAGCGAGACTTATTTGTAGCGCTGATTTGCCTTTCCAGGTTGCTTGGTTGGCCAAAAAGGGCGTATGCGTTTTTTCCTGAATATATTCAGGAAAAAACGCATACGCCCTTTTTGGCCAAGGGCATCATTGTCAACGTTTTGCCGCTTTTCATGTGCTTTAAAGGCGATTCGTATCTACCTCCTGAAATCTGTTTCCTGCAATTCTGCCTTGATTTCAAATCCTCTTCTTTGCCTTCCCTCAATATATTTGTGGACGAGAGTTATCATTAATAACTCTGCAGATTTGTGAATTGCAGTGCCCTGAACCTCCATTTTACAACTCGTTTTTATGGGAGCTGGCCGCAAAATCGCAGAATGGCTTCAGGCCCTGTTCTGGTTCCGGGGGGCAGGCTGAGCCTGTGGTTAATTCTTCTTTCTGATGGGAAAATAGAGTGACCTGTGCCTGTCCCAACACCAAGAGCTAGTCTCTCGTTGGTTCCACGTCTTCCCGTTTATCCTCAGGACAAATTGCAACCTGTATGGAACAGGAGGTTAAAGGTGCTGATGCTCCAAGTAGGGAGCTTGCTAGTAAAGCGGCTGGAATGGCGAACCCGGGCACAAGGAGATGAGAAATGAGGTGCGTTTTAGAAACCTTTCCCCATCACACGGTGTACCATCTTCTGGGTTTCTCATGCATGTTTTTGATGTAGGAAGATGCCCTTGAACCTGGAGATTTGGGACCCATGCGATGGGTACCACGCAGTATTCCTTTAAAGGGTCTGCGTTTGCTCACCCAACCTCACCAAACCTCTCAGCCCCAAGAGTGTCCACCCTTATGTCTCATCCAGCTGTGCGTCTAGATATGGTCAATCCAGGTTGCATCACAGCCCCTGAACGCATTGTTTAAGAATTACTCTCTCTTTCACTGTCTTTGTTTCATGGGTGTTTCAAAGTAATTTATTTTTATAATGGGGTTTAGCTGCTTTTCACTGCTGTGTTTATGCCGCTTTACACCCACTTGACACAATAACAGAGAGATATCAATACATAGGTTTTACGATTATTATTAGTCAGATATATTCTTGTGCGGTGAATAGGGCGTGTTGAGTCCAGTTCTCTGAGCAAGGAGTAGGTCTTGTCTATTACATATTGGGTTTATGGAACGGTATCTGAGCTAATTTGATACCCTTGTTTTATGTATCACCCCACCTCACCTTTCCCGTTAAGCAGCCATAGTGTGTTTTCTGCATGTGTGACTCTGTTCTGTTTTGTAATTCAGTTCAAGTGTAACGGTTTTTACATTCCCTCTATCAGTGATACCTTATGAGAAGTGTCCTTTTCTGTGTGACTTATTTCACTTAGAATCGTCGTACCTAAATCCTCTCATCATGCTGCTACTAACCTTACGACATTGATTTCATGGCTGAGTGATATTCCATTGTACATAAGGATCACAACTTCTTTATCCATTTTTCTCTTTCCTGGGATATTTAAGGTGGAATGAAGTGGAGGTCCTGGTCAACAGAGCAGCCTTAAACTTTGGGGTGCTTGTGTCTTGCTGATTTTTAATTTTCCCAATTTATACCCCCATGAGTGGAAGTGCCCTATGCTCTCTAAGCTGTGTTTTTCAGATGTTTCAGGACTCACCGGACACTTCTCCAGAGTGGCTTTTGGCAATTTACATCCCGCCCATCAGTGTAGCAAGGCTCCCATTTCTCCATGGCCTGTCCTGCATTTTTGGTTTTGACACTTTTTTCAGCATGGCCCTTTTGACCGATGGGAAGCGAGACTTATTTGTAGCGCTGATTTGCCTTTCCAGGTTGCTTGGTTGGCCAAAAAGGGCGTATGCGTTTTTTCCTGAATATATTCAGGAAAAAACGCATACGCCCTTTTTGGCCAAGGGCATCATTGTCAACGTTTTGCCGCTTTTCATGTGCTTTAAAGGCGATTCGTATCTACCTCCTGAAATCTGTTTCCTGCAATTCTGCCTTGATTTCAAATCCTCTTCTTTGCCTTCCCTCAATATATTTGTGGACGAGAGTTATCATTAATAACTCTGCAGATTTGTGAATTGCAGTGCCCTGAACCTCCATTTTACAACTCGTTTTTATGGGAGCTGGCCGCAAAATCGCAGAATGGCTTCAGGCCCTGTTCTGGTTCCGGGGGGCAGGCTGAGCCTGTGGTTAATTCTTCTTTCTGATGGGAAAATAGAGTGACCTGTGCCTGTCCCAACACCAAGAGCTAGTCTCTCGTTGGTTCCACGTCTTCCCGTTTATCCTCAGGACAAATTGCAACCTGTATGGAACAGGAGGTTAAAGGTGCTGATGCTCCAAGTAGGGAGCTTGCTAGTAAAGCGGCTGGAATGGCGAACCCGGGCACAAGGAGATGAGAAATGAGGTGCGTTTTAGAAACCTTTCCCCATCACACGGTGTACCATCTTCTGGGTTTCTCATGCATGTTTTTGATGTAGGAAGATGCCCTTGAACCTGGAGATTTGGGACCCATGCGATGGGTACCACGCAGTATTACTTTAAAGGGTCTGCGTTTGCTCACCCAACCTCACCAAACCTCTCAGCCCCAAGAGTGTCCACCCTTATGTCTCATCCAGCTGTGCGTCTAGATATGGTCAATCCAGGTTGCATCACAGCCCCTGAACGCATTGTGTAAGAATTTCTCTCTCTTTCACTGTCTTTGTTTCATGGGTGTTTCAAAGTAATTTATTTTTATAATGGGGTTTAACTGCTTTTCACTGCTGTGTTTATGCCGCTTTACACCCACTTGACACACTAACAGAGAGATATCAATACATAGGTTTTACGATTATTATTAGTCAGATATATTCTTGTGCGGTGAATAGGGCGTGTTGAGTCCAGTTCTCTGAGCAAGGAGTAGGTCTTGTCTATTACATATTGGGTTTATGGAACGGTATCTGAGCTAATTTGATACCCTTGTTTTATGTATCACCCCACCTCACCTTTCCCGTTAAGCAGCCATAGTGTGTTTTCTGCATGTGTGACTCTGTTCTGTTTTGTAATTCAGTTCAAGTGTAACGGTTTTTACATTCCCTCTATCAGTGATACCTTATGAGAAGTGTCCTTTTCTGTGTGACTTATTTCACTTAGAATCGTCGTACCTAAATCCACTCATCATGCTGCTACTAACCTTACGACATTGATTTCCTGGCTGAGTGATATTCCAATGTACATAAGGACCACAACTTCTTTATCCATTTTTCTCTTTCCTGGGATATTTAAGGTGGAATGAAGTGGAGGTCCTGGTCAACAGAGCAGCCCTAAACTTTGGGGTGCTTGTGTCTTGCTGATTTTTAATTTTCCCAATTTATACCCCCATGAGTGGAAGTGCCCTATGCTCTCTAAGCTGTGTTTTTCAGATGTTTCAGGACTCACCGGACACTTCTCCGGAGTGGCTCTTGGCAATTTACATCCCGCCCATCAGTGTAGCAAGGCTCCCATTTCTCCATGGCCTGTCCTGCATTTCTGGTTTTGACACTTTTTTCAGCATGGGCCTTTTGACCGATGGGAAGCGAGACTTCTTTGTAGCGCTGATTTGCCTTTCCAGGTTGCTTGGTTGGCCAAAAAGGGCGTATGCGTTTTTTCCTGAATATATTCAGGAAAAAACGCATACGCCCTTTTTGGCCAAGGGCATCATTGTCAACGTTTTGCCGCTTTTCATGTGCTTTAAAGGTGATTCGTATCTACCTCCTGAAATCTGTTTCCTGCAATTCTGCCTTGATTTCAAATCCTCTTCTTTGCCTTCCCTCAATATATTTGTGGACGAGAGTTATCATTTATAACTCTGCAGGTTTGTGAATTGCAGTGCCCTGAACCTCCATTTTACAACTCGTTTTTATGGGAGCTGGCCGCAAAATCGCAGAATGGCTTCAGGCCCTGTTCTGGTTCCGGGGGGCAGGCTGAGCCTGTGGTTAATTCTTCTTTCTGATGGGAAAATAGAGTGACCTGTGCCTGTCCCAACACCAAGAGCTAGTCTCTCGTTGGTTCCACGTCTTCCCGTTTATCCTCAGGACAAATTGCAACCTGTATGGAACAGGAGGTTAAAGGTGCTGATGCTCCAAGTAGGGAGCTTGCTAGTAAAGCGGCTGGAATGGCGAACCCGGGCACAAGGAGATGAGAAATGAGGTGCGTTTTAGAAACCTTTCCCCATCACACGGTGTACCATCTTCTGGGTTTCTCATGCATGTTTTTGATGTAGGAAGATGCCCTTGAACCTGGAGATTTGGGACCCATGCGATGGGTACCACGCAGTATTCCTTTAAAGGGTCTGCGTTTGCTCACCCAACCTCACCAAACCTCTCAGCCCCAAGAGTGTCCACCCTTATGTCTCATCCAGCTGTGCGTCTAGATATGGTCAATCCAGGTTGCATCACAGCCCCTGAACGCATTGTTTAAGAATTTCTCTCTCTTTCACTGTCTTTGTTTCATGGGTGTTTCAAAGTAATTTATTTTTATAATGGGGTTTAGCTGCTTTTCACTGCTGTGTTTATGCCGCTTTACACCCACTTGACACACTAACAGAGAGATATCAATACATAGGTTTTACGATTATTATTAGTCAGATATATTCTTGTGCGGTGAATAGGGCGTGTTGAGTCCAGTTCTCTGAGCAAGGAGTAGGTCTTGTCTATTACATATTGGGTTTATGGAACGGTATCTGAGCTAATTTGATACCCTTGTTTTATGTATCACCCCACCTCACCTTTCCCGTTAAGCAGCCATAGTGTGTTTTCTGCATGTGTGACTCTGTTCTGTTTTGTAATTCAGTTCAAGTGTAACGGTTTTTACATTCCCTCTATCAGTGATACCTTATGAGAAGTGTCCTTTTCTGTGTGACTTATTTCACTTAGAATCGTCGTACCTAAATCCTCTCATCATGCTGCTACTAACCTTACGACATTGATTTCATGGCTGAGTGATATTCCATTGTACATAAGGATCACAACTTCTTTATCCATTTTTCTCTTTCCTGGGATATTTAAGGTGGAATGAAGTGGAGGTCCTGGTCAACAGAGCAGCCCTAAACTTTGGGGTGCTTGTGTCTTGCTGATTTTTAATTTTCCCAATTTATACCCCCATGAGTGGAAGTGCCCTATGCTCTCTAAGCTGTGTTTTTCAGATGTTTCAGGACTCACCGGACACTTCTCCGGAGTGGCTCTTGGCAATTTACATCCCGCCCATCAGTGTAGCAAGGCTCCCATTTCTCCATGGCCTGTCCTGCATTTCTGGTTTTGACACTTTTTTCAGCATGGCCCTTTTGACCGATGGGAAGCGAGACTTCTTTGTAGCGCTGATTTGCCTTTCCAGGTGGCTTGGTTGGCCAAAAAGGGCGTATGCGTTTTTTCCTGAATATATTCAGGAAAAAACGCATACGCCCTTTTTGGCCAAGGGCATCATTGTCAACGTTTTGCCGCTTTTCATGTGCTTTAAAGGCGATTCGTATCTACCTCCTGAAATCTGTTTCCTGCAATTCTGCCTTGATTTCAAATCCTCTTCTTTGCCTTCCCTCAATATATTTGTGGACGGGAGTTATCATTTATAACTCTGCAGGTTTGTGAATTGCAGTGCCCTGAACCTCCATTTTACAACTCGTTTTTATGGGAGCTGGCCGCAAAATCGCAGAATGGCTTCAGGCCCTGTTCTGGTTCCGGGGGGCAGGCTGAGCCTGTGGTTAATTCTTCTTTCTGATGGGAAAATAGAGTGACCTGTGCCTGTCCCAACACCAAGAGCTAGTCTCTCGTTGGTTCCACGTCTTCCCGTTTATCCTCAGGACAAATTGCAACCTGTATGGAACAGGAGGTTAAAGGTGCTGATGCTCCAAGTAGGGAGCTTGCTAGTAAAGCGGCTGGAATGGCGAACCCGGGCACAAGGAGATGAGAAATGAGGTGCGTTTTAGAAACCTTTCCCCATCACACGGTGTACCATCTTCTGGGTTTCTCATGCATGTTTTTGATGTAGGAAGATGCCCTTGAACCTGGAGATTTGGGACCCATGCGATAGGTACCACGCAGTATTCCTTTAAAGGGTCTGCGTTTGCTCACCCAACCTCACCAAACCTCTCAGCCCCAAGAGTGTCCACCCTTATGTCTCATCCAGCTGTGCGTCTAGATATGGTCAATCCAGGTTGCATCACAGCCCCTGAACGCATTGTGTAAGAATTTCTCTCTCTTTCACTGTCTTTGTTTCATGGGTGTTTCAAAGTAATTTATTTTTATAATGGGGTTTAGCTGCTTTTCACTGCTGTGTTTATGCCGCTTTACACCCACTTGACACACTAACAGAGAGATATCAATACATAGGTTTTACGATTATTATTAGTCAGATATATTCTTGTGCGGTGAATAGGGCGTGCTGAGTCCAGTTCTCTGAGCAAGGAGTAGGTCTTGTCTATTACATATTGGGTTTATGGAACGGTATCTGAGCTAATTTGATACCCTTGTTTTATGTATCACCCCACCTCACCTTTCCCGTTAAGCAGCCATAGTGTGTTTTCTGCATGTGTGACTCTGTTCTGTTTTGTAATTCAGTTCAAGTGTAACGGTTTTTACATTCCCTCTATCAGTGATACCTTATGAGAAGTGTCCTTTTCTGTGTGACTTATTTCACTTAGAATCGTCGTACCTAAATCCACTCATCATGCTGCTACTAACCTTACGACATTGATTTCATGGCTGAGTGATATTCCATTGTACATAAGGACCACAACTTCTTTATCCATTTTTCTCTTTCCTGGGATATTTAAGGTGGAATGAAGTGGAGGTCCTGGTCAACAGAGCAGCCCTAAACTTTGGGGTGCTTGTGTCTTGCTGATTTTTAATTTTCCCAATTTATACCCCCATGAGTGGAAGTGCCCTATGCTCTCTAAGCTGTGTTTTTCAGATGTTTCAGGACTCACCGGACACTTCTCCGGAGTGGCTTTTGGCAATTTACATCCCGCCCATCAGTGTAGCAAGGCTCCCATTTCTCCATGGCCTGTCCTGCATTTCTGGTTTTGACACTTTTTTCAGCATGGCCCTTTTGACCGATGGGAAGCGAGACTTCTTTGTAGCGCTGATTTGCCTTTCCAGGTTGCTTGGTTGGCCAAAAAGGGCGTATGCGATTTTTCCTGAATATATTCAGGAAAAAACGCATACGCCCGTTTTGGCCAAGGGCATCATTGTCAACGTTTTGCCGCTTTTCATGTGCTTTAAAGGCGATTCGTATCTACCTCCTGAAATCTGTTTCCTGCAATTCTGCCTTGATTTCAAATCCTCTTCTTTGCCTTCCCTCAATATATTTGTGGACGACAGTTATGATTTATAACTCTGCAGGTTTGTGAATTGCAGTGCCCTGAACCTCCATTTTACAACTCGTTTTTATGGGAGCTGGCCGCAAAATCGCAGAATGGCTTCAGGCCCTGTTCTGGTTCCGGGGGGCAGGCTGAGCCTGTGGTTAATTCTTCTTTCTGATGGGAAAATAGAGTGACCTGTGCCTGTCCCAACACCAAGAGCTAGTCTCTCGTTGGTTCCACGTCTTCCCGTTTATCCTCAGGACAAATTGCAACCTGTATGGAACAGGAGGTTAAAGGTGCTGATGCTCCAAGTAGGGAGGTTGCTAGTAAAGCGGCTGGAATGGTGAACCCGGGCACAAGGAGATGAGAAATGAGGTGCGTTTTAGAAACCTTTCCCCATCACACGGTGTACCATCTTCTGGGTTTCTCATGCATGTTTTTGATGTAGGAAGATGCCCTTGAACCTGGAGATTTGGGACCCATGCGATGGGTACCACGCAGTATTCCTTTAAAGGGTCTGCGTTTGCTCACCCAACCTCACCAAACCTCTCAGCCCCAAGAGTGTCCACCCTTATGTCTCATCCAGCTGTGCGTCTAGATATGGTCAATCCAGGTTGCATCACAGCCCCTGAACGCATTGTGTAAGAATTTCTCTCTCTTTCACTGTCTTTGTTTCATGGGTGTTTCAAAGTAATTTATTTTTATATTGGGCTTTAGCTGCTTTTCACTGCTGTGTTTATGCCGCTTTACACCCACTTGACACACTAACAGAGAGATATCAATACATAGGTTTTACGATTATTATTAGTCAGATATATTCTTGTGCGGTGAATAGGGCGTGTTGAGTCCAGTTCTCTGAGCAAGGAGTAGGTCTTGTCTATTACATATTGGGTTTATGGAACGGTATCTGAGCTAATTTGATACCCTTGTTTTATGTATCACCCCACCTCACCTTTCCCGTTAAGCAGCCATAGTGTGTTTTCTGCATGTGTGACTCTGTTCTGTTTTGTAATTCAGTTCAAGTGTAACGGTTTTTACATTCCCTCTATCAGTGATACCTTATGAGAAGTGTCCTTTTCTGTGTGACTTATTTCACTTAGAATCGTCGTACCTAAATCCACTCATCATGCTGCTACTAACCTTACGACATTGATTTCATGGCTGAGTGATATTCCATTGTACATAAGGACCACAACTTCTTTATCCATTTTTCTCTTTCCTGGGATATTGAAGGTGGAATGAAGTGGAGGTCCTGGTCAACAGAGCAGCCCTAAACTTTGGGGTGCTTGTGTCTTGCTGATTTTTAATTTTCCCAATTTATACCCCCATGAGTGGAAGTGCCCTATGCTCTCTAAGCTGTGTTTTTCAGATGTTTCAGGACTCACCGGACACTTCTCCGGAGTGGCTCTTGGCAATTTACATCCCGCCCATCAGTGTAGCAAGGCTCCCATTTCTCCATGGCCTGTCCTGCATTTCTGGTTTTGACACTTTTTTCAGCATGGCCCTTTTGACCGATGGGAAGCGAGACTTCTTTGTAGCGCTGATTTGCCTTTCCAGGTGGCTTGGTTGGCCAAAAAGGGCGTATGCGTTTTTTCCTGAATATATTCAGGAAAAAACGCATACGCCCTTTTTGGCCAAGGGCATCATTGTCAACGTTTTGCCGCTTTTCATGTGCTTTAAAGGCGATTCGTATCTACCTCCTGAAATCTGTTTCCTGCAATTCTGCCTTGATTTCAAATCCTCTTCTTTGCCTTCCCTCAATATATTTGTGGACGGGAGTTATCATTTATAACTCTGCAGGTTTGTGAATTGCAGTGCCCTGAACCTCCATTTTACAACTCGTTTTTATGGGAGCTGGCCGCAAAATCGCAGAATGGCTTCAGGCCCTGTTCTGGTTCCGGGGGGCAGGCTGAGCCTGTGGTTAATTCTTCTTTCTGATGGGAAAATAGAGTGACCTGTGCCTGTCCCAACACCAAGAGCTAGTCTCTCGTTGGTTCCACGTCTTCCCGTTTATCCTCAGGACAAATTGCAACCTGTATGGAACAGGAGGTTAAAGGTGCTGATGCTCCAAGTAGGGAGCTTGCTAGTAAAGCGGCTGGAATGGCGAACCCGGGCACAAGGAGATGAGAAATGAGGTGCGTTTTAGAAACCTTTCCCCATCACACGGTGTACCATCTTCTGGGTTTCTCATGCATGTTTTTGATGTAGGAAGATGCCCTTGAACCTGGAGATTTGGGACCCATGCGATGGGTACCACGCAGTATTCCTTTAAAGGGTCTGCGTTTGCTCACCCAACCTCACCAAACCTCTCAGCCCCAAGAGTGTCCACCCTTATGTCTCATCCAGCTGTGCGTCTAGATATGGTCAATCCAGGTTGCATCACAGCCCCTGAACGCATTGTGTAAGAATTTCTCTCTCTTTCACTGTCTTTGTTTCATGGGTGTTTCAAAGTAATTTATTTTTATAATGGGGTTTAGCTGCTTTTCACTGCTGTGTTTATGCCGCTTTACACCCACTTGACACACTAACAGAGAGATATCAATACATAGGTTTTACGATTATTATTAGTCAGATATATTCTTGTGCAGTGAATAGGGCGTGTTGAGTCCAGTTCTCTGAGCAAGGAGTAGGTCTTGTCTATTACATATTGGGTTTATGGAACGGTATCTGAGCTAATTTGATACCCTTGTTTTATGTATCACCCCACCTCACCTTTCCCGTTAAGCAGCCATAGTGTGTTTTCTGCATGTGTGACTCTGTTCTGTTTTGTAATTCAGTTCAAGTGTAACGGTTTTTACATTCCCTCTATCAGTGATACCTTATGAGAAGTGTCCTTTTTGTGTGACTTATTTCACTTAGAATCGTCGTACCTAAATCCTCTCATCATGCTGCTACTAACCTTACGACATTGATTTCATGGCTGAGTGATATTCCATTGTACATAAGGATCACAACTTCTTTATCCATTTTTCTCTTTCCTGGGATATTTAAGGTGGAATGAAGTGGAGGTCCTGGTCAACAGAGCAGCCCTAAACTTTGGGGTGCTTGTGTCTTGCTGATTTTTAATTTTCCCAATTTATACCCCCATGAGTGGAAGTGCCCTATGCTCTCTAAGCTGTGTTTTTCAGATGTTTCAGGACTCACCGGACACTTCTCCGGAGTGGCTCTTGGCAATTTACATCCCGCCCATCAGTGTAGCAAGGCTCCCATTTCTCCATGGCCTGTCCTGCATTTCTGGTTTTGACACTTTTTTCAGCATGACCCTTTTGACCGATGGGAAGCGAGACTTCTTTGTAGCGCTGATTTGCCTTTCCAGGTTGCTTGGTTGGCCAAAAAGGGCGTATGCGTTTTTTCCTGAATATATTCAGGAAAAAACGCATACGCCCTTTTTGGCCAAGGGCATCATTGTCAACGTTTTGCCGCTTTTCATGTGCTTTAAAGGCGATTCGTATCTACCTCCTGAAATCTGTTTCCTGCAATTCTGCCTTGATTTCAAATCCTCTTCTTTGCCTTCCCTCAATATATTTGTGGACGAGAGTTATCATTAATAACTCTGCAGGTTTGTGAATTGCAGTGCCCTGAACCTCCATTTTACAACTCGTTTTTATGGGAGCTGGCCACAAAATCGCAGAATGGCTTCAGGCCCTGTTCTGGTTCCGGGGGGCAGGCTGAGCCTGTGGTTAATTCTTCTTTCTGATGGGAAAATAGAGTGACCTGTGCCTGTCCCAACACCAAGAGCTAGTCTCTCGTTGGTTCCACGTCTTCCCGTTTATCCTCAGGACAAATTGCAACCTGTACGGAACAGGAGGTTAAAGGTGCTGATGCTCCAAGTAGGGAGCTTGCTAGTAAAGCGGCTGGAATGGCGAACCCGGGCACAAGGAGATGAGAAATGAGGTGCGTTTTAGAAACCTTTCCCCATCACACGGTGTACCATCTTCTGGGTTTCTCATGTATGTTTTTGATGTAGGAAGATGCCCTTGAACCTGGAGATTTGGGACCCATGCGATGGGTACCACGCAGTATTCCTTTAAAGGGTCTGCGTTTGCTCACCCAACCTCACCAAACCTCTCAGCCCCAAGAGTGTCCACCCTTATGTCTCATCCAGCTGTGCGTCTAGATATGGTCAATCCAGGTTGCATCACAGCCCCTGAACGCATTGTGTAAGAATTTCTCTCTCTTTCACTGTCTTTGTTTCATGGGTGTTTCAAAGTAATTTATTTTTATAATGGGGTTTAGCTGCTTTTCACTGCTGTGTTTATGCCGCTTTACACCCACTTGACACACTAACAGAGAGATATCAATACATAGGTTTTACGATTATTATTAGTCAGATATATTCTTGTGCGGTGAATAGGGCGTGCTGAGTCCAGTTCTCTGAGCAAGGAGTAGGTCTTGTCTATTACATATTGGGTTTATGGAACGGTATCTGAGCTAATTTGATACCCTTGTTTTATGTATCACCCCACCTCACCTTTCCCGTTAAGCAGCCATAGTGTGTTTTCTGCATGTGTGACTCTGTTCTGTTTTGTAATTCAGTTCAAGTGTAACGGTTTTTACATTCCCTCTATCAGTGATACCTTATGAGAAGTGTCCTTTTCTGTGTGACTTATTTCACTTAGAATCGTCGTACCTAAATCCACTCATCATGCTGCTACTAACCTTACGACATTGATTTCATGGCTGAGTGATATTCCATTGTACATAAGGACCACAACTTCTTTATCCATTTTTCTCTTTCCTGGGATATTTAAGGTGGAATGAAGTGGAGGTCCTGGTCAACAGAGCAGCCCTAAACTTTGGGGTGCTTGTGTCTTGCTGATTTTTAATTTTCCCAATTTATACCCCCATGAGTGGAAGTGCCCTATGCTCTCTAAGCTGTGTTTTTCAGATGTTTCAGGACTCACCGGACACTTCTCCGGAGTGGCTTTTGGCAATTTACATCCCGCCCATCAGTGTAGCAAGGCTCCCATTTCTCCATGGCCTGTCCTGCATTTCTGGTTTTGACACTTTTTTCAGCATGGCCCTTTTGACCGATGGGAAGCGAGACTTCTTTGTAGCGCTGATTTGCCTTTCCAGGTTGCTTGGTTGGCCAAAAAGGGCGTATGCGATTTTTCCTGAATATATTCAGGAAAAAACGCATACGCCCGTTTTGGCCAAGGGCATCATTGTCAACGTTTTGCCGCTTTTCATGTGCTTTAAAGGCGATTCGTATCTACCTCCTGAAATCTGTTTCCTGCAATTCTGCCTTGATTTCAAATCCTATTCTTTGCCTTCCCTCAATATATTTGTGGACGAGAGTTATCATTAATAACTCTGCAGGTTTGTGAATTGCAGTGCCCTGAACCTCCATTTTACAACTCGTTTTTATGGGAGCTGGCCACAAAATCGCAGAATGGCTTCAGGCCCTGTTCTGGTTCCGGGGGGCAGGCTGAGCCTGTGGTTAATTCTTCTTTCTGATGGGAAAATAGAGTGACCTGTGCCTGTCCCAACACCAAGAGCTAGTCTCTCGTTGGTTCCACGTCTTCCCGTTTATCCTCAGGACAAATTGCAACCTGTACGGAACAGGAGGTTAAAGGTGCTGATGCTCCAAGTAGGGAGCTTGCTAGTAAAGCGGCTGGAATGGCGAACCCGGGCACAAGGAGATGAGAAATGAGGTGCGTTTTAGAAACCTTTCCCCATCACACGGTGTACCATCTTCTGGGTTTCTCATGTATGTTTTTGATGTAGGAAGATGCCCTTGAACCTGGAGATTTGGGACCCATGCGATGGGTACCACGCAGTATTCCTTTAAAGGGTCTGCGTTTGCTCACCCAACCTCACCAAACCTCTCAGCCCCAAGAGTGTCCACCCTTATGTCTCATCCAGCTGTGCGTCTAGATATGGTCAATCCAGGTTGCATCACAGCCCCTGAACGCATTGTGTAAGAATTTCTCTCTCTTTCACTGTCTTTGTTTCATGGGTGTTTCAAAGTAATTTATTTTTATAATGGGGTTTAGCTGCTTTTCACTGCTGTGTTTATGCCGCTTTACACCCACTTGACACACTAACAGAGAGATATCAATACATAGGTTTTACGATTATTATTAGTCAGATATATTCTTGTGCGGTGAATAGGGCGTGCTGAGTCCAGTTCTCTGAGCAAGGAGTAGGTCTTGTCTATTACATATTGGGTTTATGGAACGGTATCTGAGCTAATTTGATACCCTTGTTTTATGTATCACCCCACCTCACCTTTCCCGTTAAGCAGCCATAGTGTGTTTTCTGCATGTGTGACTCTGTTCTGTTTTGTAATTCAGTTCAAGTGTAACGGTTTTTACATTCCCTCTATCAGTGATACCTTATGAGAAGTGTCCTTTTCTGTGTGACTTATTTCACTTAGAATCGTCGTACCTAAATCCACTCATCATGCTGCTACTAACCTTACGACATTGATTTCATGGCTGAGTGATATTCCATTGTACATAAGGACCACAACTTCTTTATCCATTTTTCTCTTTCCTGGGATATTTAAGGTGGAATGAAGTGGAGGTCCTGGTCAACAGAGCAGCCCTAAACTTTGGGGTGCTTGTGTCTTGCTGATTTTTAATTTTCCCAATTTATACCCCCATGAGTGGAAGTGCCCTATGCTCTCTAAGCTGTGTTTTTCAGATGTTTCAGGACTCACCGGACACTTCTCCGGAGTGGCTTTTGGCAATTTACATCCCGCCCATCAGTGTAGCAAGGCTCCCATTTCTCCATGGCCTGTCCTGCATTTCTGGTTTTGACACTTTTTTCAGCATGGCCCTTTTGACCGATGGGAAGCGAGACTTCTTTGTAGCGCTGATTTGCCTTTCCAGGTTGCTTGGTTGGCCAAAAAGGGCGTATGCGATTTTTCCTGAATATATTCAGGAAAAAACGCATACGCCCGTTTTGGCCAAGGGCATCATTGTCAACGTTTTGCCGCTTTTCATGTGCTTTAAAGGCGATTCGTATCTACCTCCTGAAATCTGTTTCCTGCAATTCTGCCTTGATTTCAAATCCTATTCTTTGCCTTCCCTCAATATATTTGTGGACGAGAGTTATCATTAATAACTCTGCAGGTTTGTGAATTGCAGTGCCCTGAACCTCCATTTTACAACTCGTTTTTATGGGAGCTGGCCGCAAAATCGCAGAATGGCTTCAGGCTCTGTTCTGGTTCCGGGGGGCAGGCTGAGCCTGTGGTTAATTCTTCTTTCTGATGGGAAAATAGAGTGACCTGTGCCTGTCCCAACACCAAGAGCTAGTCTCTCGTTGGTTCCACGTCTTCCCGTTTATCCTCAGGACAAATTGCAACCTGTATGGAACAGGAGGTTAAAGGTGCTGATGCTCCAAGTAGGGAGCTTGCTAGTAAAGCGGCTGGAATGGCGAACCCGGGCACAAGGAGATGAGAAATGAGGTGCGTTTTAGAAACCTTTCCCCATCACACGGTGTACCATCTTCTGGGTTTCTCATGCATGTTTTTGATGTAGGAAGATGCCCTTGAACCTGGAGATTTGGGACCCATGCGATGGGTACCACGCAGTATTCCTTTAAAGGGTCTGCGTTTGCTCACCCAACCTCACCAAACCTCTCAGCCCCAAGAGTGTCCACCCTTATGTCTCATCCAGCTGTGCGTCTAGATATGGTCAATCCAGGTTGCATCACAGCCCCTGAACGCATTGTGTAAGAATTTCTCTCTCTTTCACTGTCTTTGTTTCATGGGTGTTTCAAAGTAATTTATTTTTATAATGGGGTTTAGCTGCTTTTCACTGCTGTGTTTATGCCGCTTTACACCCACTTGACACACTAACAGAGAGATATCAATACATAGGTTTTACGATTATTATTAGTCAGATATATTCTTGTGCGGTGAATAGGGCGTGTTGAGTCCAGTTCTCTGAGCAAGGAGTAGGTCTTGTCTATTACATATTGGGTTTATGGAACGGTATCTGAGCTAATTTGATACCCTTGTTTTATGTATCACCCCACCTCACCTTTCCCGTTAAGCAGCCATAGTGTGTTTTCTGCATGTGTGACTCTGTTCTGTTTTGTAATTCAGTTCAAGTGTAACGGTTTTTACATTCCCTCTATCAGTGATACCTTATGAGAAGTGTCCTTTTTGTGTGACTTATTTCACTTAGAATCGTCGTACCTAAATCCTCTCATCATGCTGCTACTAACCTTACGACATTGATTTCATGGCTGAGTGATATTCCATTGTACATAAGGATCACAACTTCTTTATCCATTTTTCTCTTTCCTGGGATATTTAAGGTGGAATGAAGTGGAGGTCCTGGTCAACAGAGCAGCCCTAAACTTTGGGGTGCTTGTGTCTTGCTGATTTTTAATTTTCCCAATTTATACCCCCATGAGTGGAAGTGCCCTATGCTCTCTAAGCTGTGTTTTTCAGATGTTTCAGGACTCACCGGACACTTCTCCGGAGTGGCTCTTGGCAATTTACATCCCGCCCATCAGTGTAGCAAGGCTCCCATTTCTCCATGGCCTGTCCTGCATTTCTGGTTTTGACACTTTTTTCAGCATGACCCTTTTGACCGATGGGAAGCGAGACATCTTTGTAGCGCTGATTTGCCTTTCCAGGTTGCTTGGTTGGCCAAAAAGGGCGTATGCGTTTTTTCCTGAATATATTCAGGAAAAAACGCATACGCCCTTTTTGGCCAAGGGCATCATTGTCAACGTTTTGCCGCTTTTCATGTGCTTTAAAGGCGATTCGTATCTACCTCCTGAAATCTGTTTCCTGCAATTCTGCCTTGATTTCAAATCCTCTTCTTTGCCTTCCCTCAATATATTTGTGGACGAGAGTTATCATTAATAACTCTGCAGGTTTGTGAATTGCAGTGCCCTGAACCTCCATTTTACAACTCGTTTTTATGGGAGCTGGCCACAAAATCGCAGAATGGCTTCAGGCCCTGTTCTGGTTCCGGGGGGCAGGCTGAGCCTGTGGTTAATTCTTCTTTCTGATGGGAAAATAGAGTGACCTGTGCCTGTCCCAACACCAAGAGCTAGTCTCTCGTTGGTTCCACGTCTTCCCGTTTATCCTCAGGACAAATTGCAACCTGTACGGAACAGGAGGTTAAAGGTGCTGATGCTCCAAGTAGGGAGCTTGCTAGTAAAGCGGCTGGAATGGCGAACCCGGGCACAAGGAGATGAGAAATGAGGTGCGTTTTAGAAACCTTTCCCCATCACACGGTGTACCATCTTCTGGGTTTCTCATGTATGTTTTTGATGTAGGAAGATGCCCTTGAACCTGGAGATTTGGGACCCATGCGATGGGTACCACGCAGTATTCCTTTAAAGGGTCTGCGTTTGCTCACCCAACCTCACCAAACCTCTCAGCCCCAAGAGTGTCCACCCTTATGTCTCATCCAGCTGTGCGTCTAGATATGGTCAATCCAGGTTGCATCACAGCCCCTGAACGCATTGTGTAAGAATTTCTCTCTCTTTCACTGTCTTTGTTTCATGGGTGTTTCAAAGTAATTTATTTTTATAATGGGGTTTAGCTGCTTTTCACTGCTGTGTTTATGCCGCTTTACACCCACTTGACACACTAACAGAGAGATATCAATACATAGGTTTTACGATTATTATTAGTCAGATATATTCTTGTGCGGTGAATAGGGCGTGCTGCGTCCAGTTCTCTGAGCAAGGAGTAGGTCTTGTCTATTACATATTGGGTTTATGGAACGGTATCTGAGCTAATTTGATACCCTTGTTTTATGTATCACCCCACCTCACCTTTCCCGTTAAGCAGCCATAGTGTGTTTTCTGCATGTGTGACTCTGTTCTGTTTTGTAATTCAGTTCAAGTGTAACGGTTTTTACATTCCCTCTATCAGTGATACCTTATGAGAAGTGTCCTTTTCTGTGTGACTTATTTCACTTAGAATCGTCGTACCTAAATCCACTCATCATGCTGCTACTAACCTTACGACATTGATTTCATGGCTGAGTGATATTCCATTGTACATAAGGACCACAACTTCTTTATCCATTTTTCTCTTTCCTGGGATATTTAAGGTGGAATGAAGTGGAGGTCCTGGTCAACAGAGCAGCCCTAAACTTTGGGGTGCTTGTGTCTTGCTGATTTTTAATTTTCCCAATTTATACCCCCATGAGTGGAAGTGCCCTATGCTCTCTAAGCTGTGTTTTTCAGATGTTTCAGGACTCACCGGACACTTCTCCGGAGTGGCTTTTGGCAATTTACATCCCGCCCATCAGTGTAGCAAGGCTCCCATTTCTCCATGGCCTGTCCTGCATTTCTGGTTTTGACACTTTTTTCAGCATGGCCCTTTTGACCGATGGGAAGCGAGACTTCTTTGTAGCGCTGATTTGCCTTTCCAGGTTGCTTGGTTGGCCAAAAAGGGCGTATGCGATTTTTCCTGAATATATTCAGGAAAAAACGCATACGCCCGTTTTGGCCAAGGGCATCATTGTCAACGTTTTGCCGCTTTTCATGTGCTTTAAAGGCGATTCGTATCTACCTCCTGAAATCTGTTTCCTGCAATTCTGCCTTGATTTCAAATCCTATTCTTTGCCTTCCCTCAATATATTTGTGGACGAGAGTTATCATTAATAACTCTGCAGGTTTGTGAATTGCAGTGCCCTGAACCTCCATTTTACAACTCGTTTTTATGGGAGCTGGCCACAAAATCGCAGAATGGCTTCAGGCCCTGTTCTGGTTCCGGGGGGCAGGCTGAGCCTGTGGTTAATTCTTCTTTCTGATGGGAAAATAGAGTGACCTGTGCCTGTCCCAACACCAAGAGCTAGTCTCTCGTTGGTTCCACGTCTTCCCGTTTATCCTCAGGACAAATTGCAACCTGTACGGAACAGGAGGTTAAAGGTGCTGATGCTCCAAGTAGGGAGCTTGCTAGTAAAGCGGCTGGAATGGCGAACCCGGGCACAAGGAGATGAGAAATGAGGTGCGTTTTAGAAACCTTTCCCCATCACACGGTGTACCATCTTCTGGGTTTCTCATGTATGTTTTTGATGTAGGAAGATGCCCTTGAACCTGGAGATTTGGGACCCATGCGATGGGTACCACGCAGTATTCCTTTAAAGGGTCTGCGTTTGCTCACCCAACCTCACCAAACCTCTCAGCCCCAAGAGTGTCCACCCTTATGTCTCATCCAGCTGTGCGTCTAGATATGGTCAATCCAGGTTGCATCACAGCCCCTGAACGCATTGTGTAAGAATTTCTCTCTCTTTCACTGTCTTTGTTTCATGGGTGTTTCAAAGTAATTTATTTTTATAATGGGGTTTAGCTGCTTTTCACTGCTGTGTTTATGCCGCTTTACACCCACTTGACACACTAACAGAGAGATATCAATACATAGGTTTTACGATTATTATTAGTCAGATATATTCTTGTGCGGTGAATAGGGCGTGCTGAGTCCAGTTCTCTGAGCAAGGAGTAGGTCTTGTCTATTACATATTGGGTTTATGGAACGGTATCTGAGCTAATTTGATACCCTTGTTTTATGTATCACCCCACCTCACCTTTCCCGTTAAGCAGCCATAGTGTGTTTTCTGCATGTGTGACTCTGTTCTGTTTTGTAATTCAGTTCAAGTGTAACGGTTTTTACATTCCCTCTATCAGTGATACCTTATGAGAAGTGTCCTTTTCTGTGTGACTTATTTCACTTAGAATCGTCGTACCTAAATCCACTCATCATGCTGCTACTAACCTTACGACATTGATTTCATGGCTGAGTGATATTCCATTGTACATAAGGACCACAACTTCTTTATCCATTTTTCTCTTTCCTGGGATATTGAAGGTGGAATGAAGTGGAGGTCCTGGTCAACAGAGCAGCCCTAAACTTTGGGGTGCTTGTGTCTTGCTGATTTTTAATTTTCCCAATTTATACCCCCATGAGTGGAAGTGCCCTATGCTCTCTAAGCTGTGTTTTTCAGATGTTTCAGGACTCACCGGACACTTCTCCGGAGTGGCTTTTGGCAATTTACATCCCGCCCATCAGTGTAGCAAGGCTCCCATTTCTCCATGGCCTGTCCTGCATTTCTGGTTTTGACACTTTTTTCAGCATGGCCCTTTTGACCGATGGGAAGCGAGACTTCTTTGTAGCGCTGATTTGCCTTTCCAGGTTGCTTGGTTGGCCAAAAAGGGCGTATGCGATTTTTCCTGAATATATTCAGGAAAAAACGCATACGCCCGTTTTGGCCAAGGGCATCATTGTCAACGTTTTGCCGCTTTTCATGTGCTTTAAAGGCGATTCGTATCTACCTCCTGAAATCTGTTTCCTGCAATTCTGCCTTGATTTCAAATCCTCTTCTTTGCCTTCCCTCAATATATTTGTGGACGACAGTTATGATTTATAACTCTGCAGGTTTGTGAATTGCAGTGCCCTGAACCTCCATTTTACAACTCGTTTTTATGGGAGCTGGCCGCTAAATCGCAGAATGGCTTCAGGCCCTGTTCTGGTTCCGGGGGGCAGGCTGAGCCTGTGGTTAATTCTTCTTTCTGATGGGAAAATAGAGTGACCTGTGCCTGTCCCAACACCAAGAGCTAGTCTCTCGTTGGTTCCACGTCTTCCCGTTTATCCTCAGGACAAATTGCAACCTGTACGGAACAGGAGGTTAAAGGTGCTGATGCTCCAAGTAGGGAGCTTGCTAGTAAAGCGGCTGGAATGGCGAACCCGGGCACAAGGAGATGAGAAATGAGGTGCGTTTTAGAAACCTTTCCCCATCACACGGTGTACCATCTTCTGGGTTTCTCATGTATGTTTTTGATGTAGGAAGATGCCCTTGAACCTGGAGATTTGGGACCCATGCGATGGGTACCACGCAGTATTCCTTTAAAGGGTCTGCGTTTGCTCACCCAACCTCACCAAACCTCTCAGCCCCAAGAGTGTCCACCCTTATGTCTCATCCAGCTGTGCGTCTAGATATGGTCAATCCAGGTTGCATCACAGCCCCTGAACGCATTGTGTAAGAATTTCTCTCTCTTTCACTGTCTTTGTTTCATGGGTGTTTCAAAGTAATTTATTTTTATAATGGGGTTTAGCTGCTTTTCACTGCTGTGTTTATGCCGCTTTACACCCACTTGACACACTAACAGAGAGATATCAATACATAGGTTTTACGATTATTATTAGTCAGATATATTCTTGTGCGGTGAATAGGGCGTGCTGCGTCCAGTTCTCTGAGCAAGGAGTAGGTCTTGTCTATTACATATTGGGTTTATGGAACGGTATCTGAGCTAATTTGATACCCTTGTTTTATGTATCACCCCACCTCACCTTTCCCGTTAAGCAGCCATAGTGTGTTTTCTGCATGTGTGACTCTGTTCTGTTTTGTAATTCAGTTCAAGTGTAACGGTTTTTACATTCCCTCTATCAGTGATACCTTATGAGAAGTGTCCTTTTCTGTGTGACTTATTTCACTTAGAATCGTCGTACCTAAATCCACTCATCATGCTGCTACTAACCTTACGACATTGATTTCATGGCTGAGTGATATTCCATTGTACATAAGGACCACAACTTCTTTATCCATTTTTCTCTTTCCTGGGATATTTAAGGTGGAATGAAGTGGAGGTCCTGGTCAACAGAGCAGCCCTAAACTTTGGGGTGCTTGTGTCTTGCTGATTTTTAATTTTCCCAATTTATACCCCCATGAGTGGAAGTGCCCTATGCTCTCTAAGCTGTGTTTTTCAGATGTTTCAGGACTCACCGGACACTTCTCCGGAGTGGCTTTTGGCAATTTACATCCCGCCCATCAGTGTAGCAAGGCTCCCATTTCTCCATGGCCTGTCCTGCATTTCTGGTTTTGACACTTTTTTCAGCATGGCCCTTTTGACCGATGGGAAGCGAGACTTCTTTGTAGCGCTGATTTGCCTTTCCAGGTTGCTTGGTTGGCCAAAAAGGGCGTATGCGATTTTTCCTGAATATATTCAGGAAAAAACGCATACGCCCGTTTTGGCCAAGGGCATCATTGTCAACGTTTTGCCGCTTTTCATGTGCTTTAAAGGCGATTCGTATCTACCTCCTGAAATCTGTTTCCTGCAATTCTGCCTTGATTTCAAATCCTATTCTTTGCCTTCCCTCAATATATTTGTGGACGAGAGTTATCATTAATAACTCTGCAGGTTTGTGAATTGCAGTGCCCTGAACCTCCATTTTACAACTCGTTTTTATGGGAGCTGGCCACAAAATCGCAGAATGGCTTCAGGCCCTGTTCTGGTTCCGGGGGGCAGGCTGAGCCTGTGGTTAATTCTTCTTTCTGATGGGAAAATAGAGTGACCTGTGCCTGTCCCAACACCAAGAGCTAGTCTCTCGTTGGTTCCACGTCTTCCCGTTTATCCTCAGGACAAATTGCAACCTGTACGGAACAGGAGGTTAAAGGTGCTGATGCTCCAAGTAGGGAGCTTGCTAGTAAAGCGGCTGGAATGGCGAACCCGGGCACAAGGAGATGAGAAATGAGGTGCGTTTTAGAAACCTTTCCCCATCACACGGTGTACCATCTTCTGGGTTTCTCATGTATGTTTTTGATGTAGGAAGATGCCCTTGAACCTGGAGATTTGGGACCCATGCGATGGGTACCACGCAGTATTCCTTTAAAGGGTCTGCGTTTGCTCACCCAACCTCACCAAACCTCTCAGCCCCAAGAGTGTCCACCCTTATGTCTCATCCAGCTGTGCGTCTAGATATGGTCAATCCAGGTTGCATCACAGCCCCTGAACGCATTGTGTAAGAATTTCTCTCTCTTTCACTGTCTTTGTTTCATGGGTGTTTCAAAGTAATTTATTTTTATAATGGGGTTTAGCTGCTTTTCACTGCTGTGTTTATGCCGCTTTACACCCACTTGACACACTAACAGAGAGATATCAATACATAGGTTTTACGATTATTATTAGTCAGATATATTCTTGTGCGGTGAATAGGGCGTGCTGAGTCCAGTTCTCTGAGCAAGGAGTAGGTCTTGTCTATTACATATTGGGTTTATGGAACGGTATCTGAGCTAATTTGATACCCTTGTTTTATGTATCACCCCACCTCACCTTTCCCGTTAAGCAGCCATAGTGTGTTTTCTGCATGTGTGACTCTGTTCTGTTTTGTAATTCAGTTCAAGTGTAACGGTTTTTACATTCCCTCTATCAGTGATACCTTATGAGAAGTGTCCTTTTCTGTGTGACTTATTTCACTTAGAATCGTCGTACCTAAATCCACTCATCATGCTGCTACTAACCTTACGACATTGATTTCATGGCTGAGTGATATTCCATTGTACATAAGGACCACAACTTCTTTATCCATTTTTCTCTTTCCTGGGATATTTAAGGTGGAATGAAGTGGAGGTCCTGGTCAACAGAGCAGCCCTAAACTTTGGGGTGCTTGTGTCTTGCTGATTTTTAATTTTCCCAATTTATACCCCCATGAGTGGAAGTGCCCTATGCTCTCTAAGCTGTGTTTTTCAGATGTTTCAGGACTCACCGGACACTTCTCCGGAGTGGCTTTTGGCAATTTACATCCCGCCCATCAGTGTAGCAAGGCTCCCATTTCTCCATGGCCTGTCCTGCATTTCTGGTTTTGACACTTTTTTCAGCATGGCCCTTTTGACCGATGGGAAGCGAGACTTCTTTGTAGCGCTGATTTGCCTTTCCAGGTTGCTTGGTTGGCCAAAAAGGGCGTATGCGATTTTTCCTGAATATATTCAGGAAAAAACGCATACGCCCGTTTTGGCCAAGGGCATCATTGTCAACGTTTTGCCGCTTTTCATGTGCTTTAAAGGCGATTCGTATCTACCTCCTGAAATCTGTTTCCTGCAATTCTGCCTTGATTTCAAATCCTCTTCTTTGCCTTCCCTCAATATATTTGTGGACGACAGTTATGATTTATAACTCTGCAGGTTTGTGAATTGCAGTGCCCTGAACCTCCATTTTACAACTCGTTTTTATGGGAGCTGGCCGCTAAATCGCAGAATGGCTTCAGGCCCTGTTCTGGTTCCGGGGGGCAGGCTGAGCCTGTGGTTAATTCTTCTTTCTGATGGGAAAATAGAGTGACCTGTGCCTGTCCCAACACCAAGAGCTAGTCTCTCGTTGGTTCCACGTCTTCCCGTTTATCCTCAGGACAAATTGCAACCTGTATGGAACAGGAGGTTAAAGGTGCTGATGCTCCAAGTAGGGAGCTTGCTAGTAAAGCGGCTGGAATGGCGAACCCGGGCACAAGGAGATGAGAAATGAGGTGCGTTTTAGAAACCTTTCCCCATCACACGGTGTACCATCTTCTGGGTTTCTCATGCATGTTTTTGATGTCGGAAGATGCCCTTGAACCTGGAGATTTGGGACCCATGCGATGGGTACCACGCAGTATTCCTTTAAAGGGTCTGCGTTTGCTCACCCAACCTCACCAAACCTCTCAGCCCCAAGAGTGTCCACCCTTATGTCTCATCCAGCTGTGCGTCTAGATATGGTCAATCCAGGTTGCATCACAGCCCCTGAACGCATTGTGTAAGAATTTCTCTCTCTTTCACTGTCTTTGTTTCATGGGTGTTTCAAAGTAATTTATTTTTATATTGGGGTTTAGCTGCTTTTCACTGCTGTGTTTATGCCGCTTTACACCCACTTGACACACTAACAGAGAGATATCAATACATAGGTTTTACGATTATTATTAGTCAGATATATTCTTGTGCGGTGAATAGGGCGTGTTGAGTCCAGTTCTCTGAGCAAGGAGTAGGTCTTGTCTATTACATATTGGGTTTATGGAACGGTATCTGAGCTAATTTGATACCCTTGTTTTATGTATCACCCCACCTCACCTTTCCCGTTAAGCAGCCATAGTGTGTTTTCTGCATGTGTGACTCTGTTCTGTTTTGTAATTCAGTTCAAGTGTAACGGTTTTTACATTCCCTCTATCAGTGATACCTTATGAGAAGTGTCCTTTTCTGTGTGACTTATTTCACTTAGAATCGTCGTACCTAAATCCACTCATCATGCTGCTACTAACCTTACGACATTGATTTCATGGCTGAGTGATATTCCATTGTACATAAGGACCACAACTTCTTTATCCATTTTTCTCTTTCCTGGGATATTTAAGGTGGAATGAAGTGGAGGTCCTGGTCAACAGAGCAGCCCTAAACTTTGGGGTGCTTGTGTCTTGCTGATTTTTAATTTTCCCAATTTATACCCCCATGAGTGGAAGTGCCCTATGCTCTCTAAGCTGTGTTTTTCAGATGTTTCAGGACTCACCGGACACTTCTCCGGAGTGGCTCTTGGCAATTTACATCCCGCCCATCAGTGTAGCAAGGCTCCCATTTCTCCATGGCCTGTCCTGCATTTCTGGTTTTGACACTTTTTTCAGCATGGCCCTTTTGACCGATGGGAAGCGAGACTTCTTTGTATCGCTGATTTGCCTTTCCAGGTTCCTTGGTTGGCCAAAAAGGGCGTATGCGTTTTTTCCTGAATATATTCAGGAAAAAACGCATACGCCCTTTTTGGCCAAGGGCATCATTGTCAACGTTTTGCCGCTTTTCATGTGCTTTAAAGGTGATTCGTATCTACCTCCTGAAATCTGTTTCCTGCAATTCTGCCTTGATTTCAAATCCTCTTCTTTGCCTTCCCTCAATATATTTGTGGACGAGAGTTATCATTTATAACTCTGCAGGTTTGTGAATTGCAGTGCCCTGAACCTCCATTTTACAACTCGTTTTTATGGGAGCTGGCCGCAAAATCGCAGAATGGCTTCAGGCCCTGTTCTGGTTCCGGGGGGCAGGCTGAGCCTGTGGTTAATTCTTCTTTCTGATGGGAAAATAGAGTGACCTGTGCCTGTCCCAACACCAAGAGCTAGTCTCTCGTTGGTTCCACGTCTTCCCGTTTATCCTCAGGACAAATTGCAACCTGTATGGAACAGGAGGTAAAAGATGCTGATGCTCCAAGTAGGGAGCTTGCTAGTAAAGCGGCTGGAATGGCGAACCCGGGCACAAGGAGATGAGAAATGAGGTGCGTTTTAGAAACCTTTCCCCATCACACGGTGTACCATCTTCTGGGTTTCTCATGCATGTTTTTGATGTAGGAAGATGCCCTTGAACCTGGAGATTTGGGACCCATGCGATGGGTACCACGCAGTATTCCTTTAAAGGGTCTGCGTTTGCTCACCCAACCTCACCAAACCTCTCAGCCCCAAGAGTGTCCACCCTTATGTCTCATCCAGCTGTGCGTCTAGATATGGTCAATCCAGGTTGCATCACAGCCCCTGAACGCATTGTTTAAGAATTACTCTCTCTTTCACTGTCTTTGTTTCATGGGTGTTTCAAAGTAATTTATTTTTATAATGGGGTTTAGCTGCTTTTCACTGCTGTGTTTATGCCGCTTTACACCCACTTGACACAATAACAGAGAGATATCAATACATAGGTTTTACGATTATTATTAGTCAGATATATTCTTGTGCGGTGAATAGGGCGTGTTGAGTCCAGTTCTCTGAGCAAGGAGTAGGTCTTGTCTATTACATATTGGGTTTATGGAACGGTATCTGAGCTAATTTGATACCCTTGTTTTATGTATCACCCCACCTCACCTTTCCCGTTAAGCAGCCATAGTGTGTTTTCTGCATGTGTGACTCTGTTCTGTTTTGTAATTCAGTTCAAGTGTAACGGTTTTTACATTCCCTCTATCAGTGATACCTTATGAGAAGTGTCCTTTTCTGTGTGACTTATTTCACTTAGAATCGTCGTACCTAAATCCTCTCATCATGCTGCTACTAACCTTACGACATTGATTTCATGGCTGAGTGATATTCCATTGTACATAAGGATCACAACTTCTTTATCCATTTTTCTCTTTCCTGGGATATTTAAGGTGGAATGAAGTGGAGGTCCTGGTCAACAGAGCAGCCCTAAACTTTGGGGTGCTTGTGTCTTGCTGATTTTTAATTTTCCCAATTTATACCCCCATGAGTGGAAGTGCCCTATGCTCTCTAAGCTGTGTTTTTCAGATGTTTCAGGACTCACCGGACACTTCTCCGGAGTGGCTTTTGGCAATTTACATCCCGCCCATCAGTGTAGCAAGGCTCCCATTTCTCCATGGCCTGTCCTGCATTTCTGGTTTTGACACTTTTTTCAGCATGTCCCTTTTGACCGATGGGAAGCGAGACTTATTTGTAGCGCTGATTTGCCTTTCCAGGTTGCTTGGTTGGCCAAAAAGGGCGTATGCGTTTTTTCCTGAATATATTCAGGAAAAAACGCATACGCCCTTTTTGGCCAAGGGCATCATTGTCAACGTTTTGCCGCTTTTCATGTGCTTTAAAGGCGATTCGTATCTACCTCCTGAAATCTGTTTCCTGCAATTCTGCCTTGATTTCAAATCCTCTTCTTTGCCTTCCCTCAATATATTTGTGGACGAGAGTTATCATTAATAACTCTGCAGATTTGTGAATTGCAGTGCCCTGAACCTCCATTTTACAACTCGTTTTTATGGGAGCTGGCCGCAAAATCGCAGAATGGCTTCAGGCCCTGTTCTGGTTCCGGGGGGCAGGCTGAGCCTGTGGTTAATTCTTCTTTCTGATGGGAAAATAGAGTGACCTGTGCCTGTCCCAACACCAAGAGCTAGTCTCTCGTTGGTTCCACGTCTTCCCGTTTATCCTCAGGACAAATTGCAACCTGTATGGAACAGGAGGTTAAAGGTGCTGATGCTCCAAGTAGGGAGCTTGCTAGTAAAGCGGCTGGAATGGCGAACCCGGGCACAAGGAGATGAGAAATGAGGTGCGTTTTAGAAACCTTTCCCCATCACACGGTGTACCATCTTCTGGGTTTCTCATGCATGTTTTTGATGTAGGAAGATGCCCTTGAACCTGGAGATTTGGGACCCATGCGATGGGTACCACGCAGTATTACTTTAAAGGGTCTGCGTTTGCTCACCCAACCTCACCAAACCTCTCAGCCCCAAGAGTGTCCACCCTTATGTCTCATCCAGCTGTGCGTCTAGATATGGTCAATCCAGGTTACATCACAGCCCCTGAACGCATTGTGTAAGAATTTCTCTCTCTTTCACTGTCTTTGTTTCATGGGTGTTTCAAAGTAATTTATTTTTATAATGGGGTTTAACTGCTTTTCACTGCTGTGTTTATGCCGCTTTACACCCACTTGACACACTAACAGAGAGATATCAATACATAGGTTTTACGATTATTATTAGTCAGATATATTCTTGTGCGGTGAATAGGGCGTGTTGAGTCCAGTTCTCTGAGCAAGGAGTAGGTCTTGTCTATTACATATTGGGTTTATGGAACGGTATCTGAGCTAATTTGATACCCTTGTTTTATGTATCACCCCACCTCACCTTTCCCGTTAAGCAGCCATAGTGTGTTTTCTGCATGTGTGACTCTGTTCTGTTTTGTAATTCAGTTCAAGTGTAACGGTTTTTACATTCCCTCTATCAGTGATACCTTATGAGAAGTGTCCTTTTCTGTGTGACTTATTTCACTTAGAATCGTCGTACCTAAATCCACTCATCATGCTGCTACTAACCTTACGACATTGATTTCCTGGCTGAGTGATATTCCAATGTACATAAGGACCACAACTTCTTTATCCATTTTTCTCTTTCCTGGGATATTTAAGGTGGAATGAAGTGGAGGTCCTGGTCAACAGAGCAGCCCTAAACTTTGGGGTGCTTGTGTCTTGCTGATTTTTAATTTTCCCAATTTATACCCCCATGAGTGGAAGTGCCCTATGCTCTCTAAGCTGTGTTTTTCAGATGTTTCAGGACTCACCGGACACTTCTCCGGAGTGGCTCTTGGCAATTTACATCCCGCCCATCAGTGTAGCAAGGCTCCCATTTCTCCATGGCCTGTCCTGCATTTCTGGTTTTGACACTTTTTTCAGCATGGGCTTTTTGACCGATGGGAAGCGAGACTTCTTTGTAGCGCTGATTTGCCTTTCCAGGTGGCTTGGTTGGCCAAAAAGGGCGTATGCGTTTTTTCCTGAATATATTCAGGAAAAAACGCATACGCCCTTTTTGGCCAAGGGCATCATTGTCAACGTTTTGCCGCTTTTCATGTGCTTTAAAGGCGATTCGTATCTACCTCCTGAAATCTGTTTCCTGCAATTCTGCCTTGATTTCAAATCCTCTTCTTTGCCTTCCCTCAATATATTTGTGGACGAGAGTTATCATTTATAACTCTGCAGGTTTGTGAATTGCACTGCCCTGAACCTCCATTTTACAACTCGTTTTTATGGGAGCTGGCCGCAAAATCGCAGAATGGCTTCAGGCCCTGTTCTGGTTCCGGGGGGCAGGCTGAGCCTGTGGTTAATTCTTCTTTCTGATGGGAAAATAGAGTGACCTGTGCCTGTCCCAACACCAAGAGCTAGTCTCTCGTTGGTTCCACGTCTTCCCGTTTATCCTCAGAACATATTGCAACCTGTATGGAACAGGAGGTTAAAGGTGCTGATGCTCCAAGTAGGGAGCTTGCTAGTAAAGCGGCTGGAATGGCGAACCCGGGCACAAGGAGATGAGAAATGAGGTGCGTTTTAGAAACCTTTCCCCATCACACGGTGTACCATCTTCTGGGTTTCTCATGCATGTTTTTGATGTAGGAAGATGCCCTTGAACCTGGAGATTTGGGACCCATGCGATAGGTACCACGCAGTATTCCTTTAAAGGGTCTGCGTTTGCTCACCCAACCTCACCAAACCTCTCAGCCCCAAGAGTGTCCACCCTTATGTCTCATCCAGCTGTGGGTCTAGATATGGTCAATCCAGGTTGCATCACAGCCCCTGAACGCATTGTGTAAGAATTTCTCTCTCTTTCACAGTCTTTGTTTCATGGGTGTTTCAAAGTAATTTATTTTTATAATGGGGTTTAGCTGCTTTTCACTGCTGTGTTTATGCCGCTTTACACCCACTTGACACACTAACAGAGAGATATCAATACATAGGTTTTACGATTATTATTAGTCAGATATATTCTTGTGCGGTGAATAGGGCGTGTTGAGTCCAGTTCTCTGAGCAAGGAGTAGGTCTTGTCTATTACATATTGGGTTTATGGAACGGTATCTGAGCTAATTTGATACCCTTGTTTTATGTATCACCCCACCTCACCTTTCCCGTTAAGCAGCCATAGTGTGTTTTCTGCATGTGTGACTCTGTTCTGTTTTGTAATTCAGTTCAAGTGTAACGGTTTTTACATTCCCTCTATCAGTGATACCTTATGAGAAGTGTCCTTTTCTGTGTGACTTATTTCACTTAGAATCGTCGTACCTAAATCCACTCATCATGCTGCTACTAACCTTACGACATTGATTTCATGGCTGAGTGATATTCCATTGTACATAAGGACCACAACTTCTTTATCCATTTTTCTCTTTCCTGGGATATTTAAGGTGGAATGAAGTGGAGGTCCTGGTCAACAGAGCAGCCCTAAACTTTGGGGTGCTTGTGTCTTGCTGATTTTTAATTTTCCCAATTTATACCCCCATGAGTGGAAGTGCCCTATGCTCTCTAAGCTGTGTTTTTCAGATGTTTCAGGACTCACCGGACACTTCTCCGGAGTGGCTCTTGGCAATTTACATCCCGCCCATCAGTGTAGCAAGGCTCCCATTTCTCCATGGCCTGTCCTGCATTTCTGGTTTTGACACTTTTTTCAGCATGGCCCTTTTGACCGATGGGAAGCGAGACTTCTTTGTATCGCTGATTTGCCTTTCCAGGTTCCTTGGTTGGCCAAAAAGGGCGTATGCGTTTTTTCCTGAATATATTCAGGAAAAAACGCATACGCCCTTTTTGGCCAAGGGCATCATTGTCAACGTTTTGCCGCTTTTCATGTGCTTTAAAGGTGATTCGTATCTACCTCCTGAAATCTGTTTCCTGCAATTCTGCCTTGATTTCAAATCCTCTTCTTTGCCTTCCCTCAATATATTTGTGGACGAGAGTTATCATTTATAACTCTGCAGGTTTGTGAATTGCAGTGCCCTGAACCTCCATTTTACAACTCGTTTTTATGGGAGCTGGCCGCAAAATCGCAGAATGGCTTCAGGCCCTGTTCTGGTTCCGGGGGGCAGGCTGAGCCTGTGGTTAATTCTTCTTTCTGATGGGAAAATAGAGTGACCTGTGCCTGTCCCAACACCAAGAGCTAGTCTCTCGTTGGTTCCACGTCTTCCCGTTTATCCTCAGGACAAATTGCAACCTGTATGGAACAGGAGGTTAAAGGTGCTGATGCTCCAAGTAGGGAGCTTGCTAGTAAAGCGGCTGGAATGGCGAACCCGGGCACAAGGAGATGAGAAATGAGGTGCGTTTTAGAAACCTTTCCCCATCACACGGTGTACCATCTTCTGGGTTTCTCATGCATGTTTTTGATGTAGGAAGATGCCCTTGAACCTGGAGATTTGGGACCCATGCGATGGGTACCACGCAGTATTCCTTTAAAGGGTCTGCGTTTGCTCACCCAACCTCACCAAACCTCTCAGCCCCAAGAGTGTCCACCCTTATGTCTCATCCAGCTGTGCGTCTAGATATGGTCAATCCAGGTTGCATCACAGCCCCTGAACGCATTGTTTAAGAATTACTCTCTCTTTCACTGTCTTTGTTTCATGGGTGTTTCAAAGTAATTTATTTTTATAATGGGGTTTAGCTGCTTTTCACTGCTGTGTTTATGCCGCTTTACACCCACTTGACACAATAACAGAGAGATATCAATACATAGGTTTTACGATTATTATTAGTCAGATATATTCTTGTGCGGTGAATAGGGCGTGTTGAGTCCAGTTCTCTGAGCAAGGAGTAGGTCTTGTCTATTACATATTGGGTTTATGGAACGGTATCTGAGCTAATTTGATACCCTTGTTTTATGTATCACCCCACCTCACCTTTCCCGTTAAGCAGCCATAGTGTGTTTTCTGCATGTGTGACTCTGTTCTGTTTTGTAATTCAGTTCAAGTGTAACGGTTTTTACATTCCCTCTATCAGTGATACCTTATGAGAAGTGTCCTTTTCTGTGTGACTTATTTCACTTAGAATCGTCGTACCTAAATCCTCTCATCATGCTGCTACTAACCTTACGACACTGATTTCATGGCTGAGTGATATTCCATTGTACATAAGGATCACAACTTCTTTATCCATTTTTCTCTTTCCTGGGATATTTAAGGTGGAATGAAGTGGAGGTCCTGGTCAACAGAGCAGCCCTAAACTTTGGGGTGCTTGTGTCTTGCTGATTTTTAATTTTCCCAATTTATACCCCCATGAGTGGAAGTGCCCTATGCTCTCTAAGCTGTGTTTTTCAGATGTTTCAGGACTCACCGGACACTTCTCCGGAGTGGCTTTTGGCAATTTACATCCCGACCATCAGTGTAGCAAGGCTCCCATTTCTCCATGGCCTGTCCTGCATTTCTGGTTTTGACACTTTTTTCAGCATGGCCCTTTTGACCGATGGGAAGCGAGACTTATTTGTAGCGCTGATTTGCCTTTCCAGGTTGCTTGGTTGGCCAAAAAGGGCGTATGCGTTTTTTCCTGAATATATTCAGGAAAAAACGCATACGCCCTTTTTGGCCAAGGGCATCATTGTCAACGTTTTGCCGCTTTTCATGTGCTTTAAAGGCGATTCGTATCTACCTCCTGAAATCTGTTTCCTGCAATTCTGCCTTGATTTCAAATCCTCTTCTTTGCCTTCCCTCAATATATTTGTGGACGAAAGTTATCATTAATAACTCTGCAGATTTGTGAATTGCAGTGCCCTGAACCTCCATTTTACAACTCGTTTTTATGGGAGCTGGCCGCAAAATCGCAGAATGGCTTCAGGCCCTGTTCTGGTTCCGGGGGGCAGGCTGAGCCTGTGGTTAATTCTTCTTTCTGATGGGAAAATAGAGTGACCTGTGCCTGTCCCAACACCAAGAGCTAGTCTCTCGTTGGTTCCACGTCTTCCCGTTTATCCTCAGGACAAATTGCAACCTGTATGGAACAGGAGGTTAAAGGTGCTGATGCTCCAAGTAGGGAGATTGCTAGTAAAGCGGCTGGAATGGCGAACCCGGGCACAAGGAGATGAGAAATGAGGTGCGTTTTAGAAACCTTTCCCCATCACACGGTGTACCATCTTCTGGGTTTCTCATGCATGTTTTTGATGTAGGAAGATGCCCTTGAACCTGGAGATTTGGGACCCATGCGATGGGTACCACGCAGTATTACTTTAAAGGGTCTGCTTTTGCTCACCCAACCTCACCAAACCTCTCAGCCCCAAGAGTGTCCACCCTTATGTCTCATCCAGCTGTGCGTCTAGATATGGTCAATCCAGGTTGCATCACAGCCCCTGAACGCATTGTGTAAGAATTTCTCTCTCTTTCACTGTCTTTGTTTCATGGGTGTTTCAAAGTAATTTATTTTTATAATGGGGTTTAACTGCTTTTCACTGCTGTGTTTATGCCGCTTTACACCCACTTGACACACTAACAGAGAGATATCAATACATAGGTTTTACGATTATTATTAGTCAGATATATTCTTGTGCGGTGAATAGGGCGTGTTGAGTCCAGTTCTCTGAGCAAGGAGTAGGTCTTGTCTATTACATATTGGGTTTATGGAACGGTATCTGAGCTAATTTGATACCCTTGTTTTATGTATCACCCCACCTCACCTTTCCCGTTAAGCAGCCATAGTGTGTTTTCTGCATGTGTGACTCTGTTCTGTTTTGTAATTCAGTTCAAGTGTAACGGTTTTTACATTCCCTCTATCAGTGATACCTTATGAGAAGTGTCCTTTTCTGTGTGACTTATTTCACTTAGAATCGTCGTACCTAAATCCACTCATCATGCTGCTACTAACCTTACGACATTGATTTCCTGGCTGAGTGATATTCCAATGTACATAAGGACCACAACTTCTTTATCCATTTTTCTCTTTCCTGGGATATTTAAGGTGGAATGAAGTGGAGGTCCTGGTCAACAGAGCAGCCCTAAACTTTGGGGTGCTTGTGTCTTGCTGATTTTTAATTTTCCCAATTTATACCCCCATGAGTGGAAGTGCCCTATGCTCTCTAAGCTGTGTTTTTCAGATGTTTCAGGACTCACCGGACACTTCTCCGGAGTGGCTCTTGGCAATTTACATCCCGCCCATCAGTGTAGCAAGGCTCCCATTTCTCCATGGCCTGTCCTGCATTTCTGGTTTTGACACTTTTTTCAGCATGGGCTTTTTGACCGATGGGAAGCGAGACTTCTTTGTAGCGCTGATTTGCCTTTCCAGGTGGCTTGGTTGGCCAAAAAGGGCGTATGCGTTTTTTCCTGAATATATTCAGGAAAAAACGCATACGCCCTTTTTGGCCAAGGGCATCATTGTCAACGTTTTGCCGCTTTTCATGTGCTTTAAAGGCGATTCGTATCTACCTCCTGAAATCTGTTTCCTGCAATTCTGCCTTGATTTCAAATCCTCTTCTTTGCCTTCCCTCAATATATTTGTGGACGAGAGTTATCATTTATAACTCTGCAGGTTTGTGAATTGCAGTGCCCTGAACCTCCATTTTACAACTCGTTTTTATGGGAGCTGGCCGCAAAATCGCAGAATGGCTTCAGGCCCTGTTCTGGTTCCGGGGGGCAGGCTGAGCCTGTGGTTAATTCTTCTTTCTGATGGGAAAATAGAGTGACCTGTGCCTGTCCCAACACCAAGAGCTAGTCTCTCGTTGGTTCCACGTCTTCCCGTTTATCCTCAGAACATATTGCAACCTGTATGGAACAGGAGGTTAAAGGTGCTGATGCTCCAAGTAGGGAGCTTGCTAGTAAAGCGGCTGGAATGGCGAACCCGGGCACAAGGAGATGAGAAATGAGGTGCGTTTTAGAAACCTTTCCCCATCACACGGTGTACCATCTTCTGGGTTTCTCATGCATGTTTTTGATGTAGGAAGATGCCCTTGAACCTGGAGATTTGGGACCCATGCGATAGGTACCACGCAGTATTCCTTTAAAGGGTCTGCGTTTGCTCACCCAACCTCACCAAACCTCTCAGCCCCAAGAGTGTCCACCCTTATGTCTCATCCAGCTGTGGGTCTAGATATGGTCAATCCAGGTTGCATCACAGCCCCTGAACGCATTGTGTAAGAATTTCTCTCTCTTTCACTGTCTTTGTTTCATGGGTGTTTCAAAGTAATTTATTTTTATAATGGGGTTTAGCTGCTTTTCACTGCTGTGTTTATGCCGCTTTACACCCACTTGACACACTAACAGAGAGATATCAATACATAGGTTTTACGATTATTATTAGTCAGATATATTCTTGTGCGGTGAATAGGGCGTGTTGAGTCCAGTTCTCTGAGCAAGGAGTAGGTCTTGTCTATTACATATTGGGTTTATGGAACGGTATCTGAGCTAATTTGATACCCTTGTTTTATGTATCACCCCACCTCACCTTTCCCGTTAAGCAGCCATAGTGTGTTTTCTGCATGTGTGACTCTGTTCTGTTTTGTAATTCAGTTCAAGTGTAACGGTTTTTACATTCCCTCTATCAGTGATACCTTATGAGAAGTGTCCTTTTCTGTGTGACTTATTTCACTTAGAATCGTCGTACCTAAATCCTCTCATCATGCTGCTACTAACCTTACGACATTGATTTCATGGCTGAGTGATATTCCATTGTACATAAGGACCACAACTTCTTTATCCATTTTTCTCTTTCCTGGGATATTTAAGGTGGAATGAAGTGGAGGTCCTGGTCAACAGAGCAGCCCTAAACTTTGGGGTGCTTGTGTCTTGCTGATTTTTAATTTTCCCAATTTATACCCCCATGAGTGGAAGTGCCCTATGCTCTCTAAGCTGTGTTTTTCAGATGTTTCAGGACTCACCGGACACTTCTCCGGAGTGGCTCTTGGCAATTTACATCCCGCCCATCAGTGTAGCAAGGCTCCCATTTCTCCATGGCCTGTCCTGCATTTCTGGTTTTGACACTTTTTTCAGCATGGCCCTTTTGACCGATGGGAAGCGAGACTTCTTTGTATCGCTGATTTGCCTTTCCAGGTTCCTTGGTTGGCCAAAAAGGGCGTATGCGTTTTTTCCTGAATATATTCAGGAAAAAACGCATACGCCCTTTTTGGCCAAGGGCATCATTGTCAACGTTTTGCCGCTTTTCATGTGCTTTAAAGGCGATTCGTATCTACCTCCTGAAATCTGTTTCCTGCAATTCTGCCTTGATTTCAAATCCTCTTCTTTGCCTTCCCTCAATATATTTGTGGACGAGAGTTATCATTTATAACTCTGCAGGTTTGTGAATTGCAGTGCCCTGAACCTCCATTTTACAACTCGTTTTTATGGGAGCTGGCCGCAAAATCGCAGAATGGCTTCAGGCCCTGTTCTGGTTCCGGGGGGCAGGCTGAGCCTGTGGTTAATTCTTCTTTCTGATGGGAAAATAGAGTGACCTGTGCCTGTCCCAACACCAAGAGCTAGTCTCTCGTTGGTTCCACGTCTTCCCGTTTATCCTCAGGACAAATTGCAACCTGTATGGAACAGGAGGTTAAAGGTGCTGATGCTCCAAGTAGGGAGCTTGCTAGTAAAGCGGCTGGAATGGCGAACCCGGGCACAAGGAGATGAGAAATGAGGTGCGTTTTAGAAACCTTTCCCCATCACACGGTGTACCATCTTCTGGGTTTCTCATGCATGTTTTTGATGTAGGAAGATGCCCTTGAACCTGGAGATTTGGGACCCATGCGATGGGTACCACGCAGTATTCCTTTAAAGGGTCTGCGTTTGCTCACCCAACCTCACCAAACCTCTCAGCCCCAAGAGTGTCCACCCTTATGTCTCATCCAGCTGTGCGTCTAGATATGGTCAATCCAGGTTGCATCACAGCCCCTGAACGCATTGTTTAAGAATTACTCTCTCTTTCACTGTCTTTGTTTCATGGGTGTTTCAAAGTAATTTATTTTTATAATGGGGTTTAGCTGCTTTTCACTGCTGTGTTTATGCCGCTTTACACCCACTTGACACAATAACAGAGAGATATCAATACATAGGTTTTACGATTATTATTAGTCAGATATATTCTTGTGCGGTGAATAGGGCGTGTTGAGTCCAGTTCTCTGAGCAAGGAGTAGGTCTTGTCTATTACATATTGGGTTTATGGAACGGTATCTGAGCTAATTTGATACCCTTGTTTTATGTATCACCCCACCTCACCTTTCCCGTTAAGCAGCCATAGTGTGTTTTCTGCATGTGTGACTCTGTTCTGTTTTGTAATTCAGTTCAAGTGTAACGGTTTTTACATTCCCTCTATCAGTGATACCTTATGAGAAGTGTCCTTTTCTGTGTGACTTATTTCACTTAGAATCGTCGTACCTAAATCCACTCATCATGCTGCTACTAACCTTACGACATTGATTTCCTGGCTGAGTGATATTCCATTGTACATAAGGACCACAACTTCTTTATCCATTTTTCTCTTTCCTGGGATATTTAAGGTGGAATGAAGTGGAGGTCCTTGTCAACAGAGCAGCCCTAAACTTTGGGGTGCTTGTGTCTTGCTGATTTTTAATTTTCCCAATTTATACCCCCATGAGTGGAAGTGCCCTATGCTCTCTAAGCTGTGTTTTTCAGATGTTTCAGGACTCACCGGACACTTCTCCAGAGTGGCTCTTGGCAATTTACATCCCGCCCATCAGTGTAGCAAGGCTCCCATTTCTCCATGGCCTGTCCTGCATTTCTGGTTTTGACACTTTTTTCAGCATGGCCCTTTTGACCGATGGGAAGCGAGACTTCTTTGTAGCGCTGATTTGCCTTTCCAGGTTGCTTGGTTGGCCAAAAAGGGCGTATGCGTTTTTTCCTGAATATATTCAGGAAAAAACGCATACGCCCTTTTTGGCCAAGGGCATCATTGTCAACGTTTTGCCGCTTTTCATGTGCTTTAATGGCGATTCGTATCTACCTCCTGAAATCTGTTTCCTGCAATTCTGCCTTGATTTCAAATCCTCTTCTTTGCCTCCCCTCAATATATTTGTGGACGAGAGTTATCATTTATAACTCTGCAGGTTTGTGAATTGCAGTGCCCTGAACCTCCATTTTACAACTCGTTTTTATGGGAGCTGGCCGCAAAATCGCAGAATGGCTTCAGGCCCTGTTCTGGTTCCGGGGGTCAGGCTGAGCATGTGGTTAATTCTTCTTTCTGATGGGAAAATAGAGTGACCTGTGCCTGTCCCAACACCAAGAGCTAGTCTCTCGTTGGTTCCACTTCTTCCCGTTTATCCTAAGGACAAATTGCAACCTGTATGGAACAGGAGGTTAAAGGTGCTGATGCTCCAAGTAGGGAGCTTGCTAGTAAAGCAGCTGGAATGGCGAACCCGGGCACAAGGAGATGAGAAATGAGGTGCGTTTCAGAAACCTTTCCCCATCACACGGTGTAGCATCTTCTGGGTTTCTCATGCATGTTTTTGATGTAGGAAGATGCCCTTGAACCTGGAGATTTGGGACCCATGCGATGGGTACCACGCAGTATTTCTTTAAAGGGTCTGCGTTTGCTCACCCAACCTCACCAAACCTCTCAGCCCCAAGAGTGTCCACCCTTATGTCTCATCCAGCTGTGCGTCTAGATATGGTCAATCCAGGTTGCATCACAGCCCCTGAACGCATTGTTTAAGAATTACTCTCTCTTTCACTGTCTTTGTTTCATGGGTGTTTCAAAGTAATTTATTTTTATAATGGGGTTTAGCTGCTTTTCACTGCTGTGTTTATGCCGCTTTACACCCACTTGACACAATAACAGAGAGATATCAATACATAGGTTTTACGATTATTATTAGTCAGATATATTCTTGTGCGGTGAATAGGGCGTGTTGAGTCCAGTTCTCTGAGCAAGGAGTAGGTCTTGTCTATTACATATTGGGTTTATGGAACGGTATCTGAGCTAATTTGATACCCTTGTTTTATGTATCACCCCACCTCACCTTTCCCGTTAAGCAGCCATAGTGTGTTTTCTGCATGTGTGACTCTGTTCTGTTTTGTAATTCAGTTCAAGTGTAACGGTTTTTACATTCCCTCTATCAGTGATACCTTATGAGAAGTGTCCTTTTCTGTGTGACTTATTTCACTTAGAATCGTCGTACCTAAATCCTCTCATCATGCTGCTACTAACCTTACGACATTGATTTCATGGCTGAGTGATATTCCATTGTACATAAGGATCACAACTTCTTTATCCATTTTTCTCTTTCCTGGGATATTTAAGGTGGAATGAAGTGGAGGTCCTGGTCAACAGAGCAGCCCTAAACTTTGGGGTGCTTGTGTCTTGCTGATTTTTAATTTTCCCAATTTATACCCCCATGAGTGGAAGTGCCCTATGCTCTCTAAGCTGTGTTTTTCAGATGTTTCAGGACTCACCGGACACTTCTCCGGAGTGGCTTTTGGCAATTTACATCCCGCCCATCAGTGTAGCAAGGCTCCCATTTCTCCATGGCCTGTCCTGCATTTTTGGTTTTGACACTTTTTTCAGCATGGCCCTTTTGACCGATGGGAAGCGAGACTTATTTGTAGCGCTGATTTGCCTTTCCAGGTTGCTTGGTTGGCCAAAAAGGGCGTATGCGTTTTTTCCTGAATATATTCAGGAAAAAACGCATACGCCCTTTTTGGCCAAGGGCATCATTGTCAACGTTTTGCCGCTTTTCATGTGCTTTAAAGGCGATTCGTATCTACCTCCTGAAATCTGTTTCCTGCAATTCTGCCTTGATTTCAAATCCTCTTCTTTGCCTTCCCTCAATATATTTGTGGACGAGAGTTATCATTAATAACTCTGCAGATTTGTGAATTGCAGTGCCCTGAACCTCCATTTTACAACTCGTTTTTATGGGAGCTGGCCGCAAAATCGCAGAATGGCTTCAGGCCCTGTTCTGGTTCCGGGGGGCAGGCTGAGCCTGTGGTTAATTCTTCTTTCTGATGGGAAAATAGAGTGACCTGTGCCTGTCCCAACACCAAGAGCTAGTCTCTCGTTGGTTCCACGTCTTCCCGTTTATCCTCAGGACAAATTGCAACCTGTATGGAACAGGAGGTTAAAGGTGCTGATGCTCCAAGTAGGGAGCTTGCTAGTAAAGCGGCTGGAATGGCGAACCCGGGCACAAGGAGATGAGAAATGAGGTGCGTTTTAGAAACCTTTCCCCATCACACGGTGTACCATCTTCTGGGTTTCTCATGCATGTTTTTGATGTAGGAAGATGCCCTTGAACCTGGAGATTTGGGACCCATGCGATGGGTACCACGCAGTATTCCTTTAAAGGGTCTGCGTTTGCTCACCCAACCTCACCAAACCTCTCAGCCCCAAGAGTGTCCACCCTTATGTCTCATCCAGCTGTGCGTCTAGATATGGTCAATCCAGGTTGCATCACAGCCCCTGAACGCATTGTTTAAGAATTACTCTCTCTTTCACTGTCTTTGTTTCATGGGTGTTTCAAAGTAATTTATTTTTATAATGGGGTTTAGCTGCTTTTCACTGCTGTGTTTATGCCGCTTTACACCCACTTGACACAATAACAGAGAGATATCAATACATAGGTTTTACGATTATTATTAGTCAGATATATTCTTGTGCGGTGAATAGGGCGTGTTGAGTCCAGTTCTCTGAGCAAGGAGTAGGTCTTGTCTATTACATATTGGGTTTATGGAACGGTATCTGAGCTAATTTGATACCCTTGTTTTATGTATCACCCCACCTCACCTTTCCCGTTAAGCAGCCATAGTGTGTTTTCTGCATGTGTGACTCTGTTCTGTTTTGTAATTCAGTTCAAGTGTAACGGTTTTTACATTCCCTCTATCAGTGATACCTTATGAGAAGTGTCCTTTTCTGTGTGACTTATTTCACTTAGAATCGTCGTACCTAAATCCTCTCATCATGCTGCTACTAACCTTACGACATTGATTTCATGGCTGAGTGATATTCCATTGTACATAAGGATCACAACTTCTTTATCCATTTTTCTCTTTCCTGGGATATTTAAGGTGGAATGAAGTGGAGGTCCTGGTCAACAGAGCAGCCTTAAACTTTGGGGTGCTTGTGTCTTGCTGATTTTTAATTTTCCCAATTTATACCCCCATGAGTGGAAGTGCCCTATGCTCTCTAAGCTGTGTTTTTCAGATGTTTCAGGACTCACCGGACACTTCTCCGGAGTGGCTTTTGGCAATTTACATCCCGCCCATCAGTGTAGCAAGGCTCCCATTTCTCCATGGCCTGTCCTGCATTTTTGGTTTTGACACTTTTTTCAGCATGGCCCTTTTGACCGATGGGAAGCGAGACTTATTTGTAGCGCTGATTTGCCTTTCCAGGTTGCTTGGTTGGCCAAAAAGGGCGTATGCGTTTTTTCCTGAATATATTCAGGAAAAAACGCATACGCCCTTTTTGGCCAAGGGCATCATTGTCAACGTTTTGCCGCTTTTCATGTGCTTTAAAGGCGATTCGTATCTACCTCCTGAAATCTGTTTCCTGCAATTCTGCCTTGATTTCAAATCCTCTTCTTTGCCTTCCCTCAATATATTTGTGGACGAGAGTTATCATTAATAACTCTGCAGATTTGTGAATTGCAGTGCCCTGAACCTCCATTTTACAACTCGTTTTTATGGGAGCTGGCCGCAAAATCGCAGAATGGCTTCAGGCCCTGTTCTGGTTCCGGGGGGCAGGCTGAGCCTGTGGTTAATTCTTCTTTCTGATGGGAAAATAGAGTGACCTGTGCCTGTCCCAACACCAAGAGCTAGTCTCTCGTTGGTTCCACGTCTTCCCGTTTATCCTCAGGACAAATTGCAACCTGTATGGAACAGGAGGTTAAAGGTGCTGATGCTCCAAGTAGGGAGCTTGCTAGTAAAGCGGCTGGAATGGCGAACCCGGGCACAAGGAGATGAGAAATGAGGTGCGTTTTAGAAACCTTTCCCCATCACACGGTGTACCATCTTCTGGGTTTCTCATGCATGTTTTTGATGTAGGAAGATGCCCTTGAACCTGGAGATTTGGGACCCATGCGATGGGTACCACGCAGTATTACTTTAAAGGGTCTGCGTTTGCTCACCCAACCTCACCAAACCTCTCAGCCCCAAGAGTGTCCACCCTTATGTCTCATCCAGCTGTGCGTCTAGATATGGTCAATCCAGGTTGCATCACAGCCCCTGAACGCATTGTGTAAGAATTTCTCTCTCTTTCACTGTCTTTGTTTCATGGGTGTTTCAAAGTAATTTATTTTTATAATGGGGTTTAACTGCTTTTCACTGCTGTGTTTATGCCGCTTTACACCCACTTGACACACTAACAGAGAGATATCAATACATAGGTTTTACGATTATTATTAGTCAGATATATTCTTGTGCGGTGAATAGGGCGTGTTGAGTCCAGTTCTCTGAGCAAGGAGTAGGTCTTGTCTATTACATATTGGGTTTATGGAACGGTATCTGAGCTAATTTGATACCCTTGTTTTATGTATCACCCCACCTCACCTTTCCCGTTAAGCAGCCATAGTGTGTTTTCTGCATGTGTGACTCTGTTCTGTTTTGTAATTCAGTTCAAGTGTAACGGTTTTTACATTCCCTCTATCAGTGATACCTTATGAGAAGTGTCCTTTTCTGTGTGACTTATTTCACTTAGAATCGTCGTACCTAAATCCACTCATCATGCTGCTACTAACCTTACGACATTGATTTCCTGGCTGAGTGATATTCCAATGTACATAAGGACCACAACTTCTTTATCCATTTTTCTCTTTCCTGGGATATTTAAGGTGGAATGAAGTGGAGGTCCTGGTCAACAGAGCAGCCCTAAACTTTGGGGTGCTTGTGTCTTGCTGATTTTTAATTTTCCCAATTTATACCCCCATGAGTGGAAGTGCCCTATGCTCTCTAAGCTGTGTTTTTCAGATGTTTCAGGACTCACCGGACACTTCTCCGGAGTGGCTCTTGGCAATTTACATCCCGCCCATCAGTGTAGCAAGGCTCCCATTTCTCCATGGCCTGTCCTGCATTTCTGGTTTTGACACTTTTTTCAGCATGGGCCTTTTGACCGATGGGAAGCGAGACTTCTTTGTAGCGCTGATTTGCCTTTCCAGGTGGCTTGGTTGGCCAAAAAGGGCGTATGCGTTTTTTCCTGAATATATTCAGGAAAAAACGCATACGCCCTTTTTGGCCAAGGGCATCATTGTCAACGTTTTGCCGCTTTTCATGTGCTTTAAAGGTGATTCGTATCTACCTCCTGAAATCTGTTTCCTGCAATTCTGCCTTGATTTCAAATCCTCTTCTTTGCCTTCCCTCAATATATTTGTGGACGAGAGTTATCATTTATAACTCTGCAGGTTTGTGAATTGCAGTGCCCTGAACCTCCATTTTACAACTCGTTTTTATGGGAGCTGGCCGCAAAATCGCAGAATGGCTTCAGGCCCTGTTCTGGTTCCGGGGGGCAGGCTGAGCCTGTGGTTAATTCTTCTTTCTGATGGGAAAATAGAGTGACCTGTGCCTGTCCCAACACCAAGAGCTAGTCTCTCGTTGGTTCCACGTCTTCCCGTTTATCCTCAGGACAAATTGCAACCTGTATGGAACAGGAGGTTAAAGGTGCTGATGCTCCAAGTAGGGAGCTTGCTAGTAAAGCGGCTGGAATGGCGAACCCGGGCACAAGGAGATGAGAAATGAGGTGCGTTTTAGAAACCTTTCCCCATCACACGGTGTACCATCTTCTGGGTTTCTCATGCATGTTTTTGATGTAGGAAGATGCCCTTGAACCTGGAGATTTGGGACCCATGCGATGGGTACCACGCAGTATTCCTTTAAAGGGTCTGCGTTTGCTCACCCAACCTCACCAAACCTCTCAGCCCCAAGAGTGTCCACCCTTATGTCTCATCCAGCTGTGCGTCTAGATATGGTCAATCCAGGTTGCATCACAGCCCCTGAACGCATTGTTTAAGAATTTCTCTCTCTTTCACTGTCTTTGTTTCATGGGTGTTTCAAAGTAATTTATTTTTATAATGGGGTTTAGCTGCTTTTCACTGCTGTGTTTATGCCGCTTTACACCCACTTGACACACTAACAGAGAGATATCAATACATAGGTTTTACGATTATTATTAGTCAGATATATTCTTGTGCGGTGAATAGGGCGTGTTGAGTCCAGTTCTCTGAGCAAGGAGTAGGTCTTGTCTATTACATATTGGGTTTATGGAACGGTATCTGAGCTAATTTGATACCCTTGTTTTATGTATCACCCCACCTCACCTTTCCCGTTAAGCAGCCATAGTGTGTTTTCTGCATGTGTGACTCTGTTCTGTTTTGTAATTCAGTTCAAGTGTAACGGTTTTTACATTCCCTCTATCAGTGATACCTTATGAGAAGTGTCCTTTTCTGTGTGACTTATTTCACTTAGAATCGTCGTACCTAAATCCTCTCATCATGCTGCTACTAACCTTACGACATTGATTTCATGGCTGAGTGATATTCCATTGTACATAAGGATCACAACTTCTTTATCCATTTTTCTCTTTCCTGGGATATTTAAGGTGGAATGAAGTGGAGGTCCTGGTCAACAGAGCAGCCCTAAACTTTGGGGTGCTTGTGTCTTGCTGATTTTTAATTTTCCCAATTTATACCCCCATGAGTGGAAGTGACCTATGCTCTCTAAGCTGTGTTTTTCAGATGTTTCAGGACTCACCGGACACTTCTCCGGAGTGGCTCTTGGCAATTTACATCCCGCCCATCAGTGTAGCAAGGCTCCCATTTCTCCATGGCCTGTCCTGCATTTCTGGTTTTGACACTTTTTTCAGCATGACCCTTTTGACCGATGGGAAGCGAGACTTCTTTGTAGCGCTGATTTGCCTTTCCAGGTTGCTTGGTTGGCCAAAAAGGGCGTATGCGTTTTTTCCTGAATATATTCAGGAAAAAACGCATACGCCCTTTTTGGCCAAGGGCATCATTGTCAACGTTTTGCCGCTTTTCATGTGCTTTAAAGGCGATTCGTATCTACCTCCTGAAATCTGTTTCCTGCAATTCTGCCTTGATTTCAAATCCTCTTCTTTGCCTTCCCTCAATATATTTGTGGACGAGAGTTATCATTAATAACTCTGCAGGTTTGTGAATTGCAGTGCCCTGAACCTCCATTTTACAACTCGTTTTTATGGGAGCTGGCCGCAAAATCGCAGAATGGCTTCAGGCCCTGTTCTGGTTCCGGGGGGCAGGCTGAGCCTGTGGTTAATTCTTCTTTCTGATGGGAAAATAGAGTGACCTGTGCCTGTCCCAACACCAAGAGCTAGTCTCTCGTTGGTTCCACGTCTTCCCGTTTATCCTCAGGACAAATTGCAACCTGTACGGAACAGGAGGTTAAAGGTGCTGATGCTCCAAGTAGGGAGCTTGCTAGTAAAGCGGCTGGAATGGCGAACCCGGGCACAAGGAGATGAGAAATGAGGTGCGTTTTAGAAACCTTTCCCCATCACACGGTGTACCATCTTCTGGGTTTCTCATGTATGTTTTTGATGTAGGAAGATGCCCTTGAACCTGGAGATTTGGGACCCATGCGATGGGTACCACGCAGTATTCCTTTAAAGGGTCTGCGTTTGCTCACCCAACCTCACCAAACCTCTCAGCCCCAAGAGTGTCCACCCTTATGTCTCATCCAGCTGTGCGTCTAGATATGGTCAATCCAGGTTGCATCACAGCCCCTGAACGCATTGTGTAAGAATTTCTCTCTCTTTCACTGTCTTTGTTTCATGGGTGTTTCAAAGTAATTTATTTTTATAATGGGGTTTAGCTGCTTTACACTGCTGTGTTTATGCCGCTTTACACCCACTTGACACACTAACAGAGAGATATCAATACATAGGTTTTACGATTATTATTAGTCAGATATATTCTTGTGCAGTGAATAGGGCGTGCTGAGTCCAGTTCTCTGAGCAAGGAGTAGGTCTTGTCTATTACATATTGGGTTTATGGAACGGTATCTGAGCTAATTTGATACCCTTGTTTTATGTATCACCCCACCTCACCTTTCCCGTTAAGCAGCCATAGTGTGTTTTCTGCATGTGTGACTCTGTTCTGTTTTGTAATTCAGTTCAAGTGTAACGGTTTTTACATTCCCTCTATCAGTGATACCTTATGAGAAGTGTCCTTTTCTGTGTGACTTATTTCACTTAGAATCGTCGTACCTAAATCCACTCATCATGCTGCTACTAACCTTACGACATTGATTTCATGGCTGAGTGATATTCCATTGTACATAAGGACCACAACTTCTTTATCCATTTTTCTCTTTCCTGGGATATTGAAGGTGGAATGAAGTGGAGGTCCTGGTCAACAGAGCAGCCCTAAACTTTGGGGTGCTTGTGTCTTGCTGATTTTTAATTTTCCCAATTTATACCCCCATGAGTGGAAGTGCCCTATGCTCTCTAAGCTGTGTTTTTCAGATGTTTCAGGACTCACCGGACACTTCTCCGGAGTGGCTTTTGGCAATTTACATCCCGCCCATCAGTATAGCAAGGCTCCCATTTCTCCATGGCCTGTCCTGCATTTCTGGTTTTGACACTTTTTTCAGCATGGCCCTTTTGACCGATGGGAAGCGAGACTTATTTGTAGCGCTGATTTGCCTTTCCAGGTTGCTTGGTTGGCCAAAAAGGGCGTATGCGTTTTTTCCTGAATATATTCAGGAAAAAACGCATACGCCCTTTTTGGCCAAGGGCATCATTGTCAACGTTTTGCCGCTTCTCATGTGCTTTAAAGGCGATTCGTATCTACCTCCTGAAATCTGTTTCCTGCAATTCTGCCTTGATTTCAAATCCTCTTCTTTGCCTTCCCTCAATATATTTGTGGACGAGAGTTATCATTAATAACTCTGCAGGTTTGTGAATTGCAGTGCCCTGAACCTCCATTTTACAACTCGTTTTTATGGGAGCTGGCCGCAAAATCGCAGAATGGCTTCAGGCCCTGTTCTGGTTCCGGGGGGCAGGCTGAGCCTGTGGTTAATTCTTCTTTCTGATGGGAAAATAGAGTGACCTGTGCCTGTCCCAACACCAAGAGCTAGTCTCTCGTTGGTTCCACGTCTTCCCGTTTATCCTCAGGACAAATTGCAACCTGTATGGAACAGGAGGTTAAAGGTGCTGATGCTCCAAGTAGGGAGCTTGCTAGTAAAGCGGCTGGAATGGCGAACCCGGGCACAAGGAGATGAGAAATGAGGTGCGTTTTAGAAACCTTTCCCCATCACACGGTGTACCATCTTCTGGGTTTCTCATGCATGTTTTTGATGTAGGAAGATGCCCTTGAACCTGGAGATTTGGGACCCATGCGATGGGTACCACGCAGTATTACTTTAAAGGGTCTGCGTTTGCTCACCCAACCTCACCAAAACTCTCAGCCCCAAGAGTGTCCACCCTTATGTCTCATCCAGCTGTGCGTCTAGATATGGTCAATCCAGGTTGCATCACAGCTCCTGAACGCATTGTGTAAGAATTTCTCTCTCTTTCACTGTCTTTGTTTCATGGGTGTTTCAAAGTAATTTATTTTTATAATGGGGTTTAGCTGCTTTTCACTGCTGTGTTTATGCCGCTTTACACCCACTTGACACACTAACAGAGAGATATCAATACATAGGTTTTACGATTATTATTAGTCAGATATATTCTTGTGCGGTGAATAGGGCGTGTTGAGTCCAGTTCTCTGAGCAAGGAGTAGGTCTTGTCTATTACATATTGGGTTTATGGAACGGTATCTGAGCTAATTTGATACCCTTGTTTTATGTATCACCCCACCTCACCTTTCCCGTTAAGCAGCCATAGTGTGTTTTCTGCATGTGTGACTCTGTTCTGTTTTGTAATTCAGTTCAAGTGTAACGGTTTTTACATTCCCTCTATCAGTGATACCTTATGAGAAGTGTCCTTTTCTGTGTGACTTATTTCACTTAGAATCGTCGTACCTAAATCCACTCATCATGCTGCTACTAACCTTACGACATTGATTTCATGGCTGAGTGGTATTCCATTGTACATAAGGACCACAACTTCTTTATCCATTTTTCTCTTTCCTGGGATATTTAAGGTGGAATGAAGTGGAGGTCCTGGTCAACAGAGCAGCCCTAAACTTTGGGGTGCTTGTGTCTTGCTGATTTTTAATTTTCCCAATTTATACCCCCATGAGTGGAAGTGCCCTATGCTCTCTAAGCTGTGTTTTTCAGATGTTTCAGGACTCACCGGACACTTCTCCGGAGTGGCTCTTGGCAATTTACATCCCGCCCATCAGTGTAGCAAGGCTCCCATTTCTCCATGGCCTGTCCTGCATTTCTGGTTTTGACACTTTTTTCAGCATGGCCCTTTTGACCGATGGGAAGCGAGACTTCTTTGTAGCGCTGATTTGCATTTCCAGGTTGCTTGGTTGGCCAAAAAGGGCGTATGCGATTTTTCCTGAATATATTCAGGAAAAAACGCATACGCCCTTTTTGGCCAAGGGCATCATTGTCAACGTTTTGCCGCTTTTCATGTGCTTTAAAGGCGATTCGTATCTACCTCCTGAAATCTGTTTCCTGCAATTCTGCCTTGATTTCAAATCCTATTCTTTGCCTTCCCTCAATATATTTGTGGACGAGAGTTATCATTAATAACTCTGCAGGTTTGTGAATTGCAGTGCCCTGAACCTCCATTTTACAACTCGTTTTTATGGGAGCTGGCCGCAAAATCGCAGAATGGCTTCAGGCCCTGTTCTGGTTCCGGGGGGCAGGCTGAGCCTGTGATTAATTCTTCTTTCTGATGGGAAAATAGAGTGACCTGTGCCTGTCCCAACACCAAGAGCTAGTCTCTCGTTGGTTCCACGTCTTCCCGTTTATCCTCAGGACAAATTGCAACCTGTATGGAACAGAGGTTAAAGGTGCTGATGCTCCAAGTAGGGAGCTTGCTAGTAAAGCGGCTGGAATGGCGAACCCGGGCACAAGGAGATGAGAAATGAGGTGCGTTTTAGAAACCTTTCCCCATCACACGGTGTACCATCTTCTGGGTTTCTCATGCATGTTTTTGATGTAGGAAGATGCCCTTGAACCTGGAGATTTGGGACCCATGCGATGGGTACCACGCAGTATTCCTTTAAAGGGTCTGCGTTTGCTCACCCAACCTCACCAAACCTCTCAGCCCCAAGAGTGTCCACCCTTATGTCTCATCCAGCTGTGCGTCTAGATATGGTCAATCCAGGTTGCATCACAGCCCCTGAACGCATTGTGTAAGAATTTCTCTCTCTTTCACTGTCTTTGTTTCATGGGTGTTTCAAAGTAATTTATTTTTATAATGGGGTTTAGCTGCTTTTCACTGCTGTGTTTATGCCGCTTTACACCCACTTGACACACTAACAGAGAGATATCAATACATAGGTTTTACGATTATTATTAGTCAGATATATTCTTGTGCAGTGAATAGGGCGTGCTGAGTCCAGTTCTCTGAGCAAGGAGTAGGTCTTGTCTATTACATATTGGGTTTATGGAACGGTATCTGAGCTAATTTGATACCCTTGTTTTATGTATCACCCCACCTCACCTTTCCCGTTAAGCAGCCATAGTGTGTTTTCTGCATGTGTGACTCTGTTCTGTTTTGTAATTCAGTTCAAGTGTAACGGTTTTTACATTCCCTCTATCAGTGATACCTTATGAGAAGTGTCCTTTTCTGTGTGACTTATTTCACTTAGAATCGTCGTACCTAAATCCACTCATCATGCTGCTACTAACCTTACGACATTGATTTCATGGCTGAGTGATATTCCATTGTACATAAGGACCACAACTTCTTTATCCATTTTTCTCTTTCCTGGGATATTGAAGGTGGAATGAAGTGGAGGTCCTGGTCAACAGAGCAGCCCTAAACTTTGGGGTGCTTGTGTCTTGCTGATTTTTAATTTTCCCAATTTATACCCCCATGAGTGGAAGTGCCCTATGCTCTCTAAGCTGTGTTTTTCAGATGTTTCAGGACTCACCGGACACTTCTCCGGAGTGGCTTTTGGCAATTTACATCCCGCCCATCAGTGTAGCAAGGCTCCCATTTCTCCATGGCCTGTCCTGCATTTCTGGTTTTGACACTTTTTTCAGCATGGCCCTTTTGACCGATGGGAAGCGAGACTTATTTGTAGCGCTGATTTGCCTTTCCAGGTTGCTTGGTTGGCCAAAAAGGGCGTATGCGTTTTTTCCTGAATATATTCAGGAAAAAACGCATACGCCCTTTTTGGCCAAGGGCATCATTGTCAACGTTTTGCCGCTTTTCATGTGCTTTAAAGGCGATTCGTATCTACCTCCTGAAATCTGTTTCGTGCAATTCTGCCTTGATTTCAAATCCTCTTCTTTGCCTTCCCTCAATATATTTGTGGACGAAAGTTATCATTTATAACTCTGCAGGTTTGTGAATTGCAGTGCCCTGAACCTCCATTTTACAACTCGTTTTTATGGGAGCTGGCCGCAAAATCGCAGAATGGCTTCAGGCCCTGTTCTGGTTCCGGGGGGCAGGCTGAGCCTGTGGTTAATTCTTCTTTCTGATGGGAAAATAGAGTGACCTGTGCCTGTCCCAACACCAAGAGCTAGTCTCTCGTTGGTTCCACGTCTTCCCGTTTATCCTCAGGACAAATTACAACCTGTATGGAACAGGAGGTTAAAGGTGCTGATGCTCCAAGTAGGGAGCTTGCTAGTAAAGCGGCTGGAATGGCGAACCCGGGCACAAGGAGATGAGAAATGAGGTGCGTTTTAGAAACCTTTCCCCATCACACGGTGTACCATCTTCTGGGTTTCTCATGCATGTTTTTGATGTAGGAAGATGCCCTTGAACCTGGAGATTTGGGACCCATGCGATGGGTACCACGCAGTATTACTTTAAAGGGTCTGCGTTTGCTCACCCAACCTCACCAAACCTCTCAGCCCCAAGAGTGTCCACCCTTATGTCTCATCCAGCTGTGCGTCTAGATATGGTCAATCCACGTTGCATCACAGCCCCTGAACGCATTGTGTAAGAATTTCTCTCTCTTTCACTGTCTTTGTTTCATGGGTGTTTCAAAGTAATTTATTTTTATAATGGGGTTTAGCTGCTTTTCACTGCTGTGTTTATGCCGCTTTACACCCACTTGACACACTAACAGAGAGATATCAATACATAGGTTTTAAGATTATTATTAGTCAGATATATTCTTGTGCGGTGAATAGGGCGTGTTGAGTCCAGTTCTCTGAGCAAGGAGTAGGTCTTGTCTATTACATATTGGGTTTATGGAACGGTATCTGAGCTAATTTGATACCCTTGTTTTATGTATCACCCCACCTCACCTTTCCCGTTAAGCAGCCATAGTGTGTTTTCTGCATGTGTGACTCTGTTCTGTTTTGTAATTCAGTTCAAGTGTAATGATATTTACATTCCCTCTATCAGTGATACCTTATGAGAAGTGTCCTTTTCTGTGTGACTTATTTCACTTAGAATCGTCGTACCTAAATCCACTCATCATGCTGCTACTAACCTTACGACATTGATTTCCTGGCTGAGTGATATTCCATTGTACATAAGGACCACAACTTCTTTATCCATTTTTCTCTTTCCTGGGATATTTAAGGTGGAATGAAGTGGAGGTCCTTGTCAACAGAGCAGCCCTAAACTTTGGGGTGCTTGTGTCTTGCTGATTTTTAATTTTCCCAATTTATACCCCCATGAGTGGAAGTGCCCTATGCTCTCTAAGCTGTGTTTTTCAGATGTTTCAGGACTCACCGGACACTTCCCCAGAGTGGCTCTTGGCAATTTACATCCCGCCCATCAGTGTAGCAAGGCTCCCATTTCTCCATGGCCTGTCCTGCATTTCTGGTTTTGACACTTTTTTCAGCATGGCCCTTTTGACCGATGGGAAGCGAGACTTCTTTGTAGCGCTGATTTGCCTTTCCAGGTTGCTTGGTTGGCCAAAAAGGGCGTATGCGTTTTTTCCTGAATATATTCAGGAAAAAACGCATACGCCCTTTTTGGCCAAGGGCATCATTGTCAACGTTTTGCCCCTTTTCATGTGCTTTAAAGGCGATTCGTATCTACCTCCTGAAATCTGTTTCCTGCAATTCTGCCTTGATTTCAAATCCTCTTCTTTGCCTTCCCTCAATATATTTGTGGACGAGAGTTATCATTTATAACTCTGCAGGTTTGTGAATTGCACTGCCCTGAACCTCCATTTTACAACTCGTTTTTATGGGAGCTGGCCGCAAAATCGCAGAATGGCTTCAGGCCCTGTTCTGGTTCCGGGGGGCAGGCTGAGCCTGTGGTTAATTCTTCTTTCTGATGGGAAAATAGAGTGACCTGTGCCTGTCCCAACACCAAGAGCTAGTCTCTCGTTGGTTCCACGTCTTCCCGTTTATCCTCAGGACAAATTGCAACCTGTACGGAACAGGAGGTTAAAGGTGCTGATGCCCCAAGTAGGGAGCTTGCTAGTAAAGCGGCTGGAATGGCGAACCCGGGCACAAGGAGATGAGAAATGAGGTGCGTTTTAGAAACCTTTCCCCATCACACGGTGTACCATCTTCTGGGTTTCTCATGCATGTTTTTGATGTAGGAAGATGCCCTTGAACCTGGAGATTTGGGACCCATGCGATGGGTACCACGCAGTATTCCTTTAAAGGGTCTGCGTTTGCTCACCCAACCTCACCAAACCTCTCAGCCCCAAGAGTGTCCACCCTTATGTCTCATCCAGCTGTGCGTCTAGATATGGTCAATCCAGGTTGCATCACAGCCCCTGAACGCATTGTGTAAGAATTTCTCTCTCTTTCACTGTCTTTGTTTCATGGGTGTTTCAAAGTAATTTATTTTTATAATGGGGTTTAGCTGCTTTTCACTGCTGTGTTTATGCCGCTTTACACCCACTTGACACACTAACAGAGAGATATCAATACATAGGTTTTAAGATTATTATTAGTCAGATATATTCTTGTGCGGTGAATAGGGCGTGTTGAGTCCAGTTCTCTGAGCAAGGAGTAGGTCTTGTCTATTACATATTGGGTTTATGGAACGGTATCTGAGCTAATTTGATACCCTTGTTTTATGTATCACCCCACCTCACCTTTCCCGTTAAGCAGCCATAGTGTGTTTTCTGCATGTGTGACTCTGTTCTGTTTTTTAATTCAGTTCAAGTGTAATGATATTTACATTCCCTCTATCAGTGATACCTTATGAGAAGTGTCCTTTTCTGTGTGACTTATTTCACTTAGAATCGTCGTACCTAAATCCACTCATCATGCTGCTACTAACCTTACGACATTGATTTCCTGGCTGAGTGATATTCCATTGTACATAAGGACCACAACTTCTTTATCCATTTTTCTCTTTCCTGGGATATTGAAGGTGGAATGAAGTGGAGGTCCTGGTCAACAGAGCAGCCCTAAACTTTGGGGTGCTTGTGTCTTGCTGATTTTTAATTTTCCCAATTTATACCCCCATGAGTGGAAGTGCCCTATGCTCTCTAAGCTGTGTTTTTCAGATGTTTCAGGACTCACCGGACACTTCCCCAGAGTGGCTCTTGGCAATTTACATCCCGCCCATCAGTGTAGCAAGGCTCCCATTTCTCCATGGCCTGTCCTGCATTTCTGGTTTTGACACTTTTTTCAGCATGGCCCTTTTGACCGATGGGAAGCGAGACTTCTTTGTAGCGCTGATTTGCCTTTCCAGGTTGCTTGGTTGGCCAAAAAGGGCGTATGCGTTTTTTCCTGAATATATTCAGGAAAAAACGCATACGCCCTTTTTGGCCAAGGGCATCATTGTCAACGTTTTGCCGCTTTTCATGTGCTTTAAAGGCGATTCGTATCTACCTCCTGAAATCTGTTTCCTGCAATTCTGCCTTGATTTCAAATCCTCTTCTTTGCCTCCCCTCAATATATTTGTGGACGAGAGTTATCATTTATAACTCTGCAGGTTTGTGAATTGCAGTGCCCTGAACCTCCATTTTACAACTCGTTTTTATGGGAGCTGGCCGCAAAATCGCAGAATGGCTTCAGGCCCTGTTCTGGTTCCGGGGGGCAGGCTGAGCCTGTGGTTAATTCTTCTTTCTGATGGGAAAATAGAGTGACCTGTGCCTGTCCCAACACCAAGAGCTAGTCTCTCGTTGGTTCCACGTCTTCTCGTTTATCCTCAGGACAAATTGCAACCTGTACGGAACAGGAGGTTAAAGGTGCTGATGCTCCAAGTAGGGAGCTTGCTAGTAAAGCGGCTGGAATGGCGAACCCGGGCACAAGGAGATGAGAAATGAGGTGCGTTTTAGAAACCTTTCCCCATCACACGGTGTACCATCTTCTGGGTTTCTCATGTATGTTTTTGATGTAGGAAGATGCCCTTGAACCTGGAGATTTGGGACCCATGCGATGGGTACCACGCAGTATTACTTCAAAGGGTCTGCGTTTGCTCACCCAACCTCACCAAACCTCTCAGCCCCAAGAGTGTCCACCCTTATGTCTCATCCAGCTGTGCGTCTAGATATGGTCAATCCAGGTTGCATCACAGCCCCTGAACGCATTGTGTAAGAATTTCTCTCTCTTTCACTGTCTTTGTTTCATGGGTGTTTCAAAGTAATTTATTTTTATAATGGGGTTTAGCTGCTTTTCACTGCTGTGTTTATGCCGCTTTACACCCACTTGACACACTAACAGAGAGATATCAATATATAGGTTTTAAGATTATTACTAGTCAGATATATTCTTGTGCGGTGAATAGGGCGTGTTGAGTCCAGTTCTCTGAGCAAGGAGTAGGTCTTGTCTATTACATATTGGGTTTATGGAACGGTATCTGAGCTAATTTGATACCCTTGTTTTATGTATCACCCCACCTCACCTTTCCCGTTAAGCAGCCATAGTGTGTTTTCTGCATGTGTGACTCTGTTCTGTTTTGTAATTCAGTTCAAGTGTAACGGTTTTTACATTCCCTCTATCAGTGATACCTTATGAGAAGTGTCCTTTTCTGTGTGACTTATTTCACTTAGAATCGTCGTACCTAAATCCACTCATCATGCTGCTACTAACCTTACGACATTGATTTCCTGGCTGAGTGATATTCCATTGTACATAAGGACCACAACTTCTTTATCCATTTTTTTCTTTCCTGGGATATTTAAGGTGGAATGAAGTGGAGGTCCCGGTCAACAGAGCAGCCCTAAACTTTGGGGTGCTTGTGTCTTGCTGATTTTTAATTTTCCCAATTTATACCCCCATGAGTGGAAGTGCCCTATGCTCTCTAAGCTGTGTTTTTCAGATGTTTCAGGACTCACCGGACACTTCTCCAGAGTGGCTCTTGGCAATTTACATCCCGCCCATCAGTGTAGCAAGGCTCCCATTTCTCCATGGCCTGTCCTGCATTTCTGGTTTTGACACTTTTTTCAGCATGGCCCTTTTGACCGATGGGAAGCGAGACTTATTTGTAGCGCTGATTTGCCTTTCCAGGTTGCTTGGTTGGCCAAAAAGGGCGTATGCGTTTTTTCCTGAATATATTCAGGAAAAAACGCATACGCCCTTTTTGGCCAAGGGCATCATTGCCAACGTTTTGCCGCTTTTCATGTGCTTTAAAGGCGATTCGTATCTACCTCCTGAAATCTGTTTCCTGCAATTCTGCCTTGATTTCAAATCCTCTTCTTTGCCTTCCCTCAATATATTTGTGGACAAGAGTTATCATTTATAACTCTGCAGGTTTGTGAATTGCAGTGCCCTGAACCTCCATTTTACAACTCGTTTTTATGGGAGCTGGCCGCAAAATCGCAGAATGGCTTCAGGCCCTGTTCTGGTTCCGGGGGGCAGGCTGAGCCTGTGGTTAATTCTTCTTTCTGATGGGAAAATAGAGTGACCTGTGCCTGTCCCAACACCAAGAGCTAGTCTCTCGTTGGTTCCACGTCTTCCCGTTTACCCTCAGGACAAATTGCAACCTGTACGGAACAGGAGGTTAAAGGTGCTGATGCTCCAAGTAGGGAGCTTGCTAGTAAAGCGGCTGGAATGGCGAACCCGGGCACAAGGAGATGAGAAATGAGGTGCGTTTTAGAAACCTTTCCCCATCACACGGTGTACCATCTTCTGGGTTTCTCATGCATGTTTTTGATGTAGGAAGATGCCCTTGAACCTGGAGATTTGGGACCCATGCGATGGGTACCACGCAGTATTACTTCAAAGGGTCTGCGTTTGCTCACCCAACCTCACCAAACCTCTCATCCCCAAGAGTATCCACCCTTATGTCTCATCCAGCTGTGGGTCTAGATATGGTCAATCCAGGTTGCATCACAGCCCCTGAACGCATTGTGTAAGAATTTCTCTCTCTTTCACTGTCTTTGTTTCATGGGTGTTTCAAAGTAATTTATTTTTATAATGGGGTTTAGCTGCTTTTCACTGCTGTGTTTATGCCGCTTTACACCCACTTGACACACTAACAGAGAGATATCAATACATAGGTTTTACGATTATTACTAGTCAGATATATTCTTGTGCGGTGAATAGGGCGTTTTGAGTCCAGTTCTCTGAGCAAGGAGTAGGTCTTGTCTATTACATATTGGGTTTATGGAATGGTATCTGAGCTAATTTGATACCCTTTTTTTATGTATCACCCCACCTCACCTTTCCCGTTAAGCAGCCATAGTGTGTTTTCTGCATGTGTGACTCTGTTCTGTTTTGTAATTCAGTTCAAGTGTAACGGTTTTTACATTCCCTCTATCAGTGATACCTTATGAGAAGTGTCCTTTTCTGTGTGACTTATTTCACTTAGAATCGTCGTACCTAAATCCACTCATCATGCTGCTACTAACCTTACGACATTGATTTCCTGGCTGAGTGATATTCCATTGTACATAAGGACCACAACTTCTTTATCCATTTTTCTCTTTCCTGGGATATTTAAGGTGGAATGAAGTGGAGGTCCTGGTCAACAGAGCAGCCCTAAACTTTGGGGTGCTTGTGTCTTGCTGATTTTTAATTTTCCCAATTTATACCCCCATGAGTGGAAGTGCCCTATGCTCTCTAAGCTGTGTTTTTCAGATGTTTCAGGACTCACCGGACACTTCTCCGGAGTGGCTCTTGGCAATTTACATCCCGCCCATCAGTGTAGCAAGGCTCCCATTTCTCCATGGCCTGTCCTGCATTTCTGGTTTTGACACTTTTTTCAGCATGGCCCTTTTGACCGATGGGAAGCGAGACTTCTTTGTAGCGCTGATTTGCATTTCCAGGTTGCTTGGTTGGCCAAAAAGGGCGTATGCGATTTTTCCTGAATATATTCAGGAAAAAACGCATACGCCCTTTTTGGCCAAGGGCATCATTGTCAACGTTTTGCCCCTTTTCATGTGCTTTAAAGGCGATTCGTATCTACCTCCTGAAATCTGTTTCCTGCAATTCTGCCTTGATTTCAAATCCTATTCTTTGCCTTCCCTCAATATATTTGTGGACGAGAGTTATCATTAATAATTCTGCAGGTTTGTGAATTGCAGTGCCCTGAACCTCCATTTAACAACTCGTTTTTATGGGAGCTGGCCGCAAAATCGCAGAATGGCTTCAGGCCCTGTTCTGGTTCCGGGGGGCAGGCTGAGCCTGTGATTAATTCTTCTTTCTGATGGGAAAATAGAGTGACCTGTGCCTGTCCCAACACCAAGAGCTAGTCTCTCGTTGGTTCCACGTCTTCCCGTTTATCCTCAGGACAAATTGCAACCTGTATGGAACAGGAGGTTAAAGGTGCTGATGCTCCAAGTAGGGAGCTTGCTAGTAAAGCGGCTGGAATGGTGAACCCGGGCACAAGGAGATGAGAAATGAGGTGCGTTTTAGAAACCTTTCCCCATCACACGGTGTACCATCTTCTGGGTTTCTCATGCATGTTTTTGATGTAGGAAGATGCCCTTGAACCTGGAGATTTGGGACCCATGCGATGGGTACCACGCAGTATTCCTTTAAAGGGTCTGCGTTTGCTCACCCAACCTCACCAAACCTCTCAGCCCCAAGAGTGTCCACCCTTATGTCTCATCCAGCTGTGCGTCTAGATATGGTCAATCCAGGTTGCATCACAGCCCCTGAACGCATTGTTTAAGAATTTCTCTCTCTTTCACTGTCTTTGTTTCATGGGTGTTTCAAAGTAATTTATTTTTATAATGGGGTTTAGCTGCTTTTCACTGCTGTGTTTATGCCGCTTTACACCCACTTGACACACTAACAGAGAGATATCAATACATAGGTTTTACGATTATTATTAGTCAGATATATTCTTGTGCGGTGAATAGGGCGTGTTGAGTCCAGTTCTCTGAGCAAGGAGTAGGTCTTGTCTATTACATATTGGGTTTATGGAACGGTATCTGAGCTAATTTGATACCCTTGTTTTATGTATCACCCCACCTCACCTTTCCCGTTAAGCAGCCATAGTGTGTTTTCTGCATGTGTGACTCTGTTCTGTTTTGTAATTCAGTTCAAGTGTAACGGTTTTTACATTCCCTCTATCAGTGATACCTTATGACAAGTGTCCTTTTCTGTGTGACTTATTTCACTTAGAATCGTCGTACCTAAATCCACTCATCATGCTGCTACTAACCTTACGACATTGATTTCATGGCTGAGTGATATTCCATTGTACATAAGGACCACAACTTCTTTATCCATTTTTCTCTTTCCTGGGATATTGAAGGTGGAATGAAGTGGAGGTCCTGGTCAACAGAGCAGCCCTAAACTTTGGGGTGCTTGTGTCTTGCTGATTTTTAATTTTCCCAATTTATACCCCCATGAGTGGAAGTGCCCTATGCTCTCTAAGCTGTGTTTTTCAGATGTTTCAGGACTCACCGGACACTTCTCCGGAGTGGCTTTTGGCAATTTACATACCGCCCATCAGTGTAGCAAGGCTCCCATTTCTCCATGGCCTGTCCTGCATTTCTGGTTTTGACACTTTTTTCAGCATGGCCCTTTTGACCGATGGGAAGCGAGACTTATTTGTAGCGCTGATTTGCCTTTCCAGGTTGCTTGGTTGGCCAAAAAGGGCGTATGCGTTTTTTCCTGAATATATTCAGGAAAAAACGCATACGCCCTTTTTGGCCAAGGGCATCATTGTCAACGTTTTGCCGCTTTTCATGTGCTTTAAAGGCGATTCGTATCTACCTCCTGAAATCTGTTTCCTGCAATTCTGCCTTGATTTCAAATCCTCTTCTTTGCCTTCCCTCAATATATTTGTGGACGAGAGTTATCATTAATAACTCTGCAGGTTTGTGAATTGCAGTGCCCTGAACCTCCATTTTACAACTCGTTTTTATGGGAGCTGGCCGCAAAATCGCAGAATGGCTTCAGGCCCTGTTCTGGTTCCGGGGGGCAGGCTGAGCCTGTGGTTAATTCTTCTTTCTGATGGGAAAATAGAGTGACCTGTGCCTGTCCCAACACCAAGAGATAGTCTCTCGTTGGTTCCACGTCTTCCCGTTTATCCTCAGGACAAATTACAACCTCTACGGAACAGGAGGTTAAAGGTGCTGATGCTCCAAGTAGGGAGCTTGCTAGTAAAGCGGCTGGAATGGCGAACCCGGGCACAAGGAGATGAGAAATGAGGTGCGTTTTAGAAACCTTTCCCCATCACACGGTGTACCATCTTCTGGGTTTCTCATGCATGTTTTTGATGTAGGAAGATGCCCTTGAACCTGGAGATTTGGGACCCATGCGATGGGTACCACGCAGTATTACTTTAAAGGGTCTGCGTTTGCTCACCCCACCTCACCAAAACTCTCAGCCCCAAGAGTGTCCACCCTTATGTCTCATCCAGCTGTGCGTCTAGATATGGTCAATCCAGGTTGCATCACAGCTCCTGAACGCATTGTGTAAGAATTTCTCTCTCTTTCACTGTCTTTGTTTCATGGGTGTTTCAAAGTAATTTATTTTTATAATGGGGTTTAGCTGCTTTTCACTGCTGTGTTTATGCCGCTTTACACCCACTTGACACACTAACAGAGAGATATCAATACATAGGTTTTACGATTATTATTAGTCAGATATATTCTTGTGCGGTGAATAGGGCGTGTTGAGTCCAGTTCTCTGAGCAAGGAGTAGGTCTTGTCTATTACATATTGGGTTTATGGAACGGTATCTGAGCTAATTTGATACCCTTGTTTTATGTATCACCCCACCTCACCTTTCCCGTTAAGCAGCCATAGTGTGTTTTCTGCATGTGTGACTCTGTTCTGTTTTGTAATTCAGTTCAAGTGTAACGGTTTTTACATTCCCTCTATCAGTGATACCTTATGAGAAGTGTCCTTTTCTGTGTGACTTATTTCACTTAGAATCGTCGTACCTAAATCCACTCATCATGCTGCTACTAACCTTACGACATTGATTTCATGGCTGAGTGGTATTCCATTGTACATAAGGACCACAACTTCTTTATCCATTTTTCTCTTTCCTGGGATATTTAAGGTGGAATGAAGTGGAGGTCCTGGTCAACAGAGCAGCCCTAAACTTTGGGGTGCTTGTGTCTTGCTGATTTTTAATTTTCCCAATTTATACCCCCATGAGTGGAAGTGCCCTATGCTCTCTAAGCTGTGTTTTTCAGATGTTTCAGGACTCACCGGACACTTCTCCGGAGTGGCTCTTGGCAATTTACATCCCGCCCATCAGTGTAGCAAGGCTCCCATTTCTCCATGGCCTGTCCTGCATTTCTGGTTTTGACACTTTTTTCAGCATGGCCCTTTTGACCGATGGGAAGCGAGACTTCTTTGTAGCGCTGATTTGCATTTCCAGGTTGCTTGGTTGGCCAAAAAGGGCGTATGCGATTTTTCCTGAATATATTCAGGAAAAAACGCATACGCCCTTTTTGGCCAAGGGCATCATTGTCAACGTTTTGCCGCTTTTCATGTGCTTTAAAGGCGATTCGTATCTACCTCCTGAAATCTGTTTCCTGCAATTCTGCCTTGATTTCAAATCCTATTCTTTGCCTTCCCTCAATATATTTGTGGACGAGAGTTATCATTAATAACTCTGCAGGTTTGTGAATTGCAGTGCCCTGAACCTCCATTTTACAACTCGTTTTTATGGGAGCTGGCCGCAAAATCGCAGAATGGCTTCAGGCCCTGTTCTGGTTCCGGGGGGCAGGCTGAGCCTGTGGTTAATTCTTCTTTCTGATGGGAAAATAGAGTGACCTGTGCCTGTCCCAACACCAAGAGCTAGTCTCTCGTTGGTTCCACGTCTTCCCGTTTATCCTCAGGACAAATTGCAACCTGTATGGAACAGGAGGTTAAAGGTGCTGATGCTCCAAGTAGGGAGCTTGCTAGTAAAGCGGCTGGAATGGTGAACCCGGGCACAAGGAGATGAGAAATGAGGTGCGTTTTAGAAACCTTTCCCCATCACACGGTGTACCATCTTCTGGGTTTCTCATGCATGTTTTTGATGTAGGAAGATGCCCTTGAACCTGGAGATTTGGGACCCATGCGATGGGTACCACGCAGTATTCCTTTAAAGGGTCTGCGTTTGCTCACCCAACCTCACCAAACCTCTCAGCCCCAAGAGTGTCCACCCTTATGTCTCATCCAGCTGTGCGTCTAGATATGGTCAATCCAGGTTGCATCACAGCCCCTGAACGCATTGTGTAAGAATTTCTCTCTCTTTCACTGTCTTTGTTTCATGGGTGTTTCAAAGTAATTTATTTTTATAATGGGGTTTAGCTGCTTTTCACTGCTGTGTTTATGCCGCTTTACACCCACTTGACACACTAACAGAGAGATATCAATACATAGGTTTTACGATTATTATTAGTCAGATATATTCTTGTGCGGTGAATAGGGCGTGTTGAGTCCAGTTCTCTGAGCAAGGAGTAGGTCTTGTCTATTACATATTGGGTTTATGGAACGGTATCTGAGCTAATTTGATACCCTTGTTTTATGTATCACCCCACCTCACCTTTCCCGTTAAGCAGCCATAGTGTGTTTTCTGCATGTGTGACTCTGTTCTGTTTTGTAATTCAGTTCAAGTGTAACGGTTTTTACATTCCCTCTATCAGTGATACCTTATGAGAAGTGTCCTTTTCTGTGTGACTTATTTCACTTAGAATCGTCGTACCTAAATCCACTCATCATGCTGCTACTAACCTTACGACATTGATTTCCTGGCTGAGTGATATTCCATTGTACATAAGGACCACAACTTCTTTATCCATTTTTCTCTTTCCTGGGATATTTAAGGTGGAATGAAGTGGAGGTCCTGGTCAACAGAGCAGCCCTAAACTTTGGGGTGCTTGTGTCTTGCTGATTTTTAATTTTCCCAATTTATACCCCCATGAGTGGAAGTGCCCTATGCTCTCTAAGCTGTGTTTTTCAGATGTTTCAGGACTCACCGGACACTTCTCCGGAGTGGCTCTTGGCAATTTACATCCCGCCCATCAGTGTAGCAAGGCTCCCATTTCTCCATGGCCTGTCCTGCATTTCTGGTTTTGACACTTTTTTCAGCATGGCCCTTTTGACCGATGGGAAGCGAGACTTCTTTGTAGCGCTGATTTGCATTTCCAGGTTGCTTGGTTGGCCAAAAAGGGCGTATGCGATTTTTCCTGAATATATTCAGGAAAAAACGCATACGCCCTTTTTGGCCAAGGGCATCATTGTCAACGTTTTGCCGCTTTTCATGTGCTTTAAAGGCGATTCGTATCTACCTCCTGAAATCTGTTTCCTGCAATTCTGCCTTGATTTCAAATCCTATTCTTTGCCTTCCCTCAATATATTTGTGGACGAGAGTTATCATTAATAATTCTGCAGGTTTGTGAATTGCAGTGCCCTGAACCTCCATTTAACAACTCGTTTTTATGGGAGCTGGCCGCAAAATCGCAGAATGGCTTCAGGCCCTGTTCTGGTTCCGGGGGGCAGGCTGAGCCTGTGATTAATTCTTCTTTCTGATGGGAAAATAGAGTGACCTGTGCCTGTCCCAACACCAAGAGCTAGTCTCTCGTTGGTTCCACGTCTTCCCGTTTATCCTCAGGACAAATTGCAACCTGTATGGAACAGGAGGTTAAAGGTGCTGATGCTCCAAGTAGGGAGCTTGCTAGTAAAGCGGCTGGAATGGTGAACCCGGGCACAAGGAGATGAGAAATGAGGTGCGTTTTAGAAACCTTTCCCCATCACACGGTGTACCATCTTCTGGGTTTCTCATGCATGTTTTTGATGTAGGAAGATGCCCTTGAACCTGGAGATTTGGGACCCATGCGATGGGTACCACGCAGTATTCCTTTAAAGGGTCTGCGTTTGCTCACCCAACCTCACCAAACCTCTCAGCCCCAAGAGTGTCCACCCTTATGTCTCATCCAGCTGTGCGTCTAGATATGGTCAATCCAGGTTGCATCACAGCCCCTGAACGCATTGTGTAAGAATTTCTCTCTCTTTCACTGTCTTTGTTTCATGGGTGTTTCAAAGTAATTTATTTTTATAATGGGGTTTAGCTGCTTTTCACTGCTGTGTTTATGCCGCTTTACACCCACTTGACACACTAACAGAGAGATATCAATACATAGGTTTTACGATTATTATTAGTCAGATATATTCTTGTGCAGTGAATAGGGCGTGCTGAGTCCAGTTCTCTGAGCAAGGAGTAGGTCTTGTCTATTACATATTGGGTTTATGGAACGGTATCTGAGCTAATTTGATACCCTTGTTTTATGTATCACCCCACCTCACCTTTCCCGTTAAGCAGCCATAGTGTGTTTTCTGCATGTGTGACTCTGTTCTGTTTTGTAATTCAGTTCAAGTGTAACGGTTTTTACATTCCCTCTATCAGTGATACCTTATGACAAGTGTCCTTTTCTGTGTGACTTATTTCACTTAGAATCGTCGTACCTAAATCCACTCATCATGCTGCTACTAACCTTACGACATTGATTTCATGGCTGAGTGATATTCCATTGTACATAAGGACCACAACTTCTTTATCCATTTTTCTCTTTCCTGGGATATTGAAGGTGGAATGAAGTGGAGGTCCTGGTCAACAGAGCAGCCCTAAACTTTGGGGTGCTTGTGTCTTGCTGATTTTTAATTTTCCCAATTTATACCCCCATGAGTGGAAGTGCCCTATGCTCTCTAAGCTGTGTTTTTCAGATGTTTCAGGACTCACCGGACACTTCTCCGGAGTGGCTTTTGGCAATTTACATCCCGCCCATCAGTGTAGCAAGGCTCCCATTTCTCCATGGCCTGTCCTGCATTTCTGGTTTTGACACTTTTTTCAGCATGGCCCTTTTGACCGATGGGAAGCGAGACTTATTTGTAGCGCTGATTTGCCTTTCCAGGTTGCTTGGTTGGCCAAAAAGGGCGTATGCGTTTTTTCCTGAATATATTCAGGAAAAAACGCATACGCCCTTTTTGGCCAAGGGCATCATTGTCAACGTTTTGCCGCTTTTCATGTGCTTTAAAGGCGATTCGTATCTACCTCCTGAAATCTGTTTCCTGCAATTCTGCCTTGATTTCAAATCCTCTTCTTTGCCTTCCCTCAATATATTTGTGGACGAGAGTTATCATTAATAACTCTGCAGGTTTGTGAATTGCAGTGCCCTGAACCTCCATTTTACAACTCGTTTTTATGGGAGCTGGCCGCAAAATCGCAGAATGGCTTCAGGCCCTGTTCTGGTTCCGGGGGGCAGGCTGAGCCTGTGGTTAATTCTTCTTTCTGATGGGAAAATAGAGTGACCTGTGCCTGTCCCAACACCAAGAGCTAGTCTCTCGTTGGTTCCACGTCTTCCCGTTTATCCTCAGGACAAATTACAACCTCTACGGAACAGGAGGTTAAAGGTGCTGATGCTCCAAGTAGGGAGCTTGCTAGTAAAGCGGCTGGAATGGCGAACCCGGGCACAAGGAGATGAGAAATGAGGTGCGTTTTAGAAACCTTTCCCCATCACACGGTGTACCATCTTCTGGGTTTCTCATGCATGTTTTTGATGTAGGAAGATGCCCTTGAACCTGGAGATTTGGGACCCATGCGATGGGTACCACGCAGTATTCCTTTAAAGGGTCTGCGTTTGCTCACCCAACCTCACCAAAACTCTCAGCCCCAAGAGTGTCCACCCTTATGTCTCATCCAGCTGTGCGTCTAGATATGGTCAATCCAGGTTGCATCACAGCTCCTGAACGCATTGTGTAAGAATTTCTCTCTCTTTCACTGTCTTTGTTTCATGGGTGTTTCAAAGTAATTTATTTTTATAATGGGGTTTAGCTGCTTTTCACTGCTGTGTTTATGCCGCTTTACACCCACTTGACACACTAACAGAGAGATATCAATACATAGGTTTTACGATTATTATTAGTCAGATATATTCTTGTGCGGTGAATAGGGCGTGTTGAGTCCAGTTCTCTGAGCAAGGAGTAGGTCTTGTCTATTACATATTGGGTTTATGGAACGGTATCTGAGCTAATTTGATACCCTTGTTTTATGTATCACCCCACCTCACCTTTCCCGTTAAGCAGCCATAGTGTGTTTTCTGCATGTGTGACTCTGTTCTGTTTTGTAATTCAGTTCAAGTGTAACGGTTTTTACATTCCCTCTATCAGTGATACCTTATGAGAAGTGTCCTTTTCTGTGTGACTTATTTCACTTAGAATCGTCGTACCTAAATCCACTCATCATGCTGCTACTAACCTTACGACATTGATTTCATGGCTGAGTGATATTCCATTGTACATAAGGACCACAACTTCTTTATCCATTTTTCTCTTTCCTGGGATATTTAAGGTGGAATGAAGTGGAGGTCCTGGTCAACAGAGCAGCCCTAAACTTTGGGGTGCTTGTGTCTTGCTGATTTTTAATTTTCCCAATTTATACCCCCATGAGTGGAAGTGCCCTATGCTCTCTAAGCTGTGTTTTTCAGATGTTTCAGGACTCACCGGACACTTCTCCGGAGTGGCTCTTGGCAATTTACATCCCGCCCATCAGTGTAGCAAGGCTCCCATTTCTCCATGGCCTGTCCTGCATTTCTGGTTTTGACACTTTTTTCAGCATGGCCCTTTTGACCGATGGGAAGCGAGACTTCTTTGAAGTGCTGATTTGCCTTTCCAGGTTGCTTGGTTGGCCAAAAAGGGCGTATGCGTTTTTTCCTGAATATATTCAGGAAAAAACGCATACGCCCTTTTTGGCCAAGGGCATCATTGTCAACGTTTTGCCGCTTTTCATGTGCTTTAAAGGCGATTCGTATCTACCTCCTGAAATCTGTTTCCTGCAATTCTGCCTTGATTTCAAATCCTCTTCTTTGCCTTCCCTCAATATATTTGTGGACGGGAGTTATCATTTATAACTCTGCAGGTTTGTGAATTGCAGTGCCCTGAACCTCCATTTTACAACTCGTTTTTATGGGAGCTGGCCGCAAAATCGCAGAATGGCTTCAGGCCCTGTTCTGGTTCCGGGGGGCAGGCTGAGCCTGTGGTTAATTCTTCTTTCTGATGGGAAAATAGAGTGACCTGTGCCTGTCCCAACACCAAGAGCTAGTCTCTCGTTGGTTCCACGTCTTCCCGTTTATCCTCAGGACAAATTGCAACCTGTATGGAACAGGAGGTTAAAGGTGCTGATGCTCCAAGTAGGGAGCTTGCTAGTAAAGCGGCTGGAATGGCGAACCCGGGCACAAGGAGATGAGAAATGAGGAGCGTTTTAGAAACCTTTCCCCATCACACGGTGTACGATCTTCTGGGATTCTCATGCATGTTTTCGATGTAGGAAGATGCCCTTGAACCTGGAGATTTGGGACCCATGCGATGGGTACCACGCAGTATTCCTTTAAAGGGTCTGCGTTTGCTCACCCAACCTCACCAAACCTCTCAGCCCCAAGAGTGTCCACCCTTATGTCTCATCCAGCTGTGCGTCTAGATATGGTCAATCCAGGTTGCATCACAGCCCCTGAACGCATTGTGTAAGAATTTCTCTCTCTTTCACTGTCTTTGTTTCATGGGTGTTTCAAAGTAATTTATTTTTATAATGGGGTTTAGCTGCTTTTCACTGCTGTGTTTATGCCGCTTTACACCCACTTGACACACTAACAGATATCAATACATAGGTTTTACGATTATTATTAGTCAGATATATTCTTGTGCGGTGAATAGGGCGTGTTGAGTCCAGTTCTCTGAGCAAGGAGTAGGTCTTGTCTATTACATATTGGGTTTATGGAACGGTATCTGAGCTAATTTGATACCCTTGTTTTATGTATCACCCCACCTCACCTTTCCCGTTAAGCAGCCATAGTGTGTTTTCTGCATGTGTGACTCTGTTCTGTTTTGTAATTCAGTTCAAGTGTAACGGTTTTTACATTCCCTCTATCAGTGATACCTTATGAGAAGTGTCCTTTTCTGTGTGACTTATTTCACTTAGAATCGTCGTACCTAAATCCACTCATCATGCTGCTACTAACCTTACGACATTGATTTCATGGCTGAGTGGTATTCCATTGTACATAAGGACCACAACTTCTTTATCCATTTTTCTCTTTCCTGGGATATTTAAGGTGGAATGAAGTGGAGGTCCTGGTCAACAGAGCAGCCCTAAACTTTGGGGTGCTTGTGTCTTGCTGATTTTTAATTTTCCCAATTTATACCCCCATGAGTGGAAGTGCCCTATGCTCTCTAAGCTGTGTTTTTCAGATGTTTCAGGACTCACCGGACACTTCTCCGGAGTGGCTCTTGGCAATTTACATCCCGCCCATCAGTGTAGCAAGGCTCCCATTTCTCCATGGCCTGTCCTGCATTTCTGGTTTTGACACTTTTTTCAGCATGGCCCTTTTGACCGATGGGAAGCGAGACTTCTTTGTAGCGCTGATTTGCATTTCCAGGTTGCTTGGTTGGCCAAAAAGGGCGTATGCGATTTTTCCTGAATATATTCAGGAAAAAACGCATACGCCCTTTTTGGCCAAGGGCATCATTGTCAACGTTTTGCCGCTTTTCATGTGCTTTAAAGGCGATTCGTATCTACCTCCTGAAATCTGTTTCCTGCAATTCTGCCTTGATTTCAAATCCTATTCTTTGCCTTCCCTCAATATATTTGTGGACGAGAGTTATCATTAATAACTCTGCAGGTTTGTGAATTGCAGTGCCCTGAACCTCCATTTAACAACTCGTTTTTATGGGAGCTGGCCGCAAAATCGCAGAATGGCTTCAGGCCCTGTTCTGGTTCCGGGGGGCAGGCTGAGCCTGTGATTAATTCTTCTTTCTGATGGGAAAATAGAGTGACCTGTGCCTGTCCCAACACCAAGAGCTAGTCTCTCGTTGGTTCCACGTCTTCCCGTTTATCCTCAGGACAAATTGCAACCTGTATGGAACAGGAGGTTAAAGGTGCTGATGCTCCAAGTAGGGAGCTTGCTAGTAAAGCGGCTGGAATGGTGAACCCGGGCACAAGGAGATGAGAAATGAGGTGCGTTTTAGAAACCTTTCCCCATCACACGGTGTACCATCTTCTGGGTTTCTCATGCATGTTTTTGATGTAGGAAGATGCCCTTGAACCTGGAGATTTGGGACCCATGCGATGGGTACCACGCAGTATTCCTTTAAAGGGTCTGCGTTTGCTCACCCAACCTCACCAAACCTCTCAGCCCCAAGAGTGTCCACCCTTATGTCTCATCCAGCTGTGCGTCTAGATATGGTCAATCCAGGTTGCATCACAGCCCCTGAACGCATTGTGTAAGAATTTCTCTCTCTTTCACTGTCTTTGTTTCATGGGTGTTTCAAAGTAATTTATTTTTATAATGGGGTTTAGCTGCTTTTCACTGCTGTGTTTATGCCGCTTTACACCCACTTGACACACTAACAGAGAGATATCAATACATAGGTTTTACGATTATTATTAGTCAGATATATTCTTGTGCGGTGAATAGGGCGTGTTGAGTCCAGTTCTCTGAGCAAGGAGTAGGTCTTGTCTATTACATATTGGGTTTATGGAACGGTATCTGAGCTAATTTGATACCCTTGTTTTATGTATCACCCCACCTCACCTTTCCCGTTAAGCAGCCATAGTGTGTTTTCTGCATGTGTGACTCTGTTCTGTTTTGTAATTCAGTTCAAGTGTAACGGTTTTTACATTCCCTCTATCAGTGATACCTTATGAGAAGTGTCCTTTTCTGTGTGACTTATTTCACTTAGAATCGTCGTACCTAAATCCACTCATCATGCTGCTACTAACCTTACGACATTGATTTCATGGCTGAGTGATATTCCATTGTACATAAGGACCACAACTTCTTTATCCATTTTTCTCTTTCCTGGGATATTTAAGGTGGAATGAAGTGGAGGTCCTGGTCAACAGAGCAGCCCTAAACTTTGGGGTGCTTGTGTCTTGCTGATTTTTAATTTTCCCAATTTATACCCCCATGAGTGGAAGTGCCCTATGCTCTCTAAGCTGTGTTTTTCAGATGTTTCAGGACTCACCGGACACTTCTCCGGAGTGGCTCTTGGCAATTTACATCCCGCCCATCAGTGTAGCAAGGCTCCCATTTCTCCATGGCCTGTCCTGCATTTCTGGTTTTGACACTTTTTTCAGCATGGCCCTTTTGACCGATGGGAAGCGAGACTTCTTTGAAGTGCTGATTTGCCTTTCCAGGTTGCTTGGTTGGCCAAAAAGGGCGTATGCGTTTTTTCCTGAATATATTCAGGAAAAAACGCATACGCCCTTTTTGGCCAAGGGCATCATTGTCAACGTTTTGCCGCTTTTCATGTGCTTTAAAGGCGATTCGTATCTACCTCCTGAAATCTGTTTCCTGCAATTCTGCCTTGATTTCAAATCCTCTTCTTTGCCTTCCCTCAATATATTTGTGGACGGGAGTTATCATTTATAACTCTGCAGGTTTGTGAATTGCAGTGCCCTGAACCTCCATTTTACAACTCGTTTTTATGGGAGCTGGCCGCAAAATCGCAGAATGGCTTCAGGCCCTGTTCTGGTTCCGGGGGGCAGGCTGAGCCTGTAGTTAATTCTTGTTTCTGATGGGAAAATAGAGTGACCTGTGCCTGTCCCAACACCAAGAGCTAATCTCTCGTTGGTTCCACGTCTTCCCGTTTATCCTCAGGACAAATTGCAACCTGTATGGAACAGGAGGTTAAAGGTGCTGATGCTCCAAGTAGGGAGCTTGCTAGTAAAGCGGCTGGAATGGCGAACCCGGGCACAAGGAGATGAGAAATGAGGTGCGTTTTAGAAACCTTTCCCCATCACACGGTGTACGATCTTCTGGGATTCTCATGCATGTTTTCGATGTAGGAAGATGCCCTTGAACCTGGAGATTTGGGACCCATGCGATGGGTACCACGCAGTATTCCTTTAAAGGGTCTGCGTTTGCTCACCCAACCTCACCAAACCTCTCAGCCCCAAGAGTGTCCACCCTTATGTCTCATCCAGCTGTGCGTCTAGATATGGTCAATCCAGGTTGCATCACAGCCCCTGAACGCATTGTGTAAGAATTTCTCTCTCTTTCACTGTCTTTGTTTCATGGGTGTTTCAAAGTAATTTATTTTTATAATGGGGTTTAGCTGCTTTTCACTGCTGTGTTTATGCCGCTTTACACCCACTTGACACACTAACAGATATCAATACATAGGTTTTACGATTATTATTAGTCAGATATATTCTTGTGCGGTGAATAGGGCGTGTTGAGTCCAGTTCTCTGAGCAAGGAGTAGGTCTTGTCTATTACATATTGGGTTTATGGAACGGTATCTGAGCTAATTTGATACCCTTGTTTTATGTATCACCCCACCTCACCTTTCCCGTTAAGCAGCCATAGTGTGTTTTCTGCATGGGTGACTCTGTTCTGTTTTGTAATTCAGTTCAAGTGTAACGGTTTTTACATTCCCTCTATCAGTGATACCTTATGAGAAGTGTCCTTTTCTGTGTGACTTATTTCACTTAGAATCGTCGTACCTAAATCCACTCATCATGCTGCTACTAACCTTACGACATTGATTTCATGGCTGAGTGGTATTCCATTGTACATAAGGACCACAACTTCTTTATCCATTTTTCTCTTTCCTGGGATATTTAAGGTGGAATGAAGTGGAGGTCCTGGTCAACAGAGCAGCCCTAAACTTTGGTGTGCCTATGTCTTGCTGATTTTTAGTTTTCCCAATTTATACGCCCATGAGTGGAAATGCCCTATGCTCTCTAAGCTGTGTTTTTTAGATGTTTCAGGACACACCGTACACTTCTCCAGAGTGGCTGTTGGCAATTTACATCCCGCCCATCAGTGTAGCAAGGCTCCCATTTCTCCATGGCCTGTCCTGCATTTCTGGTTTTGACACTTTTTTCAGCATGGCCCTTTTGACCGATGGGAAGCGAGACTTCTCTGTAGCGCTGATTTGCCTTTCCAGGTTGCTTGGTTGGCCAAAAAGGGCGTATGCGTTTTTTCCTGAATATATTCAGGAAAAAACGCATACGCCCTTTTTGGCCAAGGGTATAATTGTCAACGTTTTGCCGCTTTTCATTTGCTTTAAAGGCGATTCGAATCTACCTCCTTAGGTCTGTTTCTGCAATTCTGCCTTGCTTTCAAATCCTCTTCGTTGCCTTCCCTCAATATATTTGTGGACGAGAGTTATCATTGATAACTCTGCAGGTTTGTGAATTGCAGTGCCCCTGAGCTCCATTTTTCAACTCGCTTTTTTGGGAGTTGGCCGCAAAAGCGCAGGATTGCTTCAGGCCCTGTTCTACTTCCGGGGGGCAGGTTGAGCCTGTGGTTAATTCTTCTTTCTGAAGGGAAAATAGAGTGACCTGTGCTTGTCCCAACACCTAGATCTAGTCTCTCATTGGTTCCCCCTCTTCCCGTTCATCCTCAGGACAAATTGCAACCTGTACGGAACAGGAGGTTAAAGGTGCTGATGCTCCAAGTAGGGAGATTGCTAGGAAAGTGGCTGGAATGGCGAACCCGAGCACAAGGAGATGAGAAATGAGGTGCATTTTAGAAACCTTTCCCGATCACATGGTGTACCACCTTCTGGGTTTCTCATGCATGTTTTTGATGTAGGAAGATGCCCTTGAACCTGGATATTTGGGACCCATGGGATGGCTGTCACGCAGTATTACTTTAAAGGGTCTGCGTTTGCTCATCCAACCTCACCAAACCTCTCAGCCGCAAGAGTGTCCACCCTTATGTCTCACCCAGCTGTGGGTCTAGATATGGTCGATCCAGGTTGCATCACAGCCCCTGAACGCATTGTGTAAGAATTTCTCTCTCTTTCACTGTCTTTGTATCATGGGTTTTTAAAAGTAATTTATTTTTATAATGGGGTTTAGCTGCTTTTCACTACTGTGTTTATGCGGCTTTACACCCACTTGACACACTAACAGAGAGATATCAATACATAGGTTTTAAGATTACTACTAATCAAATATATTCTTTTGCGGTAAATAGGGTGTGTTGAGTCCTGTTCTCTGAGCAAGGAGTAGTTCTTGTCTATTACGTATTGGGTTTATGGAACGGTATCTCAGATAATTTGAAACCCTTGTTTTATGCATCACCCCACCTCACCTTTCCCGTTAAGCAGCCATAGTGTGTTTTCTAAACTTGTGACTCTGTTCTGCTTTGTAATTCAGTTCAAGTGTAGCGGTTTTTACATTCCCTCTATAAGTGATAGCTTATGATAAGTGTCTTTTTCTGTGTGACTTATTTCACTTAGAATCGTCGTAACTAAACCCACTCATCATGCTGCTAGTAGCCTTATGACATTCATTTCATGGCTGAGTGTTATTCCATTGTACATAAGGACCACCACTTCTTTATCCATTTTTCTCTTTCCTGGGATATTTCAGGTGACATGAAGTGGAGGTTCTTGTCAACAGAGCAGCCCTCAATTTGGGGTGCCTGTGTCTTGCTGATTTTTCATTTTCCCAATTTATACGCCCATGAGTGGAAGTGCCCTATGTTCTCTAAGCTGTATTTTTTCGATGTTTCAGGACACACCGTCCACTTCTCCAGAGTGGCTGTTGGCAATTTACATCCCGCCCATCAGCGTAGCAAGGCTCCCATTTCTCCATGGCCTGTGTTGCATTTCTGGTTTTGACACTTTTTTCAGCATGGTCCTTTTGACCGATGGGAAGCGAGAATGCTTTGTAGCGCTGATTTGCCTTTCCAGGTTGCTTCGTTGGCCAAAAAGGGCGTATGCGTTTTTTCCTGAATATATTCATGAAGAAACGCATACGCCCTTTTTGGCCAAAGGCATCATTGTCGACGTTTTGCCGCTTTTCATGTGCTTTAAAAGCGATTCGTATCTACCTCCTGAAATCTGTTTCCTGCAATTCTCCCTTGATTTCAAATCCTCTTAGTTGCCTTCCCTCAATATATTTGTGGACGAGAGTTATCATTTATAACTCTGCAGGTTTTGAGTTGCAGTGCCCCTGAGCTCCATTTTTCAACTCGCTTTTTTGGGAGCTGGCCGCAAAAGCGCAGGATGGTTTCAGGCCCTGTTCTTGTTCCGGGGGGCAGGCTGAGCCTGTGGTTAATTCTTCTTCCTGATGGGAAAATAGAGTGACCTGGGCCTGTCCCAACACCAAGAGCTAGTCTCTCGTTGGTTCCAAGTCTTCCCGTTCATCCTCAGGACAAATTGCAACCTGTACGAAACAGGAGGTTAAAGGTGCTGATGCTCCAAGTAGGGAGATTGCTAGTAAAGCGGCTGGAATGGCGAACCCGGGCTCAAGGAGATGAGAAATGAGGTGCGTTTTAGAAACATTTCCCCATCACATGGTGTACCATCTTCTGGGTTTCTCATGCATGTTTTCGATGTAGGAAGATGCCCTTGAACCTGGAGATTTGGGACCCATGCGATGGGTACCACGCAGTATTACTTTAAAGGCTCTGCGTTTGGTCCCCCTAACTCACCAAACCTCTCAGCCCCGAGAGTGTCCACCCTTATGTCTCATCCAGCTGTGGGTATAGATATGGTCAATCCAGGGTGCATCACAGCCCCTGAACGAATTTTTTAAGAATTTCTCTCTCTTTCACTGTCTTTGTTTCACGGGTTTTTAAAAGTAATTTATTTTCATAATGGGGTTTAGCTGCTTTTCACGGCTGTGTTTATGCCACTTTACACTCACTTGACTCACTTCCAGAGAGATATCAATACATAGGTTTTAAGATTCTTACTAGTCAGATATATTCTTGTGCGATGAATAGGGGGTGTTGAGTGCAGTTCACTGAGCAAGGAATAGGTCTTTCTGTAACGTATTGTGTTTATGGAACGGTATCTGAGCTAATTTGAAACCCTTGTTTTATGCATCACCCCACCTCACCTTTCCTGTTAAGCAGCCATAGTGTGTTTTCTAAACGTGTGACTCTGTTCTGCTTTGTAATTCAGTTCAAGTGTAGCGGTTTTTACATTCCCTCTATAAGTGATAGCTTATGATAAGTGTCCTTTTCTGTGTGACTTATTTCACTTAGAATCGTCATACCTAAATCCACTCATCATGCTGCTACTAGCCTTATGACATTGATTTCATGGCTGAGTGATATTCCATTGTACATAAGGACCACAACTTCTTTATCCATTTTTCTCTTTCCTGGGATATTTAAGGTGGAATGAAGTGGAGGTCCTTGTCAACAGAGCAGCCCTAAACTTTGGGGTGCTTGTGTCTTGCTGATTTTTCATTTTCCCAATTTATACCCCCATGAGTGGAAGTGCCCTCTGTTCTCTAAGCTGTGCTTTTCAGATGTTTCAGGACTCACCGTACACTTCTCCAGAGTGGCTGTTGGCAATTTACATCCCGCCCATCAGTGTAGCAAGGCTCCCATTTCTCCATGGCCTGTCCTGCATTTCTGGTTTTGACACTTTTTTCAGCATGGCCCTTTTGACCGATGGGAAGCGAGACTTCTCTGTAGCGCTGATTTGCCTTTCCAGGTTGCTTGGTTGGCCAAAAAGGGCGTATGCGTTTTTTCCTGAATATATTCAGGAAAAAACGCATACGCCCTTTTTGGCCAAGGGCATCATTTTCGACGTTTTGCCGCTTTTCATGTGCTTTAAAGGCGATTCGAATCGACCTCCTGAAATCTGTTTCCTGCAATTCTGCCTTGCTTTCAAATCCTCTTCGTTGCCTTCCCTCAATATATTTTTGGACGAGAGTTATCATTTATAACTCTGCTGGTTTGTGAATTGCAATGCCCCTGAGCTCCATTTTTCAACTCGCTTTTTTGGGAGCTCTCCGCAAAAGCGCAGGATGGCCTCAGGCACTATTCTTGTTCCGGGCGGCAGGCTGAGCCTGTGGTTAATTCTTCTTCCTGATGGGAAAATAGAGTGACCTGTGCCTGTCCCAACACCAAGAGCTAATCTCTCATTGGCTCCCCATCTTTCCGTTCATCCTCAGGACAAATTGCAAGCTGTATGGAACAGGAGGTTAAAGGTGCTGATTTTCCATTGAGGGCGATTGCTACTAAAGCGGCTGGAATGGCGAACCCGAGCACAAGGAGAGGAGAAATGAGGTGCGTTTTAGAAACCTTTCCCCATCACACGGTGTACTATCTTCTGGGTTTCTCATGCATGTTTTCGATGTAGGAAGATGCCCTTGAACCTGGAGATTTGGAACCCATGGGATGGGTAACAGGCAGTATTACTTTAAAGGCTCTGCGTTTGCTCCCCAACCTCACCAAGCCTCTCAGCCCCGAGAGTGTCCACCCTTATGTCTCATCCAGCTGTGGGTCTAGATATGGTCAATCCAGGTGGCATCACAGCCCCTGAACGAATTTTGTAAGAATTTCTCTCTCTTTCACTGTCTTCGTTTCACGGGTTTTTAAAAGTAATTTATTTTTATAATGGGGTTTAGCTGCTTTTCACGGCTGTGTTTATGCCGCTTTACACCCACTTGACTCACTTCCAGAGAGATATCAGTACATAGGTTTTACGAGTCTTACTAGTCATATATGTTCTTGAGCGGTGAATAGGGGGTGTTGAGTCCAGTTCACTGAGCAAGGAGTAGGTCTTGTCTATTACATATTGGATTTATGGAACGTTATCTGAGCTAATTTGAAATCCTTGTTTTATGCATCACCCCACCTCACCTTTCCCGTTAAGCAACCATAGTATGTTTTCTTAATGTGTGACTCTGTTCTGTTTTGTTATTCCGTTCAAGTGTAGCAGTTTTTACATTCCCTCTGTTAGTGATATCTTATGATAAGTGTCTTTTTCTGTGTGACTTATTTCACTTAGAATAGTCCTACCTAAATCCACTCATCATGCTGCTACCAGCCTTATAATATTTATCTCACGCCCGAGTGATATACAATTGTACATATGGATCACAACTTCTTTATCCATTTTTCTCTTTCCTTGCATATTTAAGGTGGAAATAAGTGGAGGTTCTTGTCTACAGAGCAGCCCTAATGTTTGGGGTGCCTGTGTCTTGCTGATTTTTAGTTTTCCCAATTTATACGCCCATGAGTGGATGTGCCCCTTTCTCTCTAGCTGTGTTTTTTAGATGTTTTAGGAAACACCATACCCTTCTCCAGAGTCATCACTGGCAATTTATACCCCACCCATCAGTGTAACAAGGCTCCCTTTCCTCCCTGGCCTCACCTGCATTTCTTGTTTTTACACTTTTTTAGCAAGGCCATTTTGACCGATGGGAAGTCAGACTTCTTTGTAGTGCTGAATTGCATTTCCGGCTTGCTTGGTTGGCCACAAAGGGCCTATGGGTTTTTTCCTGAATTCATTCAGAAAAAAACGCATATGCTCTTTTTGGCCAAGTGCATCATTGTCGACGTTTTGATGTTTTTCATGTGCTTTAGGGGTGATTCAAATCTAACTCCTGAAATCTGTTTCCTGCAATTCTGCCTTGATTTCAAATCCTCTTCGTTGCCTTCCCTCAATATATTTGTGGACGAGAGTTATCATTTATAACTCTGCATATTTGTGAATTGCAGTGCCCCTGAGCTCCATTTTTCAACTCGCTTTTTTGGGAGCTTTCCGCAGAAACTCTCATTTGCTTCTGGCCCTACTCTGGTTCCCGGTGGCAGGCTAAGCCTTTGCTTAATTCTTCTTCCTGACTGGAAATTAGAGTGACATGTGCCTCTCCGAACATCTAGGGCTTGGCTCTCCTTGTTTCTCCTCCTTCCCCTTTTTCCTTTGGACAAATTCCGATTTCTGTGCAACTGGATGTTGAAGGTGCTGACATCCTCAAGTGGGGAGATTTTAAGGAAAAAGGCTGGAGGGGTGAACCCAACAACCAGGAAATTAGGCGTTTTGGTGCCTTTTCCAAAATCTTCCTGATCCAACCGTGTTCCATCTTCTGGGTGTCACAGGCATGTTTTAGCTGTAGGAAAGGTCCCGTGTATGTAAGGAGAACACAAGGGATTTTTCCAAATCAGTGTCTCCCCGAACTCCAATCTGGGGAATTTTTAAGCTACTGGTACATGTGTGTTCATTAAGGGACTTGGGCCGTAGGCAGAGTCCGAACTTTAGATGATTGAAGTCTTTAGGTTCAGAAACGCTCACCATCGGCCTCCTTTAGTTTCCATTTTATCTGTAGTTGATAGATGATGTCGATATAGATATCTATTGTTTTTCAGGTTATTTCCCCTCAGGGGTCATTACAAAATATTGAGTATAGTTCCCTGTGCTATACAGTAGTTCCTTGTTGATGATATATTTTATACATAGCAGTGTGTATATGTTAATCTGAAACTGTTAAATTATCCCTCCTCCCACCTTTCCCCTTTGGTAATAAAAAATATAAGATTTTATACTTCTCAGAAATCTAGGAGCTGAAAGAGAGGTATCATTTTCAATGGAAAATCATTCCAAACAAGGTTGAAACTTCAACCAAGATTATTAGATGTACATCCTTGGAAAGAAATCACTGCATTTCTCTACTGTTGACCTGACAAATAAGACAAACCCCTCCACTGAACTTGCTTATAATAAAGTGATGGAAATATCAAATGGAAGTGTTAGAAACATCTTATTTTACACGAGCCTTATACACTGCTCTATGTTAATTACAGTTTGGCTCACACATCTGTTCATTGAAGTTACAATGTTCTCAAATTCTGTTACTGATCCTGCAGAGTGGGCCCCAACAAGGGTCTCCCTGCCCAGTGTCATTGGAGCCAACAGATCGAGACTGACTTTGGTTCAGAAGCAAAGGAAAACTTTATATTTTGATCAGAGAATGGAGAGGTGAGAGTGTGTGCTCCCCTGCGGGTTGTGGGCCGGGCTGCTGTGTAGGGATCCTGTCAGCATCAGCGGGAGGGAGGGGGCGGAGCTCTCGAGGGCCAGGTTGGCTGGAACTCAGGCTCCTATGTCGCAGAGTGTGCACGGGGCCCCACGAGCTGAGGTGTCGGCCCAGCCATTTTGCACTAGGAAATCGGGTCTGAAGTGTCGGGTGTGGGACCTCTGCATGTGGAAACCTAGGAGCAAGTGAAATTAGACAAAGCACAAAGGAAAAAATGGTTAGACTTTATTTTATTGCCCAGATTCTATTTTTATCTCCCAGGAATTTTTAATGGGCTTTGCCAGTGACAAAGCCCTCCTCTGCCTTTTGTCCCATTCCTCATTCTTGGGGCGCTGAGGGTGCAGACACGTCTTCTGTAAATGCTTCATGCTGAGTTGGGTGTCCTCATACCCGGGGGGAGGGGCAGGACTTCTCCCCAGCAGCCTCCAGGTGAGGTTGATTGTCTGCAGGCCTCCTCCCTCACTGCTCGTCTGCCTGAGCACCAGCATTGGAAGTTTTATAGATTCTAATGACCTTTAAGGGTCCAGGAAAGAGATGTGCAGAGACGCTGGGGGGGTGGGCGGTTTTACCCTGCTCCACATTGGTTCGGCCCCCTTAGGCTGATGGTTTCTGCCAGCCTAGATGCTCTGACCAGTAGTCTGTGCTTTCTTCAGTTAGGCCACTGAATTAACGTACAAACAGCACCAGGTGTCAGAGCCCTGCTTGCTCAACTCCCAGACAGTCCAGGGCCGGTGGTGATCCAGGACCATGACGGCCACTCAGTCAACGGCCTTTTGAAGTAGCCAGGAGTACAGCCGGTCTCATTGGCCGCCGTCACTGCGGTGTCTGTAGGCTTTTCTATGGTGGCAGCGTTATTTACGGTTCCCCTGCCAAGTTTATTAGCTCCGCTCTGGGTGCAGTAAGTCCTGTAAGCAATAGTCTGCTCTTTTGGGGCACACTCTTGTTGTTTTCTGAGAGAAGCTCCAGGTCAAGTGATGGTCACACGAGTCGTCATGGGGGCCCATTGCCCCAGGTTGTCTCTCTGGAGGTTGGTGTTGGAGGGCCTCCTCACTCGAGGTCATTGTGCCCACGGAGCAATCCCTGCAACTTCAGGGCATGGTGGGTGGTTAGGATCACCAAGTGGCGTCCTTTTCCCTTAGGAGGGAGCTGGCTTTGCGGGCTGCTGATTTCCAGGTTTTTAGATACCTCCAGTATCCTGGTCGGATGGGGTGGCTGGCCAATGCCTGGAGGGCATTCTTGCATTGTTCCATTTCAAGTGGTCCCAGTTTTTGCACTAATACTCCAAGGGCGATTCGCCTTGGACCAGGAATGTAAAGGTCAAAGGGTTTAGCTAACTTAGGGAGGTCCAGGGCCAGGGTCTGAATTGACTGCTCTTTCCATTCTTGAAAGGCCGCTTCTGGATTCTATTCAAAAGGATCATCATCTTTTCCTTTCAGTGTTTCATATAGAGGCCCAGCTATTAGACTGTAGTTAGGGATCCAGATGCAGCAAACCCCGGTCTCCCCAGGAACCCCTAAGCTGTCTTCTAGTTTCAGGAAAGGTGAGGCTGCAAATGGCTTCTTCCCTTTCCTGGGGTGGGCTTCTCCGACCTTCTGTGCGAATGAAGCCCAGGAAGGCCACCTTAGTTTGTGATATTTGAGCCTTTTCCTTGGACACCTTCTATCTTTTATTGGCTAGGTAGTTCAGAGGCCTCCTTAGTCGGGCTGGTGATCAGAATGTCATCTGCATATTGAAGGAGGGTTCCCTTCTCCAGAGGTAGATCTTTTAGGTCTTTAGCTAACGTTTCCCCAAAGATGGTGTGGGAATTTTTGAACCCCTGGGGCAGGACGGCCCAGCAGTATTGTTTTTGTTGTAGGTTGAGTCCTGCCACTCACAGCCAAAATTTCTTGTGACTCTGGGACTAATGGAATACAGAAGAAGGCATCATTGAAGTCTAATACAGAATGCCATGTCCTGGTGGATGGTAGAATGACCAGCAGGGTGTAGGAATTAGGAACTACTAGATGTATATCCTCTGTGGCTTCACTGACTGTCCTGGCGTCCTCTACCAGGTCCCCAGCAGCCCACGGGGCTCTTGTGGTCAGGCCCCTCCCAGGATATGGAGCTCACCTGGGCAGGTACGCAGCAGCCCACGGGGCTCTCATGGGCAGGCCCCTCCCTGGATATGGAGCTCCCGTGGACAGGTACCCCGGCAGGGCTGGGCACACAGGAACCGTGCACATAGCCCTCATTGCAGAGCACCCCCAGCACCCCTGTCACTCAGAGCTGACACAGAGCACCTCAGAGCAGAGCTTGAACTAACAAACAGCAGCTCCAACAGGTCTGTGACCCTAGGCTTCACTCTGTGCGGCCTCCCTCTGCCTGGTCTTCCAGGGGCTTCCACTGCAGCTGGGGCACCAGGCCTCTGTCTCCACCCACCACCCCTCCTCTCCCTGACTCCTGGGTTCCTCTCATTAGCAGAGGGTCTTCTTGAAGTTGTCTCCCACTCATGGACCAGATAAAATGATTCGAAAACAAGCCAGGGCTGCCGCCCCTTATCTATCCTGACTCTCGGGACCCTACACCTGTTCCTTGGATCTGGCCGGTGCAGCAAGGCCCATTTTCTGCAACTCTGAGCCCCTGAGGGGCGAGGATTGGCTGACCTGGGCAGCCTGACCCAGCCGGCCAGCCCTTCCCAGGTGTGCCTGGGTTGAGGTCAATATAAACACCCCTCCAGGCAGCAAAAGCCTCTGCAGCTGTGCCTGACGCCATATTCTCTGCCCCGTCAGCAGTCTCGGGGTTGGGCTGGTGGGAGGGAGTAGGGCCCACGGCTCTATGAGTGGCCCAGTGTGACTGGGGCTCTGCTGGACTTTCTGCAGGAGTTGCCGGGCTGCCACCTGCTAAAGAAGAGGATGTGTCACCCATACTTGCTGCTGGAATTTCTCCCCGGGCAGAGGTGAGGAAGGAAAAAAGCAGTGGGGGCCGGGACAGGAGGGGTACCTCAGGCAGGGAAATGGAAAGCTTCCAGACGAGCGCCCGGGGCCAGGACCATCCTGGCTGGCCTGCAGGCACCAAGTCAGCCTGCGTGCTGTCGCTGGTGTGACTCCAAGCCCCTTCCTCTAGTTTTGAAAGTCTTTGCACACATTCAGGTGTTTTACCTGGGAAGGGTGGGAAAAGTTCAGCAGCAGCTGGCCTGGGGCTCAGCTCACGTTTACTCAGAGACGCCTCCTCACGGTCCCCCAGCTTTGCAATGAGGACGCTCCTCGTGTGGGGGCTGCTGGCTGCATGGAAGATGATTCCCCACCTGTGACCAACTTCAGAATTGTTTACCCCTGGAGCAAGTGCCCTGATAGGGTTTTCCTCTGTATGACCAGTGGGTTCTGTTTTTTTTTTTTCTTTCTTTTTTGGTTCAAGGTAAGTTTTATTCCTCTTTTTGTATTTATGGATATAAGCATGGAAATAATTCATTCATATAAATACGTCTATGGGAAGGGCAGAACTTTTTTTTCTGTTTTATTTTTTTAAGTATTACTTATTTTTTAATTTTTGAATTTATTTTATTCATTTTTTTATACAGCAGGCTCTTATTGGTAACCTATTTTATACATATAAGTGTATATATGTCAATCCCAGGCTCGCAATTCATCCCACCACCACCACCCTGCCACTTTCCCCCCTTGGTGTCCATACATTTGTTCTCTACATCTGTGTCTCTATTTCTGCCTTGCAAACCGGTTCATCTTTACCATTTTTCTAGGTTCCACATGTATGCGTTAATATACGATATTTGTTTTTCTCTTTCTGACTTACTTCACTCTGTATGACAGTCTCTAGATCTATCCACGTCTCTACAAATGACCCAATTTCATTCCTTTTTATGGCTGAGTAATATTCCATTTTATATATGTAGCACATCTTTTCTGTTCGTCTGTCTATGGGCATTTAGGTTGCTTCCATGACCTGGCTATTGTAAATAGTGCTGCAATGAATATTGTGGTGAATATGTCTTTTTGAATTATGGTTTTCTCTGGGTATATGGCCAGTAGTGGGATTGCTGGGTCATATGGTAATTCTATTTTTAGTTTTTTAAGGAACCTCCATACTGTTCTCCATCGTGACTGTATCAATTTACATTCCCACAAATAGTGTAAGAGGGTTCCCTTTTCTCCACACCCTCTCCAGCATTTGTTGCTTGTAGATTTTCTGATGATGCCCATTCTAACTCGTGTGAGGCGATACCTCATTGTAGTTTTGGTTTATATTTCTCTAATAATTAGTGATGTTGAGCAGCTTTTCATGTGCTTCTTGGTCATCTGTATGTCTTCTTGGGACAAATGTCTATTTACGTCATCTGCCCATTTTTGGATTGGGTTGTTTGTTTTTTTACTGTTGAGCTGCATGAGCTGTTTATATACATTGGAGATTAATCCTTTGTCCATTGATTCGTTTGCAAATATTTTCTCCCATTGTGAGGGTTGTCTTTTCGTCTTGTTTGTAGTTTCCTTTGCTTTGCAAAAGCTTTTAGGTTTCATTTGCTCCCATATGTTTATTTTTTTGTATTCCATTACTCTAGGAGGTGGATCAAAAAAGATCTTGCTGTGATTTATGTCAAAGAGTATTCTTCCTATGTTTTCCTCTAAGAGTTTTATAGTGTCCGGTCTTACATTTTGGTCTCTAATCCATTTTGAGTTTATTTTTTGTGTATGGTGTTAGGGAGTGTTCTAATTTCATTCTTTTACATGTAGCTGTCCATTTTTCCCAGCACCACTTATTGAAGAGACTGTCTTTTCTCCTTTGTATACCCTTGCCTCCTTTGTCATAGATTAGTGGGCCATAGGTGTGTAGGTTTATCTCTGGGCTTTTTTTTTTCTTTTACATCTTTATTGGAGTATAATTGCTTTACAATTGTGTGTTAGTTTCTGCTGTATAAAAAAGTGAATCAGCTGTGCGTATACATATAACACCATATCCCCTCCCTCTTGCAACTCCCTCTCACTCCCTTATCCCACCCTTTTAGGTGGTCACAAAGCACAGAGCTGATCTCCCTGTGCTATGTGGCTGCTTCCCAGTAGCTATCAATTTTACATTTGGTAGTGTATATATGTCCATACCACTCTCTCACTTTGTCCCAGCTTACCCTTCCCTCTCCCCATGTCCTCAAGTCCTTTCTCTACGTCTGTGTCCTTAATCCTTTCCTGCCCCTAGGTTCTTCATAAACTTTTTTTTTAAGATTCCATATATATGTGTTAGCATACGGTATTTGTTTTTCTCTTTCTGACTTACTTCACTCTGTAGGACAGACTCTAGATCCATCCACCTCACTAAAAGTAACTCAATTTCGTTTCTTTTTATGGCTGAATAATGTTCCATTGTATATTTGTGCCACATCTTCCTTATCCATTTATCTGTTGATGGACACTTAGGTTGCTTCCATGTCCTGGCTATTGTAAATAGAGCTACAGTGAACATTGTGGTACATGACTCTTTTTGAATTATGGTTTTCTCAGGGTAAATGTCCAGGAGTGGGTTTGCTGGGTTGTATGGTAGTTCTATTTTTAGTTTTTAAGGAACCCCCATACCGTTCTCCCTAGTGGCTATATCAATTTACATTCCCACCAACAGTGCAAGAGGGTTCCCTTTGCTCCAATAAATGCCTCTCCAGCATTTATTGTTGGTAGATTTTTTGATGATGGCCATTCTGACTGGTGTGAGGTGATACCTCACTGTAGTTTTGATTTGCATTTCTCTAATGATTAGTGATGTTCAGCATCCTTTCATGTGTTTGTTGGCAACCTGTATATCTTCTTTGGAGAAATGTCTATTTAGGTCTTCTGCCCATTTTTGGATTGGGTTGTTTGGTTTTGTGATATTGAGCTACATGAGCTGCTTTTTGGAGATTAATCCTTTGCCATTTGCTTCATTTGAAAATATTTTCTCCCATTCTGATGGTTGTCTTTTCATCTTGCTTATGTTTTCCTTTGCTGTGCAAAAGAATTTATGTTTCATTCGGTCCCATTTTTTTATTTTTGTTTTTATTTCCATTTCTCTAGGAGGTGGGTCAAAAAGGATCTTGCTGTGATTTATGTCATAGACTGTTCTGCTTATGTTTTCCTCTAAGAGTTTTATAGTGGCTGGTCTTATATTTAGGTCTCTAATCCATTTTGAGTTTATTTTTGTGTATGGTGTTAGGGAGTGTACTAATTTCATTCTTTTACATGTAACTGTCCAGTTTTCCCAGCACCACTTGCTGAAGACACTGTCTTTTCTCCATTGTATACCCTTGCCTCCTTTGTCATAGATTAGTGAACCATAGGTACGTGGGTTTATCTCTGTGCTTTCTATCCTGTTCTATTGACCTATATTTCTGTTCTTGTGTCAGTACCATATTATCTTGATTACTGTAGCTTTGCAATATAGTCTGAAGTCTGGAAGTCTGATTCCTCCAGCTCTTTTTTTTTCCCCCCTCAAGACTGCTTTGGCTATCCAGGGTCTTTTGTGTCTCCCTACAAATTTTAAGATTTTTTTTTCTTGTTCTGTAGAAAATGCCAAAGGTATTTTGATCGGGATTGCATTGAATCTGTAGATTGCTTTGGGTAGTATAGTCATTTTCACAATATTGATTCTTCTAATCCGAGAACATGGTATATGTCTCCATCTGTTTATATCATCTTTGATTTCTTTCATCAGTGTCTTATAGTTTTCTGAGTACAGGTCTTTTACTTCCTTAGGTAGGTTTATTCCTAGGTATTTTATTCTTTGTGTTGCAGTGGTAATGGGATTGTTTCCTTAATTTCTCTTTCTGATCTTTCATTGTTAGTGTATAGGAATGCAAGCAATTTCTGTGCATTAATTTTGTATCCTGCAACTTTACCAAATTCATTGATTAGCTCCAGTGGTTTTCTGGTGGCATCTTTAGGATTCTCTATCTATGATATCATGTCATCTGCAAACAGTGACAATTTTACTTCTTCTTTTCCTTTTTGTATTCCTTTTATTTCTTTTTCTTCTCTGATTGCCATGGCTAGGACTTCCAAAACTATGTTGAATAGCAGTGGTGAGAGTGGACATCCTCGTCTTGTTCCTGATCTTAGAGGAAACGCTTTCAGTTTTTCACCATTGAGAATGTTGTTTGCTGTGGGTTTGTCATATATGGCCTTTATTATGTTGAGGTAGTTTCCCTCTATGCCCACACTCTGCAGAGTTTTTATCGTAAATGAGTGTTGAATTTTCTCAAAATCTTTTCCTTCATCTATTGAGATGATCATATGCTTTTATTCTACAATTTGTTAATATGGTGTATCACATTGATTTGTGTATATTGAAGAATCCTCGCATCCCTGGGATAAACCCCACTTGATCATGGTGTATGATCCTTTTCATGTGTTGTTCGATTCTGTTTGCTAGTATTTTGTTGAGGATTTTTACATCTATATTCATCAGTGATATTGGTCTATAATTTTCTTTCCTTGTAGTATCTCTGTCTGATTTTGGTATCAGGGTGATGGTGGTCTCATAGAATGAGTTTGGGAGTGTTCCTTCCGCTGCAATTGTTTTGAAGAATTTGAGAAGGTTGGGTGTTAGCTCTGCTCTAAATGTTTGATAGAATTCACCTGTGATGCCATCTGGTTCTGGACTTTTGTTTGTTGGAAGATTTTTAATCACAGTTTCAATTTCATTGCTTGTGATAGGTTTGTTCATATTTTCTATTTCTTCCTGGTTCAGTCTTAGAAGGTTATCCCTTTCTAAGAATTTGTCCATTTCTTCCAGATTGTCCATTTTATTGGCCTAGAGTTGCTTGTAGTAGTCTCTTAGGATGCTTTGTATTCCTGTGGTGTCTGTTATAACTTCTGCTTTTTCACTTCTAATTTTGTTGATTTGCGTCCTCTCCCTCTTTTTCTGGAGTCCGGCTAGAGGTTGATCATTTTTGCTTATCTTCTCAAAGAACCAGCTTTTAGTTTTATTGATCTTTGCTTTCGTTTTCTTTGTTTCTATTTCATTTATTTCTGCTCTGATCTTTATGATTTCTTTCCTTCTACTAACTTTGGGTTTTGTTCTTCTTTCTCTAGTTCCTCTAGGTGTAAGGTTAGATTGTTTATTTGAGATTTTTCTTGTTTCTTGAGGTAGGCTTGTATTGCTATAAACTTCCCTCTTAGAACTCCTTTTGCTGCATCCCATAGGTTTTGGATCATCGTGTTTTTGTTGTCATTTGTCTCTAGGTAGTTTTTGATTTCCTCTTTGATTTCTTCAGTGATCTCTTGGTTATTTAGTAACGTATTGTTTAGCCTCCATGTGTTTGTGTTTTTTACGGTTTTTTCCGTGTAATTGATTTCTAATCTCATAGCATTGTGGTCGGAACAGCTGCTTGATATGATTTCAGTTTTCTTAAATTTACTGAGGCTTTATCTGTGACCCAAGATGTGATCTATCCTGGAGAATGTTCCGTGTGCAGTTGAGAAGAACGTGTAATCTGCTGTTTTTGGATGGAATGTCCTATAAATATCAATTAACTCTATCTGGTCTATTGTGTCATTTAAAGCTTGTGTTTCCTTATTAATTTTCTGTCTGGCTGATCTCCACTGGTGTAAGTGAGCTGTTAAAGTCCCCCGCTATTATTGTGTTACTGTCGATTTCCTCTTTTATAGCTGTTAGCAGTTGCCTTATACATTGAGCTGCTCCTATTTTGGGTACATATATATTTATAGTTGTTATATCTTCTTCTTGGATTGATCCCCTGACCATTATGTAGTGCCTTTCCTTGTCTCTTGTAACATTCTTTATTTTAAAGTCTATTTTATCTGATATGAGTATTGCTACTCCAGCTTTCTTTTGATTTTCATTTGCATAGAATATATTTTTCCATCGCCTCACTTTGAGTCTGTATGTGTCCCTAGGTCTGAAATGGATCTCTTGTAGACAGCATATATATGGGTCTTGTTTTTGTATCCATTCAGCGAGCCTGTGTCTTTTGGTTGGAACATGTAGTGCATTCACGTTTAAGGTAATTATCGATATGTATGTTCCTACTACTATTTTCTTAATTGTTATGGGTTTGTCTTGGTGGGTCCTTTTCTTCTCTTGTGTTTCCCACTTAGAGAAGTTCCTTTAGCATTTGGTGTAGAGCTGGTTTCATGGTGCTGAATTCTCTTAGCTTTTGCTTGTCTGTAAGGCTTTTGATTTCTCCATCAAATCTGAATGAGCTCTTTGCAGGGTGGAGTACTCTTGGTTGTAGGTTCTTCCCTTTCATCACTTTAAATTTATCATGCCACTTCCTTCTGGCTTGTAGATTTTCTGCTGAGAAATCAGTTGTTATCCTTATGGGAGTTCCCTTGTATGTTATTTGTCATTTTTCCCTTGCTGCTTTCAATCATTTTTCTTTGTCGTTAATTTTTGTCAATTTGATTACTATGTGTCTTGTCATTTTTCTCCTTTGGTTTATCCTGCCTGGGACACTCTGTGCTTCTGGACTTGGGTGGCTATTTCTTTTCCCATGCTAGGGAAGTTTTTGACCATTATCTCTTTAAATATATTCTCGGGTCCTTTCTCTCTCTCTTCTCCTTCTGGGACCCCTATAATGCGAATGTTGTTGCGTTTAATGTTGTCCCAGAGGACTCTTGGGGTGTCTTCGTTTATTTTCATTCTTTTTCTTTATTCTGTTCCATGGCAGTGATTTCCACCTTTCTGTCTTCCAGGTCACTTATCCGTTCTTCTGCCACAGTTATTCTGCTACTGATTCCTTCTAGTGTATTTTTCATTTCAGTTATTCCATTGTTCACCTCTGTTTGTTTGTTCTTTAATTCTTCTAGGTGTTTGTTCCTTAATTCTTCTAGGTCTTTGTTAAACATTTCTTGCATCTTCTCGATCTTTGCCTCCTTTCTTTTTCCAAGGTCTTGGCTCAACTTCACTATCATTATTCTGAATTTTTTTTCTGGAAGGTTCCCTATCTCCACCTCATTTTGTTTTTTTTTTCTGGGGTTTTATCTTGTTCCTTGATCTGGTATAAAGTCCTCTGCCTTTTCATTTTGTCTATCTTTCTGTGAATGTGGTTTTCCTTCCACAGGCTGCAGAATTGTAGTTCTTCTTGCTTCTGCTGTCTGCTCTCCGGTGGATGAGTCTATCTTAGAGGCTTGTGCAAGCTTCCTGATGGGAAGGACTGGTGGTGGGTAGAGCTGGGTGTTGCTTTGGTGGGCAGAGCTTTAATCTGCTTGTCTACGGATTAAATAAAACTTTAATAAAAAGTTTAATCCGCTTGTCTGCTGATGCATGGGGCTGGGTTCCCTCCATGTTGGTTGTTTGGCCTGAGGCGACCCAGCCCTGGAGCCTACCTTGCTCTTGGTGGGGCTAATGGCGGACTCTGGGAGGGCTCACACCGAGGAGTATTTCCCAGAACTTCTGCTGCCAGTGTCGTTGTCCTCACGGTGAGCCACAGCCACAGCCACCACCTGCCTCTGCAGGAGACCCTCTAAAAGTAGCAGGTAGTTCTGGTCATTCTCCTACAGGGTCACTGCTCCTTCCCCTGGGTCCTGATGTGCACACTACTTTGTGTGTGCCCTCCAAGAGTGGAGTATCTGAGTGGAGTTGAGACTCTGAGACTCTGTGTGGAGTTGCACAGACTCTGGGTCCTGTGAAGCTTCGATGTTTTGTGATTCTAGAAATCCTATAGGAGACGGTCCACAGCAGGTGACGCTAATGTTGTCAGTAGAGGTGTTGAAGCCAAAGATCTGCAGTTCCAACTAGAGGTGCCGATGTACATACAGGACAAAATCATCTCGTGTGAATGTAGTTCAGGCATGTTTAAGATGAATGCAGTCATGTTAATGTCTACCATATTCTATCTTGAGCCTCTCCTCAGGGACCCCCTCCTCAGTTCCTGAGGCTCCTGTAAGTCATGTACAGGGGACTGGAGAGTGGGCTCCGTCCAGTCTGAGCCCTGAGTTACCCTGTGTGTATCTTAGGATACTTTGTATTTCTGTGGTGTCCGTTGTAACATCATCTCTTTCATTTCAGATTTATTTGGGCCCTCTCTTTTTAAAAAAAACATACTACTGTTGTCTTTTATTCTTTACAGAAGTTTAATAAGTGTTTGATCTACTATCCTTACCCTATGTATACTTTTTGCAGTGAGATTTTTACTTTTCTTTGTTTCCTTGTTACTATCAATAATTAGTGAGACTTCTTTTAAGCTACCTTCAACATTGCTTATAAAGCTGCTTTATTAGTGATGACAGAGCCTTAATGGAAGTCATGTTCTGGTTGTAAATTAGAATGCAATGTGCCAGCAAATAGCCCCTTAAGTTTATGTCTCATTACTTCTTGTTCTTTTTTTAATTTAATTTTTATTTTTTGTCAGAGCAAATTTAATTAAAATGTTTTGTTTCTTCTAGGTGTGAAAGATGTGGTTCTTTTAAACATATACATATATCTATTCTTCTTTGGATCATTTTCCCATGTAGGTTATGACACGATGTTGAGTAGTCTTGTCTTGGTATTACGTAGGTCTTTGGTGATTACATATTTCACATGTGTTTCTATATCTATCTTAACCCCAATATCCTAATGTATCCAATCCTCACACCTTTCCATTTGGTGAACCATAAGTTTGTTTAATGAATCTGTGATTGCATTTCTCTGTGGAAATATCTTCATTGGTATCAATTTTTAGCTAAGACCTATAAGTGATATTATAGGATATGTGTCTTTTGCTTTCTGACTTAGTACAATTTGCCTGATTACCTCAAGAATCATACATGGTGCTGCAAATGGCATTGTTTCATTTTTTTCCCTGGCTAATATTCCATCTGTACGTGTACCAGTTCTTCTTTGGCCACGCACCTCTTGATGGACTTTCTGGTTGCCTCCATGTCTTGGCTATTGTAATACTACTGCAATGCACATTTGCTTGCCTGTGTCTTTCCAGTTATATCTTCTTATGTTATAGGCCAAGGAGTGGGCTTGCTGTATCATATGGTAGCTCAGTGTGTATGTTTTAAAGGCACCACCATTCAGTTCTCATTAGTGGCTCTTTCCAGGTTACGTCCCACTTAAAATTGAGGGTATGCATTTCTCCAAAACACCTTCAATATTTATTGTTTGTAGTTTTCTTGCTGATGGTTATTCTAACAGGTGCGAGCTGATACCTATCTGTGGTTGAATTTGCATGTGTCCCATAATCTGTTGAAATTGAGCTTTAAAGCATGCCCTTTTTATTTATCAAACTGTGATTACAGCTTAGTTCTTCAAAGTGTTTTCTTAAAGTAAGTGTCACATTTTGAAAATTTTTGGCCATTACCTCCCTCAAGACATTTTGAGGGCACGTTTCATTTACAGCCCTGAAGTACTTGTTCATATGAAGTGACCATTAGCACAGGTTTTAAAGCTGCTTTTGCAGGTAACGGCCAGAGGGTGGCAGCCTTTCTACGTTCCCAATCTGGTATATAGGGAAAGAGACCTTCAGCCCCAAGAGTGTCCAGCTTTATTTCTCATCCAGCTGTGGGTCTAGATATGGTCACACCAGGTTGCATCACAGCCCCGGAACGAATTATGTAAAAATTTCTCCCTCTATCACTGTCTTTGTTCTTTGGGATTTTAAAGTAATTTATTTTTATAATGGGGTTTACCTGATTTTCACTGCTGTGTTTATGTCCCTTTACACCCACTTGATTCACTTACAGAGAGAAATCAATACATAGGTTTTAAGATTTTTACTAGTCAGATATATTCTTGTTCGTTGAATAGGGGGTGTTGCATCCACTTCACTGAGCAAGGAGTAGGTCTTGTCTATTACATATTGGGTTTATGGATCGGTGTTTGAGCTAATATGAAACCCTTGTTTTATGCATCACCCCACCTCACCTTTCCCGTTAAGCAGCCATAGTGTGTTTTCTGCATGTGTGACTCTGTTCTGTTTTGTAATTCAGTTCAAGTGTAACGGTTTTTACATTCCCTCTACAAGTGATATCTTATGATAAGTGTCTTTTTCTGTGTGACTTATTTCACTTAGAATCGTCGAACATAAATCCACTCATCATGCTGCTAATAGCCTTATGACATTGATTTCATGGCTGAGTGATATTCCATTGTACATAAGGACCACAACATCGTTATCCATTTTCCTATTTCCTGGGATATTTAAGGTGTAATGAAGAGGAGGTTCTTGTCAACAGAGCAGCCCTAAACTTTGGTGTGCCTGTGTCTTGCTGATTTTTAGTTTTCCCAATTTATACGCCCATGAGTGGAAGTGACCTATGCTCTCTAAGCTGTGTTTTTTAGCTGTTTCAGGACACACCGTACACTTCTCCAGAGTGGCTGTTGGCAATTTACATCCCGCCCATCAGTGTAGCAAGGCTCCCATTTCTCCATGGCCTGTCCTGCATTTCTGGTTTTGACACTTTTTTCAGCATGGCCCTTTTGACCGATGGGAAGCGAGACTTCTTTGTAGCGCTGATTTGCCTTTCCAGGTTGCTTGGTTGGCCAAAAAGGGCGTATGCGTTTTTTCCTGAATATATTCAGGAAAAAACGCATACGCCCTTTTTGGCCAAGGGTATCATTGTCAACGTTTTGCCGCTTTTCATCTGCTTTAAAGGCGATTCGAAACTACCTCCTTAAGTCTGTTTCTGAAATTCTGCCTTGCTTTCAAATCCTCTTCGTTGCCTTCCCTCAATATATTTGTGGACGAGAGTTATCATTGATAACTCTGCAGGTTTGTGAATTGCAGTGCCCCTGAGCTCCATTTTTCAACTCGCTTTTTTGGGAGTTGGCCACAAAAGCGCAGGATTGCTTCAGGCCCTGTTCTACTTCCGGGGGGCAGGTTGAGCCTGTGGTTAATTCTTCTTTCTGAAGGGAAAATAGAGTGACCTGTGCTTCTCCCAACACCTAGATCTAGTCTCTCATTGGTTCCCCCTCTTCCCGTTCATTCTCAGTACAAATTGCAACCTGTACGGAACAGGAGGTTAAAGGTGCTGATGCTCCAAGTAGGGAGATTGCTAGGAAAGTGGCTGGAATGGCGAACCCGAGCACAAGGAGATGAGAAATGAGGTGCATTTTAGAAACCTTTCCCGATCACATGGTGTACCATCTTCTGGGTTTCTCATGCATGTTTTTGATGTAGGAAGATGCCCTTGGACCTGGAGATTTGGGACCCATGGGATGGGTGTCACGCAGTATTACTTTAAAGGGTCTGCGTTTGCTCATCCAACCTCACCAAACCTCTCAGCCGCAAGAGTGTCCACCCTTATGTCTCACCCAGCTGTGGGTCTAGATATGGTCGATCCAGGTTGCATCACAGCCCCTGAACGAATTGTGTAAGAATTTCTCTCTCTTTCACTGTCTTTGTATCATGGGTTTTTAAAACTAATTTATTTTTATAATGGGGTTTAGCTGCTTTTGACTACGGTGTTTATGCGGCTTTACACCCACTTAACACACTAACAGAGAGATATCAATACATAGGTTTTAAGATTATTACTAATCAAATATATTCTTTTGCGGTGAATAGGGTGTGTTGAGTCCTGTTCTCTGAGCAAGGAGTAGGTCTTGTCTATTACGTATTGGGTTTATGGAAAGGTATCTCAGATAATTTGAAAACCTTGTTTTATGCATCACCCCACGTCACCTTTCCCATTAAGCAGCCATAGTGTGTTTTCTAAACGTGTGACTCTGTTCTGCTTTGTAATTCAGTTCAAGTGTAGCGGTTTTTACATTCCCTCTATAAGTGATAGCTTATGATAAGTGTCCTTTTCTGTGTGACTTATTTCACTTAGAATCGTCGTACCTAAATCCACTCATCATGCTGCTTCTAGCCTTATGACATTGATTTCATGGCTGAGTGATATTCCATTGTACATAAGGACCACAACTTCTTTATCCATTTTTCTCTTTCCTGGGATATTTAAGGTGGAATGAAGTGGAGGTCCTTGTCAACAGAGCAGCCCTAAACTTTGGGGTGCTTGTGTCTTGCTGATTTTTAATTTTCCCAATTTATACCCCCATGAGTGGAAGTGCCCTATGCTCTCTAAGCTGTGTTTTTTAAATGTTTCAGGACACACCGTACACTTCTGCAGAGTGGCTGTTGGCAATTTACATTCCGCCCATCAGTGTAGCAAGGCTCCCATTTCTCCATGGCCTGTCCTGCATTTCTGGTTTTGACACTTTTTTCAGCATGGCCCTTTTGACCGAAGGGAAGCGAGTCTTCTTTGTTGCGCTGATTTGCCTTTCCAGGTTGCTTGGTTGGCCAAAAAGGGCGTATGCGTTTTTTCCTGAATATATTCAGGAAAAAACGCATACGCCCTTTTTTGGCCTAGGGCATCATTGTCAACGTTTTTCCGCTTTTCATGTGCTTTAAAGGTGATCCGAATCTACCTCCTGAAATCTGTTTCCTGCAATTCTGCCTTGATTTCAAATCCTCTTCTTTGCCTTCCCTCAATATATTTGTGGACGAGACTTATCATTTATAACTCTGCAGGTTTGTGAATTGCAGTGCCCTGAACCTCCATTTTACAACTCGTGTATTTGGGAGCTGGCCACAAAAGCGCAGGATGGCTTTAGGCTCTGTTCTGGTTCCGGGGGACAGGTTGAGCCTGTGGTTAATTCTTCTTCCTGATGGGAAAGTAGAGTGACCTGTGCCTGTCCCAACACCAAGAGCTAGGCTCTCATTGGTTCCCCGTCTTCCCGTTCATCCTCAGGACAAATTGAAAGCCTGTACGGAACAGGAGGTTAAAGGTGCTGATGCTCCAAGTAGGGAGATTGCTAGTAAGGCGGCTGGAATGGCGAACCCGGGCACAAGGAGATGAGAAATGAGGTGCGTTTTAGAAACCTTTCCCCATCACATGGTGTACCATCTTCTGGGTTTCTCATGCATGTTTTCGATGTAGGAAGATGCCCTTGAACCTGGAGATTTGGGACCCATACGATGGGTACCACGCAGTATTACTTTAAAGGGTCTGCGTTTGCTCACCCAACCTCACCAAACGTCTCAGCCCCAAAAGTGTCCACCCTTATGTCTCATCCAGCTCTGGTTCTAGTTATGGTCAATCCAGGTTGCATCACAGCCCCTGAACGCATTGTGTAAGAATTTCTCTCTCTTTCACTGTCTTTCTTTCATGGGTTTTTCGAAGTAATTTATTTTTATAATGGGGTTTAGCTGCTTTTCACTGCTGTGTTTATGCCCCTTTACACCCACTTGATTCACTTACAGAGAGAAATCAATACATAGGTTTTAAGATTTTTACTAGTCAGATATATTCTTGTTCGTTGAATAGGGGGTGTTGCATCCACTTCACTGAGCAAGGAGTAGGTCTTGTCTATTACATATTGGGTTTATGGATCGGTGTTTGAGCTAATATGAAACCCTTGTTTTATGCATCACCCCACCTCACCTTTCCCGTTAAGCAGCCATAGTGTGTTTTCTAAATGTGTGACTCTGTTCTGTTTTGTAATTCAGTTCAAGTGTAACGGTTTTTACATTCCCTCTACAAGTGATATCTTATGATAAGTGTCTTTTTCTGTGTGACTTATTTCACTTAGAATCGTCGAACATAAATCCACTCATCATGCTGCTAATAGCCTTATGACATTGATTTCATGGCTGAGTGATATTCCATTGTACATAAGGACCACAACATCGTTATCCATTTTCCTATTTCCTGGGATATTTAAGGTGTAATGAAGAGGAGGTTCTTGTCAACAGAGCAGCCCTAAACTTTGGTGTGCCTGTGTCTTGCTGATTTTTAGTTTTCCCAATTTATACGCCCATGAGTGGAAGTGACCTATGCTCTCTAAGCTGTGTTTTTTAGATGTTTCAGGACACACCGTACACTTCTCCAGAGTGGCTGTTGGCAATTTACATCCCGCCCATCAGTGTAGCAAGGCTCCCATTTCTCCATGGCCTGTCCTGCATTTCTGGTTTTGACACTTTTTTCAGCATGGCCCTTTTGACCGATGGGAAGCGAGACTTCTTTGTAGCGCTGATTTGCCTTTCCAGGTTGCTTGGTTGGCCAAAAAGGGCGTATGCGTTTTTTCCTGAATATATTCAGGAAAAAACGCATACGCCCTTTTTGGCCAAGGGTATCATTGTCAACGTTTTGCCGCTTTTCATCTGCTTTAAAGGCGATTCGAAACTACCTCCTTAAGTCTGTTTCTGAAATTCTGCCTTGCTTTCAAATCCTCTTCGTTGCCTTCCCTCAATATATTTGTGGACGAGAGTTATCATTGATAACTCTGCAGGTTTGTGAATTGCAGTGCCCCTGAGCTCCATTTTTCAACTCGCTTTTTTGGGAGTTGGCCACAAAAGCGCAGGATTGCTTCAGGCCCTGTTCTACTTCCGGGGGGCAGGTTGAGCCTGTGGTTAATTCTTCTTTCTGAAGGGAAAATAGAGTGACCTGTGCTTCTCCCAACACCTAGATCTAGTCTCTCATTGGTTCCCCCTCTTCCCGTTCATTCTCAGTACAAATTGCAACCTGTACGGAACAGGAGGTTAAAGGTGCTGATGCTCCAAGTAGGGAGATTGCTAGGAAAGTGGCTGGAATGGCGAACCCGAGCACAAGGAGATGAGAAATGAGGTGCATTTTAGAAACCTTTCCCGATCACATGGTGTACCATCTTCTGGGTTTCTCATGCATGTTTTTGATGTAGGAAGATGCCCTTGGACCTGGAGATTTGGGACCCATGGGATGGGTGTCACGCAGTATTACTTTAAAGGGTCTGCGTTTGCTCATCCAACCTCACCAAACCTCTCAGCCGCAAGAGTGTCCACCCTTATGTCTCACCCAGCTGTGGGTCTAGATATGGTCGATCCAGGTTGCATCACAGCCCCTGAACGAATTGTGTAAGAATTTCTCTCTCTTTCACTGTCTTTGTATCATGGGTTTTTAAAACTAATTTATTTTTATAATGGGGTTTAGCTGCTTTTGACTACGGTGTTTATGCGGCTTTACACCCACTTAACACACTAACAGAGAGATATCAATACATAGGTTTTAAGATTATTACTAATCAAATATATTCTTTTGCGGTGAATAGGGTGTGTTGAGTCCTGTTCTCTGAGCAAGGAGTAGGTCTTGTCTATTACGTATTGGGTTTATGGAAAGGTATCTCAGATAATTTGAAAACCTTGTTTTATGCATCACCCCACGTCACCTTTCCCATTAAGCAGCCATAGTGTGTTTTCTAAACGTGTGACTCTGTTCTGCTTTGTAATTCAGTTCAAGTGTAGCGGTTTTTACATTCCCTCTATAAGTGATAGCTTATGATAAGTGTCCTTTTCTGTGTGACTTATTTCACTTAGAATCGTCGTACCTAAATCCACTCATCATGCTGCTTCTAGCCTTATGACATTGATTTCATGGCTGAGTGATATTCCATTGTACATAAGGACCACAACTTCTTTATCCATTTTTCTCTTTCCTGGGATATTTAAGGTGGAATGAAGTGGAGGTCCTTGTCAACAGAGCAGCCCTAAACTTTGGGGTGCTTGTGTCTTGCTGATTTTTAATTTTCCCAATTTATACCCCCATGAGTGGAAGTGCCCTATGCTCTCTAAGCTGTGTTTTTTAAATGTTTCAGGACACACCGTACACTTCTGCAGAGTGGCTGTTGGCAATTTACATTCCGCCCATCAGTGTAGCAAGGCTCCCATTTCTCCATGGCCTGTCCTGCATTTCTGGTTTTGACACTTTTTTCAGCATGGCCCTTTTGACCGAAGGGAAGCGAGTCTTCTTTGTTGCGCTGATTTGCCTTTCCAGGTTGCTTGGTTGGCCAAAAAGGGCGTATGCGTTTTTTCCTGAATATATTCAGGAAAAAACGCATACGCCCTTTTTTGGCCTAGGGCATCATTGTCAACGTTTTTCCGCTTTTCATGTGCTTTAAAGGTGATCCGAATCTACCTCCTGAAATCTGTTTCCTGCAATTCTGCCTTGATTTCAAATCCTCTTCTTTGCCTTCCCTCAATATATTTGTGGACGAGACTTATCATTTATAACTCTGCAGGTTTGTGAATTGCAGTGCCCTGAACCTCCATTTTACAACTCGTGTATTTGGGAGCTGGCCACAAAAGCGCAGGATGGCTTTAGGCTCTGTTCTGGTTCCGGGGGACAGGTTGAGCCTGTGGTTAATTCTTCTTCCTGATGGGAAAGTAGAGTGACCTGTGCCTGTCCCAACACCAAGAGCTAGGCTCTCATTGGTTCCCCGTCTTCCCGTTCATCCTCAGGACAAATTGAAAGCCTGTACGGAACAGGAGGTTAAAGGTGCTGATGCTCCAAGTAGGGAGATTGCTAGTAAGGCGGCTGGAATGGCGAACCCGGGCACAAGGAGATGAGAAATGAGGTGCGTTTTAGAAACCTTTCCCCATCACATGGTGTACCATCTTCTGGGTTTCTCATGCATGTTTTCGATGTAGGAAGATGCCCTTGAACCTGGAGATTTGGGACCCATACGATGGGTACCACGCAGTATTACTTTAAAGGGTCTGCGTTTGCTCACCCAACCTCACCAAACGTCTCAGCCCCAAAAGTGTCCACCCTTATGTCTCATCCAGCTCTGGTTCTAGTTATGGTCAATCCAGGTTGCATCACAGCCCCTGAACGCATTGTGTAAGAATTTCTCTCTCTTTCACTGTCTTTCTTTCATGGGTTTTTCGAAGTAATTTATTTTTATAATGGGGTTTAGCTGCTTTTCACTGCTGTGTTTATGCCCCTTTACACCCACTTGATTCACTTACAGAGAGAAATCAATACATAGGTTTTAAGATTTTTACTAGTCAGATATATTCTTGTTCGTTGAATAGGGGGTGTTGCATCCACTTCACTGAGCAAGGAGTAGGTCTTGTCTATTACATATTGGGTTTATGGATCGGTGTTTGAGCTAATATGAAACCCTTGTTTTATGCATCACCCCACCTCACCTTTCCCGTTAAGCAGCCATAGTGTGTTTTCTAAATGTGTGACTCTGTTCTGTTTTGTAATTCAGTTCAAGTGTAACGGTTTTTACATTCCCTCTACAAGTGATATCTTATGATAAGTGTCTTTTTCTGTGTGACTTATTTCACTTAGAATCGTCGAACATAAATCCACTCATCATGCTGCTAATAGCCTTATGACATTGATTTCATGGCTGAGTGATATTCCATTGTACATAAGGACCACAACATCGTTATCCATTTTCCTATTTCCTGGGATATTTAAGGTGTAATGAAGAGGAGGTTCTTGTCAACAGAGCAGCCCTAAACTTTGGTGTGCCTGTGTCTTGCTGATTTTTAGTTTTCCCAATTTATACGCCCATGAGTGGAAGTGACCTATGCTCTCTAAGCTGTGTTTTTTAGATGTTTCAGGACACACCGTACACTTCTCCAGAGTGGCTGTTGGCAATTTACATCCCGCCCATCAGTGTAGCAAGGCTCCCATTTCTCCATGGCCTGTCCTGCATTTCTGGTTTTGACACTTTTTTCAGCATGGCCCTTTTGACCGATGGGAAGCGAGACTTCTTTGTAGCGCTGATTTGCCTTTCCAGGTTGCTTGGTTGGCCAAAAAGGGCGTATGCGTTTTTTCCTGAATATATTCAGGAAAAAACGCATACGCCCTTTTTGGCCAAGGGTATCATTGTCAACGTTTTGCCGCTTTTCATCTGCTTTAAAGGCGATTCGAAACTACCTCCTTAAGTCTGTTTCTGAAATTCTGCCTTGCTTTCAAATCCTCTTCGTTGCCTTCCCTCAATATATTTGTGGACGAGAGTTATCATTGATAACTCTGCAGGTTTGTGAATTGCAGTGCCCCTGAGCTCCATTTTTCAACTCGCTTTTTTGGGAGTTGGCCACAAAAGCGCAGGATTGCTTCAGGCCCTGTTCTACTTCCGGGGGGCAGGTTGAGCCTGTGGTTAATTCTTCTTTCTGAAGGGAAAATAGAGTGACCTGTGCTTCTCCCAACACCTAGATCTAGTCTCTCATTGGTTCCCCCTCTTCCCGTTCATTCTCAGTACAAATTGCAACCTGTACGGAACAGGAGGTTAAAGGTGCTGATGCTCCAAGTAGGGAGATTGCTAGGAAAGTGGCTGGAATGGCGAACCCGAGCACAAGGAGATGAGAAATGAGGTGCATTTTAGAAACCTTTCCCGATCACATGGTGTACCATCTTCTGGGTTTCTCATGCATGTTTTTGATGTAGGAAGATGCCCTTGGACCTGGAGATTTGGGACCCATGGGATGGGTGTCACGCAGTATTACTTTAAAGGGTCTGCGTTTGCTCATCCAACCTCACCAAACCTCTCAGCCGCAAGAGTGTCCACCCTTATGTCTCACCCAGCTGTGGGTCTAGATATGGTCGATCCAGGTTGCATCACAGCCCCTGAACGAATTGTGTAAGAATTTCTCTCTCTTTCACTGTCTTTGTATCATGGGTTTTTAAAACTAATTTATTTTTATAATGGGGTTTAGCTGCTTTTGACTACGGTGTTTATGCGGCTTTACACCCACTTAACACACTAACAGAGAGATATCAATACATAGGTTTTAAGATTATTACTAATCAAATATATTCTTTTGCGGTGAATAGGGTGTGTTGAGTCCTGTTCTCTGAGCAAGGAGTAGGTCTTGTCTATTACGTATTGGGTTTATGGAAAGGTATCTCAGATAATTTGAAAACCTTGTTTTATGCATCACCCCACGTCACCTTTCCCATTAAGCAGCCATAGTGTGTTTTCTAAACGTGTGACTCTGTTCTGCTTTGTAATTCAGTTCAAGTGTAGCGGTTTTTACATTCCCTCTATAAGTGATAGCTTATGATAAGTGTCCTTTTCTGTGTGACTTATTTCACTTAGAATCGTCGTACCTAAATCCACTCATCATGCTGCTTCTAGCCTTATGACATTGATTTCATGGCTGAGTGATATTCCATTGTACATAAGGACCACAACTTCTTTATCCATTTTTCTCTTTCCTGGGATATTTAAGGTGGAATGAAGTGGAGGTCCTTGTCAACAGAGCAGCCCTAAACTTTGGGGTGCTTGTGTCTTGCTGATTTTTAATTTTCCCAATTTATACCCCCATGAGTGGAAGTGCCCTATGCTCTCTAAGCTGTGTTTTTTAAATGTTTCAGGACACACCGTACACTTCTGCAGAGTGGCTGTTGGCAATTTACATTCCGCCCATCAGTGTAGCAAGGCTCCCATTTCTCCATGGCCTGTCCTGCATTTCTGGTTTTGACACTTTTTTCAGCATGGCCCTTTTGACCGAAGGGAAGCGAGTCTTCTTTGTTGCGCTGATTTGCCTTTCCAGGTTGCTTGGTTGGCCAAAAAGGGCGTATGCGTTTTTTCCTGAATATATTCAGGAAAAAACGCATACGCCCTTTTTTGGCCTAGGGCATCATTGTCAACGTTTTTCCGCTTTTCATGTGCTTTAAAGGTGATCCGAATCTACCTCCTGAAATCTGTTTCCTGCAATTCTGCCTTGATTTCAAATCCTCTTCTTTGCCTTCCCTCAATATATTTGTGGACGAGACTTATCATTTATAACTCTGCAGGTTTGTGAATTGCAGTGCCCTGAACCTCCATTTTACAACTCGTGTATTTGGGAGCTGGCCACAAAAGCGCAGGATGGCTTTAGGCTCTGTTCTGGTTCCGGGGGACAGGTTGAGCCTGTGGTTAATTCTTCTTCCTGATGGGAAAGTAGAGTGACCTGTGCCTGTCCCAACACCAAGAGCTAGGCTCTCATTGGTTCCCCGTCTTCCCGTTCATCCTCAGGACAAATTGAAAGCCTGTACGGAACAGGAGGTTAAAGGTGCTGATGCTCCAAGTAGGGAGATTGCTAGTAAGGCGGCTGGAATGGCGAACCCGGGCACAAGGAGATGAGAAATGAGGTGCGTTTTAGAAACCTTTCCCCATCACATGGTGTACCATCTTCTGGGTTTCTCATGCATCTTTTCGATGTAGGAAGATGCCCTTGAACCTGGAGATTTGGGACCCATACGATGGGTACCACGCAGTATTACTTTAAAGGGTCTGCGTTTGCTCACCCAACCTCACCAAACGTCTCAGCCCCAAAAGTGTCCACCCTTATGTCTCATCCAGCTCTGGTTCTAGTTATGGTCAATCCAGGTTGCATCACAGCCCCTGAACGCATTGTGTAAGAATTTCTCTCTCTTTCACTGTCTTTCTTTCATGGGTTTTTCGAAGTAATTTATTTTTATAATGGGGTTTAGCTGCTTTTCACTGCTGTGTTTATGCCCCTTTACACCCACTTGATTCACTTACAGAGAGAAATCAATACATAGGTTTTAAGATTTTTACTAGTCAGATATATTCTTGTTCGTTGAATAGGGGGTGTTGCATCCACTTCACTGAGCAAGGAGTAGGTCTTGTCTATTACATATTGGGTTTATGGATCGGTGTTTGAGCTAATATGAAACCCTTGTTTTATGCATCACCCCACCTCACCTTTCCCGTTAAGCAGCCATAGTGTGTTTTCTAAATGTGTGACTCTGTTCTGTTTTGTAATTCAGTTCAAGTGTAACGGTTTTTACATTCCCTCTACAAGTGATATCTTATGATAAGTGTCTTTTTCTGTGTGACTTATTTCACTTAGAATCGTCGAACATAAATCCACTCATCATGCTGCTAATAGCCTTATGACATTGATTTCATGGCTGAGTGATATTCCATTGTACATAAGGACCACAACATCGTTATCCATTTTCCTATTTCCTGGGATATTTAAGGTGTAATGAAGAGGAGGTTCTTGTCAACAGAGCAGCCCTAAACTTTGGTGTGCCTGTGTCTTGCTGATTTTTAGTTTTCCCAATTTATACGCCCATGAGTGGAAGTGACCTATGCTCTCTAAGCTGTGTTTTTTAGATGTTTCAGGACACACCGTACACTTCTCCAGAGTGGCTGTTGGCAATTTACATCCCGCCCATCAGTGTAGCAAGGCTCCCATTTCTCCATGGCCTGTCCTGCATTTCTGGTTTTGACACTTTTTTCAGCATGGCCCTTTTGACCGATGGGAAGCGAGACTTCTTTGTAGCGCTGATTTGCCTTTCCAGGTTGCTTGGTTGGCCAAAAAGGGCGTATGCGTTTTTTCCTGAATATATTCAGGAAAAAACGCATACGCCCTTTTTGGCCAAGGGTATCATTGTCAACGTTTTGCCGCTTTTCATCTGCTTTAAAGGCGATTCGAAACTACCTCCTTAAGTCTGTTTCTGAAATTCTGCCTTGCTTTCAAATCCTCTTCGTTGCCTTCCCTCAATATATTTGTGGACGAGAGTTATCATTGATAACTCTGCAGGTTTGTGAATTGCAGTGCCCCTGAGCTCCATTTTTCAACTCGCTTTTTTGGGAGTTGGCCACAAAAGCGCAGGATTGCTTCAGGCCCTGTTCTACTTCCGGGGGGCAGGTTGAGCCTGTGGTTAATTCTTCTTTCTGAAGGGAAAATAGAGTGACCTGTGCTTCTCCCAACACCTAGATCTAGTCTCTCATTGGTTCCCCCTCTTCCCGTTCATTCTCAGTACAAATTGCAACCTGTACGGAACAGGAGGTTAAAGGTGCTGATGCTCCAAGTAGGGAGATTGCTAGGAAAGTGGCTGGAATGGCGAACCCGAGCACAAGGAGATGAGAAATGAGGTGCATTTTAGAAACCTTTCCCGATCACATGGTGTACCATCTTCTGGGTTTCTCATGCATGTTTTTGATGTAGGAAGATGCCCTTGGACCTGGAGATTTGGGACCCATGGGATGGGTGTCACGCAGTATTACTTTAAAGGGTCTGCGTTTGCTCATCCAACCTCACCAAACCTCTCAGCCGCAAGAGTGTCCACCCTTATGTCTCACCCAGCTGTGGGTCTAGATATGGTCGATCCAGGTTGCATCACAGCCCCTGAACGAATTGTGTAAGAATTTCTCTCTCTTTCACTGTCTTTGTATCATGGGTTTTTAAAACTAATTTATTTTTATAATGGGGTTTAGCTGCTTTTGACTACGGTGTTTATGCGGCTTTACACCCACTTAACACACTAACAGAGAGATATCAATACATAGGTTTTAAGATTATTACTAATCAAATATATTCTTTTGCGGTGAATAGGGTGTGTTGAGTCCTGTTCTCTGAGCAAGGAGTAGGTCTTGTCTATTACGTATTGGGTTTATGGAAAGGTATCTCAGATAATTTGAAAACCTTGTTTTATGCATCACCCCACGTCACCTTTCCCATTAAGCAGCCATAGTGTGTTTTCTAAACGTGTGACTCTGTTCTGCTTTGTAATTCAGTTCAAGTGTAGCGGTTTTTACATTCCCTCTATAAGTGATAGCTTATGATAAGTGTCCTTTTCTGTGTGACTTATTTCACTTAGAATCGTCGTACCTAAATCCACTCATCATGCTGCTTCTAGCCTTATGACATTGATTTCATGGCTGAGTGATATTCCATTGTACATAAGGACCACAACTTCTTTATCCATTTTTCTCTTTCCTGGGATATTTAAGGTGGAATGAAGTGGAGGTCCTTGTCAACAGAGCAGCCCTAAACTTTGGGGTGCTTGTGTCTTGCTGATTTTTAATTTTCCCAATTTATACCCCCATGAGTGGAAGTGCCCTATGCTCTCTAAGCTGTGTTTTTTAAATGTTTCAGGACACACCGTACACTTCTGCAGAGTGGCTGTTGGCAATTTACATTCCGCCCATCAGTGTAGCAAGGCTCCCATTTCTCCATGGCCTGTCCTGCATTTCTGGTTTTGACACTTTTTTCAGCATGGCCCTTTTGACCGAAGGGAAGCGAGTCTTCTTTGTTGCGCTGATTTGCCTTTCCAGGTTGCTTGGTTGGCCAAAAAGGGCGTATGCGTTTTTTCCTGAATATATTCAGGAAAAAACGCATACGCCCTTTTTTGGCCTAGGGCATCATTGTCAACGTTTTTCCGCTTTTCATGTGCTTTAAAGGTGATCCGAATCTACCTCCTGAAATCTGTTTCCTGCAATTCTGCCTTGATTTCAAATCCTCTTCTTTGCCTTCCCTCAATATATTTGTGGACGAGACTTATCATTTATAACTCTGCAGGTTTGTGAATTGCAGTGCCCTGAACCTCCATTTTACAACTCGTGTATTTGGGAGCTGGCCACAAAAGCGCAGGATGGCTTTAGGCTCTGTTCTGGTTCCGGGGGACAGGTTGAGCCTGTGGTTAATTCTTCTTCCTGATGGGAAAGTAGAGTGACCTGTGCCTGTCCCAACACCAAGAGCTAGGCTCTCATTGGTTCCCCGTCTTCCCGTTCATCCTCAGGACAAATTGAAAGCCTGTACGGAACAGGAGGTTAAAGGTGCTGATGCTCCAAGTAGGGAGATTGCTAGTAAGGCGGCTGGAATGGCGAACCCGGGCACAAGGAGATGAGAAATGAGGTGCGTTTTAGAAACCTTTCCCCATCACATGGTGTACCATCTTCTGGGTTTCTCATGCATCTTTTCGATGTAGGAAGATGCCCTTGAACCTGGAGATTTGGGACCCATACGATGGGTACCACGCAGTATTACTTTAAAGGGTCTGCGTTTGCTCACCCAACCTCACCAAACGTCTCAGCCCCAAAAGTGTCCACCCTTATGTCTCATCCAGCTCTGGTTCTAGTTATGGTCAATCCAGGTTGCATCACAGCCCCTGAACGCATTGTGTAAGAATTTCTCTCTCTTTCACTGTCTTTCTTTCATGGGTTTTTCGAAGTAATTTATTTTTATAATGGGGTTTAGCTGCTTTTCACTGCTGTGTTTATGCCCCTTTACACCCACTTGATTCACTTACAGAGAGAAATCAATACATAGGTTTTAAGATTTTTACTAGTCAGATATATTCTTGTTCATTGAATAGGGGGTGTTGCATCCACTTCACTGAGCAAGGAGTAGGTCTTGTCTATTACATATTGGGTTTATGGATCGGTGTTTGAGCTAATATGAAACCCTTGTTTTATGCATCACCCCACCTCACCTTTCCCTTTAAGCAGCCATAGTGTGTTTTCTAAATGTGTGACTCTGTTCTGTTTTGTAATTCAGTTCAAGTGTAACGGTTTTTACATTTCCTCTACAAGTGATATCTTATGATAAGTGTCTTTTTCTGTGTGACTTATTTCACTTAGAATCGTCGAACATAAATCCACTCATCATGCTGCTAATAGCCTTATGACATTGATTTCATGGCTGAGTGATATTCCATTGTACATAAGGACCACAACATCGTTATCCATTTTCCTATTTCCTGGGATATTTAAGGTGTAATGAAGAGGAGGTCCTTGTCAACAGAGCAGCCCTAAACTTTGGGGTGCTTGTGTCTTGCTGATTTTTCATTTTCCCAATTTATACCCCCATGAGTGGAAGTGCCCTATGTTCTCTAAGCTGTGCTTTTCAGATGTTTCAGGACTCACCGTACACTTCTCCTGAGTGGCTGTTGGCAATTTACATCCCGCCCATCAGTGTAGCAAGGCTCCCATTTCTCCATGGCCTGTCCTGCATTTCTGGTTTTGACACTTTTTTCAACATGGCCCTTTTGACCGATGGGAAGCGAGACTTCTCTGTAGCGCTGATTTGCCTTTCCAGGTTGCTTGGTTGGCCAAAAAGGGCGTATGCGTTTTTTCCTGAATATATTCAGGAAAAAACGCATACGCCCTTTTTGGCCAAGGGCATCATTTTCGACGTTTTGCCGCTTTTCATGTGCTTTAAAGGCGATTCGAATCGACCTCCTGAAATCTGTTTCCTGCAATTCTGCCTTGCTTTCAAATCCTCTTCGTTGCCTTCCCTCAATATATTTTTGGATGAGAGTTATCATTTATAACTCTGCTGGTTTGTGAATTGCAATGCCCCTGAGCTCCATTTTTCAACTCGCTTTTTTGGGAGCTCTCCGCAAAAGCGCAGGATGGCCTCAGGCACTATTCTTGTTCCGGGCGGCAGGCTGAGCCTGTGGTTAATTCTTCTTCCTGATGGGAAAATAGAGTGACCTGTGCCTGTCCCAACACCAAGAGCTAATCTCTCATTGGCTCCCCGTCTTTCCGTTCATCCTCAGGACAAATTGCAAGCTGTATGGAACAGGAGGTTAAAGGTGCTGATTTTCCATTGAGGGCGATTGCTACTAAAGCGGCTGGAATGGCGAACCCGAGCACAAGGAGAGGAGAAATGAGGTGCGTTTTAGAAACCTTTCCCCATCACACGGTGTACTATCTTCTGGGTTTCTCATGCATGTTTTCGATGTAGGAAGATGCCCTTGAACCTGGAGATTTGGAACCCATGGGATGGGTAACAGGCAGTATTACTTTAAAGGCTCTGCGTTTGCTCCCCAACCTCACCAAGCCTCTCAGCCCCGAGAGTGTCCACCCTTATGTCTCATCCAGCTGTGGGTCTAGATATGGTCAATCCAGGTGGCATCACAGCCCCTGAACGAATTTTGTAAGAATTTCTCTCTCTTTCACTGTCTTCGTTTCACGGGTTTTTAAAAGTAATTTATTTTTATAATGGGGTTTAGCTGCTTTTCACGGCTGTGTTTATGCCGCTTTACACCCACTTGACTCACTTCCAGAGAGATATCAGTACATAGGTTTTACGATTCTTACTAGTCATATATGTTCTTGAGCGGTGAATAGGGGGTGTTGAGTCCAGTTCACTGAGCAAGGAGTAGGTCTTGTCTATTACATATTGGATTTATGGAACGTTATCTGAGCTAATTTGAAATCCTTGTTTTATGCATCACCCCACCTCACCTTTCCCGTTAAGCAACCATAGTATGTTTTCTTAATGTGTGACTCTGTTCTGTTTTGTTATTCCGTTCAAGTGTAGCAGTTTTTACATTCCCTCTGTTAGTGATATCTTATGATAAGTGTCTTTTTCTGTGTGACTTATTTCACTTAGAATAGTCCTACCTAAATCCACTCATCATGCTGCTACCAGCCTTATAATATTTATCTCACGCCCGAGTGATATACAATTGTACATATGGATCACAACTTCTTTATCCATTTTTCTCTTTCCTTGCATATTTAAGGTGGAAATAAGTGGAGGTTCTTGTCTACAGAGCAGCCCTAATGTTTGGGGTGCCTGTGTCTTGCTGATTTTTAGTTTTCCCAATTTATACGCCCATGAGTGGATGTGCCCCTTTCTCTCTAGCTGTGTTTTTTAGATGTTTTAGGAAACACCATACCCTTCTCCAGAGTCATCACTGGCAATTTATACCCCACCCATCAGTGTAACAAGGCTCCCTTTCCTCCCTGGCCTCACCTGCATTTCTTGTTTTTACACTTTTTTAGCAAGGCCATTTTGACCGATGGGAAGTCAGACTTCTTTGTAGTGCTGAATTGCATTTCCGGCTTGCTTGGTTGGCCACAAAGGGCCTATGGGTTTTTTCCTGAATTCATTCAGAAAAAAACGCATATGCTCTTTTTGGCCAAGTGCATCATTGTCGACGTTTTGATGTTTTTCATGTGCTTTAGGGGTGATTCAAATCTAACTCCTGAAATCTGTTTCCTGCAATTCTGCCTTGATTTCAAATCCTCTTCGTTGCCTTCCCTCAATATATTTGTGGACGAGAGTTATCATTTATAACTCTGCATATTTGTGAATTGCAGTGCCCCTGAGCTCCATTTTTCAACTCGCTTTTTTGGGAGCTTTCCGCAGAAACTCTCATTTGCTTCTGGCCCTACTCTGGTTCCCGGTGGCAGGCTAAGCCTTTGCTTAATTCTTCTTCCTGACTGGAAATTAGAGTGACATGTGCCTCTCCGAACATCTAGGGCTTGGCTCTCCTTGTTTCTCCTCCTTCCCCTTTTTCCTTTGGACAAATTCCGATTTCTGTGCAACTGGATGTTGAAGGTGCTGACATCCTCAAGTGGGGAGATTTTAAGGAAAAAGGCTGGAGGGGTGAACCCAACAACCAGGAAATTAGGCGTTTTGGTGCCTTTTCCAAAATCTTCCTGATCCAACCGTGTTCCATCTTCTGGGTGTCACAGGCATGTTTTAGCTGTAGGAAAGGTCCCGTGTATGTAAGGAGAACACAAGGGATTTTTCCAAATCAGTGTCTCCCCGAACTCCAATCTGGGGAATTTTTAAGCTACTGGTACATGTGTGTTCATTAAGGGACTTGGGCCGTAGGCAGAGTCCGAACTTTAGATGATTGAAGTCTTTAGGTTCAGAAACGCTCACCATCGGCCTCCTTTAGTTTCCATTTTATCTGTAGTTGATAGATGATGTCGATATAGATATCTATTGTTTTTCAGGTTATTTCCCCTCAGGGGTCATTACAAAATATTGAGTATAGTTCCCTGTGCTATACAGTAGTTCCTTGTTGATGATATATTTTATACATAGCAGTGTGTATATGTTAATCTGAAACTGTTAAATTATCCCTCCTCCCACCTTTCCCCTTTGGTAATAAAAAATATAAGATTTTATACTTCTCAGAAATCTAGGAGCTGAAAGAGAGGTATCATTTTCAATGGAAAATCATTCCAAACAAGGTTGAAACTTCAACCAAGATTATTAGATGTACATCCTTGGAAAGAAATCACTGCATTTCTCTACTGTTGACCTGACAAATAAGACAAACCCCTCCACTGAACTTGCTTATAATAAAGTGATGGAAATATCAAATGGAAGTGTTAGAAACATCTTATTTTACACGAGCCTTATACACTGCTCTATGTTAATTACAGTTTGGCTCACACATCTGTTCATTGAAGTTACAATGTTCTCAAATTCTGTTACTGATCCTGCAGAGTGGGCCCCAACAAGGGTCTCCCTGCCCAGTGTCATTGGAGCCAACAGATCGAGACTGACTTTGGTTCAGAAGCAAAGGAAAACTTTATATTTTGATCAGAGAATGGAGAGGTGAGAGTGTGTGCTCCCCTGCGGGTTGTGGGCCGGGCTGCTGTGTAGGGATCCTGTCAGCATCAGCGGGAGGGAGGGGGCGGAGCTCTCGAGGGCCAGGTTGGCTGGAGCTCAGGCTCCTATGTCGCAGAGTGTGCACGGGGCCCCACGAGCTGAGGTGTCGGCCCAGCCATTTTGCACTAGGAAATCGGGTCTGAAGTGTCGGGTGTGGGACCTCTGCATGTGGAAACCTAGGAGCAAGTGAAATTAGACAAAGCACAAAGGAAAAAATGGTTAGACTTTATTTTATTGCCCAGATTCTATTTTTATCTCCCAGGAATTTTTAATGGGCTTTGCCAGTGACAAAGCCCTCCTCTGCCTTTTGTCCCATTCCTCATTCTTGGGGCGCTGAGGGTGCAGACACGTCTTCTGTAAATGCTTCATGCTGAGTTGGGTGTCCTCATACCCGGGGGGAGGGGCAGGACTTCTCCCCAGCAGCCTCCAGGTGAGGTTGATTGTCTGCAGGCCTCCTCCCTCACTGCTCGTCTGCCTGAGCACCAGCATTGGAAGTTTTATAGATTCTAATGACCTTTAAGGGTCCAGGAAAGAGATGTGCAGAGACGCTGGGGGGGTGGGCGGTTTTACCCTGCTCCACATTGGTTCGGCCCCCTTAGGCTGATGGTTTCTGCCAGCCTAGATGCTCTGACCAGTAGTCTGTGCTTTCTTCAGTTAGGCCACTGAATTAACGTACAAACAGCACCAGGTGTCAGAGCCCTGCTTGCTCAACTCCCAGACAGTCCAGGGCCGGTGGTGATCCAGGACCATGACGGCCACTCAGTCAACGGCCTTTTGAAGTAGCCAGGAGTACAGCCGGTCTCATTGGCCGCCGTCACTGCGGTGTCTGTAGGCTTTTCTATGGTGGCAGCGTTATTTACGGTTCCCCTGCCAAGTTTATTAGCTCCGCTCTGGGTGCAGTAAGTCCTGTAAGCAATAGTCTGCTCTTTTGGGGCACACTCTTGTTGTTTTCTGAGAGAAGCTCCAGGTCAAGTGATGGTCACACGAGTCGTCATGGGGGCCCATTGCCCCAGGTTGTCTCTCTGGAGGTTGGTGTTGGAGGGCCTCCTCACTCGAGGTCATTGTGCCCACGGAGCAATCCCTGCAACTTCAGGGCATGGTGGGTGGTTAGGATCACCAAGTGGCGTCCTTTTCCCTTAGGAGGGAGCTGGCTTTGCGGGCTGCTGATTTCCAGGTTTTTAGATACCTCCAGTATCCTGGTCGGATGGGGTGGCTGGCCAATGCCTGGAGGGCATTCTTGCATTGTTCCATTTCAAGTGGTCCCAGTTTTTGCACTAATACTCCAAGGGCGATTCGCCTTGGACCAGGAATGTAAAGGTCAAAGGGTTTAGCTAACTTAGGGAGGTCCAGGGCCAGGGTCTGAATTGACTGCTCTTTCCATTCTTGAAAGGCCGCTTCTGGATTCTATTCAAAAGGATCATCATCTTTTCCTTTCAGTGTTTCATATAGAGGCCCAGCTATTAGACTGTAGTTAGGGATCCAGATGCAGCAAACCCCGGTCTCCCCAGGAACCCCTAAGCTGTCTTCTAGTTTCAGGAAAGGTGAGGCTGCAAATGGCTTCTTCCCTTTCCTGGGGTGGGCTTCTCCGACCTTCTGTGCGAATGAAGCCCAGGAAGGCCACCTTAGTTTGTGATATTTGAGCCTTTTCCTTGGACACCTTCTATCTTTTATTGGCTAGGTAGTTCAGAGGCCTCCTTAGTCGGGCTGGTGATCAGAATGTCATCTGCATATTGAAGGAGGGTTCCCTTCTCCAGAGGTAGATCTTTTAGGTCTTTAGCTAACGTTTCCCCAAAGATGGTGTGGGAATTTTTGAACCCCTGGGGCAGGACGGCCCAGCAGTATTGTTTTTGTTGTAGGTTGAGTCCTGCCACTCACAGCCAAAATTTCTTGTGACTCTGGGACTAATGGAATACAGAAGAAGGCATCATTGAAGTCTAATACAGAATGCCATGTCCTGGTGGATGGTAGAATGACCAGCAGGGTGTAGGAATTAGGAACTACTAGATGTATATCCTCTGTGGCTTCACTGACTGTCCTGGCGTCCTCTACCAGGTCCCCAGCAGCCCACGGGGCTCTTGTGGTCAGGCCCCTCCCAGGATATGGAGCTCACCTGGGCAGGTACGCAGCAGCCCACGGGGCTCTCATGGGCAGGCCCCTCCCTGGATATGGAGCTCCCGTGGACAGGTACCCCGGCAGGGCTGGGCACACAGGAACCGTGCACATAGCCCTCATTGCAGAGCACCCCCAGCACCCCTGTCACTCAGAGCTGACACAGAGCACCTCAGAGCAGAGCTTGAACTAACAAACAGCAGCTCCAACAGGTCTGTGACCCTAGGCTTCACTCTGTGCGGCCTCCCTCTGCCTGGTCTTCCAGGGGCTTCCACTGCAGCCGGGGTACCAGGCCTCTGTCTCCACCCACCACCCCTCCTCTCCCTGACTCCTGGGTTCCTCTCATTAGCAGAGGGTCTTCTTGAAGTTGTCTCCCACTCATGGACCAGATAAAATGATTCGAAAACAAGCCAGGGCTGCCGCCCCTTATCTATCCTGACTCTCGGGACCCTACACCTGTTCCTTGGATCTGGCCGGTGCAGCAAGGCCCATTTTCTGCAACTCTGAGCCCCTGAGGGGCGAGGATTGGCTGACCTGGGCAGCCTGACCCGGCCGGCCAGCCCTTCCCAGGTGTGCCTGGGTTGAGGTCAATATAAACACCCCTCCAGGCAGCAAAAGCCTCTGCAGCTGTGCCTGACGCCATATTCTCTGCCCCGTCAGCAGTCTCGGGGTTGGGCTGGTGGGAGGGAGTAGGGCCCACGGCTCTATGAGTGGCCCAGTGTGACTGGGGCTCTGCTGGACTTTCTGCAGGAGTTGCCGGGCTGCCACCTGCTAAAGAAGAGGATGTGTCACCCATACTTGCTGCTGGAATTTCTCCCCGGGCAGAGGTGAGGAAGGAAAAAAGCAGTGGGGGCCGGGACAGGAGGGGTACCTCAGGCAGGGAAATGGAAAGCTTCCAGACGAGCGCCCGGGGCCAGGACCATCCTGGCTGGCCTGCAGGCACCAAGTCGGCCTGCGTGCTGTCGCTGGTGTGACTCCAAGCCCCTTCCTCTAGTTTTGAAAGTCTTTGCACACATTCAGGTGTTTTACCTGGGAAGGGTGGGAAAAGTTCAGCAGCAGCTGGCCTGGGGCTCAGCTCACGTTTACTCAGAGACGCCTCCTCACGGTCCCCCAGCTTTGCAATGAGGACGCTCCTCGTGTGGGGGCTGCTGGCTGCATGGAAGATGATTCCCCACCTGTGACCAACTTCAGAATTGTTTACCCCTGGAGCAAGTGCCCTGATAGGGTTTTCCTCTGTATGACCAGTGGGTTCTGTTTTTTTTTTTCTTTCTTTTTTGGTTCAAGGTAAGTTTTATTCCTCTTTTTGTATTTATGGATATAAGCATGGAAATAATTCATTCATATAAATACGTCTATGGGAAGGGCAGAACTTTTTTTTCTGTTTTATTTTTTTAAGTATTACTTATTTTTTAATTTTTGAATTTATTTTATTCATTTTTTTATACAGCAGGCTCTTATTGGTAACCTATTTTATACATATAAGTGTATATATGTCAATCCCAGGCTCGCAATTCATCCCACCACCACCACCCTGCCACTTTCCCCCCTTGGTGTCCATACATTTGTTCTCTACATCTGTGTCTCTATTTCTGCCTTGCAAACCGGTTCATCTTTACCATTTTTCTAGGTTCCACATGTATGCGTTAATATACGATATTTGTTTTTCTCTTTCTGACTTACTTCACTCTGTATGACAGTCTCTAGATCTATCCACGTCTCTACAAATGACCCAATTTCATTCCTTTTTATGGCTGAGTAATATTCCATTTTATATATGTAGCACATCTTTTCTGTTCGTCTGTCTATGGGCATTTAGGTTGCTTCCATGACCTGGCTATTGTAAATAGTGCTGCAATGAATATTGTGGTGAATATGTCTTTTTGAATTATGGTTTTCTCTGGGTATATGGCCAGTAGTGGGATTGCTGGGTCATATGGTAATTCTATTTTTAGTTTTTTAAGGAACCTCCATACTGTTCTCCATCGTGACTGTATCAATTTACATTCCCACAAATAGTGTAAGAGGGTTCCCTTTTCTCCACACCCTCTCCAGCATTTGTTGCTTGTAGATTTTCTGATGATGCCCATTCTAACTCGTGTGAGGCGATACCTCATTGTAGTTTTGGTTTATATTTCTCTAATAATTAGTGATGTTGAGCAGCTTTTCATGTGCTTCTTGGTCATCTGTATGTCTTCTTGGGACAAATGTCTATTTACGTCATCTGCCCATTTTTGGATTGGGTTGTTTGTTTTTTTACTGTTGAGCTGCATGAGCTGTTTATATACATTGGAGATTAATCCTTTGTCCATTGATTCGTTTGCAAATATTTTCTCCCATTGTGAGGGTTGTCTTTTCGTCTTGTTTGTAGTTTCCTTTGCTTTGCAAAAGCTTTTAGGTTTCATTTGCTCCCATATGTTTATTTTTTTGTATTCCATTACTCTAGGAGGTGGATCAAAAAAGATCTTGCTGTGATTTATGTCAAAGAGTATTCTTCCTATGTTTTCCTCTAAGAGTTTTATAGTGTCCGGTCTTACATTTTGGTCTCTAATCCATTTTGAGTTTATTTTTTGTGTATGGTGTTAGGGAGTGTTCTAATTTCATTCTTTTACATGTAGCTGTCCATTTTTCCCAGCACCACTTATTGAAGAGACTGTCTTTTCTCCTTTGTATACCCTTGCCTCCTTTGTCATAGATTAGTGGGCCATAGGTGTGTAGGTTTATCTCTGGGCTTTTTTTTTTCTTTTACATCTTTATTGGAGTATAATTGCTTTACAATTGTGTGTTAGTTTCTGCTGTATAAAAAAGTGAATCAGCTGTGCGTATACATATAACACCATATCCCCTCCCTCTTGCAACTCCCTCTCACTCCCTTATCCCACCCTTTTAGGTGGTCACAAAGCACAGAGCTGATCTCCCTGTGCTATGTGGCTGCTTCCCAGTAGCTATCAATTTTACATTTGGTAGTGTATATATGTCCATACCACTCTCTCACTTTGTCCCAGCTTACCCTTCCCTCTCCCCATGTCCTCAAGTCCTTTCTCTACGTCTGTGTCCTTAATCCTTTCCTGCCCCTAGGTTCTTCATAAACTTTTTTTTTAAGATTCCATATATATGTGTTAGCATACGGTATTTGTTTTTCTCTTTCTGACTTACTTCACTCTGTAGGACAGACTCTAGATCCATCCACCTCACTAAAAGTAACTCAATTTCGTTTCTTTTTATGGCTGAATAATGTTCCATTGTATATTTGTGCCACATCTTCCTTATCCATTTATCTGTTGATGGACACTTAGGTTGCTTCCATGTCCTGGCTATTGTAAATAGAGCTACAGTGAACATTGTGGTACATGACTCTTTTTGAATTATGGTTTTCTCAGGGTAAATGTCCAGGAGTGGGTTTGCTGGGTTGTATGGTAGTTCTATTTTTAGTTTTTAAGGAACCCCCATACCGTTCTCCCTAGTGGCTATATCAATTTACATTCCCACCAACAGTGCAAGAGGGTTCCCTTTGCTCCAATAAATGCCTCTCCAGCATTTATTGTTGGTAGATTTTTTGATGATGGCCATTCTGACTGGTGTGAGGTGATACCTCACTGTAGTTTTGATTTGCATTTCTCTAATGATTAGTGATGTTCAGCATCCTTTCATGTGTTTGTTGGCAACCTGTATATCTTCTTTGGAGAAATGTCTATTTAGGTCTTCTGCCCATTTTTGGATTGGGTTGTTTGGTTTTGTGATATTGAGCTACATGAGCTGCTTTTTGGAGATTAATCCTTTGCCATTTGCTTCATTTGAAAATATTTTCTCCCATTCTGATGGTTGTCTTTTCATCTTGCTTATGTTTTCCTTTGCTGTGCAAAAGAATTTATGTTTCATTCGGTCCCATTTTTTTATTTTTGTTTTTATTTCCATTTCTCTAGGAGGTGGGTCAAAAAGGATCTTGCTGTGATTTATGTCATAGACTGTTCTGCTTATGTTTTCCTCTAAGAGTTTTATAGTGGCTGGTCTTATATTTAGGTCTCTAATCCATTTTGAGTTTATTTTTGTGTATGATGTTAGGGAGTGTACTAATTTCATTCTTTTACATGTAACTGTCCAGTTTTCCCAGCACCACTTGCTGAAGACACTGTCTTTTCTCCATTGTATACCCTTGCCTCCTTTGTCATAGATTAGTGAACCATAGGTACGTGGGTTTATCTCTGTGCTTTCTATCCTGTTCTATTGACCTATATTTCTGTTCTTGTGTCAGTACCATATTATCTTGATTACTGTAGCTTTGCAATATAGTCTGAAGTCTGGAAGTCTGATTCCTCCAGCTCTTTTTTTTTCCCCCCTCAAGACTGCTTTGGCTATCCAGGGTCTTTTGTGTCTCCCTACAAATTTTAAGATTTTTTTTTCTTGTTCTGTAGAAAATGCCAAAGGTATTTTGATCGGGATTGCATTGAATCTGTAGATTGCTTTGGGTAGTATAGTCATTTTCACAATATTGATTCTTCTAATCCGAGAACATGGTATATGTCTCCATCTGTTTATATCATCTTTGATTTCTTTCATCAGTGTCTTATAGTTTTCTGAGTACAGGTCTTTTACTTCCTTAGGTAGGTTTATTCCTAGGTATTTTATTCTTTTTGTTGCAGTGGTAATGGGATTGTTTCCTTAATTTCTCTTTCTGATCTTTCATTGTTAGTGTATAGGAATGCAAGCAATTTCTGTGCATTAATTTTGTATCCTGCAACTTTACCAAATTCATTGATTAGCTCCAGTGGTTTTCTGGTGGCATCTTTAGGATTCTCTATCTATGATATCATGTCATCTGCAAACAGTGACAATTTTACTTCTTCTTTTCCTTTTTGTATTCCTTTTATTTCTTTTTCTTCTCTGATTGCCATGGCTAGGACTTCCAAAACTATGTTGAATAGCAGTGGTGAGAGTGGACATCCTCGTCTTGTTCCTGATCTTAGAGGAAACGCTTTCAGTTTTTCACCATTGAGAATGTTGTTTGCTGTGGGTTTGTCATATATGGCCTTTATTATGTTGAGGTAGTTTCCCTCTATGCCCACACTCTGCAGAGTTTTTATCGTAAATGAGTGTTGAATTTTCTCAAAATCTTTTCCTTCATCTATTGAGATGATCATATGCTTTTATTCTACAATTTGTTAATATGGTGTATCACATTGATTTGTGTATATTGAAGAATCCTCGCATCCCTGGGATAAACCCCACTTGATCATGGTGTATGATCCTTTTCATGTGTTGTTCGATTCTGTTTGCTAGTATTTTGTTGAGGATTTTTACATCTATATTCATCAGTGATATTGGTCTATAATTTTCTTTCCTTGTAGTATCTCTGTCTGATTTTGGTATCAGGGTGATGGTGGTCTCATAGAATGAGTTTGGGAGTGTTCCTTCCGCTGCAATTGTTTTGAAGAATTTGAGAAGGTTGGGTGTTAGCTCTGCTCTAAATGTTTGATAGAATTCACCTGTGATGCCATCTGGTTCTGGACTTTTGTTTGTTGGAAGATTTTTAATCACAGTTTCAATTTCATTGCTTGTGATAGGTTTGTTCATATTTTCTATTTCTTCCTGGTTCAGTCTTAGAAGGTTATCCCTTTCTAAGAATTTGTCCATTTCTTCCAGATTGTCCATTTTATTGGCCTAGAGTTGCTTGTAGTAGTCTCTTAGGATGCTTTGTATTCCTGTGGTGTCTGTTATAACTTCTGCTTTTTCACTTCTAATTTTGTTGATTTGCGTCCTCTCCCTCTTTTTCTGGAGTCCGGCTAGAGGTTGATCATTTTTGCTTATCTTCTCAAAGAACCAGCTTTTAGTTTTATTGATCTTTGCTTTCGTTTTCTTTGTTTCTATTTCATTTATTTCTGCTCTGATCTTTATGATTTCTTTCCTTCTACTAACTTTGGGTTTTGTTCTTCTTTCTCTAGTTCCTCTAGGTGTAAGGTTAGATTGTTTATTTGAGATTTTTCTTGTTTCTTGAGGTAGGCTTGTATTGCTATAAACTTCCCTCTTAGAACTCCTTTTGCTGCATCCCATAGGTTTTGGATCATCGTGTTTTTGTTGTCATTTGTCTCTAGGTAGTTTTTGATTTCCTCTTTGATTTCTTCAGTGATCTCTTGGTTATTTAGTAACGTATTGTTTAGCCTCCATGTGTTTGTGTTTTTTACGGTTTTTTCCGTGTAATTGATTTCTAATCTCATAGCATTGTGGTCGGAACAGCTGCTTGATATGATTTCAGTTTTCTTAAATTTACTGAGGCTTTATCTGTGACCCAAGATGTGATCTATCCTGGAGAATGTTCCGTGTGCAGTTGAGAAGAACGTGTAATCTGCTGTTTTTGGATGGAATGTCCTATAAATATCAATTAACTCTATCTGGTCTATTGTGTCATTTAAAGCTTGTGTTTCCTTATTAATTTTCTGTCTGGCTGATCTCCACTGGTGTAAGTGAGCTGTTAAAGTCCCCCGCTATTATTGTGTTACTGTCGATTTCCTCTTTTATAGCTGTTAGCAGTTGCCTTATACATTGAGCTGCTCCTATTTTGGGTACATATATATTTATAGTTGTTATATCTTCTTCTTGGATTGATCCCCTGACCATTATGCAGTGCCTTTCCTTGTCTCTTGTAACATTCTTTATTTTAAAGTCTATTTTATCTGATATGAGTATTGCTACTCCAGCTTTCTTTTGATTTTCATTTGCATAGAATATATTTTTCCATCGCCTCACTTTGAGTCTGTATGTGTCCCTAGGTCTGAAATGGATCTCTTGTAGACAGCATATATATGGGTCTTGTTTTTGTATCCATTCAGCGAGCCTGTGTCTTTTGGTTGGAACATGTAGTGCATTCACGTTTAAGGTAATTATCGATATGTATGTTCCTACTACTATTTTCTTAATTGTTATGGGTTTGTCTTGGTGGGTCCTTTTCTTCTCTTGTGTTTCCCACTTAGAGAAGTTCCTTTAGCATTTGGTGTAGAGCTGGTTTCATGGTGCTGAATTCTCTTAGCTTTTGCTTGTCTGTAAGGCTTTTGATTTCTCCATCAAATCTGAATGAGCTCTTTGCAGGGTGGAGTACTCTTGGTTGTAGGTTCTTCCCTTTCATCACTTTAAATTTATCATGCCACTTCCTTCTGGCTTGTAGATTTTCTGCTGAGAAATCAGTTGTTATCCTTATGGGAGTTCCCTTGTATGTTATTTGTCATTTTTCCCTTGCTGCTTTCAATCATTTTTCTTTGTCGTTAATTTTTGTCAATTTGATTACTATGTGTCTTGTCATTTTTCTCCTTTGGTTTATCCTGCCTGGGACACTCTGTGCTTCTGGACTTGGGTGGCTATTTCTTTTCCCATGCTAGGGAAGTTTTTGACCATTATCTCTTTAAATATATTCTCGGGTCCTTTCTCTCTCTCTTCTCCTTCTGGGACCCCTATAATGCGAATGTTGTTGCGTTTAATGTTGTCCCAGAGGACTCTTGGGGTGTCTTCGTTTATTTTCATTCTTTTTCTTTATTCTGTTCCATGGCAGTGATTTCCACCTTTCTGTCTTCCAGGTCACTTATCCGTTCTTCTGCCACAGTTATTCTGCTACTGATTCCTTCTAGTGTATTTTTCATTTCAGTTATTCCATTGTTCACCTCTGTTTGTTTGTTCTTTAATTCTTCTAGGTGTTTGTTCCTTAATTCTTCTAGGTCTTTGTTAAACATTTCTTGCATCTTCTCGATCTTTGCCTCCTTTCTTTTTCCAAGGTCTTGGCTCAACTTCACTATCATTATTCTGAATTTTTTTTCTGGAAGGTTCCCTATCTCCACCTCATTTTGTTTTTTTTTCTGGGGTTTTATCTTGTTCCTTGATCTGGTATAAAGTCCTCTGCCTTTTCATTTTGTCTATCTTTCTGTGAATGTGGTTTTCCTTCCACAGGCTGCAGAATTGTAGTTCTTCTTGCTTCTGCTGTCTGCTCTCCGGTGGATGAGTCTATCTTAGAGGCTTGTGCAAGCTTCCTGATGGGAAGGACTGGTGGTGGGTAGAGCTGGGTGTTGCTTTGGTGGGCAGAGCTTTAATCCGCTTGTCTACGGATTAAATAAAACTTTAATAAAAAGTTTAATCCGCTTGTCTGCTGATGCATGGGGCTGGGTTCCCTCCCTGTTGGTTGTTTGGCCTGAGGCGACCCAGCCCTGGAGCCTACCTTGCTCTTGGTGGGGCTAATGGCGGACTCTGGGAGGGCTCACACCAAGGAGTATTTCCCAGAACTTCTGCTGCCAGTGTCGTTGTCCTCACGGTGAGCCACAGCCACAGCCACCACCTGCCTCTGCAGGAGACCCTCTAAAAGTAGCAGGTAGTTCTGGTCATTCTCCTACAGGGTCACTGCTCCTTCCCCTGGGTCCTGATGTGCACACTACTTTGTGTGTGCCCTCCAAGAGTGGAGTATCTGAGTGGAGTTGAGACTCTGAGACTCTGTGTGGAGTTGCACAGACTCTGGGTCCTGTGAAGCTTCGATGTTTTGTGATTCTAGAAATCCTATAGGAGACGGTCCACAGCAGGTGACGCTAATGTTGTCAGTAGAGGTGTTGAAGCCAAAGATCTGCAGTTCCAACTAGAGGTGCCGATGTACATACAGGACAAAATCATCTCGTGTGAATGTAGTTCAGGCATGTTTAAGATGAATGCAGTCATGTTAATGTCTACCATATTCTATCTTGAGCCTCTCCTCAGGGACCCCCTCCTCAGTTCCTGAGGCTCCTGTAAGTCATGTACAGGGGACTGGAGAGTGGGCTCCGTCCAGTCTGAGCCCTGAGTTACCCTGTGTGTATCTTAGGATACTTTGTATTTCTGTGGTGTCCGTTGTAACATCATCTCTTTCATTTCAGATTTATTTGGGTCCTCTCTTTTTAAAAAAAAACATACTACTGTTGTCTTTTATTCTTTACAGAAGTTTAATAAGTGTTTGATCTACTATCCTTACCCTATGTATACTTTTTGCAGTGAGATTTTTACTTTTCTTTGTTTCCTTGTTACTATCAATAATTAGTGAGACTTCTTTTAAGCTACCTTCAACATTGCTTATAAAGCTGCTTTATTAGTGATGACAGAGCCTTAATGGAAGTCATGTTCTGGTTGTAAATTAGAATGCAATGTGCCAGCAAATAGCCCCTTAAGTTTATGTCTCATTACTTCTTGTTCTTTTTTTAATTTAATTTTTATTTTTTGTCAGAGCAAATTTAATTAAAATGTTTTGTTTCTTCTAGGTGTGAAAGATGTGGTTCTTTTAAACATATACATATATCTATTCTTCTTTGGATCATTTTCCCATGTAGGTTATGACACGATGTTGAGTAGTCTTGTCTTGGTATTACGTAGGTCTTTGGTGATTACATATTTCACATGTGTTTCTATATCTATCTTAACCCCAATATCCTAATGTATCCAATCCTCACACCTTTCCATTTGGTGAACCATAAGTTTGTTTAATGAATCTGTGATTGCATTTCTCTGTGGAAATATCTTCATTGGTATCAATTTTTAGCTAAGACCTATAAGTGATATTATAGGATATGTGTCTTTTGCTTTCTGACTTAGTACAATTTGCCTGATTACCTCAAGAATCATACATGGTGCTGCAAATGGCATTGTTTCATTTTTTTCCCTGGCTAATATTCCATCTGTACGTGTACCAGTTCTTCTTTGGCCACGCACCTCTTGATGGACTTTCTGGTTGCCTCCATGTCTTGGCTATTGTAATACTGCTGCAATGCACATTTGCTTGCCTGTGTCTTTCCAGTTATATCTTCTTATGTTATAGGCCAAGGAGTGGGCTTGCTGTATCATATGGTAGCTCAGTGTGTATGTTTTAAAGGCACCACCATTCAGTTCTCATTAGTGGCTCTTTCCAGGTTATGTCCCACTTAAAATTGAGGGTATGCATTTCTCCAAAACACCTTCAATATTTATTGTTTGTAGTTTTCTTGCTGATGGTTATTCTAACAGGTGCGAGCTGATACCTATCTGTGGTTGAATTTGCATGTGTCCCATAATCTGTTGAAATTGAGCTTTAAAGCATGCCCTTTTTATTTATCAAACTGTGATTACAGCTTAGTTCTTCAAAGTGTTTTCTTAAAGTAAGTGTCACATTTTGAAAATTTTTGGCCATTACCTCCCTCAAGACATTTTGAGGGCACGTTTCATTTACAGCCCTGAAGTACTTGTTCATATGAAGTGACCATTAGCACAGGTTTTAAAGCTGCTTTTGCAGGTAACGGCCAGAGGGTGGCAGCCTTTCTACGTTCCCAATCTGGTATATAGGGAAAGAGACCTTCAGCCCCAAGAGTGTCCAGCTTTATTTCTCATCCAGCTGTGGGTCTAGATATGGTCACACCAGGTTGCATCACAGCCCCGGAACGAATTATGTAAAAATTTCTCCCTCTATCACTGTTTTTGTTTTTTGGGATTTTAAAGTAATTTATTTTTATAATGGGGTTTACCTGATTTTCACTGCTGTGTTTATGCCCCTTTACAGCCACTTGATTCACTTACAGAGAGAAATCAATACATAGGTTTTAAGATTTTTACTAGTCAGATATATTCTTGTTCGTTGAATAGGGGGTGTTGCATCCACTTCACTGAGCAAGGAGTAGGTCTTGTCTATTACATATTGGGTTTATGGATCGGTATTTGAGCTAATATGAAACCCTTGTTTTATGCATCACCCCACCTCACCTTTCCCGTTAAGCAGCCATAGTGTGTTTTCTGCATGTGTGACTCTGTTCTGTTTTGTAATTCAGTTCAAGTGTAACGGTTTTTACATTCCCTCTACAAGTGATATCTTATGATAAGTGTCTTTTTCTGTGTGACTTATTTCACTTAGAATCGTCGTACCTAAATCCACTCATCATGCTGCTAATAGCCTTATGACATTGATTTCATGGCTGAGTGATATTCCCTTGTACATAAGGACCACAACATCGTTATCCATTTTCCTATTTCCTGGGATATTTAAGGTGTAATGAAGAGGAGGTTCTTGTCAACAGAGCAGCCCTAAACTTTGGTGTGCCTGTGTCTTGCTTATTTTTAGTTTTCCCAATTTATACGCCCATGAGTGGAAATGCCCTATGCTCTCTAAGCTGTGTTTTTTAGATGTTTCAGGACACACCGTACACTTCTCCAGAGTGGCTGTTGGCAATTTACATCCCGCCCATCAGCATAGCAAGGCTCCCATTTCTCCATGGCCTGTCCTGCATTTCTGGTTTTGACACTTTTTTCAGCATGGTCCGTTTGACCGATGGGAAGCGAGAATGCTTTGTAGCACTGATTTGCCTTTCCAGGTTGCTTGGTTGGCCAAAAAGGGCGTATGCGTTTTTTCCTGAATATATTCAGGAAAAAACGCATACGCCCTTTTTGGCCAAGGGCATCATTGTCAACGTTTTGCCGCTTTTCATGTGCTTTAAATGCGATTCGAATCTACTTCCTGAAATCTGTTTCCTGCAATTCTGCCTTGATTTCAAATCCTCTTCGTTGCCTTCCCTCAATATATTTGTGGACGAGAGTTATCATTTATAACTGCAGGTTTGTGAATTGCAGTGCCCTGAACCTCCATTTTACAACTCGTTTTTATGGGAGCTGGCCGCAAAATCGCAGAATGGATTCAGGCCCTGTTCTGGTTCCGGGGGGCAGGCTGAGCCTGTGGTTAATTCTTCTTTCTGAAGGGAAAATAGAGTGACCTGTGCCTGTCCCAACACCAAGAGCTAGTCTCTCGTTGGTTCCACGTCTTCCCGTTTATCCTCAGGACAAATTGCAACCTCTACGGAATAGGAGGTTAAAGGTGCTGATGCTCCAAGTAGGGAGCTTGCTAGTAAAGCGGCTGGAATGGCGAACCCGGGCACAAGGAGATGAGAAATGAGGTGCGTTTTAGAAACCTTTCCCCATCACACGGTGTACCATCTTCTGGGTTTCTCATGCATGTTTTTGATGTAGGAAGATGCCCTTGAACCTGGAGATTTGGGACCCATGCGATGGGTACCACGCAGTATTACTTTAAAGGGTCTGTGTTTGCTCACCCAACCTCTCCAAACCTCTCAGCCCCAAGAGTGTCTTCCCTTATGTCTCATCCAGCTGTGCCTCTAGATATGGTCAATCCAAGTTGCATCACAGCCCCTGAAAGCATTGTGTAAGAATTTCTCTCTCTTTCACTGTCTTTGTTTCATGGGTGTTTCAAAGTAATTTATTTTTATAATGGGGTTTAGCTGCTTTTCACTGCTCTGTTTATGCCGCTTTACACCCACTTGACACACTAACAGAGAGATATCAATACATAGGTTTTAGGATTATTATTAGTCAGATATATTCTTGTGCGGTGAATAGGGCGTGTTGAGTCCAGTTCTCTGAGCAAGGAGTAGGTCTTGTCTATTACATATTGGGTTTATGGAACGGTATCTGAGCTAATTTGATACCCTTGTTTTATGTATCACCCCACCTCACCTTTCCCGTTAAGCAGCCATAGTGTGTTTTCTGCATGTGTGACTCTGTTCTGTTTTGTAATTCAGTTCAAGTGTAACGGTTTTTACATTCCCTCTATCAGTGATACCTTATGAGAAGTGTCCTTTTCTGTGTGACTTATTTCACTTAGAATCGTCGTACCTAAATCCACTCATCATGCTGCTACTAACCTTACGACATTGATTTCCTGGCTGAGTGATATTCCATTGTACATAAGGACCACAACTTCTTTATCCATTTTTTTCTTTCCTGGGATATTTAAGGTGGAATGAAGTGGAGGTCCCGGTCAACAGAGCAGCCCTAAACTTTGGGGTGCTTGTGTCTTGCTGATTTTTAATTTTCCCAATTTATACCCCCATGAGTGGAAGTGCCCTATGCTCTCTAAGCTGTGTTTTTCAGATGTTTCAGGACTCACCGGACACTTCCCCAGAGTGGCTCTTGGCAATTTACATCCCGCCCATCAGTGTAGCAAGGCTCCCATTTCTCCATGGCCTGTCCTGCATTTCTGGTTTTGACACTTTTTTCAGCATGGCCCTTTTGACCGATGGGAAGCGAGACTTGTTTGTAGCGCTGATTTGCCTTTCCAGGTTGCTTGGTTGGCCAAAAAGGGCGTATGCGTTTTTTCCTGAATATATTCAGGAAAAAACGCATACGCCCTTTTTGGCCAAGGGCATCATTGTCAACGTTTTGCCGCTTTTCATGTGCTTTAAAGGCGATTCGTATCTACCTCCTGAAATCTGTTTCCTGCAATTCTGCCTTGATTTCAAATCCTCTTCTTTGCCTTCCCTCAATATATTTGTGGACGAGAGTTATCATTTATAACTCTGCATGTTTGTGAATTGCAGTGCCCTGAACCTCCATTTTACAACTCGTTTTTATGGGAGCTGGCCGCAAAATCGCAGAATGGCTTCAGGCCCTGTTCTGGTTCCGGGGGGCAGGCTGAGCCTGTGGTTAATTCTTCTTTCTGATGGGAAAATAGAGTGACCTGTGCCTGTCCCAACACCAAGAGCTAGTCTCTCGTTGGTTCCACGTCTTCCCGTTTATCCTCAGGACAAATTGCAACCTGTACGGAACAGGAGGTTAAAGGTGCTGATGCCCCAAGTAGGGAGCTTGCTAGTAAAGCGGCTGGAATGGCGAACCCGGGCACAAGGAGATGAGAAATGAGGTGCATTTTAGAAACCTTTCCCCATCACACGGTGTACCATCTTCTGGGTTTCTCATGCATGTTTTTGATGTAGGAAGATGCCCTTGAACCTGGAGATTTGGGACCCATGCGATGGGTACCACGCAGTATTACTTTAAAGGGTCTGCGTTTGCTCACCCAACCTCACCAAACCTCTCATACCCAAGAGTATCCACCCTTATGTCTCATCCAGCTGTGGGTCTAGATATGGTCAATCCAGGTTGCATCACAGCCCCTGAACGCATTGTGTAAGAATTTCTCTCTCTTTCACTGTCTTTGTTTCATGGGTGTTTCAAAGTAATTTATTTTTATAATGGGGTTTAGCTGCTTTTCACTGCTGTGTTTATGCCGCTTTACACCCACTTGACACACTAACAGAGAGATATCAATACATAGGTTTTAAGATTATTACTAGTCAGATATATTCTTGTGCGGTGAATAGGGCGTTTTGAGTCCAGTTCTCTGAGCAAGGAGTAGGTCTTGTCTATTATATATTGGGTTTATGGAACGGTATCTGAGCTAATTTGATACCCTTGTTTTATGTATCACCCCACCTCACCTTTCCCGTTAAGCAGCCATAGTGTGTTTTCTGCATGTGTGACTCTGTTCTCTTTTGTAATTCAGTTCAAGTGTAATGGTATTTACATTCCCTCTATCAGTGATACCTTATGAGAAGTGTCCTTTTCTGTGTGACTTATTTCACTTAGAATCGTCGTACCTAAATCCACTCATCATGCTGCTACTAACCTTACGACATTGATTTCCTGGCTGAGTGATATTCCATTGTACATAAGGACCACAACTTCTTTATCCATTTTTCTCTTTCCTGGGATATTTAAGGTGGAATGAAGTGGAGGTCCTGGTCAACAGAGCAGCCCTAAACTTTGGGGTGCTTGTGTCTTGCTGATTTTTAATTTTCCCAATTTATACCCCCATGAGTGGAAGTGCCCTATGCTCTCTAAGCTGTGTTTTTCAGATGTTTCAGGACTCACCGGACACTTCCCCAGAGTGACTCTTGGCAATTTACATCCCGCCCATCAGTGTAGCAAGGCTCCCATTTCTCCATGGCCTGTCCTGCATTTCTGGTTTTGACACTTTTTTCAGCATGGCCCTTTTGACCGATGGGAAGCGAGACTTCTTTGTAGCGCTGATTTGCCTTTCCAGGTTGCTTGGTTGGCCAAAAAGGGCGTATGCGTTTTTTCCTGAATATATTCAGGAAAAAACGCATACGCCCTTTTTGGCCAAGGGCATCATTGTCAACGTTTTGCCGCTTTTCATGTGCTTTAAAGGCGATTCGTATCTACCTCCTGAAATCTGTTTCCTGCAATTCTGCCTTGATTTCAAATCCTCTTCTTTGCCTTCCCTCAATATATTTGTGGACGAGAGTTATCATTTATAACTCTGCAGGTTTGTGAATTGCAGTGCCCTGAACCTCCATTTTACAACTCGTTTTTATGGGAGCTGGCCGCAAAATCGCAGAATGGCTTCAGGCCCTGTTCTGGTTCCGGGGGGCAGGCTGAGCCTGTGGTTAATTCTTCTTTCTGATGGGAAAATAGAGTGACCTGTGCCTGTCCCAACACCAAGAGCTAGTCTCTCGTTGGTTCCACGTCTTCTCGTTTATCCTCAGGACAAATTGCAACCTGTACGGAACAGGAGGTTAAAGGTGCTGATGCTCCAAGTAGGGAGCTTGCTAGTAAAGCGGCTGGAATGGCGAACCCGGGCACAAGGAGATGAGAAATGAGGTGCGTTTTAGAAACCTTTCCCCATCACACGGTGTACCATCTTCTGGGTTTCTCATGCATGTTTTTGATGTAGGAAGATGCCCTTGAACCTGGAGATTTGGGACCCATGCGATGGGTACCACGCAGTATTCCTTTAAAGGGTCTGCGTTTGCTCACCCAACCTCACCAAACCTCTCAGCCCCAAGAGTGTCCACCCTTATGTCTCATCCAGCTGTGCGTCTACATATGGTCAATCCAGGTTGCATCACAGCCCCTGAACGCATTGTGTAAGAATTTCTCTCTCTTTCACTGTCTTTGTTTCATGGTTGTTTCAAAGTAATTTATTTTTATAATGGGGTTTAGCTGCTTTTCACTGCTGTGTTTATGCCGCTTTACACCCACTTGACACACTAACAGAGAGATATCAATACATAGGTTTTACGATTATTATTAGTCAGATATATTCTTGTGCGGTGAATAGGGCGTGTTGAGTCCAGTTCTCTAAGCAAGGAGTAGGTCTTGTCTATTATATATTGGGTTTATGGAACGGTATCTGAGCTAATTTGATACCCTTGTTTTATGTATCACCCCACCTCACCTTTCCCGTTAAGCAGCCATAGTGTGTTTTCTGCATGTGTGACTCTGTTCTCTTTTGTAATTCAGTTCAAGTGTAATGGTATTTACATTCCCTCTATCAGTGATACCTTATGAGAAGTGTCCTTTTCTGTGTGACTTATTTCACTTAGAATCGTCGTACCTAAATCCACTCATCATGCTGCTACTAACCTTACGACATTGATTTCCTGGCTGAGTGATATTCCATTGTACATAAGGACCACAACTTCTTTATCCATTTTTCTCTTTCCTGGGATATTTAAGGTGGAATGAAGTGGAGGTCCTGGTCAACAGAGCAGCCCTAAACTTTGGGGTGCTTGTGTCTTGCTGATTTTTAATTTTCCCAATTTATACCCCCATGAGTGGAAGTGCCCTATGCTCTCTAAGCTGTGTTTTTCAGATGTTTCAGGACTCACCGGACACTTCTCCAGAGTGGCTCTTGGCAATTTACATCCCGCCCATCAGTGTAGCAAGGCTCCCATTTCTCCATGGCCTGTCCTGCATTTCTGGTTTTGACACTTTTTTCAGCATGGCCCTTTTGACCGATGGGAAGCGAGACTTGTTTGTAGCGCTGATTTGCCTTTCCAGGTTGCTTGGTTGGCCAAAAAGGGCGTATGCGTTTTTTCCTGAATATATTCAGGAAAAAACGCATACGCCCTTTTTGGCCAAGGGCATCATTGTCAACGTTTTGCCGCTTTTCATGTGCTTTAAAGGCGATTCGTATCTACCTCCTGAAATCTGTTTCCTGCAATTCTGCCTTGATTTCAAATCCTCTTCTTTGCCTTCCCTCAATATATTTGTGGACGAGAGTTATCATTTATAACTCTGCATGTTTGTGAATTGCAGTGCCCTGAACCTCCATTTTACAACTCGTTTTTATGGGAGCTGGCCGCAAAATCGCAGAATGGCTTCAGGCCCTGTTCTGGTTCCGGGGGGCAGGCTGAGCCTGTGGTTAATTCTTCTTTCTGATGGGAAAATAGAGTGACCTGTGCCTGTCCCAACACCAAGAGCTAGTCTCTCGTTGGTTCCACGTCTTCCCGTTTATCCTCAGGACAAATTGCAACCTGTACGGAACAGGAGGTTAAAGGTGCTGATGCCCCAAGTAGGGAGCTTGCTAGTAAAGCGGCTGGAATGGCGAACCCGGGCACAAGGAGATGAGAAATGAGGTGCGTTTTAGAAACCTTTCCCCATCACACGGTGTACCATCTTCTGGGTTTCTCATGCATGTTTTTGATGTAGGAAGATGCCCTTGAACCTGGAGATTTGGGACCCATGCGATGGGTACCACGCAGTATTACTTTAAAGGGTCTGCGTTTGCTCACCCAACCTCACCAAACCTCTCATACCCAAGAGTATCCACCCTTATGTCTCATCCAGCTGTGGGTCTAGATATGGTCAATCCAGGTTGCATCACAGCCCCTGAACGCATTGTGTAAGAATTTCTCTCTCTTTCACTGTCTTTGTTTCATGGGTGTTTCAAAGTAATTTATTTTTATAATGGGGTTTAGCTGCTTTTCACTGCTGTGTTTATGCCGCTTTACACCCACTTGACACACTAACAGAGAGATATCAATACATAGGTTTTAAGATTATTACTAGTCAGATATATTCTTGTGCGGTGAATAGGGCGTTTTGAGTCCAGTTCTCTGAGCAAGGAGTAGGTCTTGTCTATTACATATTGGGTTTATGGAACGGTATCTGAGCTAATTTGATACCCTTGTTTTATGTATCACCCCACCTCACCTTTCCCGTTAAGCAGCCATAGTGTGTTTTCTGCATGTGTGACTCTGTTCTCTTTTGTAATTCAGTTCAAGTGTAATGGTATTTACATTCCCTCTATCAGTGATACCTTATGAGAAGTGTCCTTTTCTGTGTGACTTATTTCACTTAGAATCGTCGTACCTAAATCCACTCATCATGCTGCTACTAACCTTACGACATTGATTTCCTGGCTGAGTGATATTCCATTGTACATAAGGACCACAACTTCTTTATCCATTTTTCTCTTTCCTGGGATATTTAAGGTGGAATGAAGTGGAGGTCCTGGTCAACAGAGCAGCCCTAAACTTTGGGGTGCTTGTGTCTTGCTGATTTTTAATTTTCCCAATTTATACCCCCATGAGTGGAAGTGCCCTATGCTCTCTAAGCTGTGTTTTTCAGATGTTTCAGGACTCACCGGACACTTCCCCAGAGTGACTCTTGGCAATTTACATCCCGCCCATCAGTGTAGCAAGGCTCCCATTTCTCCATGGCCTGTCCTGCATTTCTGGTTTTGACACTTTTTTCAGCATGGCCCTTTTGACCGATGGGAAGCGAGACTTCTTTGTAGCGCTGATTTGCCTTTCCAGGTTGCTTGGTTGGCCAAAAAGGGCGTATGCGTTTTTTCCTGAATATATTCAGGAAAAAACGCATACGCCCTTTTTGGCCAAGGGCATCATTGTCAACGTTTTGCCGCTTTTCATGTGCTTTAAAGGCGATTCGTATCTACCTCCTGAAATCTGTTTCCTGCAATTCTGCCTTGATTTCAAATCCTCTTCTTTGCCTCCCCTCAATATATTTGTGGACGAGAGTTATCATTTATAACTCTGCAGGTTTGTGAATTGCAGTGCCCTGAACCTCCATTTTACAACTCGTTTTTATGGGAGCTGGCCGCAAAATCGCAGAATGGCTTCAGGCCCTGTTCTGGTTCCGGGGGGCAGGCTGAGCCTGTGGTTAATTCTTCTTTCTGATGGGAAAATAGAGTGACCTGTGCCTGTCCCAACACCAAGAGCTAGTCTCTCGTTGGTTCCACGTCTTCTCGTTTATCCTCAGGACAAATTGCAACCTGTACGGAACAGGAGGTTAAAGGTGCTGATGCTCCAAGTAGGGAGCTTGCTAGTAAAGCGGCTGGAATGGCGAACCCGGGCACAAGGAGATGAGAAATGAGGTGCGTTTTAGAAACCTTTCCCCATCACACGGTGTACCATCTTCTGGGTTTCTCATGCATGTTTTTGATGTAGGAAGATGCCCTTGAACCTGGAGATTTGGGACCCATGCGATGGGTACCACGCAGTATTCCTTTAAAGGGTCTGCGTTTGCTCACCCAACCTCACCAAACCTCTCAGCCCCAAGAGTGTCCACCCTTATGTCTCATCCAGCTGTGCGTCTACATATGGTCAATCCAGGTTGCATCACAGCCCCTGAACGCATTGTGTAAGAATTTCTCTCTCTTTCACTGTCTTTGTTTCATGGTTGTTTCAAAGTAATTTATTTTTATAATGGGGTTTAGCTGCTTTTCACTGCTGTGTTTATGCCGCTTTACACCCACTTGACACACTAACAGAGAGATATCAATACATAGGTTTTACGATTATTATTAGTCAGATATATTCTTGTGCGGTGAATAGGGCGTGTTGAGTCCAGTTCTCTGAGCAAGGAGTAGGTCTTGTCTATTATATATTGGGTTTATGGAACGGTATCTGAGCTAATTTGATACCCTTGTTTTATGTATCACCCCACCTCACCTTTCCCGTTAAGCAGCCATAGTGTGTTTCCTGCATGTGTGACTCTGTTCTCTTTTGTAATTCAGTTCAAGTGTAATGGTATTTACATTCCCTCTATCAGTGATACCTTATGAGAAGTGTCCTTTTCTGTGTGACTTATTTCACTTAGAATCGTCGTACCTAAATCCACTCATCATGCTGCTACTAACCTTACGACATTGATTTCCTGGCTGAGTGATATTCCATTGTACATAAGGACCACAACTTCTTTATCCATTTTTCTCTTTCCTGGGATATTTAAGGTGGAATGAAGTGGAGGTCCTGGTCAACAGAGCAGCCCTAAACTTTGGGGTGCTTGTGTCTTGCTGATTTTTAATTTTCCCAATTTATACCCCCATGAGTGGAAGTGCCCTATGCTCTCTAAGCTGTGTTTTGCAGATGTTTCAGGACTCACCGGACACTTCTCCAGAGTGGCTCTTGGCAATTTACATCCCGCCCATCAGTGTAGCAAGGCTCCCATTTCTCCATGGCCTGTCCTGCATTTCTGGTTTTGACACTTTTTTCAGCATGGCCCTTTTGACCGATGGGAAGCGAGACTTCTTTGTAGCGCTGATTTGCCTTTCCAGGTTGCTTGGTTGGCCAAAAAGGGCGTATGCGTTTTTTCCTGAATATATTCAGGAAAAAACGCATACGCCCTTTTTGGCCAAGGGCATCATTGTCAACGTTTTGCCGCTTTTCATGTGCTTTAAAGGCGATTCGTATCTACCTCCTGAAATCTGTTTCCTGCAATTCTGCCTTGATTTCAAATCCTCTTCTTTGCCTCCCCTCAATATATTTGTGGACGAGAGTTATCATTTATAACTCTGCAGGTTTGTGAATTGCAGTGCCCTGAACCTCCATTTTACAACTCGTTTTTATGGGAGCTGGCCGCAAAATCGCAGAATGGATTCAGGCCCTGTTCTGGTTCCGGGGGGCAGGCTGAGCCTGTGGTTAATTCTTCTTTCTGAAGGGAAAATAGAGTGACCTGTGCCTGTCCCAACACCAAGAGCTAGTCTCTCGTTGGTTCCACGTCTTCCCGTTTATCCTCAGGACAAATTGCAACCTCTACGGAATAGGAGGTTAAAGGTGCTGATGCTCCAAGTAGGGAGCTTGCTAGTAAAGCGGCTGGAATGGCGAACCCGGGCACAAGGAGATGAGAAATGAGGTGCGTTTTAGAAACCTTTCCCCATCACACGGTGTACCATCTTCTGGGTTTCTCATGCATGTTTTTGATGTAGGAAGATGCCCTTGAACCTGGAGATTTGGGACCCATGCGATGGGTACCACGCAGTATTACTTTAAAGGGTCTGTGTTTGCTCACCCAACCTCTCCAAACCTCTCAGCCCCAAGAGTGTCTTCCCTTATGTCTCATCCAGCTGTGCCTCTAGATATGGTCAATCCAAGTTGCATCACAGCCCCTGAAAGCATTGTGTAAGAATTTCTCTCTCTTTCACTGTCTTTGTTTCATGGGTGTTTCAAAGTAATTTATTTTTATAATGGGGTTTAGCTGCTTTTCACTGCTCTGTTTATGCCGCTTTACACCCACTTGACACACTAACAGAGAGATATCAATACATAGGTTTTAGGATTATTATTAGTCAGATATATTCTTGTGCGGTGAATAGGGCGTGTTGAGTCCAGTTCTCTGAGCAAGGAGTAGGTCTTGTCTATTACATATTGGGTTTATGGAACGGTATCTGAGCTAATTTGATACCCTTGTTTTATGTATCACCCCACCTCACCTTTCCCGTTAAGCAGCCATAGTGTGTTTTCTGCATGTGTGACTCTGTTCTGTTTTGTAATTCAGTTCAAGTGTAACGGTTTTTACATTCCCTCTATCAGTGATACCTTATGAGAAGTGTCCTTTTCTGTGTGACTTATTTCACTTAGAATCGTCGTACCTAAATCCACTCATCATGCTGCTACTAACCTTACGACATTGATTTCCTGGCTGAGTGATATTCCATTGTACATAAGGACCACAACTTCTTTATCCATTTTTTTCTTTCCTGGGATATTTAAGGTGGAATGAAGTGGAGGTCCCGGTCAACAGAGCAGCCCTAAACTTTGGGGTGCTTGTGTCTTGCTGATTTTTAATTTTCCCAATTTATACCCCCATGAGTGGAAGTGCCCTATGCTCTCTAAGCTGTGTTTTTCAGATGTTTCAGGACTCACCGGACACTTCCCCAGAGTGGCTCTTGGCAATTTACATCCCGCCCATCAGTGTAGCAAGGCTCCCATTTCTCCATGGCCTGTCCTGCATTTCTGGTTTTGACACTTTTTTCAGCATGGCCCTTTTGACCGATGGGAAGCGAGACTTGTTTGTAGCGCTGATTTGCCTTTCCAGGTTGCTTGGTTGGCCAAAAAGGGCGTATGCGTTTTTTCCTGAATATATTCAGGAAAAAACGCATACGCCCTTTTTGGCCAAGGGCATCATTGTCAACGTTTTGCCGCTTTTCATGTGCTTTAAAGGCGATTCGTATCTACCTCCTGAAATCTGTTTCCTGCAATTCTGCCTTGATTTCAAATCCTCTTCTTTGCCTTCCCTCAATATATTTGTGGACGAGAGTTATCATTTATAACTCTGCATGTTTGTGAATTGCAGTGCCCTGAACCTCCATTTTACAACTCGTTTTTATGGGAGCTGGCCGCAAAATCGCAGAATGGCTTCAGGCCCTGTTCTGGTTCCGGGGGGCAGGCTGAGCCTGTGGTTAATTCTTCTTTCTGATGGGAAAATAGAGTGACCTGTGCCTGTCCCAACACCAAGAGCTAGTCTCTCGTTGGTTCCACGTCTTCCCGTTTATCCTCAGGACAAATTGCAACCTGTACGGAACAGGAGGTTAAAGGTGCTGATGCCCCAAGTAGGGAGCTTGCTAGTAAAGCGGCTGGAATGGCGAACCCGGGCACAAGGAGATGAGAAATGAGGTGCATTTTAGAAACCTTTCCCCATCACACGGTGTACCATCTTCTGGGTTTCTCATGCATGTTTTTGATGTAGGAAGATGCCCTTGAACCTGGAGATTTGGGACCCATGCGATGGGTACCACGCAGTATTACTTTAAAGGGTCTGCGTTTGCTCACCCAACCTCACCAAACCTCTCATACCCAAGAGTATCCACCCTTATGTCTCATCCAGCTGTGGGTCTAGATATGGTCAATCCAGGTTGCATCACAGCCCCTGAACGCATTGTGTAAGAATTTCTCTCTCTTTCACTGTCTTTGTTTCATGGGTGTTTCAAAGTAATTTATTTTTATAATGGGGTTTAGCTGCTTTTCACTGCTGTGTTTATGCCGCTTTACACCCACTTGACACACTAACAGAGAGATATCAATACATAGGTTTTAAGATTATTACTAGTCAGATATATTCTTGTGCGGTGAATAGGGCGTTTTGAGTCCAGTTCTCTGAGCAAGGAGTAGGTCTTGTCTATTACATATTGGGTTTATGGAACGGTATCTGAGCTAATTTGATACCCTTGTTTTATGTATCACCCCACCTCACCTTTCCCGTTAAGCAGCCATAGTGTGTTTTCTGCATGTGTGACTCTGTTCTCTTTTGTAATTCAGTTCAAGTGTAATGGTATTTACATTCCCTCTATCAGTGATACCTTATGAGAAGTGTCCTTTTCTGTGTGACTTATTTCACTTAGAATCGTCGTACCTAAATCCACTCATCATGCTGCTACTAACCTTACGACATTGATTTCCTGGCTGAGTGATATTCCATTGTACATAAGGACCACAACTTCTTTATCCATTTTTCTCTTTCCTGGGATATTTAAGGTGGAATGAAGTGGAGGTCCTGGTCAACAGAGCAGCCCTAAACTTTGGGGTGCTTGTGTCTTGCTGATTTTTAATTTTCCCAATTTATACCCCCATGAGTGGAAGTGCCCTATGCTCTCTAAGCTGTGTTTTTCAGATGTTTCAGGACTCACCGGACACTTCCCCAGAGTGACTCTTGGCAATTTACATCCCGCCCATCAGTGTAGCAAGGCTCCCATTTCTCCATGGCCTGTCCTGCATTTCTGGTTTTGACACTTTTTTCAGCATGGCCCTTTTGACCGATGGGAAGCGAGACTTCTTTGTAGCGCTGATTTGCCTTTCCAGGTTGCTTGGTTGGCCAAAAAGGGCGTATGCGTTTTTTCCTGAATATATTCAGGAAAAAACGCATACGCCCTTTTTGGCCAAGGGCATCATTGTCAACGTTTTGCCGCTTTTCATGTGCTTTAAAGGCGATTCGTATCTACCTCCTGAAATCTGTTTCCTGCAATTCTGCCTTGATTTCAAATCCTCTTCTTTGCCTTCCCTCAATATATTTGTGGACGAGAGTTATCATTTATAACTCTGCAGGTTTGTGAATTGCAGTGCCCTGAACCTCCATTTTACAACTCGTTTTTATGGGAGCTGGCCGCAAAATCGCAGAATGGCTTCAGGCCCTGTTCTGGTTCCGGGGGGCAGGCTGAGCCTGTGGTTAATTCTTCTTTCTGATGGGAAAATAGAGTGACCTGTGCCTGTCCCAACACCAAGAGCTAGTCTCTCGTTGGTTCCACGTCTTCTCGTTTATCCTCAGGACAAATTGCAACCTGTACGGAACAGGAGGTTAAAGGTGCTGATGCTCCAAGTAGGGAGCTTGCTAGTAAAGCGGCTGGAATGGCGAACCCGGGCACAAGGAGATGAGAAATGAGGTGCGTTTTAGAAACCTTTCCCCATCACACGGTGTACCATCTTCTGGGTTTCTCATGCATGTTTTTGATGTAGGAAGATGCCCTTGAACCTGGAGATTTGGGACCCATGCGATGGGTACCACGCAGTATTCCTTTAAAGGGTCTGCGTTTGCTCACCCAACCTCACCAAACCTCTCAGCCCCAAGAGTGTCCACCCTTATGTCTCATCCAGCTGTGCGTCTACATATGGTCAATCCAGGTTGCATCACAGCCCCTGAACGCATTGTGTAAGAATTTCTCTCTCTTTCACTGTCTTTGTTTCATGGTTGTTTCAAAGTAATTTATTTTTATAATGGGGTTTAGCTGCTTTTCACTGCTGTGTTTATGCCGCTTTACACCCACTTGACACACTAACAGAGAGATATCAATACATAGGTTTTACGATTATTATTAGTCAGATATATTCTTGTGCGGTGAATAGGGCGTGTTGAGTCCAGTTCTCTAAGCAAGGAGTAGGTCTTGTCTATTATATATTGGGTTTATGGAACGGTATCTGAGCTAATTTGATACCCTTGTTTTATGTATCACCCCACCTCACCTTTCCCGTTAAGCAGCCATAGTGTGTTTTCTGCATGTGTGACTCTGTTCTCTTTTGTAATTCAGTTCAAGTGTAATGGTATTTACATTCCCTCTATCAGTGATACCTTATGAGAAGTGTCCTTTTCTGTGTGACTTATTTCACTTAGAATCGTCGTACCTAAATCCACTCATCATGCTGCTACTAACCTTACGACATTGATTTCCTGGCTGAGTGATATTCCATTGTACATAAGGACCACAACTTCTTTATCCATTTTTCTCTTTCCTGGGATATTTAAGGTGGAATGAAGTGGAGGTCCTGGTCAACAGAGCAGCCCTAAACTTTGGGGTGCTTGTGTCTTGCTGATTTTTAATTTTCCCAATTTATACCCCCATGAGTGGAAGTGCCCTATGCTCTCTAAGCTGTGTTTTTCAGATGTTTCAGGACTCACCGGACACTTCTCCAGAGTGGCTCTTGGCAATTTACATCCCGCCCATCAGTGTAGCAAGGCTCCCATTTCTCCATGGCCTGTCCTGCATTTCTGGTTTTGACACTTTTTTCAGCATGGCCCTTTTGACCGATGGGAAGCGAGACTTCTTTGTAGCGCTGATTTGCCTTTCCAGGTTGCTTGGTTGGCCAAAAAGGGCGTATGCGTTTTTTCCTGAATATATTCAGGAAAAAACGCATACGCCCTTTTTGGCCAAGGGCATCATTGTCAACGTTTTGCCGCTTTTCATGTGCTTTAAAGGCGATTCGTATCTACCTCCTGAAATCTGTTTCCTGCAATTCTGCCTTGATTTCAAATCCTCTTCTTTGCCTTCCCTCAATATATTTGTGGACGAGAGTTATCATTTATAACTCTGCATGTTTGTGAATTGCAGTGCCCTGAACCTCCATTTTACAACTCGTTTTTATGGGAGCTGGCCGCAAAATCGCAGAATGGCTTCAGGCCCTGTTCTGGTTCCGGGGGGCAGGCTGAGCCTGTGGTTAATTCTTCTTTCTGATGGGAAAATAGAGTGACCTGTGCCTGTCCCAACACCAAGAGCTAGTCTCTCGTTGGTTCCACGTCTTCCCGTTTATCCTCAGGACAAATTGCAACCTGTACGGAACAGGAGGTTAAAGGTGCTGATGCCCCAAGTAGGGAGCTTGCTAGTAAAGCGGCTGGAATGGCGAACCCGGGCACAAGGAGATGAGAAATGAGGTGCGTTTTAGAAACCTTTCCCCATCACACGGTGTACCATCTTCTGGGTTTCTCATGCATGTTTTTGATGTAGGAAGATGCCCTTGAACCTGGAGATTTGGGACCCATGCGATGGGTACCACGCAGTATTACTTTAAAGGGTCTGCGTTTGCTCACCCAACCTCACCAAACCTCTCATACCCAAGAGTATCCACCCTTATGTCTCATCCAGCTGTGGGTCTAGATATGGTCAATCCAGGTTGCATCACAGCCCCTGAACGCATTGTGTAAGAATTTCTCTCTCTTTCACTGTCTTTGTTTCATGGGTGTTTCAAAGTAATTTATTTTTATAATGGGGTTTAGCTGCTTTTCACTGCTGTGTTTATGCCGCTTTACACCCACTTGACACACTAACAGAGAGATATCAATACATAGGTTTTAAGATTATTACTAGTCAGATATATTCTTGTGCGGTGAATAGGGCGTTTTGAGTCCAGTTCTCTGAGCAAGGAGTAGGTCTTGTCTATTACATATTGGGTTTATGGAACGGTATCTGAGCTAATTTGATACCCTTGTTTTATGTATCACCCCACCTCACCTTTCCCGTTAAGCAGCCATAGTGTGTTTTCTGCATGTGTGACTCTGTTCTCTTTTGTAATTCAGTTCAAGTGTAATGGTATTTACATTCCCTCTATCAGTGATACCTTATGAGAAGTGTCCTTTTCTGTGTGACTTATTTCACTTAGAATCGTCGTACCTAAATCCACTCATCATGCTGCTACTAACCTTACGACATTGATTTCCTGGCTGAGTGATATTCCATTGTACATAAGGACCACAACTTCTTTATCCATTTTTCTCTTTCCTGGGATATTTAAGGTGGAATGAAGTGGAGGTCCTGGTCAACAGAGCAGCCCTAAACTTTGGGGTGCTTGTGTCTTGCTGATTTTTAATTTTCCCAATTTATACCCCCATGAGTGGAAGTGCCCTATGCTCTCTAAGCTGTGTTTTTCAGATGTTTCAGGACTCACCGGACACTTCCCCAGAGTGACTCTTGGCAATTTACATCCCGCCCATCAGTGTAGCAAGGCTCCCATTTCTCCATGGCCTGTCCTGCATTTCTGGTTTTGACACTTTTTTCAGCATGGCCCTTTTGACCGATGGGAAGCGAGACTTCTTTGTAGCGCTGATTTGCCTTTCCAGGTTGCTTGGTTGGCCAAAAAGGGCGTATGCGTTTTTTCCTGAATATATTCAGGAAAAAACGCATACGCCCTTTTTGGCCAAGGGCATCATTGTCAACGTTTTGCCGCTTTTCATGTGCTTTAAAGGCGATTCGTATCTACCTCCTGAAATCTGTTTCCTGCAATTCTGCCTTGATTTCAAATCCTCTTCTTTGCCTCCCCTCAATATATTTGTGGACGAGAGTTATCATTTATAACTCTGCAGGTTTGTGAATTGCAGTGCCCTGAACCTCCATTTTACAACTCGTTTTTATGGGAGCTGGCCGCAAAATCGCAGAATGGCTTCAGGCCCTGTTCTGGTTCCGGGGGGCAGGCTGAGCCTGTGGTTAATTCTTCTTTCTGATGGGAAAATAGAGTGACCTGTGCCTGTCCCAACACCAAGAGCTAGTCTCTCGTTGGTTCCACGTCTTCTCGTTTATCCTCAGGACAAATTGCAACCTGTACGGAACAGGAGGTTAAAGGTGCTGATGCTCCAAGTAGGGAGCTTGCTAGTAAAGCGGCTGGAATGGCGAACCCGGGCACAAGGAGATGAGAAATGAGGTGCGTTTTAGAAACCTTTCCCCATCACACGGTGTACCATCTTCTGGGTTTCTCATGCATGTTTTTGATGTAGGAAGATGCCCTTGAACCTGGAGATTTGGGACCCATGCGATGGGTACCACGCAGTATTCCTTTAAAGGGTCTGCGTTTGCTCACCCAACCTCACCAAACCTCTCAGCCCCAAGAGTGTCCACCCTTATGTCTCATCCAGCTGTGCGTCTACATATGGTCAATCCAGGTTGCATCACAGCCCCTGAACGCATTGTGTAAGAATTTCTCTCTCTTTCACTGTCTTTGTTTCATGGTTGTTTCAAAGTAATTTATTTTTATAATGGGGTTTAGCTGCTTTTCACTGCTGTGTTTATGCCGCTTTACACCCACTTGACACACTAACAGAGAGATATCAATACATAGGTTTTACGATTATTATTAGTCAGATATATTCTTGTGCGGTGAATAGGGCGTGTTGAGTCCAGTTCTCTGAGCAAGGAGTAGGTCTTGTCTATTATATATTGGGTTTATGGAACGGTATCTGAGCTAATTTGATACCCTTGTTTTATGTATCACCCCACCTCACCTTTCCCGTTAAGCAGCCATAGTGTGTTTCCTGCATGTGTGACTCTGTTCTCTTTTGTAATTCAGTTCAAGTGTAATGGTATTTACATTCCCTCTATCAGTGATACCTTATGAGAAGTGTCCTTTTCTGTGTGACTTATTTCACTTAGAATCGTCGTACCTAAATCCACTCATCATGCTGCTACTAACCTTACGACATTGATTTCCTGGCTGAGTGATATTCCATTGTACATAAGGACCACAACTTCTTTATCCATTTTTCTCTTTCCTGGGATATTTAAGGTGGAATGAAGTGGAGGTCCTGGTCAACAGAGCAGCCCTAAACTTTGGGGTGCTTGTGTCTTGCTGATTTTTAATTTTCCCAATTTATACCCCCATGAGTGGAAGTGCCCTATGCTCTCTAAGCTGTGTTTTGCAGATGTTTCAGGACTCACCGGACACTTCTCCAGAGTGGCTCTTGGCAATTTACATCCCGCCCATCAGTGTAGCAAGGCTCCCATTTCTCCATGGCCTGTCCTGCATTTCTGGTTTTGACACTTTTTTCAGCATGGCCCTTTTGACCGATGGGAAGCGAGACTTCTTTGTAGCGCTGATTTGCCTTTCCAGGTTGCTTGGTTGGCCAAAAAGGGCGTATGCGTTTTTTCCTGAATATATTCAGGAAAAAACGCATACGCCCTTTTTGGCCAAGGGCATCATTGTCAACGTTTTGCCGCTTTTCATGTGCTTTAAAGGCGATTCGTATCTACCTCCTGAAATCTGTTTCCTGCAATTCTGCCTTGATTTCAAATCCTCTTCTTTGCCTCCCCTCAATATATTTGTGGACGAGAGTTATCATTTATAACTCTGCAGGTTTGTGAATTGCAGTGCCCTGAACCTCCATTTTACAACTCGTTTTTATGGGAGCTGGCCGCAAAATCGCAGAATGGCTTCAGGCCCTGTTCTGGTTCCGGGGGGCAGGCTGAGCCTGTGGTTAATTCTTCTTTCTGATGGGAAAATAGAGTGACCTGTGCCTGTCCCAACACCAAGAGCTAGTCTCTCGTTGGTTCTACGTCTTCCCGTTTATCCTCAGGACAAATTGCATCCTGTACGGAACAGGAGGTTAAAGGTGCTGATGCTCCAAGTAGGGAGCTTGCTAGTAAAGCGGCTGGAATGGCGAACCCGGGCACAAGGAGATGAGAAATGAGGTGCGTTTTAGAAACCTTTCCCCATCACACGGTGTACCATCTTCTGGGTTTCTCATGCATGTTTTTGATGTAGGAAGATGCCCTTGAACCTGGAGATTTGGGACCCATGCGATGGGTACCACGCAGTATTACTTTAAAGGGTCTGCGTTTGCTCACCCAACCTCACCAAACCTCTCAGCCCCAAGAGTGTCCACCCTTATGTCTCATCCAGCTGTGGGTCTAGATATGGTCAATCCAGGTTGCATCACAGCCCCTGAACGCATTGTGTAAGAATTTCTCTCTCTTTCACTGTCTTTGTTTCATGGGTGTTTCAAAGTAATTTATTTTTATAATGGGGTTTAGCTGCTTTTCACTGCTGTGTTTATGCCACTTTACACCCACTTGACACACTAACAGAGAGATATCAATACATAGGTTTTACGATTATTATTAGTCAGATATATTCTTGTGCGGTGAATAGGGCGTGTTGAGTCCAGTTCTCTGAGCAAGGAGTAGGTCTTGTCTATTACATATTGGGTTTATGGAATGGTATCTGAGCTAATTTGATACCCTTGTTTTATGTATCACCCCACCTCACCTTTCCCGTTAAGCAGCCATAGTGTGTTTTCTGCATGTGTGACTCTGTTCTGTTTTGTAATTCAGTTCAAGTGTAACGGTTTTTACATTCCCTCTATCAGTGATACCTTATGAGAAGTGTCCTTTTCTGTGTGACTTATTTCACTTAGAATCGTCGTACCTAAATCCACTCATCATGCTGCTACTAACCTTACGACATTGATTTCCTGGCTGAGTGATATTCCATTGTACATAAGGACCACAACTTCTTTATCCATTTTTCTCTTTCCTGGGATATTTAAGGTGGAATGAAGTGGAGGTCCTGGTCAACAGAGCAGCCCTAAACTTTGGGGTGCTTGTGTCTTGCTGATTTTTAATTTTCCCAATTTATACCCCCATGAGTGGAAGTGCCCTATGCTCTCTAAGCTCTGTTTTTCAGATGTTTCAGGACTCACCGGACACTTCTCCAGAGTGGCTCTTGGCAATTTACATCCCGCCCATCAGTGTAGCAAGGCTCCCATTTCTCCATGGCCTGTCCTGCATTTCTGGTTTTGACACTTTTTTCAGCATGGCCCTTTTGACCGATGGGAAGCGAGACTTCTTTGTAGCGCTGATTTGCCTTTCCAGGCTGCTTGGTTGGCCAAAAAGGGCGTATGCGTTTTTTCCTGAATATATTCAGGAAAAAACGCATACGCCCTTTTTGGCCAAGGGCATCATTGTCAACGTTTTGCCGCTTTTCATGTGCTTTAAAGGCGATTCGTATCTACCTCCTGAAATCTGTTTCCTGCAATTCTGCCTTGATTTCAAATCCTCTTCTTTGCCTCCCCTCAATATATTTGTGGACGACAGTTATCATTTATAACTCTGCAGGTTTGTGAATTGCAGTGCCCTGAACCTCCATTTTACAACTCGTTTTTATGGGAGCTGGCCGCAAAATCGCAGAATGGCTTCAGGCTCTGTTCTGGTTCCGGGGGTCAGGCTGAGCCTGTGGTTAATTCTTCTTTCTGATGGGAAAATAGAGTGACCTGTGCCTGTCCCAACACCAAGAGCTAGTCTCTCGTTGGTTCCACGTCTTCCCGTTTATCCTCAGGACAAATTGCAACCTGTACGGAACAGGAGGTTAAAGGTGCTGATGCCCCAAGTAGGGAGCTTGCTAGTAAAGCGGCTGGAATGGCGAACCCGGGCACAAGGAGATGAGAAATGAGGTGCGTTTTAGAAACCTTTCCCCATCACACGGTGTACCATCTTCTGGGTTTCTCATGCATGTTTTTGATGTAGGAAGATGCCCTTGAACCCGGAGATTTGGGACCCATGCGATGGGTACCACGCAGTATTACTTTAAAAGGTCTGTGTTTGCTCACCCAACCTCACCAAACCTCTCAGCCCCAAGAGTGTCCACCCTTATGTCTCATCCAGCTGTGCGTCTAGATATGGTCAATCCAGGTTGCATCACAGCCCCTGAACGCATTGTGTAAGAATTTCTCTCTCTTTCACTGTCTTTGTTTCATGGGTGTTTCAAAGTAATTTATTTTTATAATGGGGTTTAGCTGCTTTTCACTGCTGTGTTTATGCCGCTTTACACCCACTTGACACACTAACAGAGAGATATCAATACATAGGTTTTACGATTATTATTAGTCAGATATATTCTTGTGCGGTGAATAGGGCGTGTTGAGTCCAGTTCTCTGAGCAAGGAGTAGGTCTTGTCTATTACATATTGGGTTTATGGAATGGTATCTGAGCTAATTTGATACCCTTGTTTTATGTATCAACCCACCTCACCTTTCCCGTTAAGCAGCCATAGTGTGTTTTCTGCATGTGTGACTCTGTTCTGTTTTGTAATTCAGTTCAAGTGTAACGGTTTTTACATTCCCTCTATCAGTGATACCTTATGAGAAGTGTCCTTTTCTGTGTGACTTATTTCACTTAGAATCGTCGTACCTAAATCCACTCATCATGCTGCTACTAACCTTACGACATTGATTTCCTGGCTGAGTGATATTCCATTGTACATAAGGACCACAACTTCTTTATCCATTTTTTTCTTTCCTGGGATATTTAAGGTGGAATGAAGTGGAGGTCCTGGTCAACAGAGCAGCCCTAAACTTTGGGGTGCTTGTGTCTTGCTGATTTTTAATTTTCCCAATTTATACCCTCATGAGTGGAAGTGCCCTATGCTCTCTAAGCTGTGTTTTTCAGATGTTTCAGGACTCACCGGACACTTCTCCAGAGTGGCTCTTGGCAATTTACATCCCGCCCATCAGTGTAGCAAGGCTCCCATTTCTCCATGGCCTGTCCTGCATTTCTGGTTTTGACACTTTTTTCAGCATGGCCCTTTTGACCGATGGGAAGCGAGACTTGTTTGTAGCGCTGATTTGCCTTTCCAGGTTGCTTGGTTGGCCAAAAAGGGCGTATGCGTTTTTTCCTGAATATATTCAGGAAAAAACGCATACGCCCTTTTTGGCCAAGGGCATCATTGTCAACGTTTTGCCGCTTTTCATGTGCTTTAAAGGCGATTCGTATCTACCTCCTGAAATCTGTTTCCTGCAATTCTGCCTTGATTTCAAATCCTCTTCTTTGCCTTCCCTCAATATATTTGTGGACGAGAGTTATCATTTATAACTCTGCATGTTTGTGAATTGCAGTGCCCTGAACCTCCATTTTACAACTCGTTTTTATGGGAGCTGGCCGCAAAATCGCAGAATGGCTTCAGGCCCTGTTCTGGTTCCGGGGGGCAGGCTGAGCCTGTGGTTAATTCTTCTTTCTGATGGGAAAATAGAGTGACCTGTGCCTGTCCCAACACCAAGAGCTAGTCTCTCGTTGGTTCCACGTCTTCCCGTTTATCCTCAGGACAAATTGCAACCTGTACGGAACAGGAGGTTAAAGGTGCTGATGCCCCAAGTAGGGAGCTTGCTAGTAAAGCGGCTGGAATGGCGAACCCGGGCACAAGGAGATGAGAAATGAGGTGCGTTTTAGAAACCTTTCCCCATCACACGGTGTACCATCTTCTGGGTTTCTCATGCATGTTTTTGATGTAGGAAGATGCCCTTGAACCTGGAGATTTGGGACCCATGCGATGGGTACCACGCAGTATTACTTTAAAGGGTCTGCGTTTGCTCACCCAACCTCACCAAACCTCTCATCCCCAAGAGTATCCACCCTTATGTCTCATCCAGCTGTGGGTCTAGATATGGTCAATCCAGGTTGCATCACAGCTCCTGAACGCATTGTGTAAGAATTTCTCTCTCTTTCACTGTCTTTGTTTCATGGGTGTTTCAAAGTAATTTATTTTTATAATGGGGTTTAGCTGCTTTTCACTGCTGTGTTTATGCCGCTTTACACCCACTTGACACACTAACAGAGAGATATCAATACATAGGTTTTACGATTATTATTAGTCAGATATATTCTTGTGCGGTGAATAGGGCGTGTTGAGTCCAGTTCTCTGAGCAAGGAATAGGTCTTGTCTATTACATATTGGGTTTATGGAACGGTATCTGAGCTAATTTGATACCCTTGTTTTATGTATCACCCCACCTCACCTTTCCCGTTAAGCAGCCATAGTGTGTTTTCTGCATGTGTGACTCTGTTCTCTTTTGTAATTCAGTTCAAGTGTAATGGTATTTACATTCCCTCTATCAGTGATACCTTATGAGAAGTGTCCTTTTCTGTGTGACTTATTTCACTTAGAATCGTCGTACCTAAATCCACTCATCATGCTGCTACTAACCTTACGACATTGATTTCCTGGCTGAGTGATATTCCATTGTACATAAGGACCACAACTTCTTTATCCATTTTTCTCTTTCCTGGGATATTTAAGGTGGAATGAAGTGGAGGTCCTGGTCAACAGAGCAGCCCTAAACTTTGGGGTGCTTGTGTCTTGCTGATTTTTCATTTTCCCAATTTATACCCCCATGAGTGGAAGTGCCCTATGCTCTCTAAGCTGTGTTTTTCAGATGTTTCAGGACTCACCGGACACTTCTCCAGAGTGGCTCTTGGCAATTTACATCCCGCCCATCAGTGTAGCAAGGCTCCCATTTCTCCATGGCCTGTCCTGCATTTCTGGTTTTGACACTTTTTTCAGCATGGCCCTTTTGACCGATGGGAAGCGAGACTTCTTTGTAGCGCTGATTTGCCTTTCCAGGTTGCTTGGTTGGCCAAAAAGGGCGTATGCGTTTTTTCCTGAATATATTCAGGAAAAAACGCATACGCCCTTTTTGGCCAAGGGCATCATTGTCAACGTTTTGCCGCTTTTCATGTGCTTTAAAGGCGATTCGTATCTACCTCCTGAAATCTGTTTCCTGCAATTCTGCCTTGATTTCAAATCCTCTTCTTTGCCTCCCCTCAATATATTTGTGGACGAGAGTTATCATTTATAACTCTGCAGGTTTGTGAATTGCAGTGCCCTGAACCTCCATTTTACAACTCGTTTTTATGGGAGCTGGCCGCAAAATCGCAGAATGGCTTCAGGCCCTGTTCTGGTTCCGGGGGGCAGGCTGAGCCTGTGGTTAATTCTTCTTTCTGATGGGAAAATAGAGTGACCTGTGCCTGTCCCAACACCAAGAGCTAGTCTCTCGTTGGTTCTACGTCTTCCCGTTTATCCTCAGGACAAATTGCATCCTGTACGGAACAGGAGGTTAAAGGTGCTGATGCTCCAAGTAGGGAGCTTGCTAGTAAAGCGGCTGGAATGGCGAACCCGGGCACAAGGAGATGAGAAATGAGGTGCGTTTTAGAAACCTTTCCCCATCACACGGTGTACCATCTTCTGGGTTTCTCATGCATGTTTTTGATGTAGGAAGATGCCCTTGAACCTGGAGATTTGGGACCCATGCGATGGGTACCACGCAGTATTACTTTAAAGGGTCTGCGTTTGCTCAACCAACCTCACCAAACCTCTCAGCCCCAAGAGTGTCCACCCTTATGTCTCATCCAGCTGTGCGTCTAGATATGGTCAATCCAGGTTGCATCACAGCCCCTGAACTCATTGTGTAAGAATTTCTATCTCTTTCACTGTCGTTGTTTCATGGGTTTTTCAAAGTAATTTATTTTCATAATGGGGTTTAGCTGCTTTTCACGGCTGTGTTTATGCCGCTTTACACCCACTTGACACACTAACAGAGAGATATCAATACATAGGTTTTAAGATTATTACTAGTCAGATATATTGTTGTGCGGTGAATAGGGCGTGTTGAGTCCAGTTCTCTGAGCAAGGAGTAGGTCTTGTCTACTACATATTGGGTTTATGGAATGGTATCTGAGCTAATTTGATACCCTTGTTTTATGTATCACCCCACCTCACCTTTCCCGTTAAGCAGCCATAGTGTGTTTTCTGCATGTGTGACTCTGTTCTGTTTTGTAATTCAGTTCAAGTGTAACGGTTTTTACATTCCCTCTATCAGTGATACCTTATGAGAAGTGTCCTTTTCTGTGTGACTTATTTCACTTAGAATCGTCGTACCTAAATCCACTCATCATGCTGCTACTAACCTTACGACATTGATTTCCTGGCTGAGTGATATTCCATTGTACATAAGGACCACAACTTCTTTATCCATTTTTCTCTTTCCTGGGATATTTAAGGTGGAATGAAGTGGAGGTCCTGGTCAACAGAGCAGCCCTAAACTTTGGGGTGCTTGTGTCTTGCTGATTTTTCATTTTCCCAATTTATACCCCCATGAGTGGAAGTGCCCTATGCTCTCTAAGCTGTGTTTTTCAGATGTTTCAGGACTCACCGGACACTTCTCCAGAGTGGCTGTTGGCAATTTACATCCCGCCCATCAGTGTAGCAAGGCTCCCATTTCTCCATGGCCTGTCCTGCATTTCTGGTTTTGACACTTTTTTCAGCATGGCCCTTTTGACCGATGGGAAGCGAGACTTCTTTGTAGCGCTGATTTGCCTTTCCAGGTTGCTTGGTTGGCCAAAAAGGGCGTATGCGTTTTTTCCTGAATATATTCAGGAAAAAACGCATACGCCCTTTTTGGCCAAGGGCATCATTGTCAACGTTTTGCCGCTTTTCATGTGCTTTAAAGGCGATTCGTATCTACCTCCTGAAATCTGTTTCCTGCAATTCTGCCTTGATTTCAAATCCTCTTCTTTGCCTCCCCTCAATATATTTTTGGACGAGAGTTATCATTTATAACTCTGCAGGTTTGTGAATTGCAGTGCCCTGAACCTCCATTTTACAACTCGTTTTTATGGGAGCTGGCCGCAAAATCGCAGAATGGCTTCAGGCTCTGTTCTGGTTCCGGGGGTCAGGCTGAGCCTGTGGTTAATTCTTCTTTCTGATGGGAAAATAGAGTGACCTGTGCCTGTCCCAACACCAAGAGCTAGTCTCTCGTTGGTTCCACGTCTTCCCGTTTATCCTCAGGACAAATTGCAACCTGTACGGAACAGGAGGTTAAAGGTGCTGATGCTCCAATTAGGGAGCTTGCTAGTAAAGCGGCTGGAATGGCGAACCCGGGCACAAGGAGATGAGAAATGAGGTGCGTTTTAGAAACCTTTCCCCATCACACGGTGTACCATCTTCTGGGTTTCTCATGCATGTTTTTGATGTAGGAAGATGCCCTTGAACCTGGAGATTTGGGACCCATGCGATGGGTACCACGCAGTATTACTTTAAAGGGTCTGCGTTTGCTCACCCAACCTCACCAAACCTCTCATCCCCAAGAGTGTCCACCCTTATGTCTCATCCAGCTGTGGGTCTAGATATGGTCATTCCAGGTTGCATCACAGCCCCTGAACGCATTGTGTAAGAATTTCTCTCTCTTTCACTGTCTTTGTTTCATGGGTGTTTCAAAGTAATTTATTTTTATAATGGGGTTTAGCTGCTTTTCACTGCTGTGTTTATGCCACTTTACACCCACTTGACACACTAACAGAGAGATATCAATACATAGGTTTTACGATTATTATTAGTCAGATATATTCTTGTGCGGTGAATAGGGCGTGTTGAGTCCAGTTCTCTGAGCAAGGAGTAGGTCTTGTCTATTACATATTGGGTTTATGGAATGGTATCTGAGCTAATTTGATACCCTTGTTTTATGTATCACCCCACCTCACCTTTCCCGTTAAGCAGCCATAGTGTGTTTTCTGCATGTGTGACTCTGTTCTGTTTTGTAATTCAGTTCAAGTGTAACGGTTTTTACATTCCCTCTATCAGTGATACCTTATGAGAAGTGTCCTTTTCTGTGTGACTTATTTCACTTAGAATCGTCGTACCTAAATCCACTCATCATGCTGCTACTAACCTTACGACATTGATTTCCTGGCTGAGTGATATTCCATTGTACATAAGGACCACAACTTCTTTATCCATTTTTCTCTTTCCTGGGATATTTAAGGTGGAATGAAGTGGAGGTCCTGGTCAACAGAGCAGCCCTAAACTTTGGGGTGCTTGTGTCTTGCTGATTTTTAATTTTCCCAATTTATACCCCCATGAGTGGAAGTGCCCTATGCTCTCTAAGCTCTGTTTTTCAGATGTTTCAGGACTCACCGGACACTTCTCCAGAGTGGCTCTTGGCAATTTACATCCCGCCCATCAGTGGAGCAAGGCTCCCATTTCTCCATGGCCTGTCCTGCATTTCTGGTTTTGACACTTTTTTCAGCATGGCCCTTTTGACCGATGGGAAGCGAGACTTCTTTGTAGCGCTGATTTGCCTTTCCAGGTTGCTTGGTTGGCCAAAAAGGGCGTATGCGTTTTTTCCTGAATATATTCAGGAAAAAACGCATACGCCCTTTTTGGCCAAGGGCATCATTGTCAACGTTTTGCCGCTTTTCATGTGCTTTAAAGGCGATTCGTATCTACCTCCTGAAATCTGTTTCCTGCAATTCTGCCTTGATTTCAAATCCTCTTCTTTGCCTTCCCTCAATATATTTGTCGACGAGAGTTATCATTTATAACTCTGCAGGTTTGTGAATTGCAGTGCCCTGAACCTCCATTTTACAACTCGTTTTTATGGGAGCTGGCCGCAAAATCGCAGAATGGCTTCAGGCCCTATTCTGGTTCCGGGGGGCAGGCTGAGCCTGTGGTTAATTCTTCTTTCTGATGGGAAAATAGAGTGACCTGTGCCTTTCCCAACACCAAGAGCTAGTCTCACGTTGGTTCCACGTCTTCCCGTTTATCCTCAGGACAAATTGCAACCTGTACGGAACAGGAGGTTAAAGGTGCTGATGCTCCAAGTAGGGAGCTTGCTAGTAAAGCGGCTGGAATGGCGAACCCGGGCACAAGGAGATGAGAAATGAGGTGCGTTTTAGAAACCTTTCCCCATCACACGGTGTACCATCTTCTGGGTTTCTCATGCATGTTTTTGATGTAGGAAGATGCCCTTGAACCTGGAGATTTGGGACCCATGCGATGGGTACCACGCAGTATTCCTTTAAAGGGTCTGCGTTTGCTCACCCAACCTCACCAAACCTCTCAGCCCCAAGAGTGTCCACCCTTATGTCTCATCCAGCTGTGGGTCTAGATATGGTCAATCCAGGTTGCATCACAGCCCCTGAACGCATTGTGTAAGAATTTCTCTCTCTTTCACTGTCTTTGTTTCATGGGTGTTTCAAAGTAATTTATTTTTATAATGGGGTTTAGCTGCTTTTCACTGCTGTGTTTATGCCACTTTACACCCACTTGACACACTAACAGAGAGATATCAATACATAGGTTTTACGATTATTATTAGTCAGATATATTCTTGTGCGGTGAATAGGGCGTGTTGAGTCCAGTTCTCTGAGCAAGGAGTAGGTCTTGTCTATTACATATTGGGTTTATGGAATGGTATCTGAGCTAATTTGATACCCTTGTTTTATGTATCACCCCACCTCACCTTTCCCGTTAAGCAGCCATAGTGTGTTTTCTGCATGTGTGACTCTGTTCTGTTTTGTAATTCAGTTCAAGTGTAACGGTTTTTACATTCCCTCTATCAGTGATACCTTATGAGAAGTGTCCTTTTCTGTGTGACTTATTTCACTTAGAATCGTCGTACCTAAATCCACTCATCATGCTGCTACTAACCTTACGACATTGATTTCCTGGCTGAGTGATATTCCATTGTACATAAGGACCACAACTTCTTTATCCATTTTTCTCTTTCCTGGGATATTTAAGGTGGAATGAAGTGGAGGTCCTGGTCAACAGAGCAGCCCTCAACTTTGGGGTGCTTGTGTCTTGCTGATTTTTAATTTTCCCAATTTATACCCCCATGAGTGGAAGTGCCCTATGCTCTCTAAGCTGTGTTTTTCAGATGTTTCAGGACTCACCGGACACTTCTCCAGAGTGGCTCTTGGCAATTTACATCCCGCCCATCAGTGTAGCAAGGCTCCCATTTCTCCATGGCCTGTCCTGCATTTCTGGTTTTGACACTTTTTTCAGCATGGCCCTTTTGACCGATGGGAAGCGAGACTTCTTTGTAGCGCTGATTTGCCTTTCCAGGTGGCTTGGTTGGCCAAAAAGGGCGTATGCGTTTTTTCCTGAATATATTCAGGAAAAAACGCATACGCCCTTTTTGGCCAAGGGCATCATTGTCAACGTTTTGCCGCTTTTCATGTGCTTTAAAGGCGATTCGTATCTACCTCCTGAAATCTGTTTCCTGCAATTCTGCCTTGATTTCAAATCCTCTTCTTTGCCTCCCCTCAATATATTTGTGGACGACAGTTATCATTTATAACTCTGCAGGTTTGTGAATTGCAGTGCCCTGAACCTCCATTTTACAACTCGTTTTTATGGGAGCTGGCCGCAAAATCGCAGAATGGCTTCAGGCTCTGTTCTGGTTCCGGGGGGCAGGCTGAGCCTGTGGTTAATTCTTCTTTCTGATGGGAAAATACAGTGACCTGTGCCTGTCCCAACACCAAGAGCTAGTCTCTCGTTGGTTCCACGTCTTCCCGTTTATCCTCAGGACAAATTGCAACCTGTACGGAACAGGAGGTTAAAGGTGCTGATGCCCCAAGTAGGGAGCTTGCTAGTAAAGCGGCTGGAATGGCGAACCCGGGCACAAGGAGATGAGAAATGAGGTGCGTTTTAGAAACCTTTCCCCATCACACGGTGTACCATCTTCTGGGTTTCTCATGCATGTTTTTGATGTAGGAAGATGCCCTTGAACCCGGAGATTTGGGACCCATGCGATGGGTACCACGCAGTATTACTTTAAAAGGTCTGTGTTTGCTCACCCAACCTCACCAAACCTCTCAGCCCCAAGAGTGTCCACCCTTATGTCTCATCCAGCTGTGGGTCTAGATATGGTCAATCCAGGTTGCATCACAGCCCCTGAACGCATTGTGTAAGAATTTCTCTCTCTTTCACTGTCTTTGTTTCATGGGTGTTTCAAAGTAATTTATTTTTATAATGGGGTTTAGCTGCTTTTCACTGCTGTGTTTATGCCGCTTTACACCCACTTGACACACTAACAGAGAGATATCAATACATAGGTTTTACGATTATTATTAGTCAGATATATTCTTGTGCGGTGAATAGGGCGTGTTGAGTCCAGTTCTCTGAGCAAGGAGTAGGTCTTGTCTATTACATATTGGGTTTATGGAATGGTATCTGAGCTAATTTGATACCCTTGTTTTATGTATCACCCCACCTCACCTTTCCCGTTAAGCAGCCATAGTGTGTTTTCTGCATGTGTGACTCTGTTCTGTTTTGTAATTCAGTTCAAGTGTAACGGTTTTTACATTCCCTCTATCAGTGATACCTTATGAGAAGTGTCCTTTTCTGTGTGACTTATTTCACTTAGAATCGTCGTACCTAAATCCACTCATCATGCTGCTACTAACCTTACGACATTGATTTCCTGGCTGAGTGATATTCCATTGTACATAAGGACCACAACTTCTTTATCCATTTTTCTCTTTCCTGGGATATTTAAGGTGGAATGAAGTGGAGGTCCTGGTCAACAGAGCAGCCCTAAACTTTGGGGTGCTTGTGTCTTGCTGATTTTTCATTTTCCCAATTTATACCCCCATGAGTGGAAGTGCCCTATGCTCTCTAAGCTGTGTTTTTCAGATGTTTCAGGACTCACCGGACACTTCTCCAGAGTGGCTGTTGGCAATTTACATCCCGCCCATCAGTGTAGCAAGGCTCCCATTTCTCCATGGCCTGTCCTGCATTTCTGGTTTTGACACTTTTTTCAGCATGGCCCTTTTGACCGATGGGAAGCGAGACTTCTTTGTAGCGCTGATTTGCCTTTCCAGGTTGCTTGGTTGGCCAAAAAGGGCGTATGCGTTTTTTCCTGAATATATTCAGGAAAAAACGCATACGCCCTTTTTGGCCAAGGGCATCATTGTCAACGTTTTGCCGCTTTTCATGTGCTTTAAAGGCGATTCGTATCTACCTCCTGAAATCTGTTTCCTGCAATTCTGCCTTGATTTCAAATCCTCTTCTTTGCCTCCCCTCAATATATTTGTGGACGACAGTTATCATTTATAACTCTGCAGGTTTGTGAATTGCAGTGCCCTGAACCTCCATTTTACAACTCGTTTTTATGGGAGCTGGCCGCAAAATCGCAGAATGGCTTCAGGCTCTGTTCTGGTTCCGGGGGGCAGGCTGAGCCTGTGGTTAATTCTTCTTTCTGATGGGAAAATACAGTGACCTGTGCCTGTCCCAACACCAAGAGCTAGTCTCTCGTTGGTTCCACGTCTTCCCGTTTATCCTCAGGACAAATTGCAACCTGTACGGAACAGGAGGTTAAAGGTGCTGATGCCCCAAGTAGGGAGCTTGCTAGTAAAGCGGCTGGAATGGCGAACCCGGGCACAAGGAGATGAGAAATGAGGTGCGTTTTAGAAACCTTTCCCCATCACACGGTGTACCATCTTCTGGGTTTCTCATGCATGTTTTTGATGTAGGAAGATGCCCTTGAACCCGGAGATTTGGGACCCATGCGATGGGTACCACGCAGTATTACTTTAAAAGGTCTGTGTTTGCTCACCCAACCTCACCAAACCTCTCAGCCCCAAGAGTGTCCACCCTTATGTCTCATCCAGCTGTGGGTCTAGATATGGTCAATCCAGGTTGCATCACAGCCCCTGAACGCATTGTGTAAGAATTTCTCTCTCTTTCACTGTCTTTGTTTCATGGGTGTTTCAAAGTAATTTATTTTTATAATGGGGTTTAGCTGCTTTTCACTGCTGTGTTTATGCCGCTTTACACCCACTTGACACACTAACAGAGAGATATCAATACATAGGTTTTACGATTATTATTAGTCAGATATATTCTTGTGCGGTGAATAGGGCGTGTTGAGTCCAGTTCTCTGAGCAAGGAGTAGGTCTTGTCTATTACATATTGGGTTTATGGAATGGTATCTGAGCTAATTTGATACCCTTGTTTTATGTATCACCCCACCTCACCTTTCCCGTTAAGCAGCCATAGTGTGTTTTCTGCATGTGTGACTCTGTTCTGTTTTGTAATTCAGTTCAAGTGTAACGGTTTTTACATTCCCTCTATCAGTGATACCTTATGAGAAGTGTCCTTTTCTGTGTGACTTATTTCACTTAGAATCGTCGTACCTAAATCCACTCATCATGCTGCTACTAACCTTACGACATTGATTTCCTGGCTGAGTGATATTCCATTGTACATAAGGACCACAACTTCTTTATCCATTTTTCTCTTTCCTGGGATATTTAAGGTGGAATGAAGTGGAGGTCCTGGTCAACAGAGCAGCCCTAAACTTTGGGGTGCTTGTGTCTTGCTGATTTTTCATTTTCCCAATTTATACCCCCATGAGTGGAAGTGCCCTATGCTCTCTAAGCTGTGTTTTTCAGATGTTTCAGGACTCACCGGACACTTCTCCAGAGTGGCTCTTGGCAATTTACATCCCGCCCATCAGTGTAGCAAGGCTCCCATTTCTCCATGGCCTGTCCTGCATTTCTGGTTTTGACACTTTTTTCAGCATGGCCCTTTTGACCGATGGGAAGCGAGACTTCTTTGTAGCGCTGATTTGCCTTTCCAGGTGGCTTGGTTGGCCAAAAAGGGCGTATGCGTTTTTTCCTGAATATATTCAGGAAAAAACGCATACGCCCTTTTTGGCCAAGGGCATCATTGTCAACGTTTTGCCGCTTTTCATGTGCTTTAAAGGCGATTCGTATCTACCTCCTGAAATCTGTTTCCTGCAATTCTGCCTTGATTTCAAATCCTCTTCTTTGCCTTCCCTCAATATATTTGTCGACGAGAGTTATCATTTATAACTCTGCAGGTTTGTGAATTGCAGTGCCCTGAACCTCCATTTTACAACTCGTTTTTATGGGAGCTGGCCGCAAAATCGCAGAATGGCTTCAGGCCCTATTCTGGTTCCGGGGGGCAGGCTGAGCCTGTGGTTAATTCTTCTTTCTGATGGGAAAATAGAGTGACCTGTGCCTTTCCCAACACCAAGAGCTAGTCTCACGTTGGTTCCACGTCTTCCCGTTTATCCTCAGGACAAATTGCAACCTGTACGGAACAGGAGGTTAAAGGTGCTGATGCTCCAAGTAGGGAGCTTGCTAGTAAAGCGGCTGGAATGGCGAACCCGGGCACAAGGAGATGAGAAATGAGGTGCGTTTTAGAAACCTTTCCCCATCACACGGTGTACCATCTTCTGGGTTTCTCATGCATGTTTTTGATGTAGGAAGATGCCCTTGAACCTGGAGATTTGGGACCCATGCGATGGGTACCACGCAGTATTCCTTTAAAGGGTCTGCGTTTGCTCACCCAACCTCACCAAACCTCTCAGCCCCAAGAGTGTCCACCCTTATGTCTCATCCAGCTGTGGGTCTAGATATGGTCAATCCAGGTTGCATCACAGCCCCTGAACGCATTGTGTAAGAATTTCTCTCTCTTTCACTGTCTTTGTTTCATGGGTGTTTCAAAGTAATTTATTTTTATAATGGGGTTTAGCTGCTTTTCACTGCTGTGTTTATGCCACTTTACACCCACTTGACACACTAACAGAGAGATATCAATACATAGGTTTTACGATTATTATTAGTCAGATATATTCTTGTGCGGTGAATAGGGCGTGTTGAGTCCAGTTCTCTGAGCAAGGAGTAGGTCTTGTCTATTACATATTGGGTTTATGGAATGGTATCTGAGCTAATTTGATACCCTTGTTTTATGTATCACCCCACCTCACCTTTCCCGTTAAGCAGCCATAGTGTGTTTTCTGCATGTGTGACTCTGTTCTGTTTTGTAATTCAGTTCAAGTGTAACGGTTTTTACATTCCCTCTATCAGTGATACCTTATGAGAAGTGTCCTTTTCTGTGTGACTTATTTCACTTAGAATCGTCGTACCTAAATCCACTCATCATGCTGCTACTAACCTTACGACATTGATTTCCTGGCTGAGTGATATTCCATTGTACATAAGGACCACAACTTCTTTATCCATTTTTCTCTTTCCTGGGATATTTAAGGTGGAATGAAGTGGAGGTCCTGGTCAACAGAGCAGCCCTAAACTTTGGGGTGCTTGTGTCTTGCTGATTTTTAATTTTCCCAATTTATACCCCCATGAGTGGAAGTGCCCTATGCTCTCTAAGCTGTGTTTTTCAGATGTTTCAGGACTCACCGGACACTTCTCCAGAGTGGCTCTTGGCAATTTACATCCCGCCCATCAGTGTAGCAAGGCTCCCATTTCTCCATGGCCTGTCCTGCATTTCTGGTTTTGACACTTTTTTCAGCATGGCCCTTTTGACCGATGGGAAGCGAGACTTGTTTGTAGCGCTGATTTGCCTTTCCAGGTTGCTTGGTTGGCCAAAAAGGGCGTATGCGTTTTTTCCTGAATATATTCAGGAAAAAACGCATACGCCCTTTTTGGCCAAGGGCATCATTGTCAACGTTTTGCCGCTTTTCATGTGCTTTAAAGGCGATTCGTATCTACCTCCTGAAATCTGTTTCCTGCAATTCTGCCTTGATTTCAAATCCTCTTCTTTGCCTCCCCTCAATATATTTGTGGACGACAGTTATCATTTATAACTCTGCAGGTTTGTGAATTGCAGTGCCCTGAACCTCCATTTTACAACTCGTTTTTATGGGAGCTGGCCGCAAAATCGCAGAATGGCTTCAGGCTCTGTTCTGGTTCCGGGGGGCAGGCTGAGCCTGTGGTTAATTCTTCTTTCTGATGGGAAAATAGAGTGACCTGTGCCTGTCCCAACACCAAGAGCTAGTCTCTCGTTGGTTCCACGTCTTCCCGTTTATCCTCAGGACAAATTGCAACCTGTACGGAACAGGAGGTTAAAGGTGCTGATGCCCCAAGTAGGGAGCTTGCTAGTAAAGCGGCTGGAATGGCGAACCCGGGCACAAGGAGATGAGAAATGAGGTGCGTTTTAGAAACCTTTCCCCATCACACGGTGTACCATCTTCTGGGTTTCTCATGCATGTTTTTGATGTAGGAAGATGCCCTTGAACCCGGAGATTTGGGACCCATGCGATGGGTACCACGCAGTATTACTTTAAAAGGTCTGTGTTTGCTCACCCAACCTCACCAAACCTCTCAGCCCCAAGAGTGTCCACCCTTTTGTCTCATCCAGCTGTGGGTCTAGATATGGTCAATCCAGGTTGCATCACAGCCCCTGAACGCATTGTGTAAGAATTTCTCTCTCTTTCACTGTCTTTGTTTCATGGGTGTTTCAAAGTAATTTATTTTTATAATGGGGTTTAGCTGCTTTTCACTGCTGTGTTTATGCCGCTTTACACCCACTTGACACACTAACAGAGAGATATCAATACATAGGTTTTACGATTATTATTAGTCAGATATATTCTTGTGCGGTGAATAGGGCGTGTTGAGTCCAGTTCTCTGAGCAAGGAGTAGGTCTTGTCTATTACATATTGGGTTTATGGAATGGTATCTGAGCTAATTTGATACCCTTGTTTTATGTATCACCCCACCTCACCTTTCCCGTTAAGCAGCCATAGTGTGTTTTCTGCATGTGTGACTCTGTTCTGTTTTGTAATTCAGTTCAAGTGTAACGGTTTTTACATTCCCTCTATCAGTGATACCTTATGAGAAGTGTCCTTTTCTGTGTGACTTATTTCACTTAGAATCGTCGTACCTAAATCCACTCATCATGCTGCTACTAACCTTACGACATTGATTTCCTGGCTGAGTGATATTCCATTGTACATAAGGACCACAACTTCTTTATCCATTTTTCTCTTTCCTGGGATATTTAAGGTGGAATGAAGTGGAGGTCCTGGTCAACAGAGCAGCCCTAAACTTTGGGGTGCTTGTGTCTTGCTGATTTTTAATTTTCCCAATTTATACCCCCATGAGTGGAAGTGCCCTATGTTTTCTAAGCTGTGTTTTTCAGATGTTTCAGGACTCACCGGACACTTCTCCAGAGTGGCTCTTGGCAATTTACATCCCGCCCATCAGTGTAGCAAGGCTCCCATTTCTCCATGGCCTGTCCTGCATTTCTGGTTTTGACACTTTTTTCAGCATGGCCCTTTTGACCGATGGGAAGCGAGACTTCTTTGTAGCGCTGATTTGCCTTTCCAGGTTGCTTGGTTGGCCAAAAAGGGCGTATGCGTTTTTTCCTGAATATATTCAGGAAAAAACGCATACGCCCTTTTTGGCCAAGGGCATCATTGTCAACGTTTTGCCGCTTTTCATGTGCTTTAAAGGCGATTCGTATCTACCTCCTGAAATCTGTTTCCTGCAATTCTGCCTTGATTTCAAATCCTCTTCTTTGCCTCCCCTCAATATATTTGTGGACGAGAGTTATCATTTATAACTCTGCAGGTTTGTGAATTGCAGTGCCCTGAACCTCCATTTTACAACTCGTTTTTATGGGAGCTGGCCACAAAATCGCAGAATGGCTTCAGGCCCTGTTCTGGTTCCGGGGGTCAGGCTGAGCCTGTGGTTAATTCTTCTTTCTGATGGGAAAATAGAGTGACCTGTGCCTGTCCCAACACCAAGAGCTAGTCTCTCGTTGGTTCCACTTCTTCCCGTTTATCCTAAGGACAAATTGCAACCTGTATGGAACAGGAGGTTAAAGGTGCTGATGCTCCAAGTAGGGAGCTTGCTAGTAAAGCAGCTGGAATGGCGAACCCGGGCACAAGGAGATGAGAAATGAGGTGCGTTTCAGAAACCTTTCCCCATCACACGGTGTAGCATCTTCTGGGTTTCTCATGCATGTTTTTGATGTAGGAAGATGCCCTTGAACCCGGAGATTTGGGACCCATGCGATGGGTACCACGCAGTATTACTTTAAAAGGTCTGTGTTTGCTCACCCAACCTCACCAAACCTCTCAGCCCCAAGAGTGTCCACCCTTATGTCTCATCCAGCTGTGGGTCTAGATATGGTCAATCCAGGTTGCATCACAGCCCCTGAACGCATTGTGTAAGAATTTCTCTCTCTTTCACTGTCTTTGTTTCATGGGTGTTTCAAAGTAATTTATTTTTATAATGGGGTTTAGCTGCTTTTCACTGCTGTGTTTATGCCGCTTTACACCCACTTGACACACTAACAGAGAGATATCAATACATAGGTTTTACGATTATTATTAGTCAGATATATTCTTGTGCGGTGAATAGGGCGTGTTGAGTCCAGTTCTCTGAGCAAGGAGTAGGTCTTGTCTATTACATATTGGGTTTATGGAATGGTATCTGAGCTAATTTGATACCCTTGTTTTATGTATCACCCCACCTCACCTTTCCCGTTAAGCAGCCATAGTGTGTTTTCTGCATGTGTGACTCTGTTCTGTTTTGTAATTCAGTTCAAGTGTAACGGTTTTTACATTCCCTCTATCAGTGATACCTTATGAGAAGTGTCCTTTTCTGTGTGACTTATTTCACTTAGAATCGTCGTACCTAAATCCACTCATCATGCTGCTACTAACCTTACGACATTGATTTCCTGGCTGAGTGATATTCCATTGTACATAAGGACCACAACTTCTTTATCCATTTTTCTCTTTCCTGGGATATTTAAGGTGGAATGAAGTGGAGGTCCTGGTCAACAGAGCAGCCCTAAACTTTGGGGTGCTTGTGTCTTGCTGATTTTTAATTTTCCCAATTTATACCCCCATGAGTGGAAGTGCCCTATGCTCTCTAAGCTCTGTTTTTCAGATGTTTCAGGACTCACCGGACACTTCTCCAGAGTGGCTCTTGGCAATTTACATCCCGCCCATCAGTGTAGCAAGGCTCCCATTTCTCCATGGCCTGTCCTGCATTTCTGGTTTTGACACTTTTTTCAGCATGGCCCTTTTGACCGATGGGAAGCGAGACTTCTTTGTAGCGCTGATTTGCCTTTCCAGGTTGCTTGGTTGGCCAAAAAGGGCGTATGCGTTTTTTCCTGAATATATTCAGGAAAAAACGCATACGCCCTTTTTGGCCAAGGGCATCATTGTCAACGTTTTGCCGCTTTTCATGTGCTTTAAAGGCGATTCGTATCTACCTCCTGAAATCTGTTTCCTGCAATTCTGCCTTGATTTCAAATCCTCTTCTTTGCCTTCCCTCAATATATTTGTCGACGAGAGTTATCATTTATAACTCTGCAGGTTTGTGAATTGCAGTGCCCTGAACCTCCATTTTACAACTCGTTTTTATGGGAGCTGGCCACAAAATCGCAGAATGGCTTCAGGCCCTATTCTGGTTCCGGGGGGCAGGCTGAGCCTGTGGTTAATTCTTCTTTCTGATGGGAAAATAGAGTGACCTGTGCCTTTCCCAACACCAAGAGCTAGTCTCACGTTGGTTCCACGTCTTCCCGTTTATCCTCAGGACAAATTGCAACCTGTACGGAACAGGAGGTTAAAGGTGCTGATGCTCCAAGTAGGGAGCTTGCTAGTAAAGCGGCTGGAATGGCGAACCCGGGCACAAGGAGATGAGAAATGAGGTGCGTTTTAGAAACCTTTCCCCATCACACGGTGTACCATCTTCTGGGTTTCTCATGCATGTTTTTGATGTAGGAAGATGCCCTTGAACCTGGAGATTTGGGACCCATGCGATGGGTACCACGCAGTATTCCTTTAAAGGGTCTGCGTTTGCTCACCCAACCTCACCAAACCTCTCAGCCCCAAGAGTGTCCACCCTTATGTCTCATCCAGCTGTGGGTCTAGATATGGTCAATCCAGGTTGCATCACAGCCCCTGAACGCATTGTGTAAGAATTTCTCTCTCTTTCACTGTCTTTGTTTCATGGGTGTTTCAAAGTAATTTATTTTTATAATGGGGTTTAGCTGCTTTTCACTGCTGTGTTTATGCCACTTTACACCCACTTGACACACTAACAGAGAGATATCAATACATAGGTTTTACGATTATTATTAGTCAGATATATTCTTGTGCGGTGAATAGGGCGTGTTGAGTCCAGTTCTCTGAGCAAGGAGTAGGTCTTGTCTATTACATATTGGGTTTATGGAATGGTATCTGAGCTAATTTGATACCCTTGTTTTATGTATCACCCCACCTCACCTTTCCCGTTAAGCAGCCATAGTGTGTTTTCTGCATGTGTGACTCTGTTCTGTTTTGTAATTCAGTTCAAGTGTAACGGTTTTTACATTCCCTCTATCAGTGATACCTTATGAGAAGTGTCCTTTTCTGTGTGACTTATTTCACTTAGAATCGTCGTACCTAAATCCACTCATCATGCTGCTACTAACCTTACGACATTGATTTCCTGGCTGAGTGATATTCCATTGTACATAAGGACCACAACTTCTTTATCCATTTTTCTCTTTCCTGGGATATTTAAGGTGGAATGAAGTGGAGGTCCTGGTCAACAGAGCAGCCCTCAACTTTGGGGTGCTTGTGTCTTGCTGATTTTTCATTTTCCCAATTTATACCCCCATGAGTGGAAGTGCCCTATGCTCTCTAAGCTGTGTTTTTCAGATGTTTCAGGACTCACCGGACACTTCTCCAGAGTGGCTGTTGGCAATTTACATCCCGCCCATCAGTGTAGCAAGGCTCCCATTTCTCCATGGCCTGTCCTGCATTTCTGGTTTTGACACTTTTTTCAGCATGGCCCTTTTGACCGATGGGAAGCGAGACTTCTTTGTAGCGCTGATTTGCCTTTCCAGGTTGCTTGGTTGGCCAAAAAGGGCGTATGCGTTTTTTCCTGAATATATTCAGGAAAAAACGCATACGCCCTTTTTGGCCAAGGGCATCATTGTCAACGTTTTGCCGCTTTTCATGTGCTTTAAAGGCGATTCGTATCTACCTCCTGAAATCTGTTTCCTGCAATTCTGCCTTGATTTCAAATCCTCTTCTTTGCCTCCCCTCAATATATTTGTGGACGACAGTTATCATTTATAACTCTGCAGGTTTGTGAATTGCAGTGCCCTGAACCTCCATTTTACAACTCGTTTTTATGGGAGCTGGCCGCAAAATCGCAGAATGGCTTCAGGCTCTGTTCTGGTTCCGGGGGGCAGGCTGAGCCTGTGGTTAATTCTTCTTTCTGATGGGAAAATACAGTGACCTGTGCCTGTCCCAACACCAAGAGCTAGTCTCTCGTTGGTTCCACGTCTTCCCGTTTATCCTCAGGACAAATTGCAACCTGTACGGAACAGGAGGTTAAAGGTGCTGATGCCCCAAGTAGGGAGCTTGCTAGTAAAGCGGCTGGAATGGCGAACCCGGGCACAAGGAGATGAGAAATGAGGTGCGTTTTAGAAACCTTTCCCCATCACACGGTGTACCATCTTCTGGGTTTCTCATGCATGTTTTTGATGTAGGAAGATGCCCTTGAACCCGGAGATTTGGGACCCATGCGATGGGTACCACGCAGTATTACTTTAAAAGGTCTGTGTTTGCTCACCCAACCTCACCAAACCTCTCAGCCCCAAGAGTGTCCACCCTTATGTCTCATCCAGCTGTGGGTCTAGATATGGTCAATCCAGGTTGCATCACAGCCCCTGAACGCATTGTGTAAGAATTTCTCTCTCTTTCACTGTCTTTGTTTCATGGGTGTTTCAAAGTAATTTATTTTTATAATGGGGTTTAGCTGCTTTTCACTGCTGTGTTTATGCCGCTTTACACCCACTTGACACACTAACAGAGAGATATCAATACATAGGTTTTACGATTATTATTAGTCAGATATATTCTTGTGCGGTGAATAGGGCGTGTTGAGTCCAGTTCTCTGAGCAAGGAGTAGGTCTTGTCTATTACATATTGGGTTTATGGAATGGTATCTGAGCTAATTTGATACCCTTGTTTTATGTATCACCCCACCTCACCTTTCCCGTTAAGCAGCCATAGTGTGTTTTCTGCATGTGTGACTCTGTTCTGTTTTGTAATTCAGTTCAAGTGTAACGGTTTTTACATTCCCTCTATCAGTGATACCTTATGAGAAGTGTCCTTTTCTGTGTGACTTATTTCACTTAGAATCGTCGTACCTAAATCCACTCATCATGCTGCTACTAACCTTACGACATTGATTTCCTGGCTGAGTGATATTCCATTGTACATAAGGACCACAACTTCTTTATCCATTTTTCTCTTTCCTGGGATATTTAAGGTGGAATGAAGTGGAGGTCCTGGTCAACAGAGCAGCCCTAAACTTTGGGGTGCTTGTGTCTTGCTGATTTTTAATTTTCCCAATTTATACCCCCATGAGTGGAAGTGCCCTATGCTCTCTAAGCTCTGTTTTTCAGATGTTTCAGGACTCACCGGACACTTCTCCAGAGTGGCTCTTGGCAATTTACATCCCGCCCATCAGTGTAGCAAGGCTCCCATTTCTCCATGGCCTGTCCTGCATTTCTGGTTTTGACACTTTTTTCAGCATGGCCCTTTTGACCGATGGGAAGCGAGACTTCTTTGTAGCGCTGATTTGCCTTTCCAGGTTGCTTGGTTGGCCAAAAAGGGCGTATGCGTTTTTTCCTGAATATATTCAGGAAAAAACGCATACGCCCTTTTTGGCCAAGGGCATCATTGTCAACGTTTTGCCGCTTTTCATGTGCTTTAAAGGCGATTCGTATCTACCTCCTGAAATCTGTTTCCTGCAATTCTGCCTTGATTTCAAATCCTCTTCTTTGCCTTCCCTCAATATATTTGTCGACGAGAGTTATCATTTATAACTCTGCAGGTTTGTGAATTGCAGTGCCCTGAACCTCCATTTTACAACTCGTTTTTATGGGAGCTGGCCGCAAAATCGCAGAATGGCTTCAGGCCCTATTCTGGTTCCGGGGGGCAGGCTGAGCCTGTGGTTAATTCTTCTTTCTGATGGGAAAATAGAGTGACCTGTGCCTTTCCCAACACCAAGAGCTAGTCTCACGTTGGTTCCACGTCTTCCCGTTTATCCTCAGGACAAATTGCAACCTGTACGGAACAGGAGGTTAAAGGTGCTGATGCTCCAAGTAGGGAGCTTGCTAGTAAAGCGGCTGGAATGGCGAACCCGGGCACAAGGAGATGAGAAATGAGGTGCGTTTTAGAAACCTTTCCCCATCACACGGTGTACCATCTTCTGGGTTTCTCATGCATGTTTTTGATGTAGGAAGATGCCCTTGAACCTGGAGATTTGGGACCCATGCGATGGGTACCACGCAGTATTCCTTTAAAGGGTCTGCGTTTGCTCACCCAACCTCACCAAACCTCTCAGCCCCAAGAGTGTCCACCCTTATGTCTCATCCAGCTGTGGGTCTAGATATGGTCAATCCAGGTTGCATCACAGCCCCTGAACGCATTGTGTAAGAATTTCTCTCTCTTTCACTGTCTTTGTTTCATGGGTGTTTCAAAGTAATTTATTTTTATAATGGGGTTTAGCTGCTTTTCACTGCTGTGTTTATGCCACTTTACACCCACTTGACACACTAACAGAGAGATATCAATACATAGGTTTTACGATTATTATTAGTCAGATATATTCTTGTGCGGTGAATAGGGCGTGTTGAGTCCAGTTCTCTGAGCAAGGAGTAGGTCTTGTCTATTACATATTGGGTTTATGGAATGGTATCTGAGCTAATTTGATACCCTTGTTTTATGTATCACCCCACCTCACCTTTCCCGTTAAGCAGCCATAGTGTGTTTTCTGCATGTGTGACTCTGTTCTGTTTTGTAATTCAGTTCAAGTGTAACGGTTTTTACATTCCCTCTATCAGTGATACCTTATGAGAAGTGTCCTTTTCTGTGTGACTTATTTCACTTAGAATCGTCGTACCTAAATCCACTCATCATGCTGCTACTAACCTTACGACATTGATTTCCTGGCTGAGTGATATTCCATTGTACATAAGGACCACAACTTCTTTATCCATTTTTCTCTTTCCTGGGATATTTAAGGTGGAATGAAGTGGAGGTCCTGGTCAACAGAGCAGCCCTAAACTTTGGGGTGCTTGTGTCTTGCTGATTTTTAATTTTCCCAATTTATACCCCCATGAGTGGAAGTGCCCTATGCTCTCTAAGCTGTGTTTTTCAGATGTTTCAGGACTCACCGGACACTTCTCCAGAGTGGCTCTTGGCAATTTACATCCCGCCCATCAGTGTAGCAAGGCTCCCATTTCTCCATGGCCTGTCCTGCATTTCTGGTTTTGACACTTTTTTCAGCATGGCCCTTTTGACCGATGGGAAGCGAGACTTGTTTGTAGCGCTGATTTGCCTTTCCAGGTTGCTTGGTTGGCCAAAAAGGGCGTATGCGTTTTTTCCTGAATATATTCAGGAAAAAACGCATACGCCCTTTTTGGCCAAGGGCATCATTGTCAACGTTTTGCCGCTTTTCATGTGCTTTAAAGGCGATTCGTATCTACCTCCTGAAATCTGTTTCCTGCAATTCTGCCTTGATTTCAAATCCTCTTCTTTGCCTCCCCTCAATATATTTGTGGACGACAGTTATCATTTATAACTCTGCAGGTTTGTGAATTGCAGTGCCCTGAACCTCCATTTTACAACTCGTTTTTATGGGAGCTGGCCGCAAAATCGCAGAATGGCTTCAGGCTCTGTTCTGGTTCCGGGGGGCAGGCTGAGCCTGTGGTTAATTCTTCTTTCTGATGGGAAAATAGAGTGACCTGTGCCTGTCCCAACACCAAGAGCTAGTCTCTCGTTGGTTCCACGTCTTCCCGTTTATCCTCAGGACAAATTGCAACCTGTACGGAACAGGAGGTTAAAGGTGCTGATGCCCCAAGTAGGGAGCTTGCTAGTAAAGCGGCTGGAATGGCGAACCCGGGCACAAGGAGATGAGAAATGAGGTGCGTTTTAGAAACCTTTCCCCATCACACGGTGTACCATCTTCTGGGTTTCTCATGCATGTTTTTGATGTAGGAAGATGCCCTTGAACCCGGAGATTTGGGACCCATGCGATGGGTACCACGCAGTATTACTTTAAAAGGTCTGTGTTTGCTCACCCAACCTCACCAAACCTCTCAGCCCCAAGAGTGTCCACCCTTATGTCTCATCCAGCTGTGGGTCTAGATATGGTCAATCCAGGTTGCATCACAGCCCCTGAACGCATTGTGTAAGAATTTCTCTCTCTTTCACTGTCTTTGTTTCATGGGTGTTTCAAAGTAATTTATTTTTATAATGGGGTTTAGCTGCTTTTCACTGCTGTGTTTATGCCGCTTTACACCCACTTGACACACTAACAGAGAGATATCAATACATAGGTTTTACGATTATTATTAGTCAGATATATTCTTGTGCGGTGAATAGGGCGTGTTGAGTCCAGTTCTCTGAGCAAGGAGTAGGTCTTGTCTATTACATATTGGGTTTATGGAATGGTATCTGAGCTAATTTGATACCCTTGTTTTATGTATCACCCCACCTCACCTTTCCCGTTAAGCAGCCATAGTGTGTTTTCTGCATGTGTGACTCTGTTCTGTTTTGTAATTCAGTTCAAGTGTAACGGTTTTTACATTCCCTCTATCAGTGATACCTTATGAGAAGTGTCCTTTTCTGTGTGACTTATTTCACTTAGAATCGTCGTACCTAAATCCACTCATCATGCTGCTACTAACCTTACGACATTGATTTCCTGGCTGAGTGATATTCCATTGTACATAAGGACCACAACTTCTTTATCCATTTTTCTCTTTCCTGGGATATTTAAGGTGGAATGAAGTGGAGGTCCTGGTCAACAGAGCAGCCCTAAACTTTGGGGTGCTTGTGTCTTGCTGATTTTTAATTTTCCCAATTTATACCCCCATGAGTGGAAGTGCCCTATGTTTTCTAAGCTGTGTTTTTCAGATGTTTCAGGACTCACCGGACACTTCTCCAGAGTGGCTCTTGGCAATTTACATCCCGCCCATCAGTGTAGCAAGGCTCCCATTTCTCCATGGCCTGTCCTGCATTTCTGGTTTTGACACTTTTTTCAGCATGGCCCTTTTGACCGATGGGAAGCGAGACTTCTTTGTAGCGCTGATTTGCCTTTCCAGGTTGCTTGGTTGGCCAAAAAGGGCGTATGCGTTTTTTCCTGAATATATTCAGGAAAAAACGCATACGCCCTTTTTGGCCAAGGGCATCATTGTCAACGTTTTGCCGCTTTTCATGTGCTTTAAAGGCGATTCGTATCTACCTCCTGAAATCTGTTTCCTGCAATTCTGCCTTGATTTCAAATCCTCTTCTTTGCCTCCCCTCAATATATTTGTGGACGAGAGTTATCATTTATAACTCTGCAGGTTTGTGAATTGCAGTGCCCTGAACCTCCATTTTACAACTCGTTTTTATGGGAGCTGGCCGCAAAATCGCAGAATGGCTTCAGGCCCTGTTCTGGTTCCGGGGGTCAGGCTGAGCCTGTGGTTAATTCTTCTTTCTGATGGGAAAATAGAGTGACCTGTGCCTGTCCCAACACCAAGAGCTAGTCTCTCGTTGGTTCCACTTCTTCCCGTTTATCCTAAGGACAAATTGCAACCTGTATGGAACAGGAGGTTAAAGGTGCTGATGCTCCAAGTAGGGAGCTTGCTAGTAAAGCAGCTGGAATGGCGAACCCGGGCACAAGGAGATGAGAAATGAGGTGCGTTTCAGAAACCTTTCCCCATCACACGGTGTAGCATCTTCTGGGTTTCTCATGCATGTTTTTGATGTAGGAAGATGCCCTTGAACCTGGAGATTTGGGACCCATGCGATGGGTACCACGCAGTATTTCTTTAAAGGGTCTGCGTTTGCTCACCCAACCTCACCAAACCTCTCAGCCCCAAGAGTGTCCACCCTTATGTCTCATCCAGCTGTGCGTCTAGATATGGTCAATCCAGGTTGCATCACAGCCCCTGAACGCATTGTGTAAGAATTTCTCTCTCTTTCACTGTCTTTGTTTCATGGGTGTTTCAAAGTAATTTATTTTTATAATGGGGTTTAGCTGCTTTTCACTGCTGTGTTTATGCCGCTTTACACCCACTTGACACACTAACAGAGAGATATCAATACATAGGTTTTACGATTATTATTAGTCAGATATATTCTTGTGCGGTGAATAGGGCGTGTTGAGTCCAGTTCTCTGAGCAAGGAGTAGGTCTTGTCTATTACATATTGGGTTTATGGAACGGTATCTGAGCTAATTTGATACCCTTGTTTTATGTATCACCCCACCTCACCTTTCCCGTTAAGCAGCCATAGTGTGTTTTCTGCATGTGTGACTCTGTTCTGTTTTGTAATTCAGTTCAAGTGTAACGGTTTTTACATTCCCTCTATCAGTGATACCTTATGAGAAGTGTCCTTTTCTGTGTGACTTATTTCACTTAGAATCGTCGTACCTAAATCCACTCATCATGCTGCTACTAACCTTACGACATTGATTTCCTGGCTGAGTGATATTCCATTGTACATAAGGACCACAACTTCTTTATCCATTTTTCTCTTTCCTGGGATATTTAAGGTGGAATGAAGTGGAGGTCCTTGTCAACAGAGCAGCCCTAAACTTTGGGGTGCTTGTGTCTTGCTGATTTTTAATTTTCCCAATTTATACCCCCATGAGTGGAAGTGCCCTATGCTCTCTAAGCTGTGTTTTTCAGATGTTTCAGGACTCACCGGACACTTCTCCAGAGTGGCTCTTGGCAATTTACATCCCGCCCATCAGTGTAGCAAGGCTCCCATTTCTCCATGGCCTGTCCTGCATTTCTGGTTTTGACACTTTTTTCAGCATGGCCCTTTTGACCGATGGGAAGCGAGACTTCTTTGTAGCGCTGATTTGCCTTTCCAGGTTGCTTGGTTGGCCAAAAAGGGCGTATGCGTTTTTTCCTGAATATATTCAGGAAAAAACGCATACGCCCTTTTTGGCCAAGGGCATCATTGTCAACGTTTTGCCGCTTTTCATGTGCTTTAAATGCGATTCGTATCTACCTCCTGAAATCTGTTTCCTGCAATTCTGCCTTGATTTCAAATCCTCTTCTTTGCCTTCCCTCAATATATTTGTGGACGAGAGTTATGATTAATAACTCTGCAGGTTTGTGAATTGCAGTGCCCTGAACCTCCATTTTACAACTCGTTTTTATGGGAGATGGCCGCAAAATCGCAGAATGGCTTCAGGCCCTGTTCTGGTTCCGGGGGGCAGGCAGAGCCTGTGGTTAATTCTTCTTTCTGATGGGAAAATAGAGTGACCTGTGCCTGTCCCAACACCAAGAGCTAGTCTCTCGTTGGTTCCACGTCTTCCCGTTTATCCTAATGACAAATTGCAACCTGTATGGAACAGGAGGTTAAAGGTGCTGATGCTCCAAGTAGGGAGCTTGCTAGTAAAGCAGCTGGAATGGCGAACCCGGGCACAAGGAGATGAGAAATGAGGTGCGTTTTAGAAACCTTTCCCCATCACACGGTGTAGCATCTTCTGGGTTTCTCATGCATGTTTTTGATGTAGGAAGATGCCCTTGAACCTGGAGATTTGGGACCCATGCGATGGGTACCACGCAGTATTACTTTAAAGGGTTTGCGTTTGCTCACCCAACCTCACCAAACCTCTCAGCCCCAAGAGTGTCCACCCTTATGTCTCATCCAGCTGTGCGTCTAGATATGGTCAATCCAGGTTGCATCACAGCCCCTGAACGCATTGTGTAAGAATTTCTCTCTCTTTCACTGTCTTTGTTTCATGGGTGTTTCAAAGTAATTTATTTTTATAATGGGGTTTAGCTGCTTTTCACTGCTGTGTTTATGCCGCTTTACACCCACTTGACACACTAACAGAGAGATATCAATACATAGGTTTTACGATTATTATTAGTCAGATATATTCTTGTGCGGTGAATAGGGCGTGTTGAGTCCAGTTCTCTGAGCAAGGAGTAGGTCTTGTCTATTACATATTGGGTTTATGGAACGGTATCTGAGCTAATTTGATACCCTTGTTTTATGTATCACCCCACCTCACCTTTCCCGTTAAGCAGCCATAGTGTGTTTTCTGCATGTGTGACTCTGTTCTGTTTTGTAATTCAGTTCAAGTGTAACGGTTTTTACATTCCCTCTATCAGTGATACCTTATGAGAAGTGTCCTTTTCTGTGTGACTTATTTCACTTAGAATCGTCGTTCCTAAATCCACTCATCATGCTGCTACTAACCTTACGACATTGATTTCATGGCTGAGTGATATTCCATTGTACATAAGGACCACAACTTCTTTATCCATTTTTCTCTTTCCTGGGATATTTAATGTGGAATGAAGTGGAGGTCCTGGTCAACAGAGCAGCCCTAAACTTTGGGGTGCTTGTGTTTTGCTGATTTTTAATTTTCCCAATTTATACCCCCATGAGTGGAAGTGCCCTATGCTCTCTAAGCTGTGTTTTTCATATGTTTCAGGACTCACCGAACACTTCTCCGGAGTGGCTCTTGGCAGTTTACATCCCGCCCATCAGTGTAACAAGGCTGCCATTTCTCCATGAGCTGTCCTGCATTTCTGGTTTTGACACTTTTTTCAGCATGGCCCTTTTGACCGATGGGAAGCGAGACTTCTTTGTAGCGCTGATTTGCCTTTCCAGGTTGCTTGGTTGGCCAAAAAGGGCGTATGCGTTTTTTCCTGAATATATTCAGGAAAAAACGCATACGCCCTTTTTGGCCAAGGGCATCATTGTCAACGTTTTGCCGCTTTTCATGTGCTTTAAAGGCGATTCGTATCTACCTCCTGAAATCTGTTTCGTGCAATTCTGCCTTGATTTCAAATCCTCTTCTTTGCCTTCCCTCAATATATTTGTGGACGAGAGTTATCATTTATAACTCTGCAGGTTTGTGAATTGCAGTGCCCTGAACCTCCATTTTATAACTCGATTTTATGGGAGCTGGCCGCAAAATCGCAGAATGGCTTCAGGCCCTGTTCTGGTTCCGGGGGGCAGGCTGAGCCTGTGGTTAATTCTTCTTTCTGATGGGAAAATAGAGTGACCTGTGCCTGTCCCAACACCAAGAGCTAGTCTCTCGTTGGTTCCACGTCTTCCCGTTTATCCTCAGGACAAATTGCAACCTGCATGGAACAGGAGGTTAAAGGTGCTGATGCTCCAAGTAGGGAGCTTGCTAGTAAAGCGGCTGGAATGGCGAACCCGGGCACAAGGAGATGAGAAATGAGGTGCGTTTTAGAAACCTTTCCCCATCACACGGTGTACCATCTTCTGGGTTTCTCATGCATGTTTTTGATGTAGGAAGATGCCCTTGAACCTGGAGATTTGGGACCCATGCGATGGGTACCACGCAGTATTACTTTAAAGGGTCTGCGTTTGCTCACCCAACCTCACCAAACCTCTCAGCCCCAAGAGTGTCCACCCTTATGTCTCATCCAGCTGTGCGTCTAGATATGGTCAATCCAGGTTGCATCACAGCCCCTGAACGCATTGTGTAAGAATTTCTCTCTCTTTCACTGTCTTTGTTTCATGGTTGTTTCAAAGTAATTTATTTTTATAATGGGGTTTAGCTGCTTTTCACTGCTGTGTTTATGCCGCTTTACACCCACTTGACACACTAACAGAGAGATATCAATACATAGGTTTTACGATTATTATTAGTCAGATATATTCTTGTGCGGTGAATAGGGCGTGTTGAGTCCAGTTCTCTGAGCAAGGAGTAGGTCTTGTCTATTACATATTGGGTTTATGGAACGGTATCTGAGCTAATTTGATACCCTTGTTTTATGTATCACCCCACCTCACCTTTCCCGTTAAGCAGCCATAGTGTGTTTTCTGCATGTGTGACTCTGTTCTGTTTTGTAATTCAGTTCAAGTGTAACGGTTTTTACATTCCCTCTATCAGTGATACCTTATGAGAAGTGTCCTTTTCTGTGTGACTTATTTCACTTAGAATCGTCGTACCTAAATCCACTCATCATGCTGCTACTAACCTTACGACATTGATTTCCTGGCTGAGTGATATTCCATTGTACATAAGGACCACAACTTCTTTATCCATTTTTCTCTTTCCTGGGATATTTAAGGTGGAATGAAGTGGAGGTCCTGGTCAACAGAGCAGCCCTAAACTTTGGGGTGCTTGTGTCTTGCTGATTTTTCATTTTCCCAATTTATACCCCCATGAGTGGAAGTGCCCTATGCTCTCTAAGCTGTGTTTTTCAGATGTTTCAGGACTCACCGCACACTTCTCCAGAGTGGCTGTTGGCAATTTACATCCCGCCCATCAGTGGAGCAAGGCTCCCATTTCTCCATGGCCTGTCCTGCATTTCTGGTTTTGACACTTTTTTCAGCATGGCCCTTTTGACCGATGGGAAGCGAGACTTCTTTGTAGCGCTGATTTGCCTTTCCAGGTTGCTTGGTTGGCCAAAAAGGGCGTATGCGTTTTTTCCTGAATATATTCAGGAAAAAACGCATACGCCCTTTTTGGCCAAGGGCATCATTGTCAACGTTTTGCCGCTTTTCATGTGCTTTAAAGGCGATTCGTATCTACCTCCTGAAATCTGTTTCCTGCAATTCTGCCTTGATTTCAAATCCTCTTCTTTGCCTTCCCTCAATATATTTGTGGACGAGAGTTATGATTAATAACTCTGCAGGTTTGTGAATTGCAGTGCCCTGAACCTCCATTTTACAACTCGTTTTTATGGGAGCTGGCCGCAAAATCCCAGAATGGCTTCAGGCCCTGTTCTGGTTCCGGGGGTCAGGCTGAGCCTGTGGTTAATTCTTCTTTCTGATGGGAAAATAGAGTGACCTGTGCCTGTCCCAACACCAAGAGCTAGTCTCTCGTTGGTTCCACGTCTTCCCGTTTATCCTCAGGACAAATTGCAACCTGTACGGAACAGGAGGTTAAAGGTGCTGATGCCCCAAGTAGGGAGGTTGCTAGTAAAGCGGCTGGAATGGCGAACCCGGGCACAAGGAGATGAGAAATGAGGTGCGTTTTAGAAACCTTTCCCCATCACACGGTGTACCATCTTCTGGGTTTCTCATGCATGTTTTTGATGTAGGAAGATGCCCTTGAACCTGGAGATTTGGGACCCATGCGATGGGTACCACGCAGTATTACTTTAAAGGGTCTGTGTTTGCTCACCCAACCTCACCAAACCTCTCAGCCCCAAGAGTGTCCACCCTTATGTCTCATCCAGCTGTGCGTCTAGATATGGTCAATCCAGGTTGCATCACAGCCCCTGAACGCATTGTGTAAGAATTTCTCTCTCTTTCACTGTCTTTGTTTCATGGGTGTTTCAAAGTAATTTATTTTTATAATGGGGTTTAGCTGCTTTTCACTGCTGTGTTTATGCCGCTTTACACCCACTTGACACACTAACAGAGAGATATCAATACATAGGTTTTACGATTATTATTAGTCAGATATATTCTTGTGCGGTGAATAGGGCGTGTTGAGTCCAGTTCTCTGAGCAAGGAGTAGGTCTTGTCTATTACATATTGGGTTTATGGAATGGTATCTGAGCTAATTTGATACCCTTGTTTTATGTATCACCCCACCTCACCTTTCCCGTTAAGCAGCCATAGTGTGTTTTCTGCATGTGTGACTCTGTTCTGTTTTGTAATTCAGTTCAAGTGTAACGGTTTTTACATTCCCTCTATCAGTGATACCTTATGAGAAGTGTCCTTTTCTGTGTGACTTATTTCACTTAGAATCGTCGTACCTAAATCCACTCATCATGCTGCTACTAACCTTACGACATTGATTTCCTGGCTGAGTGATATTCCATTGTACATAAGGACCACAACTTCTTTATCCATTTTTCTCTTTCCTGGGATATTTAAGGTGGAATGAAGTGGAGGTCCTGGTCAACAGAGCAGCCCTAAACTTTGGGGTGCTTGTGTCTTGCTGATTTTTCATTTTCCCAATTTATACCCCCATGAGTGGAAGTGCCCTATGCTCTCTAAGCTGTGTTTTTCAGATGTTTCAGGACTCACCGGACACTTCTCCAGAGTGGCTCTTGGCAATTTACATCCCGCCCATCAGTGTAGCAAGGCTCCCATTTCTCCATGGCCTGTCCTGCATTTCTGGTTTTGACACTTTTTTCAGCATGGCCCTTTTGACCGATGGGAAGCGAGACTTCTTTGTAGCGCTGATTTGCCTTTCCAGGTGGCTTGGTTGGCCAAAAAGGGCGTATGCGTTTTTTCCTGAATATATTCAGGAAAAAACGCATACGCCCTTTTTGGCCAAGGGCATCATTGTCAACGTTTTGCCGCTTTTCATGTGCTTTAAAGGCGATTCGTATCTACCTCCTGAAATCTGTTTCCTGCAATTCTGCCTTGATTTCAAATCCTCTTCTTTGCCTCCCCTCAATATATTTGTGGACGAGAGTTATCATTTATAACTCTGCAGGTTTGTGAATTGCAGTGCCCTGAACCTCCATTTTATAACTCGATTTTATGGGAGCTGGCCGCAAAATCGCAGAATGGCTTCAGGCCCTGTTCTGGTTCCGGGGGGCAGGCTGAGCCTGTGGTTAAATCTTCTTTCTGATGGGAAAATACAGGGACCTGTGCCTGTCCCAACACCAAGAGCTAGTCTCTCGTTGGTTCCACGTCTTCCCGTTTATCCTCAGGACAAATTGCAACCTGCATGGAACAGGAGGTTAAAGGTGCTGATGCTCCAAGTAGGGAGCTTGCTAGTAAAGCGGCTGGAATGGCGAACCCGGGCACAAGGAGATGAGAAATGAGGTGCGTTTTAGAAACCTTTCCCCATCACACGGTGTACCATCTTCTGGGTTTCTCATGCATGTTTTTGATGTAGGAAGATGCCCTTGAACCTGGATATTTGGGACCCATGCGATGGGTACCACGCAGTATTACTTTAAAGGGTCTGCGTTTGCTCACCCAACCTCACCAAACCTCTCAGCCCCAAGAGTGTCCACCCTTATGTCTCATCCAGCTGTGCGTCTAGATATGGTCAATCCAGGTTGCATCACAGCCCCTGAACGCATTGTGTAAGAATTTCTCTCTCTTTCACTGTCTTTGTTTCATGGGTGTTTCAAAGTAATTTATTTTTATAATGGGGTTTAGCTGCTTTTCACTGCTGTGTTTATGCCGCTTTACACCCACTTGACACACTAACAGAGAGATATCAATACATAGGTTTTACGATTATTATTAGTCAGATATATTCTTGTGCGGTGAATAGGGCGTGTTGAGTCCAGTTCTCTGAGCAAGGAGTAGGTCTTGTCTATTACATATTGGGTTTATGGAATGGTATCTGAGCTAATTTGATACCCTTGTTTTATGTATCACCCCACCTCACCTTTCCCGTTAAGCAGCCATAGTGTGTTTTCTGCATGTGTGACTCTGTTCTGTTTTGTAATTCAGTTCAAGTGTAACGGTTTTTACATTCCCTCTATCAGTGATACCTTATGAGAAGTGTCCTTTTCTGTGTGACTTATTTCACTTAGAATCGTCGTACCTAAATCCACTCATCATGCTGCTACTAACCTTACGACATTGATTTCCTGGCTGAGTGATATTCCATTGTACATAAGGACCACAACTTCTTTATCCATTTTTCTCTTTCCTGGGATATTTAAGGTGGAATGAAGTGGAGGTCCTGGTCAACAGAGCAGCCCTCAACTTTGGGGTGCTTGTGTCTTGCTGATTTTTCATTTTCCCAATTTATACCCCCATGAGTGGAAGTGCCCTATGCTCTCTAAGCTGTGTTTTTCAGATGTTTCAGGACTCACCGGACACTTCTCCAGAGTGGCTCTTGGCAATTTACATCCCGCCCATCAGTGTAGCAAGGCTCCCGTTTCTCCATGGCCTGTCCTGCATTTCTGGTTTTGACACTTTTTTCAGCATGGCCCTTTTGACCGATGGGAAGCGAGACTTCTTTGTAGCGCTGATTTGCCTTTCCAGGTGGCTTGGTTGGCCAAAAAGTGCGTATGCGTTTTTTCCTGAATATATTCAGGAAAAAACGCATACGCCCTTTTTGGCCAAGGGCATCATTGTCAACGTTTTGCCGCTTTTCATGTGCTTTAAAGGCGATTCGTATCTACCTCCTGAAATCTGTTTCCTGCAATTCTGCCTTGATTTCAAATCCTCTTCTTTGCCTCCCCTCAATATATTTGTGGACGAGAGTTATCATTTATAACTCTGCAGGTTTGTGAATTGCAGTGCCCTGAACCTCCATTTTACAACTCGTTTTTATGGGAGCTGGCCGCAAAATCGCAGAATGGCTTCAGGCCCTGTTCTGGTTCCGGGGGGCAGGCTGAGCCTGTGGTTAATTCTTCTTTCTGATGGGAAAATAGAGTGACCTGTGCCTGTCCCAACACCAAGAGCTAGTCTCACGTTGGTTCCACGTCTTCCCGTTTATCCTCAGGACAAATTGCAACCTGTACGGAACAGGAGGTTAAAAGTGCTGATGCTCCAAGTAGGGAGCTTGCTAGTAAAGCGGCTGGAATGGCGAACCCAGGCACAAGGAGATGAGAAATGAGGTGCGTTTTAGAAACCTTTCCCCATCACACGGTGTACCATCTTCTGGGTTTCTCATGCATGTTTTTGATGTAGGAAGATGCCCTTGAACCTGGAGTTTTGGGACCCATGCGATGGGTACCACGCAGTATTACTTTAAAGGGTCTGCGTTTGCTCACCCAACCTCACCAAACCTCTCAGCCCCAAGAGTGTCCACCCTTATGTCTCATCCAGCTGTGCGTCTAGATATGGTCAATCCAGGTTGCATCACAGCCCCTGAACGCATTGTGTAAGAATTTCTCTCTCTTTCACTGTCTTTGTTTCATGGGTGTTTCAAAGTAATTTATTTTTATAATGGGGTTTAGCTGCTTTTCACTGCTGTGTTTATGCCGCTTTACACCCACTTGACACACTAACAGAGAGATATCAATACATAGTTTTTACGACTATTATTAGTCAGATATATTCTTGTGCGGTGAATAGGGCGTGTTGAGTCCAGTTCTCTGAGCAAGGAGTAGGTCTTGTCTATTACATACTGGGTTTATGGAATGGTATCTGAGCTAATTTGATACCCTTGTTTTATGTATCACCCCACCTCACCTTTCCCGTTAAGCAGCCATAGTGTGTTTACTGCATGTGTGACTCTGTTCTGTTTTGTAATTCAGTTCAAGTGTAACGGTTTTTACATTCCCTCTATCAGTGATACCTTATGAGAAGTGTCCTTTTCTGTGTGACTTATTTCACTTAGAATCGTCGTACCTAAATCCACTCATCATGCTGCTACTAACCTTACGACATTGATTTCCTGGCTGAGTGATATTCCATTGTACATAAGGACCACAACTTCTTTATCCATTTTTCTCTTTCCTGGGATATTTAAGGTGGAATGAAGTGGAGGTCCTGGTCAACAGAGCAGCCCTAAACTTTGGGGTGCTTGTGTCTTGCTGATTTTTCATTTTCCCAATTTATACCCCCATGAGTGGAAGTGCCCTATGCTCTCTAAGCTGTGTTTTTCAGATGTTTCAGGACTCACCGGACACTTCTCCAGAGTGGCTGTTGGCAATTTACATCCCGCCCATCAGTGTAGCAAGGCTCCCATTTCTCCATGGCCTGTCCTGCATTTCTGGTTTTGACACTTTTTTCAGCATGGCCCTTTTGACCGATGGGAATTGAGACTTCTTTGTAGCGCTGATTTGCCTTTCCAGGTTGCTTGGTTGGCCAAAAAGGGCGTATGCGTTTTTTCCTGAATATATTCAGGAAAAAACGCATACGCCCTTTTTGGCCAAGGGCATCATTGTCAACGTTTTGCCGCTTTTCATGTGCTTTAAAGGCGATTCGTATCTACCTCCTGAAATCTGTTTCCTGCAATTCTGCCTTGATTTCAAATCCTCTTCTTTGCCTTCCCTCAATATATTTGTGGACGAGAGTTATGATTAATAACTCTGCAGGTTTGTGAATTGCAGTGCCCTGAACCTCCATTTTACAACTCGTTTTTATGGGAGCTGGCCGCAAAATCGCAGAATGGCTTCAGGCCCTGTTCTGGTTCCGGGGGTCAGGCTGAGCCTGTGGTTAATTCTTCTTTCTGATGGGAAAATAGAGTGACCTGTGCCTGTCCCAACACCAAGAGCTAGTCTCTCGTTGGTTCCACGTCTTCCCGTTTATCCTCAGGACAAATTGCAACCTGTACGGAACAGGAGGTTAAAGGTGCTGATGCCCCAAGTAGGGAGGTTGCTAGTAAAGCGGCTGGAATGGCGAACCCGGGCACAAGGAGATGAGAAATGAGGTGCGTTTTAGAAACCTTTCCCCATCACACGGTGTACCATCTTCTGGGTTTCTCATGCATGTTTTTGATGTAGGAAGATGCCCTTGAACCTGGAGATTTGGGACCCATGCGATGGGTACCACGCAGTATTACTTTAAAGGGTCTGTGTTTGCTCACCCAACCTCACCAAACCTCTCAGCCCCAAGAGTGTCCACCCTTATGTCTCATCCAGCTGTGCGTCTAGATATGGTCAATCCAGGTTGCATCACAGCCCCTGAACGCATTGTGTAAGAATTTCTCTCTCTTTCACTGTCTTTGTTTCATGGGTGTTTCAAAGTAATTTATTTTTATAATGGGGTTTAGCTGCTTTTCACTGCTGTGTTTATGCCGCTTTACACCCACTTGACACACTAACAGAGAGATATCAATACATAGGTTTTACGATTATTATTAGTCAGATATATTCTTGTGCGGTGAATAGGGCGTGTTGAGTCCAGTTCTCTGAGCAAGGAGTAGGTCTTGTCTATTACATATTGGGTTTATGGAATGGTATCTGAGCTAATTTGATACCCTTGTTTTATGTATCACCCCACCTCACCTTTCCCGTTAAGCAGCCATAGTGTGTTTTCTGCATGTGTGACTCTGTTCTGTTTTGTAATTCAGTTCAAGTGTAACGGTTTTTACATTCCCTCTATCAGTGATACCTTATGAGAAGTGTCCTTTTCTGTGTGACTTATTTCACTTAGAATCGTCGTACCTAAATCCACTCATCATGCTGCTACTAACCTTACGACATTGATTTCCTGGCTGAGTGATATTCCATTGTACATAAGGACCACAACTTCTTTATCCATTTTTCTCTTTCCTGGGATATTTAAGGTGGAATGAAGTGGAGGTCCTGGTCAACAGAGCAGCCCTCAACTTTGGGGTGCTTGTGTCTTGCTGATTTTTAATTTTCCCAATTTATACCCCCATGAGTGGAAGTGCCCTATGCTCTCTAAGCTGTGTTTTTCAGATGTTTCAGGACTCACCGGACACTTCTCCAGAGTGGCTCTTGGCAATTTACATCCCGCCCATCAGTGTAGCAAGGCTCCCATTTCTCCATGGCCTGTCCTGCATTTCTGGTTTTGACACTTTTTTCAGCATGGCCCTTTTGACCGATGGGAAGCGAGACTTCTTTGTAGCGCTGATTTGCCTTTCCAGGTTGCTTGGTTGGCCAAAAAGGGCGTATGCGTTTTTTCCTGAATATATTCAGGAAAAAACGCATACGCCCTTTTTGGCCAAGGGCATCATTGTCAACGTTTTGCCGCTTTTCATGTGCTTTAAAGGCGATTCGTATCTACCTCCTGAAATCTGTTTCCTGCAATTCTGCCTTGATTTCAAATCCTCTTCTTTGCCTCCCCTCAATATATTTGTGGACGAGAGTTATCATTTATAACTCTGCAGGTTTGTGAATTGCAGTGCCCTGAACCTCCATTTTACAACTCGTTTTTATGGGAGCTGGCCGCAAAATCGCAGAATGGCTTCAGGCCCTGTTCTGGTTCCGGGGGTCAGGCTGAGCCTGTGGTTAATTCTTCTTTCTGATGGGAAAATAGAGTGACCTGTGCCTGTCCCAACACCAAGAGCTAGTCTCTCGTTGGTTCCACGTCTTCCCGTTTATCCTCAGGACAAATTGCAACCTGTACGGAACAGGAGGTTAAAGGTGCTGATGCCCCAAGTAGGGAGGTTGCTAGTAAAGCGGCTGGAATGGCGAACCCGGGCACAAGGAGATGAGAAATGAGGTGCGTTTTAGAAACCTTTCCCCATCACACGGTGTACCATCTTCTGGGTTTCTCATGCATGTTTTTGATGTAGGAAGATGCCCTTGAACCTGGAGATTTGGGACCCATGCGATGGGTACCACGCAGTATTACTTTAAAGGGTCTGTGTTTGCTCACCCAACCTCACCAAACCTCTCAGCCCCAAGAGTGTCCACCCTTATGTCTCATCCAGCTGTGCGTCTAGATATGGTCAATCCAGGTTGCATCACAGCCCCTGAACGCATTGTGTAAGAATTTCTCTCTCTTTCACTGTCTTTGTTTCATGGGTGTTTCAAAGTAATTTATTTTTATAATGGGGTTTAGCTGCTTTTCACTGCTGTGTTTATGCCGCTTTACACCCACTTGACACACTAACAGAGAGATATCAATACATAGGTTTTACGATTATTATTAGTCAGATATATTCTTGTGCGGTGAATAGGGCGTGTTGAGTCCAGTTCTCTGAGCAAGGAGTAGGTCTTGTCTATTACATATTGGGTTTATGGAATGGTATCTGAGCTAATTTGATACCCTTGTTTTATGTATCACCCCACCTCACCTTTCCCGTTAAGCAGCCATAGTGTGTTTTCTGCATGTGTGACTCTGTTCTGTTTTGTAATTCAGTTCAAGTGTAACGGTTTTTACATTCCCTCTATCAGTGATACCTTATGAGAAGTGTCCTTTTCTGTGTGACTTATTTCACTTAGAATCGTCGTACCTAAATCCACTCATCATGCTGCTACTAACCTTACGACATTGATTTCCTGGCTGAGTGATATTCCATTGTACATAAGGACCACAACTTCTTTATCCATTTTTCTCTTTCCTGGGATATTTAAGGTGGAATGAAGTGGAGGTCCTGGTCAACAGAGCAGCCCTCAACTTTGGGGTGCTTGTGTCTTGCTGATTTTTAATTTTCCCAATTTATACCCCCATGAGTGGAAGTGCCCTATGCTCTCTAAGCTGTGTTTTTCAGATGTTTCAGGACTCACCGGACACTTCTCCAGAGTGGCTCTTGGCAATTTACATCCCGCCCATCAGTGTAGCAAGGCTCCCATTTCTCCATGGCCTGTCCTGCATTTCTGGTTTTGACACTTTTTTCAGCATGGCCCTTTTGACCGATGGGAAGCGAGACTTCTTTGTAGCGCTGATTTGCCTTTCCAGGTTGCTTGGTTGGCCAAAAAGGGCGTATGCGTTTTTTCCTGAATATATTCAGGAAAAAACGCATACGCCCTTTTTGGCCAAGGGCATCATTGTCAACGTTTTGCCGCTTTTCATGTGCTTTAAAGGCGATTCGTATCTACCTCCTGAAATCTGTTTCCTGCAATTCTGCCTTGATTTCAAATCCTCTTCTTTGCCTCCCCTCAATATATTTGTGGACGAGAGTTATCATTTATAACTCTGCAGGTTTGTGAATTGCAGTGCCCTGAACCTCCATTTTACAACTCGTTTTTATGGGAGCTGGCCGCAAAATCGCAGAATGGCTTCAGGCCCTGTTCTGGTTCCGGGGGTCAGGCTGAGCCTGTGGTTAATTCTTCTTTCTGATGGGAAAATAGAGTGACCTGTGCCTGTCCCAACACCAAGAGCTAGTCTCTCGTTGGTTCCACGTCTTCCCGTTTATCCTCAGGACAAATTGCAACCTGTACGGAACAGGAAGTTAAAGGTGCTGATGCTCCAAGTAGGGAGCTTGCTAGTAAAGCGGCTGGAATTGCGAACCCGGGCACAAGGAGATGAGAAATGAGGTGCGTTTTAGAAACCTTTCCCCATCACACGGTGTACCATCTTCTGGGTTTCTCATGCATGTTTTTGATGTAGGAAGATGCCCTTGAACCTGGAGATTTGGGACCCATGCGATGGGTACCACGCAGTATTACTTTAAAGGGTCTGCGTTTGCTCACCCAACCTCACCAAACCTCTCAGCCCCAAGAGTGTCCACCCTTATGTCTCATCCAGCTGTGCGTCTAGATATGGTCAATCCAGGTTGCATCACAGCCCCTGAACGCATTGTGTAAGAATTTCTCTCTCTTTCACTGTCTTTGTTTCATGGGTGTTTCAAAGTAATTTATTTTTATAATGGGGTTTAGCTGCTTTTCACTGCTGTGTTTATGCCGCTTTACACCCACTTGACACACTAACAGAGAGATATCAATACATAGGTTTTACGATTATTATTAGTCAGATATATTCTTGTGCGGTGAATAGGGCGTGTTGAGTCCAGTTCTCTGAGCAAGGAGTAGGTCTTGTCTATTACATATTGGGTTTATGGAATGGTATCTGAGCTAATTTGATACCCTTGTTTTATGTATCACCCCACCTCACCTTTCCCGTTAAGCAGCCATAGTGTGTTTTCTGCATGTGTGACTCTGTTCTGTTTTGTAATTCAGTTCAAATGTAACGGTTTTTACATTCCCTCTATCAGTGATACCTTATGAGAAGTGTCCTTTTCTGTGTGACTTATTTCACTTAGAATCGTCGTACCTAAATCCACTCATCATGCTGCTACTAACCTTACGACATTGATTTCCTGGCTGAGTGATATTCCATTGTACATAAGGACCACAACTTCTTTATCCATTTTTCTCTTTCCTGGGATATTTAAGGTGGAATGAAGTGGAGGTCCTGGTCAACAGAGCAGCCCTAAACTTTGGGGTGCTTGTGTCTTGCTGATTTTTAATTTTCCCAATTTATACCCCCATGAGTGGAAGTGCCCTATGCTCTCTAAGCTGTGTTTTTCAGATGTTTCAGGACTCACCGGACACTTCTCCAGAGTGGCTCTTGGCAATTTACATCCCGCCCATCAGTGTAGCAAGGCTCCCATTTCTCCATGGCCTGTCCTGCATTTCTGGTTTTGACACTTTTTTCAGCATGGCCCTTTTGACCGATGGGAAGCGAGACTTCTTTGTAGCGCTGATTTGCCTTTCCAGGTTGCTTGGTTGGCCAAAAAGGGCGTATGCGTTTTTTCCTGAATATATTCAGGAAAAAACGCATACGCCCTTTTTGGCCAAGGGCATCATTGTCAACGTTTTGCCGCTTTTCATGTGCTTTAAAGGCGATTCGTATCTACCTCCTGAAATCTGTTTCCTGCAATTCTGCCTTGATTTCAAATCCTCTTCTTTGCCTTCCCTCAATATATTTGTGGACGAGAGTTATCATTTATAACTCTGCAGGTTTGTGAATTGCAGTGCCCTGAACCTCCATTTTACAACTCGTTTTTATGGGAGCTGGCCGCAAAATCGCAGAATGGCTTCAGGCCCTGTTCTGGTTCCGGGGGGCAGGCTGAGCCTGTGGTTAATTCTTCTTTCTGATGGGAAAATAGAGTGACCTGTGCCTGTCCCAACACCAAGAGCTAGTCTCACGTTGGTTCCACGTCTTCCCGTTTATCCTCAGGACAAATTGCAACCTGTACGGAACAGGAGGTTAAAAGTGCTGATGCTCCAAGTAGGGAGCTTGCTAGTAAAGCGGCTGGAATGGCGAACCCAGGCACAAGGAGATGAGAAATGAGGTGCGTTTTAGAATCCTTTCCCCATCACACGGTGTACCATCTTCTGGGTTTCTCATGCATGTTTTTGATGTAGGAAGATGCCCTTGAACCTGGAGTTTTGGGACCCATGCGATGGGTACCACGCAGTATTACTTTAAAGGGTCTGCGTTTGCTCACCCAACCTCACCAAACCTCTCAGCCCCAAGAGTGTCCACCCTTATGTCTCATCCAGCTGTGCGTCTAGATATGGTCAATCCAGGTTGCATCACAGCCCCTGAACGCATTGTGTAAGAATTTCTCTCTCTTTCACTGTCTTTGTTTCATGGGTGTTTCAAAGTAATTTATTTTTATAATGGGGTTTAGCTGCTTTTCACTGCTGTGTTTATGCCGCTTTACACCCACTTGACACACTAACAGAGAGATATCAATACATAGTTTTTACGACTATTATTAGTCAGATATATTCTTGTGCGGTGAATAGGGCGTGTTGAGTCCAGTTCTCTGAGCAAGGAGTAGGTCTTGTCTATTACATACTGGGTTTATGGAATGGTATCTGAGCTAATTTGATACCCTTGTTTTATGTATCACCCCACCTCACCTTTCCCGTTAAGCAGCCATAGTGTGTTTTCTGCATGTGTGACTCTGTTCTGTTTTGTAATTCAGTTCAAGTGTAACGGTTTTTACATTCCCTCTATCAGTGATACCTTATGAGAAGTGTCCTTTTCTGTGTGACTTATTTCACTTAGAATCGTCGTACCTAAATCCACTCATCATGCTGCTACTAACCTTACGACATTGATTTCCTGGCTGAGTGATATTCCATTGTACATAAGGACCACAACTTCTTTATCCATTTTTCTCTTTCCTGGGATATTTAAGGTGGAATGAAGTGGAGGTCCTGGTCAACAGAGCAGCCCTAAACTTTGGGGTGCTTGTGTCTTGCTGATTTTTCATTTTCCCAATTTATACCCCCATGAGTGGAAGTGCCCTATGCTCTCTAAGCTGTGTTTTTCAGATGTTTCAGGACTCACCGGACACTTCTCCAGAGTGGCTGTTGGCAATTTACATCCCGCCCATCAGTGTAGCAAGGCTCCCATTTCTCCATGGCCTGTCCTGCATTTCTGGTTTTGACACTTTTTTCAGCATGGCCCTTTTGACCGATGGGAAGCGAGACTTCTTTGTAGCGCTGATTTGCCTTTCCAGGTTGCTTGGTTGGCCAAAAAGGGCGTATGCGTTTTTTCCTGAATATATTCAGGAAAAAACGCATACGCCCTTTTTGGCCAAGGGCATCATTGTCAACGTTTTGCCGCTTTTCATGTGCTTTAAAGGCGATTCGTATCTACCTCCTGAAATCTGTTTCCTGCAATTCTGCCTTGATTTCAAATCCTCTTCTTTGCCTTCCCTCAATATATTTGTGGACGAGAGTTATGATTAATAACTCTGCAGGTTTGTGAATTGCAGTGCCCTGAACCTCCATTTTACAACTCGTTTTTATGGGAGCTGGCCGCAAAATCGCAGAATGGCTTCAGGCCCTGTTCTGGTTCCGGGGGTCAGGCTGAGCCTGTGGTTAATTCTTCTTTCTGATGGGAAAATAGAGTGACCTGTGCCTGTCCCAACACCAAGAGCTAGTCTCTCGTTGGTTCCATGTCTTCCCGTTTATCCTCAGGACAAATTGCAACCTGTACGGAACAGGAGGTTAAAGGTGCTGATGCCCCAAGTAGGGAGGTTGCTAGTAAAGCGGCTGGAATGGCGAACCCGGGCACAAGGAGATGAGAAATGAGGTGCGTTTTAGAAACCTTTCCCCATCACACGGTGTACCATCTTCTGGGTTTCTCATGCATGTTTTTGATGTAGGAAGATGCCCTTGAACCTGGAGATTTGGGACCCATGCGATGGGTACCACGCAGTATTACTTTAAAGGGTCTGTGTTTGCTCACCCAACCTCACCAAACCTCTCAGCCCCAAGAGTGTCCACCCTTATGTCTCATCCAGCTGTGCGTCTAGATATGGTCAATCCAGGTTGCATCACAGCCCCTGAACGCATTGTGTAAGAATTTCTCTCTCTTTCACTGTCTTTGTTTCATGGGTGTTTCAAAGTAATTTATTTTTATAATGGGGTTTAGCTGCTTTTCACTGCTGTGTTTATGCCGCTTTACACCCACTTGACACACTAACAGAGAGATATCAATACATAGGTTTTACGATTATTATTAGTCAGATATATTCTTGTGCGGTGAATAGGGCGTGTTGAGTCCAGTTCTCTGAGCAAGGAGTAGGTCTTGTCTATTACATATTGGGTTTATGGAATGGTATCTGAGCTAATTTGATACCCTTGTTTTATGTATCACCCCACCTCACCTTTCCCGTTAAGCAGCCATAGTGTGTTTTCTGCATGTGTGACTCTGTTCTGTTTTGTAATTCAGTTCAAGTGTAACGGTTTTTACATTCCCTCTATCAGTGATACCTTATGAGAAGTGTCCTTTTCTGTGTGACTTATTTCACTTAGAATCGTCGTACCTAAATCCACTCATCATGCTGCTACTAACCTTACGACATTGATTTCCTGGCTGAGTGATATTCCATTGTACATAAGGACCACAACTTCTTTATCCATTTTTCTCTTTCCTGGGATATTTAAGGTGGAATGAAGTGGAGGTCCTGGTCAACAGAGCAGCCCTCAACTTTGGGGTGCTTGTGTCTTGCTGATTTTTAATTTTCCCAATTTATACCCCCATGAGTGGAAGTGCCCTATGCTCTCTAAGCTGTGTTTTTCAGATGTTTCAGGACTCACCGGACACTTCTCCAGAGTGGCTCTTGGCAATTTACATCCCGCCCATCAGTGTAGCAAGGCTCCCATTTCTCCATGGCCTGTCCTGCATTTCTGGTTTTGACACTTTTTTCAGCATGGCCCTTTTGACCGATGGGAAGCGAGACTTCTTTGTAGCGCTGATTTGCCTTTCCAGGTTGCTTGGTTGGCCAAAAAGGGCGTATGCGTTTTTTCCTGAATATATTCAGGAAAAAACGCATACGCCCTTTTTGGCCAAGGGCATCATTGTCAACGTTTTGCCGCTTTTCATGTGCTTTAAAGGCGATTCGTATCTACCTCCTGAAATCTGTTTCCTGCAATTCTGCCTTGATTTCAAATCCTCTTCTTTGCCTCCCCTCAATATATTTGTGGACGAGAGTTATCATTTATAACTCTGCAGGTTTGTGAATTGCAGTGCCCTGAACCTCCATTTTACAACTCGTTTTTATGGGAGCTGGCCGCAAAATCGCAGAATGGCTTCAGGCCCTGTTCTGGTTCCGGGGGTCAGGCTGAGCCTGTGGTTAATTCTTCTTTCTGATGGGAAAATAGAGTGACCTGTGCCTGTCCCAACACCAAGAGCTAGTCTCTCGTTGGTTCCACATCTTCCCGTTTATCCTCAGGACAAATTGCAACCTGTACGGAACAGGAAGTTAAAGGTGCTGATGCTCCAAGTAGGGAGCTTGCTAGTAAAGCGGCTGGAATTGCGAACCCGGGCACAAGGAGATGAGAAATGAGGTGCGTTTTAGAAACCTTTCCCCATCACACGGTGTACCATCTTCTGGGTTTCTCATGCGTGTTTTTGATGTAGGAAGATGCCCTTGAACCTGGAGATTTGGGACCCATGCGATGGGTACCACGCAGTATTACTTTAAAGGGTCTGCGTTTGCTCACCCAACCTCACCAAACCTCTCAGCCCCAAGAGTGTCCACCCTTATGTCTCATCCAGCTGTGCGTCTAGATATGGTCAATCCAGGTTGCATCACAGCCCCTGAACGCATTGTGTAAGAATTTCTCTCTCTTTCACTGTCTTTGTTTCATGGGTGTTTCAAAGTAATTTATTTTTATAATGGGGTTTAGCTGCTTTTCACTGCTGTGTTTATGCCGCTTTACACCCACTTGACACACTAACAGAGAGATATCAATACATAGGTTTTACGATTATTATTAATCAGATATATTCTTGTGCGGTGAATAGGGCGTGTTGAGTCCAGTTCTCTGAGCAAGGAGTAGGTCTTGTCTATTACATATTGGGTTTATGGAATGGTATCTGAGCTAATTTGATACCCTTGTTTTATGTATCACCCCACCTCACCTTTCCCGTTAAGCAGCCATAGTGTGTTTTCTGCATGTGTGACTCTGTTCTGTTTTGTAATTCAGTTCAAATGTAACGGTTTTTACATTCCCTCTATCAGTGATACCTTATGAGAAGTGTCCTTTTCTGTGTGACTTATTTCACTTAGAATCGTCGTACCTAAATCCACTCATCATGCTGCTACTAACCTTACGACATTGATTTCATGGCTGAGTGGTATTCCATTGTACATAAGGACCACAACTTCTTTATCCATTTTTCTCTTTCCTGGGATATTTAAGGTGGAATGAAGTGGAGGTCCTGGTCAACAGAGCAGCCCTAAACTTTGGGGTGCTTGTGTTTTGCTGATTTTTAATTTTCCCAATTTATACCCCCATGAGTGGAAGTGCCCTATGCTCTCTAAGCTGTGTTTTTCATATGTTTCAGGACTCACCGAACACTTCTCCGGAGTGGCTCTTGGCAGTTTACATCCCGCCCATCAGTGTAACAAGGCTGCCATTTCTCCATGAGCTGTCCTGCATTTCTGGTTTTGACACTTTTTTCAGCATGGCCCTTTTGACCGATGGGAAGCGAGACTTCTTTGTAGCGCTGATTTGCCTTTCCAGGTTGCTTGGTTGGCCAAAAAGGGCGTATGCGTTTTTTCCTGAATATATTCAGGAAAAAACGCATACGCCCTTTTTGGCCAAGGGCATCATTGTCAACGTTTTGCCGCTTTTCATGTGCTTTAAAGGCGATTCGTATCTACCTCCTGAAATCTGTTTCGTGCAATTCTGCCTTGATTTCAAATCCTCTTCTTTGCCTTCCCTCAATATATTTGTGGACGAGAGTTATCATTTATAACTCTGCAGGTTTGTGAATTGCAGTGCCCTGAACCTCCATTTTATAACTCGATTTTATGGGAGCTGGCCGCAAAATCGCAGAATGGCTTCAGGCCCTGTTCTGGTTCCGGGGGGCAGGCTGAGCCTGTGGTTAATTCTTCTTTCTGATGGGAAAATAGAGTGACCTGTGCCTGTCCCAACACCAAGAGCTAGTCTCTCGTTGGTTCCACGTCTTCCCGTTTATCCTCAGGACAAATTGCAACCTGCATGGAACAGGAGGTTAAAGGTGCTGATGCTCCAAGTAGGGAGCTTGCTAGTAAAGCGGCTGGAATGGCGAACCCGGGCACAAGGAGATGAGAAATGAGGTGCGTTTTAGAAACCTTTCCCCATCACACGGTGTACCATCTTCTGGGTTTCTCATGCATGTTTTTGATGTAGGAAGATGCCCTTGAACCTGGAGATTTGGGACCCATGCGATGGGTACCACGCAGTATTACTTTAAAGGGTCTGCGTTTGCTCACCCAACCTCACCAAACCTCTCAGCCCCAAGAGTGTCCACCCTTATGTCTCATCCAGCTGTGCGTCTAGATATGGTCAATCCAGGTTGCATCACAGCCCCTGAACGCATTGTGTAAGAATTTCTCTCTCTTTCACTGTCTTTGTTTCATGGTTGTTTCAAAGTAATTTATTTTTATAATGGGGTTTAGCTGCTTTTCACTGCTGTGTTTATGCCGCTTTACACCCACTTGACACACTAACAGAGAGATATCAATACATAGGTTTTACGATTATTATTAGTCAGATATATTCTTGTGCGGTGAATAGGGCGTGTTGAGTCCAGTTCTCTGAGCAAGGAGTAGGTCTTGTCTATTACATATTGGGTTTATGGAACGGTATCTGAGCTAATTTGATACCCTTGTTTTATGTATCACCCCACCTCACCTTTCCCGTTAAGCAGCCATAGTGTGTTTTCTGCATGTGTGACTCTGTTCTGTTTTGTAATTCAGTTCAAGTGTAACGGTTTTTACATTCCCTCTATCAGTGATACCTTATGAGAAGTGTCCTTTTCTGTGTGACTTATTTCACTTAGAATCGTCGTACCTAAATCCACTCATCATGCTGCTACTAACCTTACGACATTGATTTCCTGGCTGAGTGATATTCCATTGTACATAAGGACCACAACTTCTTTATCCATTTTTCTCTTTCCTGGGATATTTAAGGTGGAATGAAGTGGAGGTCCTGGTCAACAGAGCAGCCCTAAACTTTGGGGTGCTTGTGTCTTGCTGATTTTTCATTTTCCCAATTTATACCCCCATGAGTGGAAGTGCCCTATGCTCTCTAAGCTGTGTTTTTCAGATGTTTCAGGACTCACCGCACACTTCTCCAGAGTGGCTGTTGGCAATTTACATCCCGCCCATCAGTGGAGCAAGGCTCCCATTTCTCCATGGCCTGTCCTGCATTTCTGGTTTTGACACTTTTTTCAGCATGGCCCTTTTGACCGATGGGAAGCGAGACTTCTTTGTAGCGCTGATTTGCCTTTCCAGGTTGCTTGGTTGGCCAAAAAGGGCGTATGCGTTTTTTCCTGAATATATTCAGGAAAAAACGCATACGCCCTTTTTGGCCAAGGGCATCATTGTCAACGTTTTGCCGCTTTTCATGTGCTTTAAAGGCGATTCGTATCTACCTCCTGAAATCTGTTTCCTGCAATTCTGCCTTGATTTCAAATCCTCTTCTTTGCCTTCCCTCAATATATTTGTGGACGAGAGTTATGATTAATAACTCTGCAGGTTTGTGAATTGCAGTGCCCTGAACCTCCATTTTACAACTCGTTTTTATGGGAGCTGGCCGCAAAATCGCAGAATGGCTTCAGGCCCTGTTCTGGTTCCGGGGGTCAGGCTGAGCCTGTGGTTAATTCTTCTTTCTGATGGGAAAATAGAGTGACCTGTGCCTGTCCCAACACCAAGAGCTAGTCTCTCGTTGGTTCCACGTCTTCCCGTTTATCCTCAGGACAAATTGCAACCTGTACGGAACAGGAGGTTAAAGGTGCTGATGCCCCAAGTAGGGAGGTTGCTAGTAAAGCGGCTGGAATGGCGAACCCGGGCACAAGGAGATGAGAAATGAGGTGCGTTTTAGAAACCTTTCCCCATCACACGGTGTACCATCTTCTGGGTTTCTCATGCATGTTTTTGATGTAGGAAGATGCCCTTGAACCTGGAGATTTGGGACCCATGCGATGGGTACCACGCAGTATTACTTTAAAGGGTCTGTGTTTGCTCACCCAACCTCACCAAACCTCTCAGCCCCAAGAGTGTCCACCCTTATGTCTCATCCAGCTGTGCGTCTAGATATGGTCAATCCAGGTTGCATCACAGCCCCTGAACGCATTGTGTAAGAATTTCTCTCTCTTTCACTGTCTTTGTTTCATGGGTGTTTCAAAGTAATTTATTTTTATAATGGGGTTTAGCTGCTTTTCACTGCTGTGTTTATGCCGCTTTACACCCACTTGACACACTAACAGAGAGATATCAATACATAGGTTTTACGATTATTATTAGTCAGATATATTCTTGTGCGGTGAATAGGGCGTGTTGAGTCCAGTTCTCTGAGCAAGGAGTAGGTCTTGTCTATTACATATTGGGTTTATGGAATGGTATCTGAGCTAATTTGATACCCTTGTTTTATGTATCACCCCACCTCACCTTTCCCGTTAAGCAGCCATAGTGTGTTTTCTGCATGTGTGACTCTGTTCTGTTTTGTAATTCAGTTCAAGTGTAACGGTTTTTACATTCCCTCTATCAGTGATACCTTATGAGAAGTGTCCTTTTCTGTGTGACTTATTTCACTTAGAATCGTCGTACCTAAATCCACTCATCATGCTGCTACTAACCTTACGACATTGATTTCCTGGCTGAGTGATATTCCATTGTACATAAGGACCACAACTTCTTTATCCATTTTTCTCTTTCCTGGGATATTTAAGGTGGAATGAAGTGGAGGTCCTGGTCAACAGAGCAGCCCTAAACTTTGGGGTGCTTGTGTCTTGCTGATTTTTCATTTTCCCAATTTATACCCCCATGAGTGGAAGTGCCCTATGCTCTCTAAGCTGTGTTTTTCAGATGTTTCAGGACTCACCGGACACTTCTCCAGAGTGGCTCTTGGCAATTTACATCCCGCCCATCAGTGTAGCAAGGCTCCCATTTCTCCATGGCCTGTCCTGCATTTCTGGTTTTGACACTTTTTTCAGCATGGCCCTTTTGACCGATGGGAAGCGAGACTTCTTTGTAGCGCTGATTTGCCTTTCCAGGTGGCTTGGTTGGCCAAAAAGGGCGTATGCGTTTTTTCCTGAATATATTCAGGAAAAAACGCATACGCCCTTTTTGGCCAAGGGCATCATTGTCAACGTTTTGCCGCTTTTCATGTGCTTTAAAGGCGATTCGTATCTACCTCCTGAAATCTGTTTCCTGCAATTCTGCCTTGATTTCAAATCCTCTTCTTTGCCTCCCCTCAATATATTTGTGGACGAGAGTTATCATTTATAACTCTGCAGGTTTGTGAATTGCAGTGCCCTGAACCTCCATTTTATAACTCGATTTTATGGGAGCTGGCCGCAAAATCGCAGAATGGCTTCAGGCCCTGTTCTGGTTCCGGGGGGCAGGCTGAGCCTGTGGTTAAATCTTCTTTCTGATGGGAAAATACAGGGACCTGTGCCTGTCCCAACACCAAGAGCTAGTCTCTCGTTGGTTCCACGTCTTCCCGTTTATCCTCAGGACAAATTGCAACCTGCATGGAACAGGAGGTTAAAGGTGCTGATGCTCCAAGTAGGGAGCTTGCTAGTAAAGCGGCTGGAATGGCGAACCCGGGCACAAGGAGATGAGAAATGAGGTGCGTTTTAGAAACCTTTCCCCATCACACGGTGTACCATCTTCTGGGTTTCTCATGCATGTTTTTGATGTAGGAAGATGCCCTTGAACCTGGATATTTGGGACCCATGCGATGGGTACCACGCAGTATTACTTTAAAGGGTCTGCGTTTGCTCACCCAACCTCACCAAACCTCTCAGCCCCAAGAGTGTCCACCCTTATGTCTCATCCAGCTGTGCGTCTAGATATGGTCAATCCAGGTTGCATCACAGCCCCTGAACGCATTGTGTAAGAATTTCTCTCTCTTTCACTGTCTTTGTTTCATGGGTGTTTCAAAGTAATTTATTTTTATAATGGGGTTTAGCTGCTTTTCACTGCTGTGTTTATGCCGCTTTACACCCACTTGACACACTAACAGAGAGATATCAATACATAGGTTTTACGATTATTATTAGTCAGATATATTCTTGTGCGGTGAATAGGGCGTGTTGAGTCCAGTTCTCTGAGCAAGGAGTAGGTCTTGTCTATTACATATTGGGTTTATGGAATGGTATCTGAGCTAATTTGATACCCTTGTTTTATGTATCACCCCACCTCACCTTTCCCGTTAAGCAGCCATAGTGTGTTTTCTGCATGTGTGACTCTGTTCTGTTTTGTAATTCAGTTCAAGTGTAACGGTTTTTACATTCCCTCTATCAGTGATACCTTATGAGAAGTGTCCTTTTCTGTGTGACTTATTTCACTTAGAATCGTCGTACCTAAATCCACTCATCATGCTGCTACTAACCTTACGACATTGATTTCCTGGCTGAGTGATATTCCATTGTACATAAGGACCACAACTTCTTTATCCATTTTTCTCTTTCCTGGGATATTTAAGGTGGAATGAAGTGGAGGTCCTGGTCAACAGAGCAGCCCTCAACTTTGGGGTGCTTGTGTCTTGCTGATTTTTCATTTTCCCAATTTATACCCCCATGAGTGGAAGTGCCCTATGCTCTCTAAGCTGTGTTTTTCAGATGTTTCAGGACTCACCGGACACTTCTCCAGAGTGGCTCTTGGCAATTTACATCCCGCCCATCAGTGTAGCAAGGCTCCCGTTTCTCCATGGCCTGTCCTGCATTTCTGGTTTTGACACTTTTTTCAGCATGGCCCTTTTGACCGATGGGAAGCGAGACTTCTTTGTAGCGCTGATTTGCCTTTCCAGGTGGCTTGGTTGGCCAAAAAGTGCGTATGCGTTTTTTCCTGAATATATTCAGGAAAAAACGCATACGCCCTTTTTGGCCAAGGGCATCATTGTCAACGTTTTGCCGCTTTTCATGTGCTTTAAAGGCGATTCGTATCTACCTCCTGAAATCTGTTTCCTGCAATTCTGCCTTGATTTCAAATCCTCTTCTTTGCCTCCCCTCAATATATTTGTGGACGAGAGTTATCATTTATAACTCTGCAGGTTTGTGAATTGCAGTGCCCTGAACCTCCATTTTACAACTCGTTTTTATGGGAGCTGGCCGCAAAATCGCAGAATGGCTTCAGGCCCTGTTCTGGTTCCGGGGGGCAGGCTGAGCCTGTGGTTAATTCTTCTTTCTGATGGGAAAATAGAGTGACCTGTGCCTGTCCCAACACCAAGAGCTAGTCTCACGTTGGTTCCACGTCTTCCCGTTTATCCTCAGGACAAATTGCAACCTGTACGGAACAGGAGGTTAAAAGTGCTGATGCTCCAAGTAGGGAGCTTGCTAGTAAAGCGGCTGGAATGGCGAACCCAGGCACAAGGAGATGAGAAATGAGGTGCGTTTTAGAAACCTTTCCCCATCACACGGTGTACCATCTTCTGGGTTTCTCATGCATGTTTTTGATGTAGGAAGATGCCCTTGAACCTGGAGTTTTGGGACCCATGCGATGGGTACCACGCAGTATTACTTTAAAGGGTCTGCGTTTGCTCACCCAACCTCACCAAACCTCTCAGCCCCAAGAGTGTCCACCCTTATGTCTCATCCAGCTGTGCGTCTAGATATGGTCAATCCAGGTTGCATCACAGCCCCTGAACGCATTGTGTAAGAATTTCTCTCTCTTTCACTGTCTTTGTTTCATGGGTGTTTCAAAGTAATTTATTTTTATAATGGGGTTTAGCTGCTTTTCACTGCTGTGTTTATGCCGCTTTACACCCACTTGACACACTAACAGAGAGATATCAATACATAGTTTTTACGACTATTATTAGTCAGATATATTCTTGTGCGGTGAATAGGGCGTGTTGAGTCCAGTTCTCTGAGCAAGGAGTAGGTCTTGTCTATTACATACTGGGTTTATGGAATGGTATCTGAGCTAATTTGATACCCTTGTTTTATGTATCACCCCACCTCACCTTTCCCGTTAAGCAGCCATAGTGTGTTTTCTGCATGTGTGACTCTGTTCTGTTTTGTAATTCAGTTCAAGTGTAACGGTTTTTACATTCCCTCTATCAGTGATACCTTATGAGAAGTGTCCTTTTCTGTGTGACTTATTTCACTTAGAATCGTCGTACCTAAATCCACTCATCATGCTGCTACTAACCTTACGACATTGATTTCCTGGCTGAGTGATATTCCATTGTACATAAGGACCACAACTTCTTTATCCATTTTTCTCTTTCCTGGGATATTTAAGGTGGAATGAAGTGGAGGTCCTGGTCAACAGAGCAGCCCTAAACTTTGGGGTGCTTGTGTCTTGCTGATTTTTAATTTTCCCAATTTATACCCCCATGAGTGGAAGTGCCCTATGCTCTCTAAGCTGTGTTTTTCAGATGTTTCAGGACTCACCGGACACTTCTCCAGAGTGGCTCTTGGCAATTTACATCCCGCCCATCAGTGTAGCAAGGCTCCCATTTCTCCATGGCCTGTCCTGCATTTCTGGTTTTGACACTTTTTTCAGCATGGCCCTTTTGACCGATGGGAAGCGAGACTTCTTTGTAGCGCTGATTTGCCTTTCCAGGTTGCTTGGTTGGCCAAAAAGGGCGTATGCGTTTTTTCCTGAATATATTCAGGAAAAAACGCATACGCCCTTTTTGGCCAAGGGCATCATTGTCAACGTTTTGCCGCTTTTCATGTGCTTTAAAGGCGATTCGTATCTACCTCCTGAAATCTGTTTCCTGCAATTCTGCCTTGATTTCAAATCCTCTTCTTTGCCTTCCCTCAATATATTTGTGGACGAGAGTTATCATTTATAACTCTGCAGGTTTGTGAATTGCAGTGCCCTGAACCTCCATTTTACAACTCGTTTTTATGGCAGCTGGCCGCAAAATCGCAGAATGGCTTCAGGCCCTGTTCTGGTTCCGGGGGGCAGGCTGAGCCTGTGGTTAATTCTTCTTTCTGATGGGAAAATAGAGTGACCTGTGCCTGTCCCAACACCAAGAGCTAGTCTCACGTTGGTTCCACGTCTTCCCGTTTATCCTCAGGACAAATTGCAACCTGTACGGAACAGGAGGTTAAAAGTGCTGATGCTCCAAGTAGGGAGCTTGCTAGTAAAGCGGCTGGAATGGCGAACCCAGGCACAAGGAGATGAGAAATGAGGTGCGTTTTAGAAACCTTTCCCCATCACACGGTGTACCATCTTCTGGGTTTCTCATGCATGTTTTTGATGTAGGAAGATGCCCTTGAACCTGGAGTTTTGGGACCCATGCGATGGGTACCACGCAGTATTACTTTAAAGGGTCTGCGTTTGCTCACCCAACCTCACCAAACCTCTCAGCCCCAAGAGTGTCCACCCTTATGTCTCATCCAGCTGTGCGTCTAGATATGGTCAATCCAGGTTGCATCACAGCCCCTGAACGCATTGTGTAAGAATTTCTCTCTCTTTCACTGTCTTTGTTTCATGGGTGTTTCAAAGTAATTTATTTTTATAATGGGGTTTAGCTGCTTTTCACTGCTGTGTTTATGCCGCTTTACACCCACTTGACACACTAACAGAGAGATATCAATACATAGTTTTTACGACTATTATTAGTCAGATATATTCTTGTGCGGTGAATAGGGCGTGTTGAGTCCAGTTCTCTGAGCAAGGAGTAGGTCTTGTCTATTACATACTGGGTTTATGGAATGGTATCTGAGCTAATTTGATACCCTTGTTTTATGTATCACCCCACCTCACCTTTCCCGTTAAGCAGCCATAGTGTGTTTTCTGCATGTGTGACTCTGTTCTGTTTTGTAATTCAGTTCAAGTGTAACGGTTTTTACATTCCCTCTATCAGTGATACCTTATGAGAAGTGTCCTTTTCTGTGTGACTTATTTCACTTAGAATCGTCGTACCTAAATCCACTCATCATGCTGCTACTAACCTTACGACATTGATTTCCTGGCTGAGTGATATTCCATTGTACATAAGGACCACAACTTCTTTATCCATTTTTCTCTTTCCTGGGATATTTAAGGTGGAATGAAGTGGAGGTCCTGGTCAACAGAGCAGCCCTAAACTTTGGGGTGCTTGTGTCTTGCTGATTTTTCATTTTCCCAATTTATACCCCCATGAGTGGAAGTGCCCTATGCTCTCTAAGCTGTGTTTTTCAGATGTTTCAGGACTCACCGGACACTTCTCCAGAGTGGCTGTTGGCAATTTACATCCCGCCCATCAGTGTAGCAAGGCTCCCATTTCTCCATGGCCTGTCCTGCATTTCTGGTTTTGACACTTTTTTCAGCATGGCCCTTTTGACCGATGGGAAGCGAGACTTCTTTGTAGCGCTGATTTGCCTTTCCAGGTTGCTTGGTTGGCCAAAAAGGGCGTATGCGTTTTTTCCTGAATATATTCAGGAAAAAACGCATACGCCCTTTTTGGCCAAGGGCATCATTGTCAACGTTTTGCCGCTTTTCATGTGCTTTAAAGGCGATTCGTATCTACCTCCTGAAATCTGTTTCCTGCAATTCTGCCTTGATTTCAAATCCTCTTCTTTGCCTTCCCTCAATATATTTGTGGACGAGAGTTATGATTAATAACTCTGCAGGTTTGTGAATTGCAGTGCCCTGAACCTCCATTTTACAACTCGTTTTTATGGGAGCTGGCCGCAAAATCGCAGAATGGCTTCAGGCCCTGTTCTGGTTCCGGGGGTCAGGCTGAGCCTGTGGTTAATTCTTCTTTCTGATGGGAAAATAGAGTGACCTGTGCCTGTCCCAACACCAAGAGCTAGTCTCTCGTTGGTTCCATGTCTTCCCGTTTATCCTCAGGACAAATTGCAACCTGTACGGAACAGGAGGTTAAAGGTGCTGATGCCCCAAGTAGGGAGGTTGCTAGTAAAGCGGCTGGAATGGCGAACCCGGGCACAAGGAGATGAGAAATGAGGTGCGTTTTAGAAACCTTTCCCCATCACACGGTGTACCATCTTCTGGGTTTCTCATGCATGTTTTTGATGTAGGAAGATGCCCTTGAACCTGGAGATTTGGGACCCATGCGATGGGTACCACGCAGTATTACTTTAAAGGGTCTGTGTTTGCTCACCCAACCTCACCAAACCTCTCAGCCCCAAGAGTGTCCACCCTTATGTCTCATCCAGCTGTGCGTCTAGATATGGTCAATCCAGGTTGCATCACAGCCCCTGAACGCATTGTGTAAGAATTTCTCTCTCTTTCACTGTCTTTGTTTCATGGGTGTTTCAAAGTAATTTATTTTTATAATGGGGTTTAGCTGCTTTTCACTGCTGTGTTTATGCCGCTTTACACCCACTTGACACACTAACAGAGAGATATCAATACATAGGTTTTACGATTATTATTAGTCAGATATATTCTTGTGCGGTGAATAGGGCGTGTTGAGTCCAGTTCTCTGAGCAAGGAGTAGGTCTTGTCTATTACATATTGGGTTTATGGAATGGTATCTGAGCTAATTTGATACCCTTGTTTTATGTATCACCCCACCTCACCTTTCCCGTTAAGCAGCCATAGTGTGTTTTCTGCATGTGTGACTCTGTTCTGTTTTGTAATTCAGTTCAAGTGTAACGGTTTTTACATTCCCTCTATCAGTGATACCTTATGAGAAGTGTCCTTTTCTGTGTGACTTATTTCACTTAGAATCGTCGTACCTAAATCCACTCATCATGCTGCTACTAACCTTACGACATTGATTTCCTGGCTGAGTGATATTCCATTGTACATAAGGACCACAACTTCTTTATCCATTTTTCTCTTTCCTGGGATATTTAAGGTGGAATGAAGTGGAGGTCCTGGTCAACAGAGCAGCCCTCAACTTTGGGGTGCTTGTGTCTTGCTGATTTTTAATTTTCCCAATTTATACCCCCATGAGTGGAAGTGCCCTATGCTCTCTAAGCTGTGTTTTTCAGATGTTTCAGGACTCACCGGACACTTCTCCAGAGTGGCTCTTGGCAATTTACATCCCGCCCATCAGTGTAGCAAGGCTCCCATTTCTCCATGGCCTGTCCTGCATTTCTGGTTTTGACACTTTTTTCAGCATGGCCCTTTTGACCGATGGGAAGCGAGACTTCTTTGTAGCGCTGATTTGCCTTTCCAGGTTGCTTGGTTGGCCAAAAAGGGCGTATGCGTTTTTTCCTGAATATATTCAGGAAAAAACGCATACGCCCTTTTTGGCCAAGGGCATCATTGTCAACGTTTTGCCGCTTTTCATGTGCTTTAAAGGCGATTCGTATCTACCTCCTGAAATCTGTTTCCTGCAATTCTGCCTTGATTTCAAATCCTCTTCTTTGCCTCCCCTCAATATATTTGTGGACGAGAGTTATCATTTATAACTCTGCAGGTTTGTGAATTGCAGTGCCCTGAACCTCCATTTTACAACTCGTTTTTATGGGAGCTGGCCGCAAAATCGCAGAATGGCTTCAGGCCCTGTTCTGGTTCCGGGGGTCAGGCTGAGCCTGTGGTTAATTCTTCTTTCTGATGGGAAAATAGAGTGACCTGTGCCTGTCCCAACACCAAGAGCTAGTCTCTCGTTGGTTCCACATCTTCCCGTTTATCCTCAGGACAAATTGCAACCTGTACGGAACAGGAAGTTAAAGGTGCTGATGCTCCAAGTAGGGAGCTTGCTAGTAAAGCGGCTGGAATTGCGAACCCGGGCACAAGGAGATGAGAAATGAGGTGCGTTTTAGAAACCTTTCCCCATCACACGGTGTACCATCTTCTGGGTTTCTCATGCGTGTTTTTGATGTAGGAAGATGCCCTTGAACCTGGAGATTTGGGACCCATGCGATGGGTACCACGCAGTATTACTTTAAAGGGTCTGCGTTTGCTCACCCAACCTCACCAAACCTCTCAGCCCCAAGAGTGTCCACCCTTATGTCTCATCCAGCTGTGCGTCTAGATATGGTCAATCCAGGTTGCATCACAGCCCCTGAACGCATTGTGTAAGAATTTCTCTCTCTTTCACTGTCTTTGTTTCATGGGTGTTTCAAAGTAATTTATTTTTATAATGGGGTTTAGCTGCTTTTCACTGCTGTGTTTATGCCGCTTTACACCCACTTGACACACTAACAGAGAGATATCAATACATAGGTTTTACGATTATTATTAATCAGATATATTCTTGTGCGGTGAATAGGGCGTGTTGAGTCCAGTTCTCTGAGCAAGGAGTAGGTCTTGTCTATTACATATTGGGTTTATGGAATGGTATCTGAGCTAATTTGATACCCTTGTTTTATGTATCACCCCACCTCACCTTTCCCGTTAAGCAGCCATAGTGTGTTTTCTGCATGTGTGACTCTGTTCTGTTTTGTAATTCAGTTCAAATGTAACGGTTTTTACATTCCCTCTATCAGTGATACCTTATGAGAAGTGTCCTTTTCTGTGTGACTTATTTCACTTAGAATCGTCGTACCTAAATCCACTCATCATGCTGCTACTAACCTTACGACATTGATTTCCTGGCTGAGTGATATTCCATTGTACATAAGGACCACAACTTCTTTATCCATTTTTCTCTTTCCTGGGATATTTAAGGTGGAATGAAGTGGAGGTCCTGGTCAACAGAGCAGCCCTAAACTTTGGGGTGCTTGTGTCTTGCTGATTTTTAATTTTCCCAATTTATACCCCCATGAGTGGAAGTGCCCTATGCTCTCTAAGCTGTGTTTTTCAGATGTTTCAGGACTCACCGGACACTTCTCCAGAGTGGCTCTTGGCAATTTACATCCCGCCCATCAGTGTAGCAAGGCTCCCATTTCTCCATGGCCTGTCCTGCATTTCTGGTTTTGACACTTTTTTCAGCATGGCCCTTTTGACCGATGGGAAGCGAGACTTCTTTGTAGCGCTGATTTGCCTTTCCAGGTTGCTTGGTTGGCCAAAAAGGGCGTATGCGTTTTTTCCTGAATATATTCAGGAAAAAACGCATACGCCCTTTTTGGCCAAGGGCATCATTGTCAACGTTTTGCCGCTTTTCATGTGCTTTAAAGGCGATTCGTATCTACCTCCTGAAATCTGTTTCCTGCAATTCTGCCTTGATTTCAAATCCTCTTCTTTGCCTTCCCTCAATATATTTGTGGACGAGAGTTATCATTTATAACTCTGCAGGTTTGTGAATTGCAGTGCCCTGAACCTCCATTTTACAACTCGTTTTTATGGGAGCTGGCCGCAAAATCGCAGAATGGCTTCAGGCCCTGTTCTGGTTCCGGGGGGCAGGCTGAGCCTGTGGTTAATTCTTCTTTCTGATGGGAAAATAGAGTGACCTGTGCCTGTCCCAACACCAAGAGCTAGTCTCTCGTTGGTTCCACGTCTTCCCGTTTATCCTCAGGACAAATTGCAACCTGTACGGAACAGGAGGTTAAAGGTGCTGATGCCCCAAGTAGGGAGGTTGCTAGTAAAGCGGCTGGAATGGCGAACCCGGGCACAAGGAGATGAGAAATGAGGTGCGTTTTAGAAACCTTTCCCCATCACACGGTGTACCATCTTCTGGGTTTCTCATGCATGTTTTTGATGTAGGAAGATGCCCTTGAACCTGGAGTTTTGGGACCCATGCGATGGGTACCACGCAGTATTACTTTAAAGGGTCTGCGTTTGCTCACCCAACCTCACCAAACCTCTCAGCCCCAAGGGTGTCCACCCTTATGTCTCATCCAGCTGTGCGTCTAGATATGGTCAATCCAGGTTGCATCACAGCCCCTGAACGCATTGTGTAAGAATTTCTCTCTCTTTCACTGTCTTTGTTTCATGGGTGTTTCAAAGTAATTTATTTTTATAATGGGGTTTAGCTGCTTTTCACTGCTGTGTTTATGCCGCTTTACACCCACTTGACACACTAACAGAGAGATATCAATACATAGTTTTTACGACTATTATTAGTCAGATATATTCTTGTGCGGTGAATAGGGCGTGTTGAGTCCAGTTCTCTGAGCAAGGAGTAGGTCTTGTCTATTACATACTGGGTTTATGGAATGGTATCTGAGCTAATTTGATACCCTTGTTTTATGTATCACCCCACCTCACCTTTCCCGTTAAGCAGCCATAGTGTGTTTTCTGCATGTGTGACTCTGTTCTGTTTTGTAATTCAGTTCAAGTGTAACGGTTTTTACATTCCCTCTATCAGTGATACCTTATGAGAAGTGTCCTTTTCTGTGTGACTTATTTCACTTAGAATCGTCGTACCTAAATCCACTCATCATGCTGCTACTAACCTTACGACATTGATTTCCTGGCTGAGTGATATTCCATTGTACATAAGGACCACAACTTCTTTATCCATTTTTCTCTTTCCTGGGATATTTAAGGTGGAATGAAGTGGAGGTCCTGGTCAACAGGGCAGCCCTAAACTTTGGGGTGCTTGTGTCTTGCTGATTTTTAATTTTCCCAATTTATACCCCCATGAGTGGAAGTGCCCTATGCTCTCTAAGCTGTGTTTTTCAGATGTTTCAGGACTCACCGGACACTTCTCCAGAGTGGCTCTTGGCAATTTACATCCCGCCCATCAGTGTAGCAAGGCTCCCATTTCTCCATGGCCTGTCCTGCATTTCTGGTTTTGACACTTTTTTCAGCATGGCCCTTTTGACCGATGGGAAGCGAGACTTCTTTGTAGCGCTGATTTGCCTTTCCAGGTTGCTTGGTTGGCCAAAAAGGGCGTATGCGTTTTTTCCTGAATATATTCAGGAAAAAACGCATACGCCCTTTTTGGCCAAGGGCATCATTGTCAACGTTTTGCCGCTTTTCATGTGCTTTAAAGGCGATTCGTATCTACCTCCTGAAATCTGTTTCCTGCAATTCTGCCTTGATTTCAAATCCTCTTCTTTGCCTTCCCTCAATATATTTGTGGACGAGAGTTATGATTAATAACTCTGCAGGTTTGTGAATTGCAGTGCCCTGAACCTCCATTTTACAACTCGTTTTTATGGGAGCTGGCCGCAAAATCGCAGAATGGCTTCAGGCCCTGTTCTGGTTCCGGGGGTCAGGCTGAGCCTGTGGTTAATTCTTCTTTCTGATGGGAAAATAGAGTGACCTGTGCCTGTCCCAACACCAAGAGCTAGTCTCTCGTTGGTTCCACGTCTTCCCGTTTATCCTCAGGACAAATTGCAACCTGTACGGAACAGGAGGTTAAAGGTGCTGATGCCCCAAGTAGGGAGGTTGCTAGTAAAGCGGCTGGAATGGCAAACCCGGGCACAAGGAGATGAGAAATGAGGTGCGTTTTAGAAACCTTTCCCCATCACACGGTGTACCATCTTCTGGGTTTCTCATGCATGTTTTTGATGTAGGAAGATGCCCTTGAACCTGGAGATTTGGGACCCATGCGATGGGTACCACGCAGTATTACTTTAAAGGGTCTGTGTTTGCTCACCCAACCTCACCAAACCTCTCAGCCCCAAGAGTGTCCACCCTTATGTCTCATCCAGCTGTGCGTCTAGATATGGTCAATCCAGGTTGCATCACAGCCCCTGAACGCATTGTGTAAGAATTTCTCTCTCTTTCACTGTCTTTGTTTCATGGGTGTTTCAAAGTAATTTATTTTTATAATGGGGTTTAGCTGCTTTTCACTGCTGTGTTTATGCCGCTTTACACCCACTTGACACACTAACAGAGAGATATCAATACATAGGTTTTACGATTATTATTAGTCAGATATATTCTTGTGCGGTGAATAGGGCGTGTTGAGTCCAGTTCTCTGAGCAAAGAGTAGGTCTTGTCTATTACATATTGGGTTTATGGAATGGTATCTGAGCTAATTTGATACCCTTGTTTTATGTATCACCCCACCTCACCTTTCCCGTTAAGCAGCCATAGTGTGTTTTCTGCATGTGTGACTCTGTTCTGTTTTGTAATTCAGTTCAAGTGTAACGGTTTTTACATTCCCTCTATCAGTGATACCTTATGAGAAGTGTCCTTTTCTGTGTGACTTATTTCACTTAGAATCGTCGTACCTAAATCCACTCATCATGCTGCTACTAACCTTACGACATTGATTTCCTGGCTGAGTGATATTCCATTGTACATAAGGACCACAACTTCTTTATCCATTTTTCTCTTTCCTGGGATATTTAAGGTGGAATGAAGTGGAGGTCCTGGTCAACAGAGCAGCCCTCAACTTTGGGGTGCTTGTGTCTTGCTGATTTTTAATTTTCCCAATTTATACCCCCATGAGTGGAAGTGCCCTATGCTCTCTAAGCTGTGTTTTTCAGATGTTTCAGGACTCACCGGACACTTCTCCAGAGTGGCTCTTGGCAATTTACATCCCGCCCATCAGTGGAGCAAGGCTCCCATTTCTCCATGGCCTGTCCTGCATTTCTGGTTTTGACACTTTTTTCAGCATGGCCCTTTTGACCGATGGGAAGCGAGACTTCTTTGTAGCGCTGATTTGCCTTTCCAGGTTGCTTGGTTGGCCAAAAAGGGCGTATGCGTTTTTTCCTGAATATATTCAGGAAAAAACGCATACGCCCTTTTTGGCCAAGGGCATCATTGTCAACGTTTTGCCGCTTTTCATGTGCTTTAAAGGCGATTCGTATCTACCTCCTGAAATCTGTTTCCTGCAATTCTGCCTTGATTTCAAATCCTCTTCTTTGCCTCCCCTCAATATATTTGTGGACGAGAGTTATCATTTATAACTCTGCAGGTTTGTGAATTGCAGTGCCCTGAACCTCCATTTTACAACTCGTTTTTATGGGAGCTGGCCGCAAAATCGCAGAATGGCTTCAGGCCCTGTTCTGGTTCCGGGGGTCAGGCTGAGCCTGTGGTTAATTCTTCTTTCTGATGGGAAAATAGAGTGACCTGTACCTGTCCCAACACCAAGAGCTAGTCTCTCGTTGGTTCCACGTCTTCCCGTTTATCCTCAGGACAAATTGCAACCTGTACGGAACAGGAGGTTAAAGGTGCTGATGCCCCAAGTAGGGAGGTTGCTAGTAAAGCGGCTGGAATGGCGAACCCGGGCACAAGGAGATGAGAAATGAGGTGCGTTTTAGAAACCTTTCCCCATCACACGGTGTACCATCTTCTGGGTTTCTCATGCATGTTTTTGATGTAGGAAGATGCCCTTGAACCTGGAGATTTGGGACCCATGCGATGGGTACCACGCAGTATTACTTTAAAGGGTCTGCGTTTGCTCACCCAACCTCACCAAACCTCTCAGCCCCAAGAGTGTCCACCCTTATGTCTCATCCAGCTGTGCGTCTAGATATGGTCAATCCAGGTTGCATCACAGCCCCTGAACGCATTGTGTAAGAATTTCTCTCTCTTTCACTGTCTTTGTTTCATGGGTGTTTCAAAGTAATTTATTTTTATAATGGGGTTTAGCTGCTTTTCACTGCTGTGTTTATGCCGCTTTACACCCACTTGACACACTAACAGAGAGATATCAATACATAGTTTTTACGACTATTATTAGTCAGATATATTCTTGTGCGGTGAATAGGGCGTGTTGAGTCCAGTTCTCTGAGCAAGGAGTAGGTCTTGTCTATTACATACTGGGTTTATGGAATGGTATCTGAGCTAATTTGATACCCTTGTTTTATGTATCACCCCACCTCACCTTTCCCGTTAAGCAGCCATAGTGTGTTTTCTGCATGTGTGACTCTGTTCTGTTTTGTAATTCAGTTCAAGTGTAACGGTTTTTACATTCCCTCTATCAGTGATACCTTATGAGAAGTGTCCTTTTCTGTGTGACTTATTTCACTTAGAATCGTCGTACCTAAATCCACTCATCATGCTGCTACTAACCTTACGACATTGATTTCCTGGCTGAGTGATATTCCATTGTACATAAGGACCACAACTTCTTTATCCATTTTTCTCTTTCCTGGGATATTTAAGGTGGAATGAAGTGGAGGTCCTGGTCAACAGAGCAGCCCTAAACTTTGGGGTGCTTGTGTCTTGCTGATTTTTCATTTTCCCAATTTATACCCCCATGAGTGGAAGTGCCCTATGCTCTCTAAGCTGTGTTTTTCAGATGTTTCAGGACTCACCGGACACTTCTCCAGAGTGGCTGTTGGCAATTTACATCCCGCCCATCAGTGTAGCAAGGCTCCCATTTCTCCATGGCCTGTCCTGCATTTCTGGTTTTGACACTTTTTTCAGCATGGCCCTTTTGACCGATGGGAAGCGAGACTTCTTTGTAGCGCTGATTTGCCTTTCCAGGTTGCTTGGTTGGCCAAAAAGGGCGTATGCGTTTTTTCCTGAATATATTCAGGAAAAAACGCATACGCCCTTTTTGGCCAAGGGCATCATTGTCAACGTTTTGCCGCTTTTCATGTGCTTTAAAGGCGATTCGTATCTACCTCCTGAAATCTGTTTCCTGCAATTCTGCCTTGATTTCAAATCCTCTTCTTTGCCTTCCCTCAATATATTTGTGGACGAGAGTTATGATTAATAACTCTGCAGGTTTGTGAATTGCAGTGCCCTGAACCTCCATTTTACAACTCGTTTTTATGGGAGCTGGCCGCAAAATCGCAGAATGGCTTCAGGCCCTGTTCTGGTTCCGGGGGTCAGGCTGAGCCTGTGGTTAATTCTTCTTTCTGATGGGAAAATAGAGTGACCTGTGCCTGTCCCAACACCAAGAGCTAGTCTCTCGTTGGTTCCACGTCTTCCCGTTTATCCTCAGGACAAATTGCAACCTGTACGGAACAGGAGGTTAAAGGTGCTGATGCCCCAAGTAGGGAGGTTGCTAGTAAAGCGGCTGGAATGGCGAACCCGGGCACAAGGAGATGAGAAATGAGGTGCGTTTTAGAAACCTTTCCCCATCACACGGTGTACCATCTTCTGGGTTTCTCATGCATGTTTTTGATGTAGGAAGATGCCCTTGAACCTGGAGATTTGGGACCCATGCGATGGGTACCACGCAGTATTACTTTAAAGGGTCTGTGTTTGCTCACCCAACCTCACCAAACCTCTCAGCCCCAAGAGTGTCCACCCTTATGTCTCATCCAGCTGTGCGTCTAGATATGGTCAATCCAGGTTGCATCACAGCCCCTGAACGCATTGTGTAAGAATTTCTCTCTCTTTCACTGTCTTTGTTTCATGGGTGTTTCAAAGTAATTTATTTTTATAATGGGGTTTAGCTGCTTTTCACTGCTGTGTTTATGCCGCTTTACACCCACTTGACACACTAACAGAGAGATATCAATACATAGGTTTTACGATTATTATTAGTCAGATATATTCTTGTGCGGTGAATAGGGCGTGTTGAGTCCAGTTCTCTGAGCAAGGAGTAGGTCTTGTCTATTACATATTGGGTTTATGGAATGGTATCTGAGCTAATTTGATACCCTTGTTTTATGTATCACCCCACCTCACCTTTCCCGTTAAGCAGCCATAGTGTGTTTTCTGCATGTGTGACTCTGTTCTGTTTTGTAATTCAGTTCAAGTGTAACGGTTTTTACATTCCCTCTATCAGTGATACCTTATGAGAAGTGTCCTTTTCTGTGTGACTTATTTCACTTAGAATCGTCGTACCTAAATCCACTCATCATGCTGCTACTAACCTTACGACATTGATTTCCTGGCTGAGTGATATTCCATTGTACATAAGGACCACAACTTCTTTATCCATTTTTCTCTTTCCTGGGATATTTAAGGTGGAATGAAGTGGAGGTCCTGGTCAACAGAGCAGCCCTCAACTTTGGGGTGCTTGTGTCTTGCTGATTTTTAATTTTCCCAATTTATACCCCCATGAGTGGAAGTGCCCTATGCTCTCTAAGCTGTGTTTTTCAGATGTTTCAGGACTCACCGGACACTTCTCCAGAGTGGCTCTTGGCAATTTACATCCCGCCCATCAGTGTAGCAAGGCTCCCATTTCTCCATGGCCTGTCCTGCATTTCTGGTTTTGACACTTTTTTCAGCATGGCCCTTTTGACCGATGGGAAGCGAGACTTCTTTGTAGCGCTGATTTGCCTTTCCAGGTTGCTTGGTTGGCCAAAAAGGGCGTATGCGTTTTTTCCTGAATATATTCAGGAAAAAACGCATACGCCCTTTTTGGCCAAGGGCATCATTGTCAACGTTTTGCCGCTTTTCATGTGCTTTAAAGGCGATTCGTATCTACCTCCTGAAATCTGTTTCCTGCAATTCTGCCTTGATTTCAAATCCTCTTCTTTGCCTCCCCTCAATATATTTGTGGACGAGAGTTATCATTTATAACTCTGCAGGTTTGTGAATTGCAGTGCCCTGAACCTCCATTTTACAACTCGTTTTTATGGGAGCTGGCCGCAAAATCGCAGAATGGCTTCAGGCCCTGTTCTGGTTCCGGGGGTCAGGCTGAGCCTGTGGTTAATTCTTCTTTCTGATGGGAAAATAGAGTGACCTGTGCCTGTCCCAACACCAAGAGCTAGTCTCTCGTTGGTTCCACGTCTTCCCGTTTATCCTCAGGACAAATTGCAACCTGTACGGAACAGGAGGTTAAAGGTGCTGATGCTCCAAGTAGGGAGCTTGCTAGTAAAGCGGCTGGAATTGCGAACCCGGGCACAAGGAGATGAGAAATGAGGTGCGTTTTAGAAACCTTTCCCCATCACACGGTGTACCATCTTCTGGGTTTCTCATGCATGTTTTTGATGTAGGAAGATGCCCTTGAACCTGGAGATTTGGGACCCATGCGATGGGTACCACGCAGTATTACTTTAAAGGGTCTGCGTTTGCTCACCCAACCTCACCAAACCTCTCAGCCCCAAGAGTGTCCACCCTTATGTCTCATCCAGCTGTGCGTCTAGATATGGTCAGTCCAGGTTGCATCACAGCCCCTGAACGCATTGTGTAAGAATTTCTCTCTCTTTCACTGTCTTTGTTTCATGGGTGTTTCAAAGTAATTTATTTTTATAATGGGGTTTAGCTGCTTTTCACTGCTGTGTTTATGCCGCTTTACACCCACTTGACACACTAACAGAGAGATATCAATACATAGTTTTTACGACTATTATTAGTCAGATATATTCTTGTGCGGTGAATAGGGCGTGTTGAGTCCAGTTCTCTGAGCAAGGAGTAGGTCTTGTCTATTACATACTGGGTTTATGGAATGGTATCTGAGCTAATTTGATACCCTTGTTTTATGTATCACCCCACCTCACCTTTCCCGTTAAGCAGCCATAGTGTGTTTTCTGCATGTGTGACTCTGTTCTGTTTTGTAATTCAGTTCAAGTGTAACGGTTTTTACATTCCCTCTATCAGTGATACCTTATGAGAAGTGTCCTTTTCTGTGTGACTTATTTCACTTAGAATCGTCGTACCTAAATCCACTCATCATGCTGCTACTAACCTTACGACATTGATTTCCTGGCTGAGTGATATTCCATTGTACATAAGGACCACAACTTCTTTATCCATTTTTCTCTTTCCTGGGATATTTAAGGTGGAATGAAGTGGAGGTCCTGGTCAACAGAGCAGCCCTAAACTTTGGGGTGCTTGTGTCTTGCTGATTTTTCATTTTCCCAATTTATACCCCCATGAGTGGAAGTGCCCTATGCTCTCTAAGCTGTGTTTTTCAGATGTTTCAGGACTCACCGGACACTTCTCCAGAGTGGCTGTTGGCAATTTACATCCCGCCCATCAGTGTAGCAAGGCTCCCATTTCTCCATGGCCTGTCCTGCATTTCTGGTTTTGACACTTTTTTCAGCATGGCCCTTTTGACCGATGGGAAGCGAGACTTCTTTGTAGCGCTGATTTGCCTTTCCAGGTTGCTTGGTTGGCCAAAAAGGGCGTATGCGTTTTTTCCTGAATATATTCAGGAAAAAACGCATACGCCCTTTTTGGCCAAGGGCATCATTGTCAACGTTTTGCCGCTTTTCATGTGCTTTAAAGGCGATTCGTATCTACCTCCTGAAATCTGTTTCCTGCAATTCTGCCTTGATTTCAAATCCTCTTCTTTGCCTTCCCTCAATATATTTGTGGACGAGAGTTATGATTAATAACTCTGCAGGTTTGTGAATTGCAGTGCCCTGAACCTCCATTTTACAACTCGTTTTTATGGGAGCTGGCCGCAAAATCGCAGAATGGCTTCAGGCCCTGTTCTGGTTCCGGGGGTCAGGCTGAGCCTGTGGTTAATTCTTCTTTCTGATGGGAAAATAGAGTGACCTGTGCCTGTCCCAACACCAAGAGCTAGTCTCTCGTTGGTTCCACGTCTTCCCGTTTATCCTCAGGACAAATTGCAACCTGTACGGAACAGGAGGTTAAAGGTGCTGATGCCCCAAGTAGGGAGGTTGCTAGTAAAGCGGCTGGAATGGCGAACCCGGGCACAAGGAGATGAGAAATGAGGTGCGTTTTAGAAACCTTTCCCCATCACACGGTGTACCATCTTCTGGGTTTCTCATGCATGTTTTTGATGTAGGAAGATGCCCTTGAACCTGGAGATTTGGGACCCATGCGATGGGTACCACGCAGTATTACTTTAAAGGGTCTGTGTTTGCTCACCCAACCTCACCAAACCTCTCAGCCCCAAGAGTGTCCACCCTTATGTCTCATCCAGCTGTGCGTCTAGATATGGTCAATCCAGGTTGCATCACAGCCCCTGAACGCATTGTGTAAGAATTTCTCTCTCTTTCACTGTCTTTGTTTCATGGGTGTTTCAAAGTAATTTATTTTTATAATGGGGTTTAGCTGCTTTTCACTGCTGTGTTTATGCCGCTTTACACCCACTTGACACACTAACAGAGAGATATCAATACATAGGTTTTACGATTATTATTAGTCAGATATATTCTTGTGCGGTGAATAGGGCGTGTTGAGTCCAGTTCTCTGAGCAAGGAGTAGGTCTTGTCTATTACATATTGGGTTTATGGAATGGTATCTGAGCTAATTTGATACCCTTGTTTTATGTATCACCCCACCTCACCTTTCCCGTTAAGCAGCCATAGTGTGTTTTCTGCATGTGTGACTCTGTTCTGTTTTGTAATTCAGTTCAAGTGTAACGGTTTTTACATTCCCTCTATCAGTGATACCTTATGAGAAGTGTCCTTTTCTGTGTGACTTATTTCACTTAGAATCGTCGTACCTAAATCCACTCATCATGCTGCTACTAACCTTACGACATTGATTTCCTGGCTGAGTGATATTCCATTGTACATAAGGACCACAACTTCTTTATCCATTTTTCTCTTTCCTGGGATATTTAAGGTGGAATGAAGTGGAGGTCCTGGTCAACAGAGCAGCCCTCAACTTTGGGGTGCTTGTGTCTTGCTGATTTTTAATTTTCCCAATTTATACCCCCATGAGTGGAAGTGCCCTATGCTCTCTAAGCTGTGTTTTTCAGATGTTTCAGGACTCACCGGACACTTCTCCAGAGTGGCTCTTGGCAATTTACATCCCGCCCATCAGTGTAGCAAGGCTCCCATTTCTCCATGGCCTGTCCTGCATTTCTGGTTTTGACACTTTTTTCAGCATGGCCCTTTTGACCGATGGGAAGCGAGACTTCTTTGTAGCGCTGATTTGCCTTTCCAGGTTGCTTGGTTGGCCAAAAAGGGCGTATGCGTTTTTTCCTGAATATATTCAGGAAAAAACGCATACGCCCTTTTTGGCCAAGGGCATCATTGTCAACGTTTTGCCGCTTTTCATGTGCTTTAAAGGCGATTCGTATCTACCTCCTGAAATCTGTTTCCTGCAATTCTGCCTTGATTTCAAATCCTCTTCTTTGCCTCCCCTCAATATATTTGTGGACGAGAGTTATCATTTATAACTCTGCAGGTTTGTGAATTGCAGTGCCCTGAACCTCCATTTTACAACTCGTTTTTATGGGAGCTGGCCGCAAAATCGCAGAATGGCTTCAGGCCCTGTTCTGGTTCCGGGGGTCAGGCTGAGCCTGTGGTTAATTCTTCTTTCTGATGGGAAAATAGAGTGACCTGTGCCTGTCCCAACACCAAGAGCTAGTCTCTCGTTGGTTCCACGTCTTCCCGTTTATCCTCAGGACAAATTGCAACCTGTATGGAACAGGAGGTTAAAGGTGCTGATGCTCCAAGTAGGGAGCTTGCTAGTAAAGCGGCTGGAATTGCGAACCCGGGCACAAGGAGATGAGAAATGAGGTGCGTTTTAGAAACCTTTCCCCATCACACGGTGTACCATCTTCTGGGTTTCTCATGCGTGTTTTTGATGTAGGAAGATGCCCTTGAACCTGGAGATTTGGGACCCATGCGATGGGTACCACGCAGTATTACTTTAAAGGGTCTGCGTTTGCTCACCCAACCTCACCAAACCTCTCAGCCCCAAGAGTGTCCACCCTTATGTCTCATCCAGCTGTGCGTCTAGATATGGTCAATCCAGGTTGCATCACAGCCCCTGAACGCATTGTGTAAGAATTTCTCTCTCTTTCACTGTCTTTGTTTCATGGGTGTTTCAAAGTAATTTATTTTTATAATGGGGTTTAGCTGCTTTTCACTGCTGTGTTTATGCCGCTTTACACCCACTTGACACACTAACAGAGAGATATCAATACATAGGTTTTACGATTATTATTAATCAGATATATTCTTGTGCGGTGAATAGGGCGTGTTGAGTCCAGTTCTCTGAGCAAGGAGTAGGTCTTGTCTATTACATATTGGGTTTATGGAATGGTATCTGAGCTAATTTGATACCCTTGTTTTATGTATCACCCCACCTCACCTTTCCCGTTAAGCAGCCATAGTGTGTTTTCTGCATGTGTGACTCTGTTCTGTTTTGTAATTCAGTTCAAATGTAACGGTTTTTACATTCCCTCTATCAGTGATACCTTATGAGAAGTGTCCTTTTCTGTGTGACTTATTTCACTTAGAATCGTCGTACCTAAATCCACTCATCATGCTGCTACTAACCTTACGACATTGATTTCCTGGCTGAGTGATATTCCATTGTACATAAGGACCACAACTTCTTTATCCATTTTTCTCTTTCCTGGGATATTTAAGGTGGAATGAAGTGGAGGTCCTGGTCAACAGAGCAGCCCTAAACTTTGGGGTGCTTGTGTCTTGCTGATTTTTAATTTTCCCAATTTATACCCCCATGAGTGGAAGTGCCCTATGCTCTCTAAGCTGTGTTTTTCAGATGTTTCAGGACTCACCGGACACTTCTCCAGAGTGGCTCTTGGCAATTTACATCCCGCCCATCAGTGTAGCAAGGCTCCCATTTCTCCATGGCCTGTCCTGCATTTCTGGTTTTGACACTTTTTTCAGCATGGCCCTTTTGACCGATGGGAAGCGAGACTTCTTTGTAGCGCTGATTTGCCTTTCCAGGTTGCTTGGTTGGCCAAAAAGGGCGTATGCGTTTTTTCCTGAATATATTCAGGAAAAAACGCATACGCCCTTTTTGGCCAAGGGCATCATTGTCAACGTTTTGCCGCTTTTCATGTGCTTTAAAGGCGATTCGTATCTACCTCCTGAAATCTGTTTCCTGCAATTCTGCCTTGATTTCAAATCCTCTTCTTTGCCTTCCCTCAATATATTTGTGGACGAGAGTTATCATTTATAACTCTGCAGGTTTGTGAATTGCAGTGCCCTGAACCTCCATTTTACAACTCGTTTTTATGGGAGCTGGCCGCAAAATCGCAGAATGGCTTCAGGCCCTGTTCTGGTTCCGGGGGGCAGGCTGAGCCTGTGGTTAATTCTTCTTTCTGATGGGAAAATAGAGTGACCTGTGCCTGTCCCAACACCAAGAGCTAGTCTCTCGTTGGTTCCACGTCTTCCCGTTTATCCTCAGGACAAATTGCAACCTGTACGGAACAGGAGGTTAAAGGTGCTGATGCCCCAAGTAGGGAGGTTGCTAGTAAAGCGGCTGGAATGGCGAACCCGGGCACAAGGAGATGAGAAATGAGGTGCGTTTTAGAAACCTTTCCCCATCACACGGTGTACCATCTTCTGGGTTTCTCATGCATGTTTTTGATGTAGGAAGATGCCCTTGAACCTGGAGTTTTGGGACCCATGCGATGGGTACCACGCAGTATTACTTTAAAGGGTCTGCGTTTGCTCACCCAACCTCACCAAACCTCTCAGCCCCAAGGGTGTCCACCCTTATGTCTCATCCAGCTGTGCGTCTAGATATGGTCAATCCAGGTTGCATCACAGCCCCTGAACGCATTGTGTAAGAATTTCTCTCTCTTTCACTGTCTTTGTTTCATGGGTGTTTCAAAGTAATTTATTTTTATAATGGGGTTTAGCTGCTTTTCACTGCTGTGTTTATGCCGCTTTACACCCACTTGACACACTAACAGAGAGATATCAATACATAGTTTTTACGACTATTATTAGTCAGATATATTCTTGTGCGGTGAATAGGGCGTGTTGAGTCCAGTTCTCTGAGCAAGGAGTAGGTCTTGTCTATTACATACTGGGTTTATGGAATGGTATCTGAGCTAATTTGATACCCTTGTTTTATGTATCACCCCACCTCACCTTTCCCGTTAAGCAGCCATAGTGTGTTTTCTGCATGTGTGACTCTGTTCTGTTTTGTAATTCAGTTCAAGTGTAACGGTTTTTACATTCCCTCTATCAGTGATACCTTATGAGAAGTGTCCTTTTCTGTGTGACTTATTTCACTTAGAATCGTCGTACCTAAATCCACTCATCATGCTGCTACTAACCTTACGACATTGATTTCCTGGCTGAGTGATATTCCATTGTACATAAGGACCACAACTTCTTTATCCATTTTTCTCTTTCCTGGGATATTTAAGGTGGAATGAAGTGGAGGTCCTGGTCAACAGGGCAGCCCTAAACTTTGGGGTGCTTGTGTCTTGCTGATTTTTAATTTTCCCAATTTATACCCCCATGAGTGGAAGTGCCCTATGCTCTCTAAGCTGTGTTTTTCAGATGTTTCAGGACTCACCGGACACTTCTCCAGAGTGGCTCTTGGCAATTTACATCCCGCCCATCAGTGTAGCAAGGCTCCCATTTCTCCATGGCCTGTCCTGCATTTCTGGTTTTGACACTTTTTTCAGCATGGCCCTTTTGACCGATGGGAAGCGAGACTTCTTTGTAGCGCTGATTTGCCTTTCCAGGTTGCTTGGTTGGCCAAAAAGGGCGTATGCGTTTTTTCCTGAATATATTCAGGAAAAAACGCATACGCCCTTTTTGGCCAAGGGCATCATTGTCAACGTTTTGCCGCTTTTCATGTGCTTTAAAGGCGATTCGTATCTACCTCCTGAAATCTGTTTCCTGCAATTCTGCCTTGATTTCAAATCCTCTTCTTTGCCTTCCCTCAATATATTTGTGGACGAGAGTTATGATTAATAACTCTGCAGGTTTGTGAATTGCAGTGCCCTGAACCTCCATTTTACAACTCGTTTTTATGGGAGCTGGCCGCAAAATCGCAGAATGGCTTCAGGCCCTGTTCTGGTTCCGGGGGTCAGGCTGAGCCTGTGGTTAATTCTTCTTTCTGATGGGAAAATAGAGTGACCTGTGCCTGTCCCAACACCAAGAGCTAGTCTCTCGTTGGTTCCACGTCTTCCCGTTTATCCTCAGGACAAATTGCAACCTGTACGGAACAGGAGGTTAAAGGTGCTGATGCCCCAAGTAGGGAGGTTGCTAGTAAAGCGGCTGGAATGGCAAACCCGGGCACAAGGAGATGAGAAATGAGGTGCGTTTTAGAAACCTTTCCCCATCACACGGTGTACCATCTTCTGGGTTTCTCATGCATGTTTTTGATGTAGGAAGATGCCCTTGAACCTGGAGATTTGGGACCCATGCGATGGGTACCACGCAGTATTACTTTAAAGGGTCTGTGTTTGCTCACCCAACCTCACCAAACCTCTCAGCCCCAAGAGTGTCCACCCTTATGTCTCATCCAGCTGTGCGTCTAGATATGGTCAATCCAGGTTGCATCACAGCCCCTGAACGCATTGTGTAAGAATTTCTCTCTCTTTCACTGTCTTTGTTTCATGGGTGTTTCAAAGTAATTTATTTTTATAATGGGGTTTAGCTGCTTTTCACTGCTGTGTTTATGCCGCTTTACACCCACTTGACACACTAACAGAGAGATATCAATACATAGGTTTTACGATTATTATTAGTCAGATATATTCTTGTGCGGTGAATAGGGCGTGTTGAGTCCAGTTCTCTGAGCAAGGAGTAGGTCTTGTCTATTACATATTGGGTTTATGGAATGGTATCTGAGCTAATTTGATACCCTTGTTTTATGTATCACCCCACCTCACCTTTCCCGTTAAGCAGCCATAGTGTGTTTTCTGCATGTGTGACTCTGTTCTGTTTTGTAATTCAGTTCAAGTGTAACGGTTTTTACATTCCCTCTATCAGTGATACCTTATGAGAAGTGTCCTTTTCTGTGTGACTTATTTCACTTAGAATCGTCGTACCTAAATCCACTCATCATGCTGCTACTAACCTTACGACATTGATTTCCTGGCTGAGTGATATTCCATTGTACATAAGGACCACAACTTCTTTATCCATTTTTCTCTTTCCTGGGATATTTAAGGTGGAATGAAGTGGAGGTCCTGGTCAACAGAGCAGCCCTCAACTTTGGGGTGCTTGTGTCTTGCTGATTTTTAATTTTCCCAATTTATACCCCCATGAGTGGAAGTGCCCTATGCTCTCTAAGCTGTGTTTTTCAGATGTTTCAGGACTCACCGGACACTTCTCCAGAGTGGCTCTTGGCAATTTACATCCCGCCCATCAGTGGAGCAAGGCTCCCATTTCTCCATGGCCTGTCCTGCATTTCTGGTTTTGACACTTTTTTCAGCATGGCCCTTTTGACCGATGGGAAGCGAGACTTCTTTGTAGCGCTGATTTGCCTTTCCAGGTTGCTTGGTTGGCCAAAAAGGGCGTATGCGTTTTTTCCTGAATATATTCAGGAAAAAACGCATACGCCCTTTTTGGCCAAGGGCATCATTGTCAACGTTTTGCCGCTTTTCATGTGCTTTAAAGGCGATTCGTATCTACCTCCTGAAATCTGTTTCCTGCAATTCTGCCTTGATTTCAAATCCTCTTCTTTGCCTCCCCTCAATATATTTGTGGACGAGAGTTATCATTTATAACTCTGCAGGTTTGTGAATTGCAGTGCCCTGAACCTCCATTTTACAACTCGTTTTTATGGGAGCTGGCCGCAAAATCGCAGAATGGCTTCAGGCCCTGTTCTGGTTCCGGGGGTCAGGCTGAGCCTGTGGTTAATTCTTCTTTCTGATGGGAAAATAGAGTGACCTGTACCTGTCCCAACACCAAGAGCTAGTCTCTCGTTGGTTCCACGTCTTCCCGTTTATCCTCAGGACAAATTGCAACCTGTACGGAACAGGAGGTTAAAGGTGCTGATGCCCCAAGTAGGGAGGTTGCTAGTAAAGCGGCTGGAATGGCGAACCCGGGCACAAGGAGATGAGAAATGAGGTGCGTTTTAGAAACCTTTCCCCATCACACGGTGTACCATCTTCTGGGTTTCTCATGCATGTTTTTGATGTAGGAAGATGCCCTTGAACCTGGAGATTTGGGACCCATGCGATGGGTACCACGCAGTATTACTTTAAAGGGTCTGCGTTTGCTCACCCAACCTCACCAAACCTCTCAGCCCCAAGAGTGTCCACCCTTATGTCTCATCCAGCTGTGCGTCTAGATATGGTCAATCCAGGTTGCATCACAGCCCCTGAACGCATTGTGTAAGAATTTCTCTCTCTTTCACTGTCTTTGTTTCATGGGTGTTTCAAAGTAATTTATTTTTATAATGGGGTTTAGCTGCTTTTCACTGCTGTGTTTATGCCGCTTTACACCCACTTGACACACTAACAGAGAGATATCAATACATAGGTTTTACGATTATTATTAGTCAGATATATTCTTGTGCGGTGAATAGGGCGTGTTGAGTCCAGTTCTCTGAGCAAGGAGTAGGTCTTGTCTATTACATACTGGGTTTATGGAATGGTATCTGAGCTAATTTGATACCCTTGTTTTATGTATCACCCCACCTCACCTTTCCCGTTAAGCAGCCATAGTGTGTTTTCTGCATGTGTGACTCTGTTCTGTTTTGTAATTCAGTTCAAGTGTAACGGTTTTTACATTCCCTCTATCAGTGATACCTTATGAGAAGTGTCCTTTTCTGTGTGACTTATTTCACTTAGAATCGTCGTACCTAAATCCACTCATCATGCTGCTACTAACCTTACGACATTGATTTCCTGGCTGAGTGATATTCCATTGTACATAAGGACCACAACTTCTTTATCCATTTTTCTCTTTCCTGGGATATTTAAGGTGGAATGAAGTGGAGGTCCTGGTCAACAGAGCAGCCCTAAACTTTGGGGTGCTTGTGTCTTGCTGATTTTTCATTTTCCCAATTTATACCCCCATGAGTGGAAGTGCCCTATGCTCTCTAAGCTGTGTTTTTCAGATGTTTCAGGACTCACCGGACACTTCTCCAGAGTGGCTGTTGGCAATTTACATCCCGCCCATCAGTGTAGCAAGGCTCCCATTTCTCCATGGCCTGTCCTGCATTTCTGGTTTTGACACTTTTTTCAGCATGGCCCTTTTGACCGATGGGAAGCGAGACTTCTTTGTAGCGCTGATTTGCCTTTCCAGGTTGCTTGGTTGGCCAAAAAGGGCGTATGCGTTTTTTCCTGAATATATTCAGGAAAAAACGCATACGCCCTTTTTGGCCAAGGGCATCATTGTCAACGTTTTGCCGCTTTTCATGTGCTTTAAAGGCGATTCGTATCTACCTCCTGAAATCTGTTTCCTGCAATTCTGCCTTGATTTCAAATCCTCTTCTTTGCCTTCCCTCAATATATTTGTGGACGAGAGTTATGATTAATAACTCTGCAGGTTTGTGAATTGCAGTGCCCTGAACCTCCATTTTACAACTCGTTTTTATGGGAGCTGGCCGCAAAATCGCAGAATGGCTTCAGGCCCTGTTCTGGTTCCGGGGGTCAGGCTGAGCCTGTGGTTAATTCTTCTTTCTGATGGGAAAATAGAGTGACCTGTGCCTGTCCCAACACCAAGAGCTAGTCTCTCGTTGGTTCCACGTCTTCCCGTTTATCCTCAGGACAAATTGCAACCTGTACGGAACAGGAGGTTAAAGGTGCTGATGCCCCAAGTAGGGAGGTTGCTAGTAAAGCGGCTGGAATGGCGAACCCGGGCACAAGGAGATGAGAAATGAGGTGCGTTTTAGAAACCTTTCCCCATCACACGGTGTACCATCTTCTGGGTTTCTCATGCATGTTTTTGATGTAGGAAGATGCCCTTGAACCTGGAGATTTGGGACCCATGCGATGGGTACCACGCAGTATTACTTTAAAGGGTCTGTGTTTGCTCACCCAACCTCACCAAACCTCTCAGCCCCAAGAGTGTCCACCCTTATGTCTCATCCAGCTGTGCGTCTAGATATGGTCAATCCAGGTTGCATCACAGCCCCTGAACGCATTGTGTAAGAATTTCTCTCTCTTTCACTGTCTTTGTTTCATGGGTGTTTCAAAGTAATTTATTTTTATAATGGGGTTTAGCTGCTTTTCACTGCTGTGTTTATGCCGCTTTACACCCACTTGACACACTAACAGAGAGATATCAATACATAGGTTTTACGATTATTATTAGTCAGATATATTCTTGTGCGGTGAATAGGGCGTGTTGAGTCCAGTTCTCTGAGCAAGGAGTAGGTCTTGTCTATTACATATTGGGTTTATGGAATGGTATCTGAGCTAATTTGATACCCTTGTTTTATGTATCACCCCACCTCACCTTTCCCGTTAAGCAGCCATAGTGTGTTTTCTGCATGTGTGACTCTGTTCTGTTTTGTAATTCAGTTCAAGTGTAACGGTTTTTACATTCCCTCTATCAGTGATACCTTATGAGAAGTGTCCTTTTCTGTGTGACTTATTTCACTTAGAATCGTCGTACCTAAATCCACTCATCATGCTGCTACTAACCTTACGACATTGATTTCCTGGCTGAGTGATATTCCATTGTACATAAGGACCACAACTTCTTTATCCATTTTTCTCTTTCCTGGGATATTTAAGGTGGAATGAAGTGGAGGTCCTGGTCAACAGAGCAGCCCTCAACTTTGGGGTGCTTGTGTCTTGCTGATTTTTAATTTTCCCAATTTATACCCCCATGAGTGGAAGTGCCCTATGCTCTCTAAGCTGTGTTTTTCAGATGTTTCAGGACTCACCGGACACTTCTCCAGAGTGGCTCTTGGCAATTTACATCCCGCCCATCAGTGTAGCAAGGCTCCCATTTCTCCATGGCCTGTCCTGCATTTCTGGTTTTGACACTTTTTTCAGCATGGCCCTTTTGACCGATGGGAAGTGAGACTTCTTTGTAGCGCTGATTTGCCTTTCCAGGTTGCTTGGTTGGCCAAAAAGGGCGTATGCGTTTTTTCCTGAATATATTCAGGAAAAAACGCATACGCCCTTTTTGGCCAAGGGCATCATTGTCAACGTTTTGCCGCTTTTCATGTGCTTTAAAGGCGATTCGTATCTACCTCCTGAAATCTGTTTCCTGCAATTCTGCCTTGATTTCAAATCCTCTTCTTTGCCTCCCCTCAATATATTTGTGGACGAGAGTTATCATTTATAACTCTGCAGGTTTGTGAATTGCAGTGCCCTGAACCTCCATTTTACAACTCGTTTTTATGGGAGCTGGCCGCAAAATCGCAGAATGGCTTCAGGCCCTGTTCTGGTTCCGGGGGTCAGGCTGAGCCTGTGGTTAATTCTTCTTTCTGATGGGAAAATAGAGTGACCTGTGCCTGTCCCAACACCAAGAGCTAGTCTCTCGTTGGTTCCACGTCTTCCCGTTTATCCTCAGGACAAATTGCAACCTGTACGGAACAGGAGGTTAAAGGTGCTGATGCTCCAAGTAGGGAGCTTGCTAGTAAAGCGGCTGGAATTGCGAACCCGGGCACAAGGAGATGAGAAATGAGGTGCGTTTTAGAAACCTTTCCCCATCACACGGTGTACCATCTTCTGGGTTTCTCATGCATGTTTTTGATGTAGGAAGATGCCCTTGAACCTGGAGATTTGGGACCCATGCGATGGGTACCACGCAGTATTACTTTAAAGGGTCTGCGTTTGCTCACCCAACCTCACCAAACCTCTCAGCCCCAAGAGTGTCCACCCTTATGTCTCATCCAGCTGTGCGTCTAGATATGGTCAGTCCAGGTTGCATCACAGCCCCTGAACGCATTGTGTAAGAATTTCTCTCTCTTTCACTGTCTTTGTTTCATGGGTGTTTCAAAGTAATTTATTTTTATAATGGGGTTTAGCTGCTTTTCACTGCTGTGTTTATGCCGCTTTACACCCACTTGACACACTAACAGAGAGATATCAATACATAGGTTTTACGATTATTATTAGTCAGATATATTCTTGTGCGGTGAATAGGGCGTGTTGAGTCCAGTTCTCTGAGCAAGGAGTAGGTCTTGTCTATTACATATTGGGTTTATGGAATGGTATCTGAGCTAATTTGATACCCTTGTTTTATGTATCACCCCACCTCACCTTTCCCGTTAAGCAGCCATAGTGTGTTTTCTGCATGTGTGACTCTGTTCTGTTTTGTAATTCAGTTCAAATGTAACGGTTTTTACATTCCCTCTATCAGTGATACCTTATGAGAAGTGTCCTTTTCTGTGTGACTTATTTCACTTAGAATCGTCGTACCTAAATCCACTCATCATGCTGCTACTAACCTTACGACATTGATTTCCTGGCTGAGTGATATTCCATTGTACATAAGGACCACAACTTCTTTATCCATTTTTCTCTTTCCTGGGATATTTAAGGTGGAATGAAGTGGAGGTCCTGGTCAACAGAGCAGCCCTAAACTTTGGGGTGCTTGTGTTTTGCTGATTTTTAATTTTCCCAATTTATACCCCCATGAGTGGAAGTGCCCTATGCTCTCTAAGCTGTGTTTTTCAGATGTTTCAGGACTCACCGGACACTTCTCCAGAGTGGCTGTTGGCAATTTACATCCCGCCCATCAGTGTAGCAAGGCTCCCATTTCTCCATGGCCTGTCCTGCATTTCTGGTTTTGACACTTTTTTCAGCATGGCCCTTTTGACCGATGGGAAGCGAGACTTCTTTGTAGCGCTGATTTGCCTTTCCAGGTTGCTTGGTTGGCCAAAAAGGGCGTATGCGTTTTTTCCTGAATATATTCAGGAAAAAACGCATACGCCCTTTTTGGCCAAGGGCATCATTGTCAACGTTTTGCCGCTTTTCATGTGCTTTAAAGGCGATTCGTATCTACCTCCTGAAATCTGTTTCCTGCAATTCTGCCTTGATTTCAAATCCTCTTCTTTGCCTTCCCTCAATATATTTGTGGACGAGAGTTATCATTTATAACTCTGCAGGTTTGTGAATTGCAGTGCCCTGAACCTCCATTTTACAACTCGTTTTTATGGGAGCTGGCCGCAAAATCGCAGAATGGCTTCAGGCCCTGTTCTGGTTCGGGGGGGCAGGCTGAGCCTGTGGTTAATTCTTCTTTCTGATGGGAAAATAGAGTGACCTGTGCCTGTCCCAACACCAAGAGCTAGTTTCACGTTGGTTCCACGTCTTCCCGTTTATCCTCAGGACAAATTGCAACCTGTAGGGAACAGGAGGTTAAAAGTGCTGATGCTCCAAGTAGGGAGCTTGCTAGTAAAGCGGCTGGAATGGCGAACCCAGGCACAAGGAGATGAGAAATGAGGTGCGTTTTAGAAACCTTTCCCCATCACACGGTGTACCATCTTCTGGGTTTCTCATGCATGTTTTTGATGTAGGAAGATGCCCTTGAACCTGGAGTTTTGGGACCCATGCGATGGGTACCACGCAGTATTACTTTAAAGGGTCTGCGTTTGCTCACCCAACCTCACCAAACCTCTCAGCCCCAAGAGTGTCCACCCTTATGTCTCATCCAGCTGTGCGTCTAGATATGGTCAATCCAGGTTGCATCACAGCCCCTGAACGCATTGTGTAAGAATTTCTCTCTCTTTCACTGTCTTTGTTTCATGGGTGTTTCAAAGTAATTTATTTTTATAATGGGGTTTAGCTGCTTTTCACTGCTGTGTTTATGCCGCTTTACACCCACTTGACACACTAACAGAGAGATATCAATACATAGTTTTTACGACTATTATTAGATATATTCTTGTGCGGTGAATAGGGCGTGTTGAGTCCAGTTCTCTGAGCAAGGAGTAGGTCTTGTCTATTACATACTGGGTTTATGGAATGGTATCTGAGCTAATTTGATACCCTTGTTTTATGTATCACCCCACCTCACCTTTCCCGTTAAGCAGCCATAGTGTGTTTTCTGCATGTGTGACTCTGTTCTGTTTTGTAATTCAGTTCAAGTGTAACGGTTTTTACATTCCCTCTATCAGTGATACCTTATGAGAAGTGTCCTTTTCTGTGTGACTTATTTCACTTAGAATCGTCGTACCTAAATCCACTCATCATGCTGCTACTAACCTTACGACATTGATTTCCTGGCTGAGTGATATTCCATTGTACATAAGGACCACAACTTCTTTATCCATTTTTCTCTTTCCTGGGATATTTAAGGTGGAATGAAGTGGAGGTCCTGGTCAACAGAGCAGCCCTAAACTTTGGGGTGCTTGTGTCTTGCTGATTTTTCATTTTCCCAATTTATACCCCCATGAGTGGAAGTGCCCTATGCTCTCTAAGCTGTGTTTTTCAGATGTTTCAGGACTCACCGGACACTTCTCCAGAGTGGCTGTTGGCAATTTACATCCCGCCCATCAGTGTAGCAAGGCTCCCATTTCTCCATGGCCTGTCCTGCATTTCTGGTTTTGACACTTTTTTCAGCATGGCCCTTTTGCCCGATGGGAAGCGAGACTTCTTTGTAGCGCTGATTTGCCTTTCCAGGTTGCTTGGTTGGCCAAAAAGGGCGTATGCGTTTTTTCCTGAATATATTCAGGAAAAAACGCATACGCCCTTTTTGGCCAAGGGCATCATTGTCAGCGTTTTGCCGCTTTTCATGTGCTTTAAAGGCGATTCGTATCTACCTCCTGAAATCTGTTTCCTGCAATTCTGCCTTGATTTCAAATCCTCTTCTTTGCCTCCCCTCAATATATTTGTGGACGAGAGTTATCATTTATAACTCTGCAGGTTTGTGAATTGCAGTGCCCTGAACCTCCATTTTACAACTCGTTTTTATGGGAGCTGGCCGCAAAATCGCAGAATGGCTTCAGGCCCTGTTCTGGTTCCGGGGGTCAGGCTGAGCCTGTGGTTAATTCTTCTTTCTGATGGGAAAATAGAGTGACCTGTGCCTGTCCCAACACCAAGAGCTAGTCTCTCGTTGGTTCCACGTCTTCCCGTTTATCCTCAGGACAAATTGCAACCTGTACGGAACAGGAGGTTAAAGGTGCTGATGCTCCAAGTAGGGAGCTTGCTAGTAAAGCGGCTGGAATTGCGAACCCGGGCACAAGGAGATGAGAAATGAGGTGCGTTTTAGAAACCTTTCCCCATCACACGGTGTACCATCTTCTGGGTTTCTCATGCATGTTTTTGATGTAGGAAGATGCCCTTGAACCTGGAGATTTGGGACCCATGCGATGGGTACCACGCAGTATTACTTTAAAGGGTCTGCGTTTGCTCACCCAACCTCACCAAACCTCTCAGCCCCAAGAGTGTCCACCCTTATGTCTCATCCAGCTGTGCGTCTAGATATGGTCAATCCAGGTTGCATCACAGCCCCTGAACGCATTGTGTAAGAATTTCTCTCTCTTTCACTGTCTTTGTTTCATGGGTGTTTCAAAGTAATTTATTTTTATAATGGGGTTTAGCTGCTTTTCACTGCTGTGTTTATGCCGCTTTACACCCACTTGACACACTAACAGAGAGATATCAATACATAGGTTTTACGATTATTATTAGTCAGATATATTCTTGTGCGGTGAATAGGGCGTGTTGAGTCCAGTTCTCTGAGCAAGGAGTAGGTCTTGTCTATTACATATTGGGTTTATGGAATGGTATCTGAGCTAATTTGATACCCTTGTTTTATGTATCACCCCACCTCACCTTTCCCGTTAAGCAGCCATAGTGTGTTTTCTGCATGTGTGACTCTGTTCTGTTTTGTAATTCAGTTCAAATGTAACGGTTTTTACATTCCCTCTATCAGTGATACCTTATGAGAAGTGTCCTTTTCTGTGTGACTTATTTCACTTAGAATCGTCGTACCTAAATCCACTCATCATGCTGCTACTAACCTTACGACATTGATTTCCTGGCTGAGTGATATTCCATTGTACATAAGGACCACAACTTCTTTATCCATTTTTCTCTTTCCTGGGATATTTAAGGTGGAATGAAGTGGAGGTCCTGGTCAACAGAGCAGCCCTCAACTTTGGGGTGCTTGTGTCTTGCTGATTTTTAATTTTCCCAATTTATACCCCCATGAGTGGAAGTGCCCTATGCTCTCTAAGCTGTGTTTTTCAGATGTTTCAGGACTCACCGGACACTTCTCCAGAGTGGCTCTTGGCAATTTACATCCCGCCCATCAGTGTAGCAAGGCTCCCATTTCTCCATGGCCTGTCCTGCATTTCTGGTTTTGACACTTTTTTCAGCATGGCCCTTTTGACCGATGGGAAGCGAGACTTCTTTGTAGCGCTGATTTGCCTTTCCAGGTTGCTTGGTTGGCCAAAAAGGGCGTATGCGTTTTTTCCTGAATATATTCAGGAAAAAACGCATACGCCCTTTTTGGCCAAGGGCATCATTGTCAACGTTTTGCCGCTTTTCATGTGCTTTAAAGGCGATTCGTATCTACCTCCTGAAATCTGTTTCCTGCAATTCTGCCTTGATTTCAAATCCTCTTCTTTGCCTTCCCTCAATATATTTGTGGACGAGAGTTATCATTTATAACTCTGCAGGTTTGTGAATTGCAGTGCCCTGAACCTCCATTTTACAACTCGTTTTTATGGGAGCTGGCCGCAAAATCGCAGAATGGCTTCAGGCCCTGTTCTGGTTCCGGGGGTCAGGCTGAGCCTGTGGTTAATTCTTCTTTCTGATGGGAAAATAGAGTGACCTGTGCCTGTCCCAACACCAAGAGCTAGTCTCACGTTGGTTCCACGTCTTCCCGTTTATCCTCAGGACAAATTGCAACCTGTACGGAACAGGAGGTTAAAAGTGCTGATGCTCCAAGTAGGGAGCTTGCTAGTAAAGCGGCTGGAATGGCGAACCCAGGCACAAGGAGATGAGAAATGAGGTGCGTTTTAGAAACCTTTCCCCATCACACGGTGTACCATCTTCTGGGTTTCTCATGCATGTTTTTGATGTAGGAAGATGCCCTTGAACCTGGAGTTTTGGGACCCATGCGATGGGTACCACGCAGTATTACTTTAAAGGGTCTGCGTTTGCTCACCCAACCTCACCAAACCTCTCAGCCCCAAGAGTGTCCACCCTTATGTCTCATCCAGCTGTGCGTCTAGATATGGTCAATCCAGGTTGCATCACAGCCCCTGAACGCATTGTGTAAGAATTTCTCTCTCTTTCACTGTCTTTGTTTCATGGGTGTTTCAAAGTAATTTATTTTTATAATGGGGTTTAGCTGCTTTTCACTGCTGTGTTTATGCCGCTTTACACCCACTTGACACACTAACAGAGAGATATCAATACATAGTTTTACGACTATTATTAGTCAGATATATTCTTGTGCGGTGAATAGGGCGTGTTGAGTCCAGTTCTCTGAGCAAGGAGTAGGTCTTGTCTATTACATACTGGGTTTATGGAATGGTATCTGAGCTAATTTGATACCCTTGTTTTATGTATCACCCCACCTCACCTTTCCCGTTAAGCAGCCATAGTGTGTTTTCTGCATGTGTGACTCTGTTCTGTTTTGTAATTCAGTTCAAGTGTAACGGTTTTTACATTCCCTCTATCAGTGATACCTTATGAGAAGTGTCCTTTTCTGTGTGACTTATTTCACTTAGAATCGTCGTACCTAAATCCACTCATCATGCTGCTACTAACCTTACGACATTGATTTCCTGGCTGAGTGATATTCCATTGTACATAAGGACCACAACTTCTTTATCCATTTTTCTCTTTCCTGGGATATTTAAGGTGGAATGAAGTGGAGGTCCTGGTCAACAGAGCAGCCCTAAACTTTGGGGTGCTTGTGTCTTGCTGATTTTTCATTTTCCCAATTTATACCCCCATGAGTGGAAGTGCCCTATGCTCTCTAAGCTGTGTTTTTCAGATGTTTCAGGACTCACCGCACACTTCTCCAGAGTGGCTGTTGGCAATTTACATCCCGCCCATCAGTGTAGCAAGGCTCCCATTTCTCCATGGCCTGTCCTGCATTTCTGGTTTTGACACTTTTTTCAGCATGGCCCTTTTGACCGATGGGAAGCGAGACTTCTTTGTAGCGCTGATTTGCCTTTCCAGGTTGCTTGGTTGGCCAAAAAGGGCGTATGCGTTTTTTCCTGAATATATTCAGGAAAAAACGCATACGCCCTTTTTGGCCAAGGGCATCATTGTCAACGTTTTGCCGCTTTTCATGTGCTTTAAAGGCGATTCGTATCTACCTCCTGAAATCTGTTTCCTGCAATTCTGCCTTGATTTCAAATCCTCTTCTTTGCCTTCCCTCAATATATTTGTGGACGAGAGTTATCATTTATAACTCTGCAGGTTTGTGAATTGCAGTGCCCTGAACCTCCATTTTACAACTCGTTTTTATGGGAGCTGGCCGCAAAATCGCAGAATGGCTTCAGGCCCTGTTCTGGTTCCGGGGGTCAGGCTGAGCCTGTGGTTAATTCTTCTTTCTGATGGGAAAATAGAGTGACCTGTGCCTGTCCCAACACCAAGAGCTAGTCTCTCGTTGGTTCCACGTCTTCCCGTTTATCCTCAGGACAAATTGCAACCTGTACGGAACAGGAGGTTAAAGGTGCTGATGCCCCAAGTAGGGAGGTTGCTAGTAAAGCGGCTGGAATGGCGAACCCGGGCACAAGGAGATGAGAAATGAGGTGCGTTTTAGAAACCTTTCCCCATCACACGGTGTACCATCTTCTGGGTTTCTCATGCATGTTTTTGATGTAGGAAGATGCCCTTGAACCTGGAGATTTGGGACCCATGCGATGGGTACCACGCAGTATTACTTTAAAGGGTCTGTGTTTGCTCACCCAACCTCACCAAACCTCTCAGCCCCAAGAGTGTCCACCCTTATGTCTCATCCAGCTGTGCGTCTAGATATGGTCAATCCAGGTTGCATCACAGCCCCTGAACGCATTGTGTAAGAATTTCTCTCTCTTTCACTGTCTTTGTTTCATGGGTGTTTCAAAGTAATTTATTTTTATAATGGGGTTTAGCTGCTTTTCACTGCTGTGTTTATGCCGCTTTACACCCACTTGACACACTAACAGAGAGATATCAATACATAGGTTTTACGATTATTATTAGTCAGATATATTCTTGTGCGGTGAATAGGGCGTGTTGAGTCCAGTTCTCTGAGCAAGGAGTAGGTCTTGTCTATTACATATTGGGTTTATGGAATGGTATCTGAGCTAATTTGATACCCTTGTTTTATGTATCACCCCACCTCACCTTTCCCGTTAAGCAGCCATAGTGTGTTTTCTGCATGTGTGACTCTGTTCTGTTTTGTAATTCAGTTCAAGTGTAACGGTTTTTACATTCCCTCTATCAGTGATACCTTATGAGAAGTGTCCTTTTCTGTGTGACTTATTTCACTTAGAATCGTCGTACCTAAATCCACTCATCATGCTGCTACTAACCTTACGACATTGATTTCCTGGCTGAGTGATATTCCATTGTACATAAGGACCACAACTTCTTTATCCATTTTTCTCTTTCCTGGGATATTTAAGGTGGAATGAAGTGGAGGTCCTGGTCAACAGAGCAGCCCTCAACTTTGGGGTGCTTGTGTCTTGCTGATTTTTAATTTTCCCAATTTATACCCCCATGAGTGGAAGTGCCCTATGCTCTCTAAGCTGTGTTTTTCAGATGTTTCAGGACTCACCGGACACTTCTCCAGAGTGGCTGTTGGCAATTTACATCCCGCCCATCAGTGTAGCAAGGCTCCCATTTCTCCATGGCCTGTCCTGCATTTCTGGTTTTGACACTTTTTTCAGCATGGCCCTTTTGACCGATGGGAAGCGAGACTTCTTTGTAGCGCTGATTTGCCTTTCCAGGTTGCTTGGTTGGCCAAAAAGGGCGTATGCGTTTTTTCCTGAATATATTCAGGAAAAAACGCATACGCCCTTTTTGGCCAAGGGCATCATTGTCAACGTTTTGCCGCTTTTCATGTGCTTTAAAGGCGATTCGTATCTACCTCCTGAAATCTGTTTCCTGCAATTCTGCCTTGATTTCAAATCCTCTTCTTTGCCTCCCCTCAATATATTTGTGGACGAGAGTTATCATTTATAACTCTGCAGGTTTGTGAATTGCAGTGCCCTGAACCTCCATTTTACAACTCGTTTTTATGGGAGCTGGCCGCAAAATCGCAGAATGGCTTCAGGCCCTGTTCTGGTTCCGGGGGTCAGGCTGAGCCTGTGGTTAATTCTTCTTTCTGATGGGAAAATAGAGTGACCTGTGCCTGTCCCAACACCAAGAGCTAGTCTCTCGTTGGTTCCACGTCTTCCCGTTTATCCTCAGGACAAATTGCAACCTGTACGGAACAGGAGGTTAAAGGTGCTGATGCTCCAAGTAGGGAGCTTGCTAGTAAAGCGGCTGGAATTGCGAACCCGGGCACAAGGAGATGAGAAATGAGGTGCGTTTTAGAAACCTTTCCCCATCACACGGTGTACCATCTTCTGGGTTTCTCATGCATGTTTTTGATGTAGGAAGATGCCCTTGAACCTGGAGATTTGGGACCCATGCGATGGGTACCACGCAGTATTACTTTAAAGGGTCTGCGTTTGCTCACCCAACCTCACCAAACCTCTCAGCCCCAAGAGTGTCCACCCTTATGTCTCATCCAGCTGTGCGTCTAGATATGGTCAATCCAGGTTGCATCACAGCCCCTGAACGCATTGTGTAAGAATTTCTCTCTCTTTCACTGTCTTTGTTTCATGGGTGTTTCAAAGTAATTTATTTTTATAATGGGGTTTAGCTGCTTTTCACTGCTGTGTTTATGCCGCTTTACACCCACTTGACACACTAACAGAGAGATATCAATACATAGGTTTTACGATTATTATTAGTCAGATATATTCTTGTGCGGTGAATAGGGCGTGTTGAGTCCAGTTCTCTGAGCAAGGAGTAGGTCTTGTCTATTACATATTGGGTTTATGGAATGGTATCTGAGCTAATTTGATACCCTTGTTTTATGTATCACCCCACCTCACCTTTCCCGTTAAGCAGCCATAGTGTGTTTTCTACATGTGTGACTCTGTTCTGTTTTGTAATTCAGTTCAAATGTAACGGTTTTTACATTCCCTCTATCAGTGATACCTTATGAGAAGTGTCCTTTTCTGTGTGACTTATTTCACTTAGAATCGTCGTACCTAAATCCACTCATCATGCTGCTACTAACCTTACGACATTGATTTCCTGGCTGAGTGATATTCCATTGTACATAAGGACCACAACTTCTTTATCCATTTTTCTCTTTCCTGGGATATTTAAGGTGGAATGAAGTGGAGGTCCTGGTCAACAGAGCAGCCCTCAACTTTGGGGTGCTTGTGTCTTGCTGATTTTTAATTTTCCCAATTTATACCCCCATGAGTGGAAGTGCCCTATGCTCTCTAAGCTGTGTTTTTCAGATGTTTCAGGACTCACCGGACACTTCTCCAGAGTGGCTCTTGGCAATTTACATCCCGCCCATCAGTGGAGCAAGGCTCCCATTTCTCCATGGCCTGTCCTGCATTTCTGGTTTTGACACTTTTTTCAGCATGGCCCTTTTGACCGATGGGAAGCGAGACTTCTTTGTAGCGCTGATTTGCCTTTCCAGGTTGCTTGGTTGGCCAAAAAGGGCGTATGCGTTTTTTCCTGAATATATTCAGGAAAAAACGCATACGCCCTTTTTGGCCAAGGGCATCATTGTCAACGTTTTGCCACTTTTCATGTGCTTTAAAGGCGATTCGTATCTACCTCCTGAAATCTGTTTCCTGCAATTCTGCCTTGATTTCAAATCCTCTTCTTTGCCTCCCCTCAATATATTTGTGGACGAGAGTTATCATTTATAACTCTGCAGGTTTGTGAATTGCAGTGCCCTGAACCTCCATTTTACAACTCGTTTTTATGGGAGCTGGCCGCAAAATCGCAGAATGGCTTCAGGCCCTGTTCTGGTTCCGGGGGGCAGGCTGAGCCTGTGGTTAATTCTTCTTTCTGATGGGAAAATAGAGTGACCTGTGCCTGTCCCAACACCAAGAGCTAGTCTCACGTTGGTTCCACGTCTTCCCGTTTATCCTCAGGACAAATTGCAACCTGTACGGAACAGGAGGTTAAAAGTGCTGATGCTCCAAGTAGGGAGCTTGCTAGTAAAGCGGCTGGAATGGCGAACCCAGGCACAAGGAGATGAGAAATGAGGTGCGTTTTAGAAACCTTTCCCCATCACACGGTGTACCATCTTCTGGGTTTCTCATGCATGTTTTTGATGTAGGAAGATGCCCTTGAACCTGGAGTTTTGGGACCCATGCGATGGGTACCACGCAGTATTACTTTAAAGGGTCTGCGTTTGCTCACCCAACCTCACCAAACCTCTCAGCCCCAAGAGTGTCCACCCTTATGTCTCATCCAGCTGTGCGTCTAGATATGGTCAATCCAGGTTGCATCACAGCCCCTGAACGCATTGTGTAAGAATTTCTCTCTCTTTCACTGTCTTTGTTTCATGGGTGTTTCAAAGTAATTTATTTTTATAATGGGGTTTAGCTGCTTTTCACTGCTGTGTTTATGCCGCTTTACACCCACTTGACACACTAACAGAGAGATATCAATACATAGTTTTTACGACTATTATTAGTCAGATATATTCTTGTGCGGTGAATAGGGCGTGTTGAGTCCAGTTCTCTGAGCAAGGAGTAGGTCTTGTCTATTACATACTGGGTTTATGGAATGGTATCTGAGCTAATTTGATACCCTTGTTTTATGTATCACCCCACCTCTCCTTTCCCGTTAAGCAGCCATAGTGTGTTTTCTGCATGTGTGACTCTGTTCTGTTTTGTAATTCAGTTCAAGTGTAACGGTTTTTACATTCCCTCTATCAGTGATACCTTATGAGAAGTGTCCTTTTCTGTGTGACTTATTTCACTTAGAATCGTCGTACCTAAATCCACTCATCATGCTGCTACTAACCTTACGACATTGATTTCCTGGCTGAGTGATATTCCATTGTAAATAAGGACCACAACTTCTTTATCCATTTTTCTCTTTCCTGGGATATTTAAGGTGGAATGAAGTGGAGGTCCTGGTCAACAGAGCAGCCCTAAACTTTGGGGTGCTTGTGTCTTGCTGATTTTTCATTTTCCCAATTTATACCCCCATGAGTGGAAGTGCCCTATGCTCTCTAAGCTGTGTTTTTCAGATGTTTCAGGACTCACCGGACACTTCTCCAGAGTGGCTGTTGGCAATTTACATCCCGCCCATCAGTGTAGCAAGGCTCCCATTTCTCCATGGCCTGTCCTGCATTTCTGGTTTTGACACTTTTTTCAGCATGGCCCTTTTGACCGATGGGAAGCGAGACTTCTTTGTAGCGCTGATTTGCCTTTCCAGGTTGCTTGGTTGGCCAAAAAGGGCGTATGCGTTTTTTCCTGAATATATTCAGGAAAAAACGCATACGCCCTTTTTGGCCAAGGGCATCATTGTCAACGTTTTGCCGCTTTTCATGTGCTTTAAAGGCGATTCGTATCTACCTCCTGAAATCTGTTTCCTGCAATTCTGCCTTGATTTCAAATCCTCTTCTTTGCCTTCCCTCAATATATTTGTGGACGAGAGTTATCATTTATAACTCTGCAGGTTTGTGAATTGCAGTGCCCTGAACCTCCATTTTACAACTCGTTTTTATGGGAGCTGGCCGCAAAATCGCAGAATGGCTTCAGGCCCTGTTCTGGTTCCGGGGGTCAGGCTGAGCCTGTGGTTAATTCTTCTTTCTGATGGGAAAATAGAGTGACCTGTGCCTGTCCCAACACCAAGAGCTAGTCTCTCGTTGGTTCCACGTCTTCCCGTTTATCCTCAGGACAAATTGCAACCTGTACGGAACAGGAGGTTAAAGGTGCTGATGCCCCAAGTAGGGACTTTGCTAGTAAAGCGGCTGGAATGGCGAACCCGGGCACAAGGAGATGAGAAATGAGGTGCGTTTTAGAAACCTTTCCCCATCACACGGTGTACCATCTTCTGGGTTTCTCATGCATGTTTTTGATGTAGGAAGATGCCCTTGAACCTGGAGATTTGGGACCCATGCGATGGGTACCACGCAGTATTACTTTAAAGGGTCTGTGTTTGCTCACCCAACCTCACCAAACCTCTCAGCCCCAAGAGTGTCCACCCTTATGTCTCATCCAGCTGTGCGTCTAGATATGGTCAATCCAGGTTGCATCACAGCCCCTGAACGCATTGTGTAAGAATTTCTCTCTCTTTCACTGTCTTTGTTTCATGGGTGTTTCAAAGTAATTTATTTTTATAATGGGGTTTAGCTGCTTTTCACTGCTGTGTTTATGCCGCTTTACACCCACTTGACACACTAACAGAGAGATATCAATACATAGGTTTTACGATTATTATTAGTCAGATATATTCTTGTGCGGTGAATAGGGCGTGTTGAGTCCAGTTCTCTGAGCAAGGAGTAGGTCTTGTCTATTACATATTGGGTTTATGGAATGGTATCTGAGCTAATTTGATACCCTTGTTTTATGTATCACCCCACCTCACCTTTCCCGTTAAGCAGCCATAGTGTGTTTTCTGCATGTGTGACTCTGTTCTGTTTTGTAATTCAGTTCAAGTGTAACGGTTTTTACATTCCCTCTATCAGTGATACCTTATGAGAAGTGTCCTTTTCTGTGTGACTTATTTCACTTAGAATCGTCGTACCTAAATCCACTCATCATGCTGCTACTAACCTTATGACATTGATTTCCTGGCTGAGTGATATTCCATTGTACATAAGGACCACAACTTCTTTATCCATTTTTCTCTTTCCTGGGATAATTAAGGTGGAATGAAGTGGAGGTCCTGGTCAACAGAGCAGCCCTAAACTTTGGGGTGCTTGTGTCTTGTTGATTTTTAATTTTCCCAATTTATACCCCCATGAGTGGAAGTGCCCTATGCTCTCTAAGCTGTGTTTTTCAGATGTTTCAGGACTCACCGGACACTTCTCCAGAGTGGCTCTTGGCAATTTACATCCTGCCCATCAGTGTAGCAAGGCTCCCATTTCTCCATGGCCTGTCCTGCATTTCTTGTTTTGACACTTTTTTCAGCATGGCCCTTTTGACCGATGGGATGCGAGACTTCTTTGTAGCGCTGATTTGCCTTTCCAGGTTGCTTGGTTGGCCAAAAAGGGCGTATGCGTTTTTTCCTGAATATATTCAGGAAAAAACGCATACGCCCTTTTTGGCCAAGGGCATCATTGTCAACGTTTTGCCGCTTTTCATGTGCTTTAAAGGCGATTCGTATCTACCTCCTGAAATCTGTTTTCTGCAATTCTGCCTTGATTTCAAATCCTCTTCTTTGCCTCCCCTCAATATATTTGTGGACGAGAGTTATCATTTATAACTCTGCAGGTTTGTGAATTGCAGTGCCCTGAACCTCCATTTTACAACTCGTTTTTATGGGAGCTGGCCGCAAAATCGCAGAATGGCTTCAGGCCCTGTTCTGGTTCCGGGGGGCAGGCTGAGCCTGTGGTTAATTCTTCTTTCTGATGGGAAAATAGAGTGACCTGTGCCTGTCCCAACACCAAGAGCTAGTCTCACGTTGGTTCCACGTCTTCCCGTTCATCCTCAGGACAAATTGCAACCTGTACGGAACAGGAGGTTAAAGGTGCTGATGCTCCAAGTAGGGAGCTTGCTAGTAAAGCGGCTGGAATGGCGAACCCGGGCACAAGGAGATGAGAAATGAGGTGCGTTTTAGAAACATTTCCCCATCACACGATGTACCATCTTCTGGGTTTCTCATGCATGTTTTTGATGTAGGAAGATGCCCTTGAACCTGGAGATTTGGGACCCATGCGATGGGTACCACGCAGTATTACTTTAAAGGGTCTGCGTTTGCTCACCCAACCTCACCAAACCTCTCATCCCCAAGAGTATCCACCCTTATGTCTCATCCAGCTGTGGGTCTAGATATGGTCAATCCAGGTTGCATCACAGCCCCTGAACGCATTGTGTAAGAATTTCTCTCTCTTTCACTGTCTTTGTTTCATGGGTGTTTCAAAGTAATTTATTTTTATAATGGGGTTTAGCTGCTTTTCACTGCTGTGTTTATGCCGCTTTACACCCACTTGACACACTAACAGAGAGATATCAATACATAGGTTTTAAGATTATTACTAGTCAGATATATTCTTGTGCGGTGAATAGGGCGTGTTGAGTCCAGTTCTCTGAGCAAGGAGTAGGTCTTGTCTATTACATATTGGGTTTATGGAACGGTATCTGAGCTACTTTGATACCCTTGTTTTATGTATCACCCCACCTCACCTTTCCCGTTAAGCAGCCATAGTGTGTTTTCTGCATGTGTGACTCTGTTCTGTTTTGTAATTCAGTTCAAGTGTAATGGTATTTACATTCCCTCTATCAGTGATACCTTATGAGAAGTGTCCTTTTCTGTGTGACTTATTTCACTTAGAATCGTCGTACCTAAATCCACTCATCATGCTGCTACTAACCTTACGACATTGATTTCCTGGCTGAGTGATATTCCATTGTACATAAGGACCACAACTTCTTTATCCATTTTTCTCTTTCCTGGGATATTTAAGGTGGAATGAAGTGGAGGTCCTGGTCAACAGAGCAGCCCTAAACTTTGGGGTGCTTGTGTCTTGCTGATTTTTAATTTTCCCAATTTATACCCCCATGAGTGGAAGTGCCCTATGCTCTCTAAGCTGTGTTTTTCAGATGTTTCAGGACTCACCGGACACTTCCCCAGAGTGGCTCTTGGCAATTTACATCCCGCCCATCAGTGTAGCAAGGCTCCCATTTCTCCATGGCCTGTCCTGCATTTCTGGTTTTGACACTTTTTTCAGCATGGCCCTTTTGACCGATGGGAAGCGAGACTTCTTTGTAGCGCTGATTTGCCTTTCCAGGTTGCTTGGTTGGCCAAAAAGGGCGTATGCGTTTTTTCCTGAATATATTCAGGAAAAAACGCATACGCCCTTTTTGGCCAAGGGCATCATTGTCAACGTTTTGCCGCTTTTCATGTGCTTTAAAGGCGATTCGTATCTACCTCCTGAAATCTGTTTCCTGCAATTCTGCCTTGATTTCAAATCCTCTTCTTTGCCTTCCCTCAATATATTTGTGGACGAGAGTTATCATTTATAACTCTGCAGGTTTGTGAATTGCAGTGCCCTGAACCTCCATTTTACAACTCGTTTTTATGGGAGCTGGCCGCAAAATCGCAGAATGGCTTCAGGCCCTGTTCTGGTTCCGGGGGGCAGGCTGAGCCTGTGGTTAATTCTTCTTTCTGATGGGAAAATAGAGTGACCTGTGCCTGTCCCAACACCAAGAGCTAGTCTCTCGTTGGTTCCACGTCTTCCCGTTTATCCTCAGGACAAATTGCAACCTGTACGGAACAGGAGGTTAAAGGTGCTGATGATCCAAGTAGGGAGCTTGCTAATAAAGCGGCTGGAATGGCGAACCCGGGCACAAGGAGATGAGAAATGAGGTGCGTTTTAGAAACCTTTCCCCATCACACGGTGTACCATCTTCTGGGTTTCTCATGCATGCTTTTGATGTAGGAAGATGCCCTTGAACCTGGAGATTTGGGACCCATGCGATGGGTACCACGCAGTATTACTTTAAAGGGTCTGCGTTTGCTCACCCAACCTCACCAAACCTCTCAGCCCCAAGAGTGTCCACCCTTATGTCTCATCCAGCTGTGGGTCTAGATATGGTCATTCCAGGTTGCATCACAGCCCCTGAACGCATTGTGTAAGAATTTCTCTCTCTTTCACTGTCTTTGTTTCATGGGTGTTTCAAAGTAATTTATTTTTATAATGGGGTTTAGCTGCTTTTCACTGCTGTGTTTATGCCGCTTTACACCCACTTGACACACTAACAGAGAGATATCAATACATAGGTTTTACGATTATTATTAGTCAGATATATTCTTGTGCGGTGAATAGGGCGTGTTGAGTCCAGTTCTCTGAGGAAGGAGTAGGTCTTGTCTATTACATATTGGGTTTATGGAATGGTATCTGAGCTAATTTGATACCCTTGTTTTATGTATCACCCCACCTCACCTTTCCCGTTAAGCAGCCATAGTGTGTTTTCTGCATGTGTGACTCTGTTCTGTTTTGTAATTCAGTTCAAGTGTAACGGTTTTTACATTCCCTCTATCAGTGATACCTTATGAGAAGTGTCCTTTTCTGTGTGACTTATTTCACTTAGAATCGTCGTACCTAAATCCACTCATCATGCTGCTACTAACCTTACGACATTGATTTCCTGGCTGAGTGATATTCCATTGTACATAAGGACCACAGCTTCTTTATCCATTTTTCTCTTTCCTGGGATATTTAAGGTGGAATGAAGTGGAGGTCCTGGTCAACAGAGCAGCCCTAAACTTTGGGGTGCTTGTGTCTTGCTGATTTTTAATTTTCCCAATTTATACCCCCATGAGTGGAAGTGCCCTATGCTCTCTAAGCTTTGTTTTTCAGATGTTTCAGGACTCACCGGACACTTCTCCAGAGTGGCTCTTGGCAATTTACATCCTGCCCATCAGTGTAGCAAGGCTCCCATTTCTCCATGGCCTGTCCTGCATTTCTGGTTTTGACACTTTTTTCAGCATGGCCCTTTTGACCAATGGGAAGTGAGACTTCTTTGTAGCCCTGATTTGCCTTTCCAGGTTGCTTGGTTGGCCAAAAAGGGCGTATGCGTTTTTTCCTGAATATATTCAGGAAAAAACGCATACGCCCTTTTTGGCCAAGGGCATCATTGTCAACGTTTTGCCGCTTTTCATGTGCTTTAAAGGCAATTCGTATCTACCTCCTGAAATCTGTTTCCTGCAATTCTGCCTTGATTTCAAATCCTCTTCTTTGCCTTCCCTCAATATATTTGTGGACGAGAGTTATCATTTATAACTCTGCAGGTTTGTGAATTGCAGTGCCCTGAACCTCCATTTTACAACTCGTTTTTATGGGAGCTGGCCGCAAAATCGCAGAATGGCTTCAGGCCCTGTTCTGGTTCCGGGGGGCAGGCTGAGCCTGTGGTTAATTCTTCTTTCTGATGGGAAAATAGAGTGACCTGTGCCTGTCCCAACACCAAGAGCTAGTCTCTCGTTGGTTCCACGTCTTCCCGTTTATCCTCAGGACAAATTGCAACCTGTACGGAACAGGAGGTTAAAGGTGCTGATGCTCCAAGTAGGGAGATTGCTAGTAAAGTGGCTGGAACGGCGAACCCGGGCACAAGGAGATGAGAAATGAGGTACGTTTTAGAAACCTTTCCCCATCACACGGTGTACCGTCTTCTGGGTTTCTCATGCATGTTTTTGATGTAGGAAGATGCCCTTGAACCTTGAGATTTGGGACCCATGCGATGGGTACCACGCAGTATTACTTTAAAGGGTCTGCGTTTGCTCACCCAACCTCACCAAACCTCTCAGCCCCAAGAGTGTCCACCCTTATGTCTCATCCAGCTGTGGGTCTAGATATGGTCAATCCAGGTTGCATCACAGCCCCTGAACGCATTGTGTAAGAATTTCTCTCTCTTTCACTGTCTTTGTTTCATGGGTGTTTCAAAGTAATTTATTTTTATAATGGGGTTTATCTGCTTTTCAATGCTGTGTTTATGCGGCTTTACACCCACTTGACACACTAACAGAGAGATATCAATACATAGGTTTTACGATTATTATTAGTCAGATATATTCTTGTGCGGTGAATAGGGCGTGTTGAGTCCAGTTCTCTGAGCAAGGAGTAGGTCTTGTCTATTACATATTGGGTTTATGGAACGGTATCTGAGCTAATTTGATATCCTTGTTTTATGTATCACCCCACCTCACCTTTCCCGTTAAGCAGCCATAGTGTGTTTTCTGCATGTGTGACTCTGTTCTGTTTTGTAATTCAGTTCAAGTGTAACGGTTTTTACATTCCCTCTATCAGTGATACCTTATGAGAAGTGTCCTTTTCTGTGTGACTTATTTCACTTAGAATCGTCGTACCTAAATCCACTCATCATGCCGCTACTAACCTTACGACATTGATTTCCTGGCTGAGTGATATTCCATTGTACATAAGGACCACAACTTCTTTATCCATTTTTCTCTTTCCTGGGATATTTAAGGTGGAATGAAGTGGAGGTCCTGGTCAACAGAGCAGCCCTAAACTTTGGGGTGCTTGTGTCTTGCTGATTTTTCATTTTCCCAATTTATACCCCCATGAGTGGAAGTGCCCTATGTTCTCTAAGCTGTGTTTTTCAGATGTTTCAGGACTCACCGGACACTTCTCCAGAGTGGCTCTTGGCAATTTACATCCCGCCCATCAGTGTAGCAAGGCTCCCATTTCTCCATGGCCTGTCCTGCATTTCTGGTTTTGACACTTTTTTCAGCATGGCCCTTTTGACCAATGGGAAGCGAGTCTTCTTTGTAGCCCTGATTTGCCTTTCCAGGTTGCTTGGTTGGCCAAAAAGGGCGTATGCGTTTTTTCCTGAATATATTCAGGAAAAAACGCATACGCCCTTTTTGGCCAAGGGCATCATTGTCAACGTTTTGCCGCTTTTCATGTGCTTTAAAGGCGATTCGTATCTACCTCCTGAAATCTGTTTCCTGCAATTCTGCCTTGATTTCAAATCCTCTTCTTTGCCTTCCCTCAATATATTTGTGGACGAGAGTTATCATTTATAACTCTGCAGGTTTGTGAATTGCAGTGCCCTGAACCTCCATTTTACAACTCGTTTTTATGGGAGCTGGCCGCAAAATCGCAGAATGGCTTCAGGCCCTGTTCTGGTTCCGGGGGGCAGGCTGAGCCTGTGGTTAATTCTTCTTTTTGATGGGAAAATAGAGTGACCTGTGCCTGTCCCAACACCAAGAGCTAGTCTCTCGTTGGTTCCACGTCTTCCCGTTTATCCTCAGGACAAATTGCAACCTGTACGGAACAGGAGGTTAAAGGTGCTGATGCTCCAAGTAGGGAGCTTGCTAGTAAAGCGGCTGGAACGGCGAACCCGGGCACAAGGAGATGAGAAATGAGGTACGTTTTAGAAACCTTTCCCCATCACACGGTGTACCGTCTTCTGGGTTTCTCATGCATGTTTTTGATGTAGGAAGATGCCCTTGAACCTTGAGATTTGGGACCCATGCGATGGGTACCACGCAGTATTACTTTAAAGGGTCTGCGTTTGCTCACCCAACCTCACCAAACCTCTCAGCCCCAAGAGTGTCCACCCTTATGTCTCATCCAGCTGTGGGTCTAGATATGGTCAATCCAGGTTGCATCACAGCCCCTGAACGCATTGTGTAAGAATTTTTCTCTCTTTCACTGTCTTTGTTTCATGGGTGTTTCAAAGTAATTTATTTTTATAATGGGGTTTATCTGCTTTTCAATGCTGTGTTTATGCGGCTTTACACCCACTTGACACACTAACAGAGAGATATCAATACATAGGTTTTACGATTATTATTAGTCAGATATATTCTTGTGCGGTGAATAGGGCGTGTTGAGTCCAGTTCTCTGAGCAAGGAGTAGGTCTTGTCTATTACATATTGGGTTTATGGAACGGTATCTGAGCTAATTTGATACCCTTGTTTTATGTATCACCCCACCTCACCTTTCCCGTTAAGCAGCCATAGTGTGTTTTCTGCATGTGTGACTCTGTTCTGTTTTGTAATTCAGTTCAAGTGTAACAGTTTTTACATTCCCTCTATCAGTGATACCTTATGAGAAGTGTCCTTTTCTGTGGGAATTATTTCACTTAGAATCGTCGTACCTAAATCCACTCATCATGCTGCTACTAACCTTACGACATTGATTTCATGGCTGAGTGATATTCCATTGTACATAAGGACCACAACTTCTTTATCCATTTTTCTCTTTCCTGGGATATTTAAGGTGGAATGAAGTGGAGGTCCTGGTCAACAGAGCAGCCCTAAACTTTGGGGTGCTTGTGTCTTGCTGATTTTTAATTTTCCCAATTTATACCCCCATGAGTGGAAGTGCCCTATGCTCTCTAAGCTGTGTTTTTCAGATGTTTCAGGACTCACCAGACACTTCTCCAGAGTGGCTCTTGGCAATTTACATCCCGCCCATCAGTGTAGCAAGGCTCCCATTTCTCCATGGCCTGTCCTGCATTTCTGGTGTTGACACTTTTTTCAGCATGGCCCTTTTGACCGATGGGAAGCGAGATTTCTCTGTAGCGCTGATTTGCCTTTCCAGGTTGCTTGGTTGGCCAAAAAGGGCGTATGCGTTTTTTCCTGAATATATTCAGGAAAAAACGCATACGCCCTTTTTGGCCAAGGGCATCATTGTCAACGTTTTGCCGCTTTTCATGTGCTTTAAAGGCGATTCGTATCTACCTCCTGAAATCTGTTTCCTGCAATTCTGCCTTGATTTCAAATCCTCTTCTTTGCCTTCCCTCAATATATTTGTGGACGAGAGTTATCATTTATAACTCTGCAGGTTTGTGAATTGCAGTGCCCTGAACCTCCATTTTACAACTCGTTTTTATGGGAGCTGGCCACAAAATCGCAGAATGGCTTCAGGCCCTGTTCTGGTTCCGGGGGGCAGGCTGAGCCTGTGGTTAATTCTTCTTTCTGATGGGAAAATAGAGTGACCTGTGCCTGTCCCAACACCAAGAGCTAGTCTCTCGTTGGTTCCACGTCTTCCCGTTTATCCTCAGGACAAATTGCAACCTGTACGGAACAGGAGGTTAAAGGTGCTGATGCTCCAAGTAGGGAGCTTGCTAGTAAAGCGGCTGGAATGGCGAACCCGGGCACAAGGAGATGAGAAATGAGGTGCGTTTTAGAAACCTTTCCCCATCACACGGTGTACCATCTTCTGGGTTTCTCATGCATGTTTTTGATGTAGGAAGATGCCCTTGAACCTGGAGATTTGAGACCCATGCGATGGGTACCACGCAGTATTACTTTAAAGGGTCTGCGTTTGCTCACCCAACCTCACCAAACCTCTCAGCCCCAAGAGTGTCCACCCTTATGTCTCATCCAGCTGTGCGTCTAGATATGGTCAATCCAGGTTGCATCACAGCCCCTGAACGCATTGTGTAAGAATTTCTCTCTCTTTCACTGTCTTTGTTTCATGGTTGTTTCAAAGTAATTTATTTTTATAATGGGGTTTAGCTGCTTTTCACTGCTGTGTTTATGCCGCTTTACACCCACTTGACACACTAACAGAGAGATATCAATACATAGGTTTTACGATTATTATTAGTCAGATATATTCTTGTGCGGTGAATAGGGCGTTTTGAGTCCAGTTCTCTGAGCAAGGAGTAGGTCTTGTCTATTACATATTGGGTTTATGGAACGGTATCTGAGCTAATTTGATACCCTTGTTTTATGTATCACCCCACCTCACCTTTCCCGTTAAGCAGCCATAGTGTGTTTTCTGCATGTGTGACTCTGTTCTGTTTTGTAATTCAGTTCAAGTGTAACGGTTTTTACATTCCCTCTATCAGTGATACCTTATGAGAAGTGTCCTTTTCTGTGTGACTTATTTCACTTAGAATCGTCGTACCTAAATCCACTCATCATGCTGCTACTAACCTTATGACATTGATTTCCTGGCTGAGTGATATTCCATTGTACATAAGGACCACAACTTCTTTATCCATTTTTCTATTTCCTGGGATATTTAAGGTGGAATGAAGTGGAGGTCCTGGTCTACAGAGCAGCCCTAAACTTTGGGGTGCTTGTGTCTTGCTGATTTTTAATTTTCCCAATTTATACCCCCATGAGTGGAAGTGCCCTATGTTCTCTAAGCTGTGTTTTTCAGATGTTTCAGGACTCACCGGACACTTCTCCAGAGTGGCTCTTGGCAATTTACATCCCGCCCATCAGTGTAGCAAGGCTCCCATTTCTCCATGGCCTGTCCTGCATTTCTGGTTTTGACACTTTTTTCAGCATGGCCCTTTTGACCGATGGGAAGCGAGACTTCTCTGTAGCGCTGATTTGCCTTTCCAGGTTGCTTGGTTGGCCAAAAAGGGCGTATGCGTTTTTTCCTGAATATATTCAGGAAAAAACGCATACGCCCTTTTTGGCCAAGGGCATCATTGTCAACGTTTTGCCGCTTTTCATGTGCTTTAAAGGCGATTCGTATCTACCTCCTGAAATCTGTTTCCTGCAATTCTGCCTTGATTTCAAATCCTCTTCTTTGCCTTCCCTCAATATATTTGTGGACGAGAGTTATCATTTATAACTCTGCAGGTTTGTGAATTGCAGTGCCCTGAACCTCCATTTTACAACTCGTTTTTATGGGAGCTGGCCACAAAATCGCAGAATGGCTTCAGGCCCTGTTCTGGTTCCGGGGGTCAGGCTGAGCCTGTGGTTAATTCTTCTTTCTGATGGGAAAATAGAGTGACCTGTGCCTGTCCCAACACCAAGAGCTAGTCTCTCGTTGGTTCCACGTCTTCCCGTTTATCCTCAGGACAAATTGCAACCTGTACGGAACAGGAGGTTAAAGGTGCTGATGCTCCAAGTAGGGAGCTTGCTAGTAAAGCGGCTGGAATGGCGAACCCGGGCACAAGGAGATGAGAAATGAGGTGCGTTTTAGAAACCTTTCCCCATCACACGGTGTACCATCTTCTGGGTTTCTCATGCATGTTTTTGATGTAGGAAGATGCCCTTGAACCTGGAGATTTGGGACCCATGCGATGGGTACCACGCAGTATTACTTTAAAGGGTCTGCGTTTGCTCACCCAACCTCACCAAACCTCTCAGCCCCAAGAGTGTCCACCCTTATGTCTCATCCAGCTGTGCGTCTAGATATGGTCAATCCAGGTTGCATCACAGCCCCTGAACGCATTGTGTAAGAATTTCTCTCTCTTTCACTGTCTTTGTTTCATGGTTGTTTCAAAGTAATTTATTTTTATAATGGGGTTTAGCTGCTTTTCACTGCTGTGTTTATGCCGCTTTACACCCACTTGACACACTAACAGAGAGATATCAATACATAGGTTTTACGATTATTATTAGTCAGATATATTCTTGTGCGGTGAATAGGGCGTTTTGAGTCCAGTTCTCTGAGCAAGGAGTAGGTCTTGTCTATTACATATTGGGTTTATGGAACGGTATCTGAGCTAATTTGATACCCTTGTTTTATGTATCACCCCACCTCACCTTTCCCGTTAAGCAGCCATAGTGTGTTTTCTGCATGTGTGACTCTCTTCTGTTTTGTAATTCAGTTCAAGTGTAACGGTTTTTACATTCCCTCTATCAGTGATACCTTATGAGAAGTGTCCTTTTCTGTGTGACTTATTTCACTTAGAATCGTCGTACCTAAATCCACTCATCATGCTGCTACTAACCTTACGACATTGATTTCCTGGCTGAGTGATATTCCATTGTACATAAGGACCACAACTTCTTTATCCATTTTTCTCTTTCCTGGGATATTTAAGGTGGAATGAAGTGGAGGTCCTGGTCAACAGAGCAGCCCTAAACTTTGGGGTGCTTGTGTCTTGCTGATTTTTCATTTTCCCAATTTATACCCCCATGAGTGGAAGTGCCCTATGTTCTCTAAGCTGTGTTTTTCAGATGTTTCAGGACTCACCGGACACTTCTCCAGAGTGGCTCTTGGCAATTTACATCCCGCCCATCAGTGTAGCAAGGCTCCCATTTCTCCATGGCCTGTCCTGCATTTCTGGTTTTGACACTTTTTTCAGCATGGCCCTTTTGACCAATGGGAAGCGAGTCTTCTTTGTAGCCCTGATTTGCCTTTCCAGGTTGCTTGGTTGGCCAAAAAGGGCGTATGCGTTTTTTCCTGAATATATTCAGGAAAAAACGCATACGCCCTTTTTGGCCAAGGGCATCATTGTCAACGTTTTGCCGCTTTTCATGTGCTTTAAAGGCGATTCGTATCTACCTCCTGAAATCTGTTTCCTGCAATTCTGCCTTGATTTCAAATCCTCTTCTTTGCCTTCCCTCAATATATTTGTGGACGAGAGTTATCATTTATAACTCTGCAGGTTTGTGAATTGCAGTGCCCTGAACCTCCATTTTACAACTCGTTTTTATGGGAGCTGGCCACAAAATCGCAGAATGGCTTCAGGCCCTGTTCTGGTTCCGGGGGTCAGGCTGAGCCTGTGGTTAATTCTTCTTTCTGATGGGAAAATAGAGTGACCTGTGCCTGTCCCAACACCAAGAGCTAGTCTCTCGTTGGTTCCACGTCTTCCCGTTTATCCTCAGGACAAATTGCAACCTGTACGGAACAGGAGGTTAAAGGTGCTGATGCTCCAAGTAGGGAGCTTGCTAGTAAAGCGGCTGGAATGGCGAACCCGGGCACAAGGAGATGAGAAATGAGGTGCGTTTTAGAAACCTTTCCCCATCACACGGTGTACCATCTTCTGGGTTTCTCATGCATGTTTTTGATGTAGGAAGATGCCCTTGAACCTGGAGATTTGGGACCCATGCGATGGGTACCACGCAGTATTACTTTAAAGGGTCTGCGTTTGCTCACCCAACCTCACCAAACCTCTCAGCCCCAAGAGTGTCCACCCTTATGTCTCATCCAGCTGTGCGTCTAGATATGGTCAATCCAGGTTGCATCACAGCCCCTGAACGCATTGTGTAAGAATTTCTCTCTCTTTCACTGTCTTTGTTTCATGGGTGTTTCAAAGTAATTTATTTTTATAATGGGGTTTAGCTGCTTTTCAATGCTGTGTTTATGCCGCTTTACACCCACTTGACACACTAACAGAGAGATATCAATGCATAGGTTTTACGATTATTATTAGTCAGATATATTCTTGTGCGGTGAATAGGGCGTTTTGAGTCCAGTTCTCTGAGCAAGGAGTAGGTCTTGTCTATTACATATTGGGTTTATGGAACGGTATCTGAGCTAATTTGATACCCTTGTTTTCTGTATCACCCCACCTCACCTTTCCCGTTAAGCAGCCATAGTGTGTTTTCTGCATGTGTGACTCTGTTCTGTTTTGTAATTCAGTTCAAGTGTAACGGTTTTTACATTCCCTCTATCAGTGATACCTTATGAGAAGTGTCCTTTTCTGTGTGACTTATTTCACTTAGAATCGTCGTACCTAAATCCACTCATCATGCTGCTACTAACCTTACGACATTGATTTCCTGGCTGAGTGATATTCCATTGTACATAAGGACCACAACTTCTTTATCCATTTTTCTCTTTCCTGGGATATTTAAGGTGGAATGAAGTGGAGGTCCTGGTCAACAGAGCAGCCCTAAACTTTGGGGTGCTTGTGTCTTGCTGATTTTTCATTTTCCCAATTTATACCCCCATGAGTGGAAGTGCCCTATGTTCTCTAAGCTGTGTTTTTCAGATGTTTCAGGACTCACCGGACACTTCTCCAGAGTGGCTCTTGGCAATTTACATCCCGCCCATCAGTGTAGCAAGGCTCCCATTTCTCCATGGCCTGTCCTGCATTTCTGGTTTTGACACTTTTTTCAGCATGGCCCTTTTGACCAATGGGAAGCGAGTCTTCTTTGTAGCCCTGATTTGCCTTTCCAGGTTGCTTGGTTGGCCAAAAAGGGCGTATGCGTTTTTTCCTGAATATATTCAGGAAAAAACGCATACGCCCTTTTTGGCCAAGGGCATCATTGTCAACGTTTTGCCGCTTTTCATGTGCTTTAAAGGCGATTCGTATCTACCTCCTGAAATCTGTTTCCTGCAATTCTGCCTTGATTTCAAATCCTCTTCTTTGCCTTCCCTCAATATATTTGTGGACGAGAGTTATCATTTATAACTCTGCAGGTTTGTGAATTGCAGTGCCCTGAACCTCCATTTTACAACTCGTTTTTATGGGAGCTGGCCACAAAATCGCAGAATGGCTTCAGGCCCTGTTCTGGTTCCGGGGGTCAGGCTGAGCCTGTGGTTAATTCTTCTTTCTGATGGGAAAATAGAGTGACCTGTGCCTGTCCCAACACCAAGAGCTAGTCTCTCGTTGGTTCCACGTCTTCCCGTTTATCCTCAGGACAAATTGCAACCTGTACGGAACAGGAGGTTAAAGGTGCTGATGCTCCAAGTAGGGAGCTTGCTAGTAAAGCGGCTGGAATGGCGAACCCGGGCACAAGGAGATGAGAAATGAGGTGCGTTTTAGAAACCTTTCCCCATCACACGGTGTACCGTCTTCTGGGTTTCTCATGCATGTTTTTGATGTAGGAAGATGCCCTTGAACCTGGAGATTTGGGACCCATGCGATGGGTACCACGCAGTATTACTTTAAAGGGTCTGCGTTTGCTCACCCAACCTCACCAAACCTCTCAGCCCCAAGAGTGTCCACCCTTATGTCTCATCCAGCTGTGGGTCTAGATATGGTCAATCCAGGTTGCATCACAGCCCCTGAACGCATTGTGTAAGAATTTCTCTCTCTTTCACTGTCTTTGTTTCATGGGTGTTTCAAAGTAATTTATTTTTATAATGGGGTTTAGCTGCTTTTCACTGCTGTGTTTATGCCACTTTACACCCACTTGACACACTAACAGAGAGATATCAATACATAGGTTTTACGATTATTATTAGTCAGATATATTCTTGTGCGGTGAATAGGGCGTGTTGAGTCCAGTTCTCTGAGCAAGGAGTAGGTCTTGTCTATTACATATTGGGTTTATGGAATGGTATCTGAGCTAATTTGATACCCTTGTTTTATGTATCACCCCACCTCACCTTTCCCGTTAAGCAGCCATAGTGTGTTTTCTGCATGTGTGACTCTCTTCTGTTTTGTAATTCAGTTCAAGTGTAACGGTTTTTACATTCCCTCTATCAGTGATACCTTATGAGAAGTGTCCTTTTCTGTGTGACTTATTTCACTTAGAATCGTCGTACCTAAATCCACTCATCATGCTGCTACTAACCTTACGACATTGATTTCCTGGCTGAGTGATATTCCATTGTACATAAGGACCACAACTTCTTTATCCATTTTTCTCTTTCCTGGGATATTTAAGGTGGAATGAAGTGGAGGTCCTGGTCAACAGAGCAGCCCTAAACTTTGGGGTGCTTGTGTCTTGCTGATTTTTCATTTTCCCAATTTATACCCCCATGAGTGGAAGTGCCCTATGTTCTCTAAGCTGTGTTTTTCAGATGTTTCAGGACTCACCGGACACTTCTCCAGAGTGGCTCTTGGCAATTTACATCCCGCCCATCAGTGTAGCAAGGCTCCCATTTCTCCATGGCCTGTCCTGCATTTCTGGTTTTGACACTTTTTTCAGCATGGCCCTTTTGACCAATGGGAAGCGAGTCTTCTTTGTAGCCCTGATTTGCCTTTCCAGGTTGCTTGGTTGGCCAAAAAGGGCGTATGCGTTTTTTCCTGAATATATTCAGGAAAAAACGCATACGCCCTTTTTGGCCAAGGGCATCATTGTCAACGTTTTGCCGCTTTTCATGTGCTTTAAAGGCGATTCGTATCTACCTCCTGAAATCTGTTTCCTGCAATTCTGCCTTGATTTCAAATCCTCTTCTTTGCCTTCCCTCAATATATTTGTGGACGAGAGTTATCATTTATAACTCTGCAGGTTTGTGAATTGCAGTGCCCTGAACCTCCATTTTACAACTCGTTTTTATGGGAGCTGGCCGCAAAATCGCAGAATGGCTTCAGGCCCTGTTCTGGTTCCGGGGGGCAGGCTGAGCCTGTGGTTAATTCTTCTTTTTGATGGGAAAATAGAGTGACCTGTGCCTGTCCCAACACCAAGAGCTAGTCTCTCGTTGGTTCCACGTCTTCCCGTTTATCCTCAGGACAAATTGCAACCTGTACGGAACAGGAGGTTAAAGGTGCTGATGCTCCAAGTAGGGAGCTTGCTAGTAAAGCGGCTGGAATGGCGAACCCGGGCACAAGGAGATGAGAAATGAGGTGCGTTTTAGAAACCTTTCCCCATCACACGGTGTACCATCTTCTGGGTTTCTCATGCATGTTTTTGATGTAGGAAGATGCCCTTGAACCTGGAGATTTGGGACCCATGCGATGGGTACAACGCAGTATTACTTTAAAGGGTCTGCGTTTGCTCACCCAACCTCACCAAACCTCTCAGTCCCAAGAGTGTCCACCCTTATGTCTCATCCAGCTGTGCGTCTAGATATGGTCAATAATCCAGGTTGCATCACAGCCCCTGAACGCATTGTGTAAGAATTTCTCTCTCTTTCACTGTCTTTGTTTCATGGGTGTTTCAAAGTAATTTATTTTTATAATGGGGTTTAGCTGCTTTTCACTGCTGTGTTTATGCCGCTTTACACCCACTTGACACACTAACAGAGAGATATCAATACATAGGTTTTACGATTATTATTAGTCAGATATATTCTTGTGCGGTGAATAGGGCGTGTTGAGTCCAGTTCTCTGAGCAAGGAGTAGGTCTTGTCTATTACATATTGGGTTTATGGAATGGTATCTGAGCTAATTTGATACCCTTGTTTTATGTATCACCCCACCTCACCTTTCCCGTTAAGCAGCCATAGTGTGTTTTCTGCATGTGTGACTCTGTTCTGTTTTGTAATTCAGTTCAAGTGTAACGGTTTTTACATTCCCTCTATCAGTGATACCTTATGAGAAGTGTCCTTTTCTGTGTGACTTATTTCACTTAGAATCGTCGTACCTAAATCCACTCATCATGCTGCTACTAACCTTATGACATTGATTTCCTGGCTGAGTGATATTCCATTGTACATAAGGACCACAACTTCTTTATCCATTTTTCTCTTTCCTGGGATATTGAAGGTGGAATGAAGTGGAGGTCCTGGTCAACAGAGCAGCCCTAAACTTTGGGGTGCTTGTGTCTTGCTGATTTTTAATTTTCCCAATTTATACCCCCATGAGTGGAAGTGCCCTATGTTCTCTAAGCTGTGTTTTTCAGATGTTTCAGGACTCACCGGACACTTCTCCAGAGTGGCTCTTGGCAATTTACATCCCGCCCATCAGTGTAGCAAGGCTCCCATTTCTCCATGGCCTGTCCTGCATTTCTGGTTTTGACACTTTTTTCAGCATGGCCCTTTTGACCAATGGGAAGCGAGTCTTCTTTGTAGCCCTGATTTGCCTTTCCAGGTTGCTTGGTTGGCCAAAAAGGGCGTATGCGTTTTTTCCTGAATATATTCAGGAAAAAACGCATACGCCCTTTTTGGCCAAGGGCATCATTGTCAACGTTTTGCCGCTTTTCATGTGCTTTAAAGGCGATTCGTATCTACCTCCTGAAATCTGTTTCCTGCAATTCTGCCTTGATTTCAAATCCTCTTCTTTGCCTTCCCTCAATATATTTGTGGACGAGAGTTATCATTTATAACTCTGCAGGTTTGTGAATTGCAGTGCCCTGAACCTCCATTTTACAACTCGTTTTTATGGGAGCTGGCCGCAAAATCGCAGAATGGCTTCAGGCCCTGTTCTGGTTCCGGGGGTCAGGCTGAGCCTGTGGTTAATTCTTCTTTCTGATGGGAAAATAGAGTGACCTGTGCCTGTCCCAACACCAAGAGCTAGTCTCTCGTTGGTTCCACGTCTTCCCGTTTATCCTCAGGACAAATTGCAACCTGTACGGAACAGGAGGTTAAAGGTGCTGATGCTCCAAGTAGGGAGCTTGCTAGTAAAGTGGCTGGAACGGCGAACCCGGGCACAAGGAGATGAGAAATGTGGTACGTTTTAGAAACCTTTCCCCATCACACGGTGTACCGTCTTCTGGGTTTCTCATGCATGTTTTTGATGTAGGAAGATGCCCTTGAACCTGGAGATTTGGGACCCATGCGATGGGTACCACGCAGTATTACTTTAAAGGGTCTGCGTTTGCTCACACAACCTCACCAAACCTCTCAGCCCCAAGAGTGTCCACCCTTATGTCTCATCCAGCTGTGCGTCTAGATATGGTCAATCCAGGTTGCATCACAGCCCCTGAACGCATTGTGTAAGAATTTCTCTCTCTTTCACTGTCTTTGTTTCATGGGTGTTTCAAAGTAATTTATTTTTATAATGGGGTTTATCTGCTTTTCAATGCTGTGTTTATGCGGCTTTACACCCACTTGACACACTAACAGAGAGATATCAATACATAGGTTTTACGATTATTATTAGTCAGATATATTCTTGTGCGGTGAATAGGGCGTGTTGAGTCCAGTTCTCTGAGCAAGGAGTAGGTCTTGTCTATTACATATTGGGTTTATGGAACGGTATCTGAGCTAATTTGATACCCTTGTTTTATGTATCACCCCACCTCACCTTTCCCGTTAAGCAGCCATAGTGTGTTTTCTGCATGTGTGACTCTGTTCTGTTTTGTAATTCAGTTCAAGTGTAACAGATTTTACATTCCCTCTATCAGTGATACCTTATGAGAAGTGTCCTTTTCTGTGTGACTTATTTCACTTAGAATCGTCGTACCTAAATCCACTCATCATGCTGCTACTAACCTTACGACATTGATTTCCTGGCTGAGTGATATTCCATTGTACATAAGGACCACAACTTCTTTATCCATTTTTCTCTTTCCTGGGATATTTAAGGTGGAATGAAGTGGAGGTCCTGGTCAACAGAGCAGCCCTAAACTTTGGGGTGCTTGTGTCTTGCTGATTTTTAATTTTCCCAATTTATACCCCCATGAGTGGAAGTGCCCTATGTTCTCTAAGCTGTGTTTTTCAGATGTTTCAGGACTCACCGGACACTTCTCCAGAGTGGCTCTTGGCAATTTACATCCCGCCCATCAGTGTAGCAAGGCTCCCATTTCTCCATGGCCTGTCCTGCATTTCTGGTTTTGACACTTTTTTCAGCATGGCCCTTTTGACCAATGGGAAGCGAGTCTTCTTTGTAGCCCTGATTTGCCTTTCCAGGTTGCTTGGTTGGCCAAAAAGGGCGTATGCGTTTTTTCCTGAATATATTCAGGAAAAAACGCATACGCCCTTTTTGGCCAAGGGCATCATTGTCAACGTTTTGCCGCTTTTCATGTGCTTTAAAGGCGATTCGTATCTACCTCCTGAAATCTGTTTCCTGCAATTCTGCCTTGATTTCAAATCCTCTTCTTTGCCTTCCCTCAATATATTTGTGGACGAGAGTTATCATTTATAACTCTGCAGGTTTGTGAATTGCAGTGCCCTGAACCTCCATTTTACAACTCGTTTTTATGGGAGCTGGCCGCAAAATCGCAGAATGGCTTCAGGCCCTGTTCTGGTTCCGGGGGTCAGGCTGAGCCTGTGGTTAATTCTTCTTTCTGATGGGAAAATAGAGTGACCTGTGCCTGTCCCAACACCAAGAGCTAGTCTCTCGTTGGTTCCACGTCTTCCCGTTTATCCTCAGGACAAATTGCAACCTGTACGGAACAGGAGTTTAAAGGTGCTGATGCTCCAAGTAGGGAGCTTGCTAGTAAAGCGGCTGGAATGGCGAACCCGGGCACAAGGAGATGAGAAATGAGGTGCGTTTTAGAAACCTTTCCCCATCACACGGTGTACCATCTTCTGGGTTTCTCATGCATGTTTTTGATGTAGGAAGATGCCCTTGAACCTGGAGATTTGGGACCCATGCGATGGGTACAACGCAGTATTACTTTAAAGGGTCTGCGTTTGCTCACCCAACCTCACCAAACCTCTCAGTCCCAAGAGTGTCCACCCTTATGTCTCATCCAGCTGTGCGTCTAGATATGGTCAATAATCCAGGTTGCATCACAGCCCCTGAACGCATTGTGTAAGAATTTCTCTCTCTTTCACTGTCTTTGTTTCATGGGTGTTTCAAAGTAATTTATTTTTATAATGGGGTTTAGCTGCTTTTCACTGCTGTGTTTATGCCGCTTTACACCCACTTGACACACTAACAGAGAGATATCAATACATAGGTTTTACGATTATTATTAGTCAGATATATTCTTGTGCGGTGAATAGGGCGTGTTGAGTCCAGTTCTCTGAGCAAGGAGTAGGTCTTGTCTATTACATATTGGGTTTATGGAATGGTATCTGAGCTAATTTGATACCCTTGTTTTATGTATCACCCCACCTCACCTTTCCCGTTAAGCAGCCATAGTGTGTTTTCTGCATGTGTGACTCTGTTCTGTTTTGTAATTCAGTTCAAGTGTAACGGTTTTTACATTCCCTCTATCAGTGATACCTTATGAGAAGTGTCCTTTTCTGTGTGACTTATTTCACTTAGAATCGTCGTACCTAAATCCACTCATCATGCTGCTACTAACCTTACGACATTGATTTCCTGGCTGAGTGATATTCCATTGTACATAAGGACCACAACTTCTTTATCCATTTTTCTCTTTCCTGGGATATTGAAGGTGGAATGAAGTGGAGGTCCTGGTCAACAGAGCAGCCCTAAACTTTGGGGTGCTTGTGTCTTGCTGATTTTTAATTTTCCCAATTTATACCCCCATGAGTGGAAGTGCCCTATGTTCTCTAAGCTGTGTTTTTCAGATGTTTCAGGACTCACCGGACACTTCTCCAGAGTGGCTCTTGGCAATTTACATCCCGCCCATCAGTGTAGCAAGGCTCCCATTTCTCCATGGCCTGTCCTGCATTTCTGGTTTTGACACTTTTTTCAGCATGGCCCTTTTGACCAATGGGAAGCGAGTCTTCTTTGTAGCCCTGATTTGCCTTTCCAGGTTGCTTGGTTGGCCAAAAAGGGCGTATGCGTTTTTTCCTGAATATATTCAGGAAAAAACGCATACGCCCTTTTTGGCCAAGGGCATCATTGTCAACGTTTTGCCGCTTTTCATGTGCTTTAAAGGCGATTCGTATCTACCTCCTGAAATCTGTTTCCTGCAATTCTGCCTTGATTTCAAATCCTCTTCTTTGCCTTCCCTCAATATATTTGTGGACGAGAGTTATCATTTATAACTCTGCAGGTTTGTGAATTGCAGTGCCCTGAACCTCCATTTTACAACTCGTTTTTATGGGAGCTGGCCGCAAAATCGCAGAATGGCTTCAGGCCCTGTTCTGGTTCCGGGGGTCAGGCTGAGCCTGTGGTTAATTCTTCTTTCTGATGGGAAAATAGAGTGACCTGTGCCTGTCCCAACACCAAGAGCTAGTCTCTCGTTGGTTCCACGTCTTCCCGTTTATCCTCAGGACAAATTGCAACCTGTACGGAACAGGAGGTTAAAGGTGCTGATGCTCCAAGTAGGGAGCTTGCTAGTAAAGTGGCTGGAACGGCGAACCCGGGCACAAGGAGATGAGAAATGTGGTACGTTTTAGAAACCTTTCCCCATCACACGGTGTACCGTCTTCTGGGTTTCTCATGCATGTTTTTGATGTAGGAAGATGCCCTTGAACCTGGAGATTTGGGACCCATGCGATGGGTACCACGCAGTATTACTTTAAAGGGTCTGCGTTTGCTCACACAACCTCACCAAACCTCTCAGCCCCAAGAGTGTCCACCCTTATGTCTCATCCAGCTGTGCGTCTAGATATGGTCAATCCAGGTTGCATCACAGCCCCTGAACGCATTGTGTAAGAATTTCTCTCTCTTTCACTGTCTTTGTTTCATGGGTGTTTCAAAGTAATTTATTTTTATAATGGGGTTTATCTGCTTTTCAATGCTGTGTTTATGCGGCTTTACACCCACTTGACACACTAACAGAGAGATATCAATACATAGGTTTTACGATTATTATTAGTCAGATATATTCTTGTGCGGTGAATAGGGCGTGTTGAGTCCAGTTCTCTGAGCAAGGAGTAGGTCTTGTCTATTACATATTGGGTTTATGGAACGGTATCTGAGCTAATTTGATACCCTTGTTTTATGTATCACCCCACCTCACCTTTCCCGTTAAGCAGCCATAGTGTGTTTTCTGCATGTGTGACTCTGTTCTGTTTTGTAATTCAGTTCAAGTGTAACAGATTTTACATTCCCTCTAACAGTGATACCTTATGAGAAGTGTCCTTTTCTGTGTGACTTATTTCACTTAGAATCGTCGTACCTAAATCCACTCATCATGCTGCTACTAACCTTACGACATTGATTTCCTGGCTGAGTGATATTCCATTGTACATAAGGACCACAACTTCTTTATCCATTTTTCTCTTTCCTGGGATATTTAAGGTGGAATGAAGTGGAGGTCCTGGTCAACAGAGCAGCCCTAAACTTTGGGGTGCTTGTGTCTTGCTGATTTTTCATTTTCCCAATTTATACCCCCATGAGTGGAAGTGCCCTATGTTCTCTAAGCTGTGTTTTTCAGATGTTTCAGGACTCACCGGACACTTCTCCAGAGTGGCTCTTGGCAATTTACATCCCGCCCATCAGTGTAGCAAGGCTCCCATTTCTCCATGGCCTGTCCTGCATTTCTGGTTTTGACACTTTTTTCAGCATGGCCCTTTTGACCAATGGGAAGCGAGTCTTCTTTGTAGCCCTGATTTGCCTTTCCAGGTTGCTTGGTTGGCCAAAAAGGGCGTATGCGTTTTTTCCTGAATATATTCAGGAAAAAACGCATACGCCCTTTTTGGCCAAGGGCATCATTGTCAACGTTTTGCCGCTTTTCATGTGCTTTAAAGGCGATTCGTATCTACCTCCTGAAATCTGTTTCCTGCAATTCTGCCTTGATTTCAAATCCTCTTCTTTGCCTTCCCTCAATATATTTGTGGACGAGAGTTATCATTTATAACTCTGCAGGTTTGTGAATTGCAGTGCCCTGAACCTCCATTTTACAACTCGTTTTTATGGGAGCTGGCCGCAAAATCGCAGAATGGCTTCAGGCCCTGTTCTGGTTCCGGGGGTCAGGCTGAGCCTGTGGTTAATTCTTCTTTCTGATGGGAAAATAGAGTGACCTGTGCCTGTCCCAACACCAAGAGCTAGTCTCTCGTTGGTTCCACGTCTTCCCGTTTATCCTCAGGACAAATTGCAACCTGTACGGAACAGGAGGTTAAAGGTGCTGATGCTCCAAGTAGGGAGCTTGCTAGTAAAGTGGCTGGAATGGCGAACCCGGGCACAAGGAGATGAGAAATGAGGTGCGTTTTAGAAACCTTTCCCCATCACACGGTGTACCATCTTCTGGGTTTCTCATGCATGTTTTTGATGTAGGAAGATGCCCTTGAACCTGGAGATTTGGGACCCATGCGATGGGTACCACGCAGTTTTCCTTTAAAGGGTCTGCGTTTGCTCACCCAACCTCACCAAACCTCTCAGCCCCAAGAGTGTCCACCCTTATGTCTCATCCAGCTGTGCGTCTAGATATGGTCAATCCAGGTTGCATCACAGCCCCTGAACGCATTGTGTAAGAATTTCTCTCTCTTTCACTGTCTTTGTTTCATGGGTGTTTCAAAGTAATTTATTTTTATAATGGGGTTTAGCTGCTTTTCACTGCTGTGTTTATGCCGCTTTACACCCACTTGACACACTAACAGAGAGATATCAATACATAGGTTTTACGATTATTATTAGTCAGATATATTCTTGTGCGGTGAATAGGGCGTGTTGAGTCCAGTTCTCTGAGCAAGGAGTAGGTCTTGTCTATTACATATTGGGTTTATGGAACGGTATCTGAGCTAATTTGATACCCTTGTTTTATGTATCACCCCACCTCACCTTTCCCGTTAAGCAGCCATAGTGTGTTTTCTGCATGTGTGACTCTGTTCTGTTTTGTAATTCAGTTCAAGTGTAACGGTTTTTACATTCCCTCTATCAGTGATACCTTATGAGAAGTGTCCTTTTCTGTGTGACTTATTTCACTTAGAATCGTCGTACCTAAATCCACTCATCATACTGCTACTAACCTTACGACATTGATTTCCTGGCTGAGTGATATTCCATTGTACATAAGGACCACAACTTCTTTATCCATTTTTCTCTTTCCTGGGATATTTAAGGTGGAATGAAGTGGAGGTCCTGGTCAACAGAGCAGCCCTAAACTTTGGGGTGCTTGTGTCTTGCTGATTTTTCATTTTCCCAATTTATACCCCCATGAGTGGAAGTGCCCTATGTTCTCTAAGCTGTGTTTTTCAGATGTTTCAGGACTCACCGGACACTTCTCCAGAGTGGCTCTTGGCAATTTACATCCCGCCCATCAGTGTAGCAAGGCTCCCATTTCTCCATGGCCTGTCCTGCATTTCTGGTTTTGACACTTTTTTCAGCATGGCCCTTTTGACCGATGGGAAGCGAGTCTTCTTTGTAGCCCTGATTTGCCTTTCCAGGTTGCTTGGTTGGCCAAAAAGGGCGTATGCGTTTTTTCCTGAATATATTCAGGAAAAAACGCATACGCCCTTTTTGGCCAAGGGCATCATTGTCAACGTTTTGCCGCTTTTCATGTGCTTTAAAGGCGATTCGTATCTACCTCCTGAAATCTGTTTCCTGCAATTCTGCCTTGATTTCAAATCCTCTTCTTTGCCTTCCCTCAATATATTTGTGGACGAGAGTTATCATTTATAACTCTGCAGGTTTGTGAATTGCAGTGCCCTGAACCTCCATTTTACAACTCGTTTTTATGGGAGCTGGCCGCAAAATCGCAGAATGGCTTCAGGCCCTGTTCTGGTTCCGGGGGTCAGGCTGAGCCTGTGGTTAATTCTTCTTTCTGATGGGAAAATAGAGTGACCTGTGCCTGTCCCAACACCAAGAGCTAGTCTCTCGTTGGTTCCACGTCTTCCCGTTTATCCTCAGGACAAATTGCAACCTGTACGGAACAGGAGGTTAAAGGTGCTGATGCTCCAAGTAGGGAGCTTGCTAGTAAAGCGGCTGGAATGGCGAACCCGGGCACAAGGAGATGAGAAATGAGGTGCGTTTTAGAAACCTTTCCCCATCACACGGTGTACCATCTTCTGGGTTTCTCATGCATGTTTTTGATGTAGGAAGATGCCCTTGAACCTGGAGATTTGGGACCCATGCGATGGGTACCACGCAGTATTCCTTTAAAGGGTCTGCGTTTGCTCACCCAACCTCACCAAACCTCTCAGCCCCAAGAGTGTCCACCCTTATGTCTCATCCAGCTGTGCGTCTAGATATGGTCAATCCAGGATGCATCACAGCCCCTGAACGCATTGTGTAAGAATTTCTCTCTCTTTCACTGTCTTTGTTTCATGGGTGTTTCAAAGTAATTTATTTTTATAATGGGGTTTAGCTGCTTTTCACTGCTGTGTTTATGCCGCTTTACACCCACTTGACACACTAACAGAGAGATATCAATACATAGGTTTTACGATTATTATTAGTCAGATATATTCTTGTGCGGTGAATAGGGCGTGTTGAGTCCAGTTCTCTGAGCAAGGAGTAGGTCTTGTCTATTACATATTGGGTTTATGGAACGGTATATGAGCTAATTTGATACCCTTGTTTTATGTATCACCCCACCTCACCTTTCCCGTTAAGCAGCCATAGTGTGTTTTCTGCATGTGTGACTCTGTTCTGTTTTGTAATTCAGTTCAAGTGTAACGGTTTTTACATTCCCTCTATCAGTGATACCTTATGAGAAGTGTCCTTTTCTGTGTGACTTATTTCACTTAGAATCGTCGTACCTAAATCCACTCATCATGCTGCTACTAACCTTACGACATTGATTTCCTGGCTGAGTGATATTCCATTGTACATAAGGACCACAACTTCTTTATCCATTTTTCTCTTTCCTGGGATATTTAAGGTGGAATGAAGTGGAGGTCCTGGTCAACAGAGCAGCCCTAAACTTTGGGGTGCTTGTGTCTTGCTGATTTTTAATTTTCCCAATTTATACCCCCATGAGTGGAAGTGCCCTATGTTCTCTAAGCTGTGTTTTTCAGATGTTTCAGGACTCACCGGACACTTCTCCAGAGTGGCTCTTGGCAATTTACATCCCGCCCATCAGTGTAGCAAGGCTCCCATTTCTCCATGGCCTGTCCTGCATTTCTGGTTTTGACACTTTTTTCAGCATGGCCCTTTTGACCAATGGGAAGCGAGTCTTCTTTGTAGCCCTGATTTGCCTTTCCAGGTTGCTTGGTTGGCCAAAAAGGGCGTATGCGTTTTTTCCTGAATATATTCAGGAAAAAACGCATACGCCCTTTTTGGCCAAGGGCATCATTGTCAACGTTTTGCCGCTTTTCATGTGCTTTAAAGGCGATTTGTATCTACCTCCTGAAATCTGTTTCCTGCAATTCTGCCTTGATTTCAAATCCTCTTCTTTGCCTTCCCTCAATATATTTGTGGACGAGAGTTATCATTTATAACTCTGCAGGTTTGTGAATTGCAGTGCCCTGAACCTCCATTTTACAACTCGTTTTTATGGGAGCTGGCCGCAAAATCGCAGAATGGCTTCAGGCCCTGTTCTGGTTCCGGGGGTCAGGCTGAGCCTGTGGTTAATTCTTCTTTCTGATGGGAAAATAGAGTGACCTGTGCCTGTCCCAACACCAAGAGCTAGTCTCTCGTTGGTTCCACGTCTTCCCGTTTATCCTCAGGACAAATTGCAACCTGTACGGAACAGGAGGTTAAAGGTGCTGATGCTCCAAGTAGGGAGATTGCTAGTAAAGCGGCTGGAATGGCGAACCCGGGCACAAGGAGATGAGAAATGAGGTGCGTTTTAGAAACCTTTCCCCATCACACGGTGTACCATCTTCTGGGTTTCTCATGCATGTTTTTGATGTAGGAAGATGCCCTTGAACCTGGAGATTTGGGACCCATGCGATGGGTACCACGCAGTATTACTTTAAAGGGTCTGCGTTTGCTCACCCAACCTCACCAAACCTCTCAGCCCCAAGAGTGTCCACCCTTATGTCTCATCCAGCTGTGCGTCTAGATATGGTCAATCCAGGTTGCATCACAGCCCCTGAACGCATTGTGTAAGAATTTCTCTCTCTTTCACTGTCTTTGTTTCATGGGTGTTTCAAAGTAATTTATTTTTATAATGGGGTTTAGCTGCTTTTCAATGCTGTGTTTATGCCGCTTTACACCCACTTGACACACTAACAGAGAGATATCAATGCATAGGTTTTACGATTATTATTAGTCAGATATATTCTTGTGCGGTGAATAGGGCGTGTTGAGTCCAGTTCTCTGAGCAAGGAGTAGGTTTTGTCTATTACATATTGGGTTTATGGAACGGTATCTGAGCTAATTTGATACCCTTGTTTTCTGTATCACCCCACCTCACCTTTCCCGTTAAGCAGCCATAGTGTGTTTTCTGCATGTGTGACTCTCTTCTGTTTTGTAATTCAGTTCAAGTGTAACGGATTTACATTCCCTCTATCAGTGATACCTTAGGAGAAGTGTCCTTTTCTGTGTGACTTATTTCACTTAGAATCGTCGTACCTAAATCCACTCATCATGCTGCTACTAACCTTACGACATTGATTTCCTGGCTGAGTGATATTCCATTGTACATAAGGACCACAACTTCTTTATCCATTTTTCTCTTTCCTGGGATATTTAAGGTGGAATGAAGTGGAGGTCCTGGTCAACAGAGCAGCCCTAAACTTTGGGGTGCTTGTGTCTTGCTGATTTTTCATTTTCCCAATTTATACCCCCATGAGTGGAAGTGCCCTATGTTCTCTAAGCTGTGTTTTTCAGATGTTTCAGGACTCACCGGACACTTCTCCAGAGTGGCTCTTGGCAATTTACATCCCGCCCATCAGTGTAGCAAGGCTCCCATTTCTCCATGGCCTGTCCTGCATTTCTGGTTTTGACACTTTTTTCAGCATGGCCCTTTTGACCAATGGGAAGCGAGTCTTCTTTGTAGCCCTGATTTGCCTTTCCAGGTTGCTTGGTTGGCCAAAAAGGGCGTATGCGTTTTTTCCTGAATATATTCAGGAAAAAACGCATACGCCCTTTTTGGCCAAGGGCATCATTGTCAACGTTTTGCCGCTTTTCATGTGCTTTAAAGGCGATTTGTATCTACCTCCTGAAATCTGTTTCCTGCAATTCTGCCTTGATTTCAAATCCTCTTCTTTGCCTTCCCTCAATATATTTGTGGACGAGAGTTATCATTTATAACTCTGCAGGTTTGTGAATTGCAGTGCCCTGAACCTCCATTTTACAACTCGTTTTTATGGGAGCTGGCCGCAAAATCGCAGAATGGCTTCAGGCCCTGTTCTGGTTCCGGGGGTCAGGCTGAGCCTGTGGTTAATTCTTCTTTCTGATGGGAAAATAGAGTGACCTGTGCCTGTCCCAACACCAAGAGCTAGTCTCTCGTTGGTTCCACGTCTTCCCGTTTATCCTCAGGACAAATTGCAACCTGTACGGAACAGGAGGTTAAAGGTGCTGATGCTCCAAGTAGGGAGATTGCTAGTAAAGCGGCTGGAATGGCGAACCCGGGCACAAGGAGATGAGAAATGAGGTGCGTTTTAGAAACCTTTCCCCATCACACGGTGTACCATCTTCTGGGTTTCTCATGCATGTTTTTGATGTAGGAAGATGCCCTTGAACCTGGAGATTTGGGACCCATGCGATGGGTACCACGCAGTATTACTTTAAAGGGTCTGCGTTTGCTCACCCAACCTCACCAAACCTCTCAGCCCCAAGAGTGTCCACCCTTATGTCTCATCCAGCTGTGCGTCTAGATATGGTCAATCCAGGTTGCATCACAGCCCCTGAACGCATTGTGTAAGAATTTCTCTCTCTTTCACTGTCTTTGTTTCATGGGTGTTTCAAAGTAATTTATTTTTATAATGGGGTTTAGCTGCTTTTCAATGCTGTGTTTATGCCGCTTTACACCCACTTGACACACTAACAGAGAGATATCAATGCATAGGTTTTACGATTATTATTAGATATATTCTTGTGCGGTGAATAGGGCGTGTTGAGTCCAGTTCTCTGAGCAAGGAGTAGGTTTTGTCTATTACATATTGGGTTTATGGAACGGTATCTGAGCTAATTTGATACCCTTGTTTTCTGTATCACCCCACCTCACCTTTCCCGTTAAGCAGCCATAGTGTGTTTTCTGCATGTGTGACTCTCTTCTGTTTTGTAATTCAGTTCAAGTGTAACGGATTTACATTCCCTCTATCAGTGATACCTTAGGAGAAGTGTCCTTTTCTGTGTGACTTATTTCACTTAGAATCATCGTACCTAAATCCACTCATCATACTGCTACTAACCTTATGACATTGATTTCATGGCTGAGTGATATTCCATTGTACATAAGGACCACAACTTCTTTATCCATTTTTCTCTTTCCTGGGATATTTAAGGTGGAATGAAGTGGAGGTCCTGGTCAACAGAGCAGCCCTAAACTTTGGGGTGCTTGTGTCTTGCTGATTTTTCATTTTCCCAATTTATACCCCCATGAGTGGAAGTGCCCTATGCTCTCTAAGCTGTGTTTTTCAGATGTTTCAGGACTCACCGGACACTTCTCCAGAGTGGCTCTTGGCAATTTACATCCCGCCCATCAGTGTAGCAAGGCTCCCATTTCTCCATGGCCTGTCCTGCATTTCTGGTTTTGACACTTTTTTCAGCATGGCCCTTTTGACCGATGGGAAACGAGACTTCTTTGTAGCGCTGATTTGCCTTTCCAGGTTGCTTGGTTGGCCAAAAAGGGCGTATGCGTTTTTTCCTGAATATATTCAGGAAAAAACGCATACGCCCTTTTTGGCCAAGGGCATCATTGTCAACGTTTTGCCGCTTTTCATGTGCTTTAAAGGCGATTCGTATCTACCTCCTGAAATCTGTTTCCTGCAATTCTGCCTTGATTTCAAATCCTCTTCTTTGCCTTCCCTCAATATATTTGTGGACGAGAGTTATCATTTATAACTCTGCAGGTTTGTGAATTGCAGTGCCCTGAACCTCCATTTTACAACTCGTTTTTATGGGAGCTGGCCACAAAATCGCAGAATGGCTTCAGGCCCTGTTTTGGTTCCGGGGGTCAGGCTGAGCCTGTGGTTAATTCTTCTTTCTGATGGGAAAATAGAGTGACCTGTGCCTGTCCCAACACCAAGAGCTAGTCTCTCGTTGGTTCCCCGTCTTCCCGTTTATCCTCAGGACAAATTTCAACCTGTACGGAACAGGAGGTTAAAGGTGCTGATGCTCCAAGTAGGGAGCTTGCTAGTAAAGCGGCTGGAATGGCGAACCCGGGCACAAGGAGATGAGAAATGAGGTGCGTTTTAGAAACCTTTCCCCATCACACGGTGTACCATCTTCTGGGTTTCTCATGCATGTTTTTGATGTAGGAAGATGCCCTTGAACCTGGAGATTTGGGACCCATGCGATGGGTACCACGCAGTTTTCCTTTAAAGGGTCTGCGTTTGCTCACCCAACCTCACCAAACCTCTCAGCCCCAAGAGTGTCCACCCTTATGTCTCATCCAGCTGTGCGTCTAGATATGGTCAATCCAGGTTGCATCACAGCCCCTGAACGCATTGTGTAAGAATTTCTCTCTCTTTCACTGTCTTTGTTTCATGGGTGTTTCAAAGTAATTTATTTTTATAATGGGGTTTAGCTGCTTTTCACTGCTGTGTTTATGCCGCTTTACACCCACTTGACACACTAACAGAGAGATATCAATACATAGGTTTTACGATTATTATTAGTCAGATATATTCTTGTGCGGTGAATAGGGCGTGTTGAGTCCAGTTCTCTGAGCAAGGAGTAGGTTTTGTCTATTACATATTGGGTTTATGGAACGGTATCTGAGCTAATTTGATACCCTTGTTTTATGTATCACCCCACCTCACCTTTCCCGTTAAGCAGCCATAGTGTGTTTTCTGCATGTGTGACTCTGTTCTGTTTTGTAATTCAGTTCAAGTGTAACGGTTTTTACATTCCCTCTATCAGTGATACCTTATGAGAAGTGTCCTTTTCTGTGTGACTTATTTCACTTAGAATCGTCGTACCTAAATCCACTCATCATGCTGCTACTAACCTTACGACATTGATTTCCTGGCTGAGTGATATTCCATTGTACATAAGGACCACAACTTCTTTATCCATTTTTCTCTTTCCTGGGATATTTAAGGTGGAATGAAGTGGAGGTCCTGGTTAACAGAGCAGCCCTAAACTTTGGGGTGCTTGTGTCTTGCTGATTTTTAATTTTCCCAATTTATACCCCCATGAGTGGAAGTGCCCTATGTTCTCTACGCTGTGTTTTTCAGATGTTTCAGGACTCACCGGACACTTCTCCAGAGTGGCTCTTGGCAATTTACATCCCGCCCATCAGTGTAGCAAGGCTCCCATTTCTCCATGGCCTGTCCTGCATTTCTGGTTTTGACACTTTTTTCAGCATGGCCCTTTTGACCGATGGGAAGCGAGACTTCTTTGTAGCGCTGATTTGCCTTTCCAGGTTGCTTGGTTGGCCAAAAAGGGCGTATGCGTTTTTTCCTGAATATATTCAGGAAAAAACGCATACGCCCTTTTTGGCCAAGGGCATCATTGTCAACGTTTTGCCGCTTTTCATGTGCTTTAAAGGCGATTCGTATCTACCTCCTGAAATCTGTTTCCTGCAATTCTGCCTTGATTTCAAATCCTCTTCTTTGCCTTCCCTCAATATATTTGTGGACGAGAGTTATCATTTATAACTCTGCAGGTTTGTGAATTGCAGTGCCCTGAACCTCCATTTTACAACTCGTTTTTATGGGAGCTGGCCACAAAATCGCAGAATGGCTTCAGGCCCTGTTTTGGTTCCGGGGGTCAGGCTGAGCCTGTGGTTAATTCTTCTTTCTGATGGGAAAATAGAGTGACCTGTGCCTGTCCCAACACCAAGAGCTAGTCTCTCGTTGGTTCCACGTCTTCCCGTTTATCCTCAGGACAAATTGCAACCTGTACGGAACAGGAGGTTAAAGGTGCTGATGCTCCAAATAGGGAGCTTGCTAGTAAAGCGGCTGGAATGGCGAACCCGGGCACAAGGAGATGAGAAATGAGGTGTGTTTTAGAAACCTTTCCCCATCACACGGTGTACCATCTTCTGGGTTTCTCATGCATGTTTTTGATGTAGGAAGATGCCCTTGAACCTGGAGATTTGGGACCCATGCGATGGGTACCACGCAGTATTACTTTAAAGGGTCTGCGTTTGCTCACCCAACCTCACCAAACCTCTCAGCCCCAAGAGTGTCCACCCTTATGTCTCATCCAGCTGTGCGTCTAGATATGGTCAATCCAGGTTGCATCACAGCCACTGAACGCATTGTGTAAGAATTTCTCTCTCTTTCACTGTCTTTGTTTCATGGTTGTTTCAAAGTAATTTATTTTTATAATGGGGTTTAGCTGCTTTTCACTGCTGTGTTTATGCGGCTTTACACCCACTTGACACACTAACAGAGAGATATCAATACATAGGTTTTACGATTATTATTAGTCAGATATATTCTTGTGCGGTGAATAGGGCGTGTTGAGTCCAGTTCTCTGAGCAAGGAGTAGGTCTTGTCTATTACATATTGGGTTTATGGAATGGTATCTGAGCTAATTTGATACCCTTGTTTTATGTATCACCCCACCTCACCTTTCCCGTTAAGCAGCCATAGTGTGTTTTCTGCATGTGTGACTCTGTTCTGTTTTGTAATTCAGTTCAAGTGTAACAGTTTTTACATTCCCTCTAACAGTGATACCTTATGAGAAGTGTCCTTTTCTGTGTGACTTATTTCACTTAGAATCGTCGTACCTAAATCCACTCATCATGCTGCTACTAACCTTACGACATTGATTTCCTGGCTGAGTGATATTCCATTGTACATAAGGACCACAACTTCTTTATCCATTTTTCTCTTTCCTGGGATATTTAAGGTGGAATGAAGTGGAGGTCCTGGTCAACAGAGCAGCCCTAAACTTTGGGGTGCTTGTGTCTTGCTGATTTTTCATTTTCCCAATTTATACCCCCATGAGTGGAAGTGCCCTATGCTCTCTAAGCTCTGTTTTTCAGATGTTTCAGGACTCACCGGACACTTCTCCAGAGTGGCTCTTGGCAATTTACATCCCGCCCATCAGTGTAGCAAGGCTCCCATTTCTCCATGGCCTGTCCTGCATTTCTGGTTTTGACACTTTTTTCAGCATGGCCCTTTTGACCGATGGGAAGCGAGACCTCTTTGTAGCGCTGATTTGCCTTTCCAGGTTGCTTGGTTGGCCAAAAAGGGCGTATGCGTTTTTTCCTGAATATATTCAGGAAAAAACGCATACGCCCTTTTTGGCCAAGGGCATCATTGTCAACGTTTTGCCGCTTTTCATGTGCTTTAAAGGCGATTCGTATCTACCTCCTGAAATCTGTTTCCTGCAATTCTGCCTTGATTTCAAATCCTCTTCTTTGCCTTCCCTCAATATATTTGTGGACGAGAGTTATCATTTATAACTCTGCAGGTTTGTGAATTGCAGTGCCCTGAACCTCCATTTTACAACTCGTTTTTATGGGAGCTGGCCGCAAAATCTCAGAATGGCTTCAGGCCCTATTCTGGTTCCGGGGGTCAGGCTGAGCCTGTGGTTAATTCTTCTTTCTGATGGGAAAATAGAGTGACCTGTGCCTGTCCCAACACCAAGAGCTAGTCTCTCGTTGGTTCCACGTCTTCCCGTTTATCCTCAGGACAAATTGCAACCTGTACGGAACAGGAGGTTAAAGGTGCTGATGCTCCAAGTAGGGAGCTTGCTAGTAAAGCGGCTGGAATGGCGAACCCGGGCACAAGGAGATGAGAAATGAGGTGTGTTTTAGAAACCTTTCCCCATCACACGGTGTACCATCTTCTGGGTTTCTCATGCATGTTTTTGATGTAGGAAGATGCCCTTGAACCTGGAGATTTGGGACCCATGCGATGGGTACCACGCAGTATTACTTTAAAGGGTCTGCGTTTGCTCACCCAACCTCACCAAACCTCTCAGCCCCAAGAGTGTCCACCCTTATGTCTCATCCAGCTGTGCGTCTAGATATGGTCAATCCAGGTTGCATCACAGCCCCTGAACGCATTGTGTAAGAATTTCTCTCTCTTTCACTGTCTTTGTTTCATGGGTGTTTCAAAGTAATTTATTTTTATAATGGGGTTTAGCTGCTTTTCACTGCTGTGTTTATGCGGCTTTACACCCACTTGACACACTAACAGAGAGATATCAATACATAGGTTTTACGATTATTATTATTCAGATATATTCTTGTGTGGTGAATAGGGCGTGTTGAGTCCAGTTCTCTGAGCAAGGAGTAGGTCTTGTCTATTACATATTGGGTTTATGGAATGGTATCTGAGCTAATTTGATACCCTTGTTTTATGTATCACCCCACCTCACCTTTCCCGTTAAGCAGCCATAGTGTGTTTTCTGCATGTGTGACTCTGTTCTGTTTTGTAATTCAGTTCAAGTGTAACGGTTTTTACATTCCCTCTATCAGTGATACCATATGAGAAGTGTCCTTTTCTGTGTGACTTATTTCACTTAGAATCGTCGTACCTAAATCCACTCATCATGCTGCTACTAACCTTACGACATTGATTTCCTGGCTGAGTGATATTCCATTGTACATAAGGACCACAACTTCTTTATCCATTTTTCTCTTTCCTGGGATATTTAAGGTGGAATGAAGTGGAGGTCCTGGTCAACAGAGCAGCCCTAAACTTTGGGGTGCTTGTGTCTTGCTGATTTTTAATTTTCCCAATTTATACCCCCATGAGTGGAAGTGCCCTATGTTCTCTAAGCTGTGTTTTTCAGATGTTTCAGGACTCACCGGACACTTCTCCAGAGTGGCTCTTGGCAATTTTCATCCCGCCCATCAGTGTAGCAAGGCTCCCATTTCTCCATGGCCTGTCCTGCATTTCTGGTTTTGACACTTTTTTCAGCATGGCCCTTTTGACCAATGGGAAGCGAGTCTTCTTTGTAGCCCTGATTTGCCTTTCCAGGTTGCTTGGTTGGCCAAAAAGGGCGTATGCGTTTTTTCCTGAATATATTCAGGAAAAAACGCATACGCCCTTTTTGGCCAAGGGCATCATTGTCAACGTTTTGCCGCTTTTCATGTGCTTTAAAGGCGATTCGTATCTACCTCCTGAAATCTGTTTCCTGCAATTCTGCCTTGATTTCAAATCCTCTTCTTTGCCTTCCCTCAATATATTTGTGGACGAGAGTTATCATTTATAACTCTGCAGGTTTGTGAATTGCAGTGCCCTGAACCTCCATTTTACAACTCGTTTTTATGGGAGCTGGCCGCAAAATCGCAGAATGGCTTCAGGCCCTGTTCTGGTTCCGGGGGTCAGGCTGAGCCTGTGGTTAATTCTTCTTTCTGATGGGAAAATAGAGTGACCTGTGCCTGTCCCAACACCAAGAGCTAGTCTCTCGTTGGTTCCACGTCTTCCCGTTTATCCTCAGGACAAATTGCAACCTGTACGGAACAGGAGGTTAAAGGTGCTGATGCTCCAAGTAGGGAGCTTGCTAGTAAAGCGGCTGGAACGGCGAACCCGGGCACAAGGAGATGAGAAATGAGGTAAGTTTTAGAAACCTTTCCCCATCACACGGTGTACCGTCTTCTGGGTTTCTCATGCATGTTTTTGATGTAGGAAGATGCCCTTGAACCTGGAGATTTGGGACCCATGCGATGGGTACCAAGCAGTATTACTTTAAAGGGTCTGCGTTTGCTCACCCAACCTCACCAAACCTCTCAGCCCCAAGAGTGTCCACCCTTATGTCTCATCCAGCTGTGCATCTAGATATGGTCAATCCAGGTTGCATCACAGCCCCTGAACGCATTGTGTAAGAATTTCTCTCTCTTTCACTGTCTTTGTTTCATGGTTGTTTCAAAGTAATTTATTTTTATAATGGGGTTTAGCTGCTTTTCACTGCTGTGTTTATGCGGCTTTACACCCACTTGACACACTAACAGAGAGATATCAATACATAGGTTTTACGATTATTATTAGTCAGATATATTCTTGTGCGGTGAATAGGGCGTGTTGAGTCCAGTTCTCTGAGCAAGGAGTAGGTTTTGTCTATTACATATTGGGTTTATGGAACGGTATCTGAGCTAATTTGATACCCTTGTTTTATGTATCACCCCACCTCACCTTTCCCGTTAAGCAGCCATAGTGTGTTTTCTGCATGTGTGACTCTGTTCTGTTTTGTAATTCAGTTCAAGTGTAACGGTTTTTACATTCCCTCTATCACTGATACCTTATGAGAAGTGTCCTTTTCTGTGTGACTTATTTCACTTAGAATCGTCGTACCTAAATCCACTCATCATGCTGCTACTAACCTTACGACATTGATTTCCTGGCTGAGTGATATTCCATTGTACATAAGGACCACAACTTCTTTATCCATTTTTCTCTTTCCTGGGATATTTAAGGTGGAATGAAGTGGAGGTCCTGGTTAACAGAGCAGCCCTAAACTTTGGGGTGCTTGTGTCTTGCTGATTTTTAATTTTCCCAATTTATACCCCCATGAGTGGAAGTGCCCTATGTTCTCTAAGCTGTGTTTTTCAGATGTTTCAGGACTCACCGGACACTTCTCCAGAGTGGCTCTTGGCAATTTACATCCCGCCCATCAGTGTAGCAAGGCTCCCATTTCTCCATGGCCTGTCCTGCATTTCTGGTTTTGACACTTTTTTCAGCATGGCCCTTTTGACCGATGGGAAGCGAGACTTCTTTGTAGCGCTGATTTGCCTTTCCAGGTTGCTTGGTTGGCCAAAAAGGGCGTATGCGTTTTTTCCTGAATATATTCAGGAAAAAACGCATACGCCCTTTTTGGCCAAGGGCATCATTGTCAACGTTTTGCCGCTTTTCATGTGCTTTAAAGGCGATTCGTATCTACCTCCTGAAATCTGTTTCCTGCAATTCTGCCTTGATTTCAAATCCTCTTCTTTGCCTTCCCTCAATATATTTGTGGACGAGAGTTATCATTTATAACTCTGCAGGTTTGTGAATTGCAGTGCCCTGAACCTCCATTTTACAACTCGTTTTTATGGGAGCTGGCCACAAAATCGCAGAATGGCTTCAGGCCCTGTTCTGGTTCCGGGGGTCAGGCTGAGCCTGTGGTTATTTCTTCTTTCTGATGGGAAAATAGAGTGACCTGTGCCTGTCCCAACACCAAGAGCTAGTCTCTCGTTGGTTCCACGTCTTCCCGTTTATCCTCAGGACAAATTGCAACCTGTACGGAACAGGAGGTTAAAGGTGCTGATGCTCCAAGTAGGGAGCTTGCTAGTAAAGCGGCTGGAATGGCGAACCCGGGCACAAGGAGATGAGAAATGAGGTGCGTTTTAGAAACCTTTCCCCATCACACGGTGTACCATCTTCTGGGTTTCTCATGCATGTTTTTGATGTAGGAAGATGCCCTTGAACCTGGAGATTTGGGACCCATGCGATGGGTACCACGCAGTATTACTTTAAATGGTCTGCGTTTGCTCACCCAACCTCACCAAACCTCTCAGCCCCAAGAGTGTCCACCCTTATGTCTCATCCAGCTGTGCGTCTAGATATGGTCAATCCAGGTTGCATCACAGCCCCTGAACGCATTGTGTAAGAATTTCTCTCTCTTTCACTGTCTTTGTTTCATGGGTGTTTCAAAGTAATTTATTTTTATAATGGGGTTTAGCTGCTTTTCACTGCTGTGTTTATGCGGCTTTACACCCACTTGACACACTAACAGAGAGATATCAATACATAGGTTTTACGATTATTATTAGTCAGATATATTCTTGTGCGGTGAATAGGGCGTGTTGAGTCCAGTTCTCTGAGCAAGGAGTAGGTCTTGTCTATTACATATTGGGTTTATGGAACGGTATCTGAGCTAATTTGATACCCTTGTTTTATGTATCACCCCACCTCACCTTTCCCGTTAAGCAGCCATAGTGTGTTTTCTGCATGTGTGACTCTGTTCTGTTTTGTAATTCAGTTCAAGTGTAACAGTTTTTACATTCCCTCTAACAGTGATACCTTATGAGAAGTGTCCTTTTCTGTGTGACTTATTTCACTTAGAATCGTCGTACCTAAATCCACTCATCATGCTGCTACTAACCTTACGACATTGATTTCCTGGCTGAGTGATATTCCATTGTACATAAGGACCACAACTTCTTTATCCTTTTTTCTCTTTCCTGGGATATTTAAGGTGGAATGAAGTGGAGGTCCTGGTCAACAGAGCAGCCCTAAACTTTGGGGTGCTTGTGTCTTGGTGATTTTTAATTTTCCCAATTTATACCCCCATGAGTGGAAGTGCCCTATGCTCTCTAAGCTGTGTTTTTCAGATGTTTCAGGACTCACCAGACACTTCTCCAGAGTGGCTCTTGGAAATTTACATCCCGCCCATCAGTGTAGCAAGGCTCCCATTTCTCCATGGCCTGTCCTGCATTTCTGGTTTTGACACTTTTTTCAGCATGGCCCTTTTGACCGATGGGAAGCGAGACTTCTTTGTAGCGCTGATTTGCCTTTCCAGGTTGCTTGGTTGGCCAAAAAGGGCGTATGCGTTTTTTCCTGAATATATTCAGGAAAAAACGCATACGCCCTTTTTGGCCAAGGGCATCATTGTCAACGTTTTGCCGCTTTTCATGTGCTTTAAAGGTGATTCGTGTCTACCTCCTGAAATCTGTTTCCTGCAATTCTGACTTGATTTCAAATCCTCTTCTTTGCCTTCCCTCAATATATTTGTGGACGAGAGTTATCATTTATAACTCTGCAGGTTTGTGAATTGCAGTGCCCTGAACCTCCATTTTACAACTCGTTTTTATGGGAGCTGGCCGCAAAATCGCAGAATGGCTTCAGGCCCTATTCTGGTTCCGGGGGTCAGGCTGAGCCTGTGGTTAATTCTTCTTTCTGATGGGAAAATAGAGTGACCTGTGCCTGTCCCAACACCAAGAGCTAGTCTCTCGTTGGTTCCACGTCTTCCCGTTTATCCTCAGGACAAATTGCAACCTGTACGGAACAGGAGGTTAAAGGTGCTGATGCTCCAAGTAGGGAGCTTGCTAGTAAAGCGGCTGGAATGGCGAACCCGGGCACAAGGAGATGAGAAATGAGGTGTGTTTTAGAAACCTTTCCCCATCACACGGTGTACCATCTTCTGGGTTTCTCATGCATGTTTTTGATGTAGGAAGATGCCATTGAACCTGGAGATTTGGGACCCATGCGATGGGGACCACGCAGTATTACTTTAAAGGGTCTGCGTTTGCTCACCCAACCTCACCAAACCTCTCAGCCCCAAGAGTGTCCACCCTTATGTCTCATCCAGCTGTGCGTCTAGATATGGTCAATCCAGGTTGCATCACAGCCCCTGAACGCATTGTGTAAGAATTTCTCTCTCTTTCACTGTCTTTGTTTCATGGGTGTTTCAAAGTAATTTATTTTTATAATGGGGTTTAGCTGCTTTTCACTGCTGTGTTTATGCCGCTTTACACCCACTTGACACACTAACAGAGAGATATCAATACATAGGTTTTACGATTATTATTAGTCAGATATATTCTTGTGCGGTGAATAGGGCGTGTTGAGTCCAGTTCTCTGAGCAAGGAGTAGGTCTTGTCTATTACATATTGGGTTTATGGAATGGTATCTGAGCTAATTTGATACCCTTGTTTTATGTATCACCCCACCTCACCTTTCCCGTTAAGCAGCCATAGTGTGTTTTCTGCATGTGTGACTCTGTTCTGTTTTGTAATTCAGTTCAAGTGTAACGGTTTTTACATTCCCTCTATCAGTGATACCTTATGAGAAGTGTCCTTTTCTGTGTGACTTATTTCACTTAGAATCGTCGTACCTGAATCCACTCATCATGCTGCTACTAACCTTACGACATTGATTTCCTGGCTGAGTGATATTCCATTGTACATAAGGACCACAACTTCTTTATCCATTTTTCTCTTTCCTGGGATATTTAAGGTGGAATGAAGTGGAGGTCCTGGTCAACAGAGCAGCCCTAAACTTTGGGGTGCTTGTGTCTTGCTGATTTTTAATTTTCCCAATTTATACCCCCATGAGTGGAAGTGCCCTATGTTCTCTAAGCTGTGTTTTTCAGATGTTTCAGGACTCACCGGACACTTCTCCAGAGTGGCTCTTGGCAATTTACATCCCGCCCATCAGTGTAGCAAGGCTCCCATTTCTCCATGGCCTGTCCTGCATTTCTGGTTTTGACACTTTTTTCAGCATGGCCCTTTTGACCAATGGGAAGCGAGTCTTCTTTGTAGCCCTGATTTGCGTTTCCAGGTTGCTTGGTTGGCCAAAAAGGGCGTATGCGTTTTTTTCTGAATATATTCAGGAAAAAACGCATACGCCCTTTTTGGCCAAGGGCATCATTGTCAACGTTTTGCCGCTTTTCATGTGCTTTAAAGGCGATTCGTATCTACCTCCTGAAATCTGTTTCCTGCAATTCTGCCTTGATTTCAAATCCTCTTCTTTGCCTTCCCTCAATATATTTGTGGACGAGAGTTATCATTTATAACTCTGCAGGTTTGTGAATTGCAGTGCCCTGAACCTCCATTTTACAACTCGTTTTTATGGGAGCTGGCCGCAAAATCGCAGAATGGCTTCAGGCCCTGTTCTGGTTCCGGGGGTCAGGCTGAGCCTGTGGTTAATTCTTCTTTCTGATGGGAAAATAGAGTGACCTGTGCCTGTCCCAACACCAAGAGCTAGTCTCTCGTTGGTTCCACGTCTTCCCGTTTATCCTCAGGACAAATTGCAACCTGTACGGAACAGGAGTTTAAAAGTGCTGATGCTCCAAGTAGGGAGCTTGCTAGTAAAGCGGCTGGAACGGCGAACCCGGGCACAAGGAGATGAGAAATGAGGTACGTTTTAGAAACCTTTCCCCATCACACGGTGTACCGTCTTCTGGGTTTCTCATGCATGTTTTTGATGTAGGAAGATGCCCTTGAACCTGGAGATTTGGGACCCATGCGATGGGTACCACGCAGTATTACTTTAAAGGGTCTGCGTTTGCTCACCCAACCTCACCAAACCTCTCAGCCCCAAGAGTGTCCACCCTTATGTCTCATCCAGCTGTGCGTCTAGATATGGTCAATCCAGGTTGCATCACAGCCCCTGAACGCATTGTGTAAGAATTTCTCTCTCTTTCACTGTCTTTGTTTCATGGTTGTTTCAAAGTAATTTATTTTTATAATGGGGTTTAGCTGCTTTTCACTGCTGTGTTTATGCGGCTTTACACCCACTTGACACACTAACAGAGAGATATCAATACATAGTTTTTACGATTATTATTAGTCAGATATATTCTTGTGCGGTGAATAGGGCGTGTTGAGTCCAGTTCTCTGAGCAAGGAGTAGGTCTTGTCTATTACATATTGGGTTTATGGAACGGTATCTGAGCTAATTTGATACCCTTGTTTTATGTATCACCCCACCTCACCTTTCCCGTTAAGCAGCCATAGTGTGTTTTCTGCATGTGTGACTCTCTTCTATTTTGTAATTCAGTTCAAGTGTAACGGATTTACATTCCCTCTATCAGTGATACCTTAGGAGAAGTGTCCTTTTCTGTGTGACTTATTTCACTTAGAATCGTCGTACCTAAATCCACTCATCATACTGCTACTAACCTTATGACATTGATTTCATGGCTGAGTGATATTCCATTGTACATAAGGACCACAACTTCTTTATCCATTTTTCTCTTTCCTGGGATATTTAAGGTGGAATGAAGTGGAGGTCCTGGTCAACAGAGCAGCCCTAAACTTTGGGGTGCTTGTGTCTTGCTGATTTTTCATTTTCCCAATTTATACCCCCATGAGTGGAAGTGCCCTATGCTCTCTAAGCTGTGTTTTTCAGATGTTTCAGGACTCACCGGACACTTCTCCAGAGTGGCTCTTGGCAATTTACATCCCGCCCATCAGTGTAGCAAGGCTCCCATTTCTCCATGGCCTGTCCTGCATTTCTGGTTTTGACACTTTTTTCAGCATGGCCCTTTTGACCGATGGGAAGCGAGACTTCTTTGTAGCGCTGATTTGCCTTTCCAGGTTGCTTGGTTGGCCAAAAAGGGCGTATGCGTTTTTTCCTGAATATATTCAGGAAAAAACGCATACGCCCTTTTTGGCCAAGGGCATCATTGTCAACGTTTTGCCGCTTTTCATGTGCTTTAAAGGCGATTCGTATCTACCTCCTGAAATCTGTTTCCTGCAATTCTGCCTTGATTTCAAATCCTCTTCTTTGCCTTCCCTCAATATATTTGTGGACGAGAGTTATCATTTATAACTCTGCAGGTTTGTGAATTGCAGTGCCCTGAACCTCCATTTTACAACTCGTTTTTATGGGAGCTGGCCGCAAAATCGCAGAATGGCTTCAGGCCCTGTTCTGGTTCCGGGGGTCAGGCTGAGCCTGTGGTTAATTCTTCTTTCTGATGGGAAAATAGAGTGACCTGTGCCTGTCCCAACACCAAGAGCTAGTCTCTCGTTGGTTCCACGTCTTCCCGTTTATCCTCAGGACAAATTGCAACCTGTACGGAACAGGAGGTTAAAGGTGCTGATGCTCCAAGTAGGGAGCTTGCTAGTAAAGCGGCTGGAACGGCGAACCCGGGCACAAGGAGATGAGAAATGAGGTAAGTTTTAGAAACCTTTCCCCATCACACGGTGTACCGTCTTCTGGGTTTCTCATGCATGTTTTTGATGTAGGAAGATGCCCTTGAACCTGGAGATTTGGGACCCATGCGATGGGTACCACGCAGTATTCCTTTAAAGGGTCTGCGTTTGCTCACCCAACCTCACCAAACCTCTCAGCCCCAAGAGTGTCCACCCTTATGTCTCATCCAGCTGTGCGTCTAGATATGGTCAATCCAGGTTGCATCACAGCCCCTGAACGCATTGTGTAAGAATTTCTCTCTCTTTCACTGTCTTTGTTTCATGGTTGTTTCAAAGTAATTTATTTTTATAATGGGGTTTAGCTGCTTTTCACTGCTGTGTTTATGCGGCTTTACACCCACTTGACACACTAACAGAGAGATATCAATACATAGGTTTTACGATTATTATTAGTCAGATATATTCTTGTGCGGTGAATAGGGCGTGTTGAGTCCAGTTCTCTGAGCAAGGAGTAGGTTTTGTCTATTACATATTGGGTTTATGGAACGGTATCTGAGCTAATTTGATACCCTTGTTTTATGTATCACCCCACCTCACCTTTCCCGTTAAGCAGCCATAGTGTGTTTTCTGCATGTGTGACTCTGTTCTGTTTTGTAATTCAGTTCAAGTGTAACGGTTTTTACATTCCCTCTATCAGTGATACCTTATGAGAAGTGTCCTTTTCTGTGTGACTTATTTCACTTAGAATCGTCGTACCTAAATCCACTCATCATGCTGCTACTAACCTTACGACATTGATTTCCTGGCTGAGTGATATTCCATTGTACATAAGGACCACAACTTCTTTATCCATTTTTCTCTTTCCTGGGATATTTAAGGTGGAATGAAGTGGAGGTCCTGGTTAACAGAGCAGCCCTAAACTTTGGGGTGCTTGTGTCTTGCTGATTTTTAATTTTCCCAATTTATACCCCCATGAGTGGAAGTGCCCTATGTTCTCTAAGCTGTGTTTTTCAGATGTTTCAGGACTCACCGGACACTTCTCCAGAGTGGCTCTTGGCAATTTACATCCCGCCCATCAGTGTAGCAAGGCTCCCATTTCTCCATGGCCTGTCCTGCATTTCTGGTTTTGACACTTTTTTCAGCATGGCCCTTTTGACAGATGGGAAGCGAGACTTCTTTGTAGCGCTGATTTGCCTTTCCAGGTTGCTTGGTTGGCCAAAAAGGGCGTATGCGTTTTTTCCTGAATATATTCAGGAAAAAACGCATACGCCCTTTTTGGCCAAGGGCATCATTGTCAACGTTTTGCCGCTTTTCATGTGCTTTAAAGGCGATTCGTATCTACCTCCTGAAATCTGTTTCCTGCAATTCTGCCTTGATTTCAAATCCTCTTCTTTGCCTTCCCTCAATATATTTGTGGACGAGAGTTATCATTTATAACTCTGCAGGTTTGTGAATTGCAGTGCCCTGAACCTCCATTTTACAACTCGTTTTTATGGGAGCTGGCCACAAAATCGCAGAATGGCTTCAGGCCCTGTTCTGGTTCCGGGGGTCAGGCTGAGCCTGTGGTTATTTCTTCTTTCTGATGGGAAAATAGAGTGACCTGTGCCTGTCCCAACACCAAGAGCTAGTCTCTCGTTGGTTCCACGTCTTCCCGTTTATCCTCAGGACAAATTGCAACCTGTACGGAACAGGAGGTTAAAGGTGCTGATGCTCCAAGTAGGGAGCTTGCTAGTAAAGCGGCTGGAATGGCGAACCCGGGCACAAGGAGATGAGAAATGAGGTGCGTTTTAGAAACCTTTCCCCATCACACGGTGTACCATCTTCTGGGTTTCTCATGCATGTTTTTGATGTAGGAAGATGCCCTTGAACCTGGAGATTTGGGACCCATGCGATGGGTACCACGCAGTATTACTTTAAAGGGTCTGCGTTTGCTCACCCAACCTCACCAAACCTCTCAGCCCCAAGAGTGTCCACCCTTATGTCTCATCCAGCTGTGCGTCTAGATATGGTCAATCCAGGTTGCATCACAGCCCCTGAACGCATTGTGTAAGAATTTCTCTCTCTTTCACTGTCTTTGTTTCATGGGTGTTTCAAAGTAATTTATTTTTATAATGGGGTTTAGCTGCTTTTCACTGCTGTGTTTATGCGGCTTTACACCCACTTGACACACTAACAGAGAGATATCAATACATAGGTTTTACGATTATTATTAGTCAGATATATTCTTGTGTGGTGAATAGGGCGTGTTGAGTCCAGTTCTCTGAGCAAGGAGTAGGTCTTGTCTATTACATATTGGGTTTATGGAATGGTATCTGAGCTAATTTGATACCCTTGTTTTATGTATCACCCCACCTCACCTTTCCCGTTAAGCAGCCATAGTGTGTTTTCTGCATGTGTGACTCTGTTCTGTTTTGTAATTCAGTTCAAGTGTAACAGTTTTTACATTCCCTCTAACAGTGATACCTTATGAGAAGTGTCCTTTTCTGTGTGACTTATTTCACTTAGAATCGTCGTACCTAAATCCACTCATCATGCTGCTACTAACCTTACGACATTGATTTCATGGCTGAGTGATATTCCATTGTACATAAGGACCACAACTTCTTTATCCATTTTTCTCTTTCCTGGGATATTTAAGGTGGAATGAAGTGGAGGTCCTGGTCAACAGAGCAGCCCTAAACTTTGGGGTGCTTGTGTCTTGGTGATTTTTAATTTTCCCAATTTATACCCCCATGAGTGGAAGTGCCCTATGCTCTCTAAGCTGTGTTTTTCAGATGTTTCAGGACTCACCAGACACTTCTCCAGAGTGGCTCTTGGCAATTTACATCCCGCCCATCAGTGTAGCAAGGCTCCCATTTCTCCATGGCCTGTCCTGCATTTCTGGTTTTGACACTTTTTTCAGCATGGCCCTTTTGACCGATGGGAAGCGAGACTTCTTTGTAGCGCTGATTTGCCTTTCCAGGTTGCTTGGTTGGCCAAAAAGGGCGTATGCGTTTTTTCCTGAATATATTCAGGAAAAAACGCATACGCCCTTTTTGGCCAAGGGCATCATTGTCAACGTTTTGCCGCTTTTCATGTGCTTTAAAGGTGATTCGTATCTACCTCCTGAAATCTGTTTCCTGCAATTCTGACTTGATTTCAAATCCTCTTCTTTGCCTTCCCTCAATATATTTGTGGACGAGAGTTATCATTTATAACTCTGCAGGTTTGTGAATTGCAGTGCCCTGAACCTCCATTTTACAACTCGTTTTTATGGGAGCTGGCCGCAAAATCGCAGAATGGCTTCAGGCCCTATTCTGGTTCCGGGGGTCAGGCTGAGCCTGTGGTTAATTCTTCTTTCTGATGGGAAAATAGAGTGACCTGTGCCTGTCCCAACACCAAGAGCTAGTCTCTCGTTGGTTCCACGTCTTCCCGTTTATCCTCAGGACAAATTGCAACCTGTACGGAACAGGAGGTTAAAGGTGCTGATGCTCCAAGTAGGGAGCTTGCTAGTAAAGCGGCTGGAATGGCGAACCCGGGCACAAGGAGATGAGAAATGAGGTGCGTTTTAGAAACCTTTCCCCATCACACGGTGTACCATCTTCTGGGTTTCTCATGCATGTTTTTGATGTAGGAAGATGCCCTTGAACCTGGAGATTTGGGACCCATGCGATGGGGACCACGCAGTATTACTTTAAAGGGTCTGCGTTTGCTCACCCAACCTCACCAAACCTCTCAGCCCCAAGAGTGTCCACCCTTATGTCTCATCCAGCTGTGCGTCTAGATATGGTCAATCCAGGTTGCATCACAGCCCCTGAACGCATTGTGTAAGAATTTCTCTCTCTTTCACTGTCTTTGTTTCATGGGTGTTTCAAAGTAATTTATTTTTATAATGGGGTTTAGCTGCTTTTCACTGCTGTGTTTATGCCGCTTTACACCCACTTGACACACTAACAGAGAGATATCAATACATAGGTTTTACGATTATTATTAGTCAGATATATTCTTGTGCGGTGAATAGGGCGTGTTGAGTCCAGTTCTCTGAGCAAGGAGTAGGTCTTGTCTATTACATATTGGGTTTATGGAATGGTATCTGAGCTAATTTGATACCCTTGTTTTATGTATCACCCCACCTCACCTTTCCCGTTAAGCAGCCATAGTGTGTTTTCTGCATGTGTGACTCTGTTCTGTTTTGTAATTCAGTTCAAGTGTAACGGTTTTTACATTCCCTCTATCAGTGATACCTTATGAGAAGTGTCCTTTTCTGTGTGACTTATTTCACTTAGAATCGTCGTACCTAAATCCACTCATCATGCTGCTACTAACCTTACGACATTGATTTCCTGGCTGAGTGATATTCCATTGTACATAAGGACCACAACTTCTTTATCCATTTTTCTCTTTCCTGGGATATTGAAGGTGGAATGAAGTGGAGGTCCTGGTCAACAGAGCAGCCCTAAACTTTGGGGTGCTTGTGTCTTGCTGATTTTTAATTTTCCCAATTTATACCCCCATGAGTGGAAGTGCCCTATGCTCTCTAAGCTGTGTTTTTCAGATGTTTCAGGACTCACCGGACACTTCTCCAGAGTGGCTCTTGGCAATTTACATCCCGCCCATCAGTGTAGCAAGGCTCCCATTTCTCCATGGCCTGTCCTGCATTTCTGGTTTTGACACTTTTTTCAGCATGGCCCTTTTGACCGATGGGAAGCGAGACTTCTTTGTAGCGCTGATTTGCCTTTCCAGGTTGCTTGGTTGGCCAAAAAGGGCGTATGCGTTTTTTCCTGAATATATTCAGGAAAAAACGCATACGCCCTTTTTGGCCAAGGGCATCATTGTCAACGTTTTGCCGCTTTTCATGTGCTTTAAAGGCGATTCGTATCTACCTCCTGAAATCTGTTTCCTGCAATTCTGCCTTGATTTCAAATCCTCTTCTTTGCCTTCCCTCAATATATTTGTGGACGAGAGTTATCATTTATAACTCTGCAGGTTTGTGAATTGCAGTGCCCTGAACCTCCATTTTACAACTCGTTTTTATGGGAGCTGGCCGCAAAATCGCAGAATGGCTTCAGGCCCTGTTCTGGTTCCGGGGGTCAGGCTGAGCCTGTGGTTAATTCTTCTTTCTGATGGGAAAATAGAGTGACCTGTGCCTGTCCCAACACCAAGAGCTAGTCTCTCGTTGGTTCCACGTCTTCCCGTTTATCCTCAGGACAAATTGCAACCTGTACGGAACAGGAGGTTAAAGGTGCTGATGCTCCAAGTAGGGAGCTTGCTAGTAAAGCGGCTGGAACGGCGAACCCGGGCACAAGGAGATGAGAAATGAGGTAAGTTTTAGAAACCTTTCCCCATCACACGGTGTACCGTCTTCTGGGTTTCTCATGCATGTTTTTGATGTAGGAAGATGCCCTTGAACCTGGAGATTTGGGACCCATGCGATGGGTACCACGCAGTATTCCTTTAAAGGGTCTGCGTTTGCTCACCCAACCTCACCAAACCTCTCAGCCCCAAGAGTGTCCACCCTTATGTCTCATCCAGCTGTGCGTCTAGATATGGTCAATCCAGGTTGCATCACAGCCCCTGAACGCATTGTGTAAGAATTTCTCTCTCTTTCACTGTCTTTGTTTCATGGTTGTTTCAAAGTAATTTATTTTTATAATGGGGTTTAGCTGCTTTTCACTGCTGTGTTTATGCGGCTTTACACCCACTTGACACACTAACAGAGAGATATCAATACATAGGTTTTACGATTATTATTAGTCAGATATATTCTTGTGCGGTGAATAGGGCGTGTTGAGTCCAGTTCTCTGAGCAAGGAGTAGGTTTTGTCTATTACATATTGGGTTTATGGAACGGTATCTGAGCTAATTTGATACCCTTGTTTTATGTATCACCCCACCTCACCTTTCCCGTTAAGCAGCCATAGTGTGTTTTCTGCATGTGTGACTCTGTTCTGTTTTGTAATTCAGTTCAAGTGTAACGGTTTTTACATTCCCTCTATCAGTGATACCTTATGAGAAGTGTCCTTTTCTGTGTGACTTATTTCACTTAGAATCGTCGTACCTAAATCCACTCATCATGCTGCTACTAACCTTACGACATTGATTTCCTGGCTGAGTGATATTCCATTGTACATAAGGACCACAACTTCTTTATCCATTTTTCTCTTTCCTGGGATATTTAAGGTGGAATGAAGTGGAGGTCCTGGTTAACAGAGCAGCCCTAAACTTTGGGGTGCTTGTGTCTTGCTGATTTTTAATTTTCCCAATTTATACCCCCATGAGTGGAAGTGCCCTATGTTCTCTAAGCTGTGTTTTTCAGATGTTTCAGGACTCACCGGACACTTCTCCAGAGTGGCTCTTGGCAATTTACATCCCGCCCATCAGTGTAGCAAGGCTCCCATTTCTCCATGGCCTGTCCTGCATTTCTGGTTTTGACACTTTTTTCAGCATGGCCCTTTTGACCGATGGGAAGCGAGACTTCTTTGTAGCGCTGATTTGCCTTTCCAGGTTGCTTGGTTGGCCAAAAAGGGCGTATGCGTTTTTTCCTGAATATATTCAGGAAAAAACGCATACGCCCTTTTTGGCCAAGGGCATCATTGTCAACGTTTTGCCGCTTTTCATGTGCTTTAAAGGCGATTCGTATCTACCTCCTGAAATCTGTTTCCTGCAATTCTGCCTTGATTTCAAATCCTCTTCTTTGCCTTCCCTCAATATATTTGTGGACGAGAGTTATCATTTATAACTCTGCAGGTTTGTGAATTGCAGTGCCCTGAACCTCCATTTTACAACTCGTTTTTATGGGAGCTGGCCACAAAATCGCAGAATGGCTTCAGGCCCTGTTCTGGTTCCGGGGGTCAGGCTGAGCCTGTGGTTATTTCTTCTTTCTGATGGGAAAATAGAGTGACCTGTGCCTGTCCCAACACCAAGAGCTAGTCTCTCGTTGGTTCCACGTCTTCCCGTTTATCCTCAGGACAAATTGCAACCTGTACGGAACAGGAGGTTAAAGGTGCTGATGCTCCAAGTAGGGAGCTTGCTAGTAAAGCGGCTGGAATGGCGAACCCGGGCACAAGGAGATGAGAAATGAGGTGCGTTTTAGAAACCTTTCCCCATCACACGGTGTACCATCTTCTGGGTTTCTCATGCATGTTTTTGATGTAGGAAGATGCCCTTGAACCTGGAGATTTGGGACCCATGCGATGGGTACCACGCAGTATTACTTTAAAGGGTCTGCGTTTGCTCACCCAACCTCACCAAACCTCTCAGCCCCAAGAGTGTCCAACCTTATGTCTCATCCAGCTGTGCGTCTAGATATGGTCAATCCAGGTTGCATCACAGCCCCTGAACGCATTGTGTAAGAATTTCTCTCTCTTTCACTGTCTTTGTTTCATGGGTGTTTCAAAGTAATTTATTTTTATAATGAGGTTTAGCTGCTTTTCACTGCTGTGTTTATGCGGCTTTACACCCACTTGACACACTAACAGAGAGATATCAATACATAGGTTTTACGATTATTATTAGTCAGATATATTCTTGTGCGGTGAATAGGGCGTGTTGAGTCCAGTTCTCTGAGCAAGGAGTAGGTCTTGTCTATTACATATTGGGTTTATGGAATGGTATCTGAGCTAATTTGATACCCTTGTTTTATGTATCACCCCACCTCACCTTTCCCGTTAAGCAGCCATAGTGTGTTTTCTGCATGTGTGACTCTGTTCTGTTTTGTAATTCAGTTCAAGTGTAACAGTTTTTACATTCCCTCTAACAGTGATACCTTATGAGAAGTGTCCTTTTCTGTGTGACTTATTTCACTTAGAATCGTCGTACCTAAATCCACTCATCATGCTGCTACTAACCTTACGACATTGATTTCCTGGCTGAGTGATATTCCATTGTACATAAGGACCACAACTTCTTTATCCATTTTTCTCTTTCCTGGGATATTTAAGGTGGAATGAAGTGGAGGTCCTGGTCAACAGAGCAGCCCTAAACTTTGGGGTGCTTGTGTCTTGCTGATTTTTAATTTTCCCAATTTATACCCCCATGAGTGGAAGTGCCCTATGCTCTCTAAGCTGTGTTTTTCAGATGTTTCAGGACTCACCAGACACTTCTCCAGAGTGGCTCTTGGCAATTTACATCCCGCCCATCAGTGTAGCAAGGCTCCCATTTCTCCATGGCCTGTCCTGCATTTCTGGTTTTGACACTTTTTTCAGCATGGCCCTTTTGACCGATGGGAAGCGAGACTTCTTTGTAGCGCTGATTTGCCTTTCCAGGTTGCTTGGTTGGCCAAAAAGGGCGTATGCGTTTTTTCCTGAATATATTCAGGAAAAAACGCATACGCCCTTTTTGGCCAAGGGCATCATTGTCAACGTTTTGCCGCTTTTCATGTGCTTTAAAGGCGATTCGAATCTACCTCCTGAAATCTGTTTCCTGCAATTCTGCCTTGATTTCAAATCCTCTTCTTTGCCTTCCCTCAATATATTTGTGGACGAGAGTTATCATTTATAACTCTGCAGGTTTGTGAATTGCAGTGCCCTGAACCTCCATTTTACAACTCGCGTTTTTGGGAGATGCCCGCAAAAGCGCAGGATGGCTTCAGGCCCTGTTCTTGTTCCGGGGGGCAGGCTGAGCCTGTGGTTAATTCTTCTTTCTGATGGGAAAATAGAGTGACCTGTGCCTGTCCCAACACCAAGAGCTAGTCTCTCATTGGTTCCACGACTTCCCGTTCATCCTCAGGACAAATATCAACCTGTACGGAACAGGAGGTTAAACGTGGTGATGCTCTAAGGAGGGAGATTGCTAGTAAAGTGGCTGCAATCGCGAACCCGAGCACAAGCAGATGAGAAATGAGGTGCGTTTTAGAAACCTTTCCCCATCACACGGTGTACCATCTTCTGGGTTTCTCATGCATGTTTTCGATGTAGGAAGATGCCCTTGAACCTGGAGATTTGGGACCCATGCGATGGGTACCACGCAGTATTACTTTAAAGGGTCTGCGTTTGCTCACCCAACCTCACCAAACCTCTCAGCCCCAAGAGTGTCCACCCTTATGACTCATCCAGCTGTGGGTCTAGATATGGTCAATCCAGGTTGCATCACAGCCCCTGAACGCATTGTGTAAGAATTTCTCTCTCTTTCACTGTCTTTGTTTCATGGGTTTTTCAAAGTAATTTATTTTTATAATGGGGTTTAGCTGCTTTTCACTGTTGTGTTTATGCCGCTTTTTACCCACTTGACACACTAACAGAGAGATATCAATACATAGGTTTTAAGATTATTACTAGTCAGATATATTCTTGTGCGGTGAATAGGGCGTGTTGAGTCCAGTTCTCTGAGCAAGGAGTAGGTCTTGTCTATTACATATTGGGTTTATGGAACGGTATCTGAGCTAATTTGAAACCCTTGTTTTATGTATCACCCCACCTCACCTTTCCCGTTAAGCAGCCATAGTGTGTTTTCTGCATGTGTGACTCTGTTCTGTTTTGTAATTCAGTTCAAGTGTAACGGTTTTTACATTCCCTCTATAAGTGATACCTTATGAGAAGTGTCCTTTTCTGTGTGACTTATTTCACTTAGAATCGTCGTACCTAAATCCACTCATCATGCTGCTACTAGCCTTATGACATTGATTTCACGGCTGAGTGATATTCCATTGTACATAAGGACCACAACTTCTTTATCCATTTTTCTCTTTCCTGGGATATTTAAGGTGGAATAAAGTGGAGGTCCTTGTCAACAGAGCAGCCCTAAACTTTGGGGTGCTTGTGTCTTGCTGATTTTTAATTTTCCCAATTTATACCCCCATGAGTGGAAGTGCCCTATGCTCTCTAAGCTTTGCTTTTTAGACGTTTCAGGACTCACCGTACACTTCTCCAGAGTGGCTGTTGACAATTTACATCCCGCCCATCAGTGTAGCAAGGCTCCCATTTCTCCATGGCCTGTCCTGCATTTCTGGTGTTGACACTTTTTTCAGCATGGCCCTTTTGACCGATGGGAAGCGAGACATCTTTGTAGCGCTGATTTGCCTTTCCAGGTTGCTTGGTTGGCCAAAAAGGGCGTATGCGTTTTTTCCTGAATATATTCAGGAAAAAACGCATACGCCCTTTTTGGCCAAGGGCATCATTGTCAACGTTTTGCCGCTTTTCATGTGCTTTAAAGGCGATTCGAATCTACCTCCTGAAATCTGTTTCCTGCAATTCTGCCTTGATTTCAAATCCTCTTCTTTGCCTTCCCTCAATATATTTGTGGATGAGAGTTATCATTTATAAGTCTGCAGGTTTGTGAATTGCAGTGCCCTGAACCTCCAATTTACAACTCGCTTTTTAGGGAGCTGGCCGCAAAAGCGCAGGATGGCTTCAGGCCCTGTTCTGGTTCCGGGGGGCAGGCTGAGCCTGTGGTTAATTCTTCTTCCTGATGGGAAAATAGAGTGACCTGTGCCTGTCCCAACACCAAGAGCTAGTCTTTCATTGGTTCCACGTCTTCCCGTTCATCCTCAGTACAAATTGCAACCTGTACGGAACAGGAGGTTAAAGGTGCTGATGCTCCAAGGAGGGAGATTGCTAGTAAAGTGGCTGGAATGGCAAACCCGGGCACAAGCAGATGAGAAATGAGGTGCGTTTTAGAAACCTTTCCACATCACACAGTGTACCATCTTCTGGGTATCTCATGCATGTTTTCGATGTAGGAAGATGCCCTTGAACCTGGAGATTTGGGACCCATGCGATGGGTACCACGCAGTATTACTTTAAAGGGTCTGCGTTTGCTCACCCAACCTCACCAAACCTCTCAGCCGCAACAGTGTCCACCCTTATGTCTCATCCAGCTGTGGGTCTAGATATGGTCAATCCAGGTTGCATCACAGCCCCTGAACGCATTGTGTAAGAATTTCTCTCTCTTTCACTGTCTTTCTTTCATGGGTTTTTCAAAGTAATTTATTTTTATAATGGGGTTTAGCTGCTTTTCACTGCTGTGTTTATGCCGCTTTTTACCCACTTGACACACTAACAGAGAGATATCAATACATAGGTTTTAAGATTATGACTAGTCAGATATATTCTTGTGCGGTGAATAGGGCGTGTTGAGTCCAGTTCTCTGAGCAAGGAGTAGGTCTTGTCTATTACATATTGGGTTTATGGAACGGTATCTGAGCTAATTTGAAACCCTTGTTTTATGTATCACCCCACCTCACCTTTCCCGTTAAGCAGCCATAGTGTGTTTTCTGCATGTGTGACTCTGTTCTGTTTTGTAATTCAGTTCAAGTGTAACGGTTTTTACATTCCCTCTATAAGTGATACCTTATGAGAAGTGTCCTTTTCTGTGTGACTTATTTCACTTAGATTCGTCGTACCTAAATCCACTCATCATGCTGCTACTAGCCTTATGACATTGATTTCACGGCTGAGTGATATTCCATTGTACATAAGGACCACAACTTCTTTATCCATTTTTCTCTTTCCTGGGATATTGAAGGTGGAATGAAGTGGAGGTCCTTGTCAACAGAGCAGCCCTAAACTTTGGGGTGCTTGTGTCTTGCTGATTTTTAATTTTCCCAATTTATACCCCCATGAGTGGAAGTGCCCTATGCTCTCTAAGCTTTGTTTTTTAGATGTTTCACGACTCACCGTACGCTTCTCCAGAGTGGCTGTTGGCAATTTACATCCCGCCCATCAGTGTAGCAAGGCTCCCATTTCTCCATGGCCTGTCCTGCATTTCTGGTTTTGACACTTTTTTCAGCATGGCCTTTTTAACCGATGGGAAGCGAGACATCTTTGTAGCGCTGATTTGCCTTTCCAGGTTGCTTGGTTGGCCAAAAAGGGCGTATGCGTTTTTTCCTGAATATATTCAGGAAAAAACGCATACGCCCTTTTTGGCCAAGGGCATCATTGTCAACGTTTTGCCGCTTTTCATGTGCTTTAAAGGCGATTCGAATCTACCTCCTGAAATCTGTTTCCTGCAATTCTGCCTTGATTTCAAATCCTCTTCTTTGCCTTCCCTCAATATATTTGTGGACGAGAGTTATCATTTATAACTCTGCAGGTTTGTGAATTGCAGTGCCCTGAACCTCCATTTTACAACTCGCGTTTTTGGGAGCTGGCCGCAAAAGCGCAGGATGGCTTCAGGCCCTGTTCTTGTTCCGGGGGGCAGGCTGAGCCTGTGGTTAATTCTTCTTCCTGATGGGAAAATAGAGTGACCTGTGCCTGTCCCAACACCAAGAGCTAGTCTCTCATTGGTTCCACGTCTTCCCGTTCATCCTCAGGACAAATATCAACCTGTACGGAACAGGAGGTTAAACGTGATGATGCTCCAAGGAGGGAGATTGCTAGTAAAGTGGCTGGAATGGCGAACCCGAGCACAAAGAGATGAGAAATGAGGTGCGTTTTAGAAACCTTTCCCCATCACACGGTGTACCATCTTCTGGGTTTCTCATGCATGTTTTCGATGTAGGAAGATGCCCTTGAACCTGGAGATTTGGGACCCATGCGATGGGTACCACGCAGTATTACTTTAAAGGGTTTGCGTTTGCTCACCCAACCTCACCAAACCTCTCAGCCCCAAGAGTGTCCACCCTTATGTCTCATCCAGCTGTGGGTCTAGATATGGTCAATCCAGGTTGCATCACAGCCCGTGAACGCATTGTGTAAGAATTTCTATCTCTTTCACTGTCTTTGTTTCATGGGTTTTTCAAAGTAATTTATTTTTATAAATGGGTTTAGCTGCTTTTCACTGCTGTGTTTATGCCGCTTTTCACCCACTTGACACACTAACAGAGAGATATCAATACATAGGTTTTAAGATTATTACTAGTCAGATATATTCTTGTGCGGTGAATAGGGCGTGTTGAGTCCAGTTCTCTGAGCAAGGAGTAGGTCTTGTCTATTACATATTGGTTTTATGGAACGGTATCTGAGCTAATTTGAAACCCTTGTTTTATGTATCACCCCACCTCACCTTTCCCGTTAAGCAGCCATAGTGTGTTTTCTGCATGTGTGACTCTGTTCTGTTTTGTAATTCAGTTCAAGTGTAACGGTTTTTACATTCCCTCTATCAGTGATACCTTATTAGAAGTGTCCTTTTCTGTGTGCCTTATTTCACTTAGAATCGTCGTACCTAAATCCACTCATCATGCTGCTACTAGCCTTATGACATTGATTTCATGGCTGAGTGATATTCCATTGTACATAAGGACCACAACTTCTTTATCCATTTTTCTCTTTCCTGGGATATTGAAGGTGGAATGAAGTGGAGGTCCTTGTCAACAGAGCAGTCCTAAACTTTGGGGTGCTTGTGTCTTGCTGATTTTTAATTTTCCCAATTTATACCCCCATGAGTGGAAGTGCCCTATGCTCTCTAAGCTGTGTTTTTTAGATGTTTCAGGACACACCGTACTCTTCTCCAGAGTGGCTGTTGGCAATTTACATCCCGCCCATCAGTGTAGCAAGGCTCCCATTTCTCCATGGCCTGTCCTGCATTTCTGGTTTTGACACTTTTTTCAGCATGGCCTTTTTAACCGATGGGAAGCGAGACTTCTTTGTAGCGCTGATTTGCCTTTCCAGGTTGCTTGGTTGGCCAAAAAGGGCGTATGCGTTTTTTCCTGAATATATTCAGGAAAAAACGCATACGCCCTTTTTGGCCAAGGGCATCATTGTCAACCTTTTGCCGGTTTTCATGTGCTTTAAAGGCAATTCGAATCTACCTCCTGAAATCTGTTTCCTGCAATTCTGCCTTGATTTCAAATCCTCTTCTTTGCCTTCCCTCAATATATTTGTGGACGAGAGTTATCATTTATAACTCTGCAGGTTTGTGAATTGCAGTGCCCTGAACCTCCATTTTACAACACGCGTTTTTGGGAGATGGCCGCAAAAGCGCAGGATGGCTTCAGGCCCTGTTCTTGTTCCGGGGGGCAGGCTGAGCCTGTGGTTAATTCTTCTTCCTGATGGGAAAATAGAGTGACCTGTGCCTGTCCCAACACCAAGAGCTAGTCTGTCATTGGTTCCACGTCTTCCCGTTCATCCTCAGGACAAATTGCAACCTGTACGGAACAGGAGGTTAAAGGTGCTGATGCTCCAAGTAGGGAGATTGCTAGTAAAGCGGCTGGAATAGCGAACCCGGGCACAAGGAGATGAGAAATGAGGTGCGTTTTAGAAACCTTTCCACATCACACGGTGTACCATCTTCTGGGTTTCTCATGCATGTTTTCGATGTAGGAAGATGCCCTTGAACCTGGCGATTTGCGACCCATGCGATGGTTACCATGCAGTATTACTTTAAAGGGTCTGCGTTTGCTCACCCAACCTCACCAAACCTCTCAGCCCCAAGAGTGTCCACCCTTATGTCTCATCCAGCTGTGGGTCTAGATATGGTCAATCCAGGTTGCATCACAGCCCGTGAACGCATTGTGTAGGAATTTCTATCTCTTTCACTGTCTTTGTTTCATGGGTTTTTCAAAGTAATTTATTTTTATAATGGGGTTTAGCTGCTTTTCACTGCTGTGTTTATGCCGCTTTACACCCACTTGACACACTAACAGAGAGATATCAATACATAGGTTTTAAGATTATTACTAGTCAGATATATTCTTGTGCGGTGAATAGGGCGTGTTGAGTCCAGTTCTCTGAGCAAGGAGTAGGTCTTGTCTATTACATATTGGTTTTATGGAACGGTATCTGAGCTAATTTGAAACCCTTGTTTTATGTATCACCCCACCTCACCTTTCCCGTTAAGCAGCCATAGTGTGTTTTCTGCATGTGTGACTCTGTTCTGTTTTGTAATTCAGTTCAAGTGTAACGGTTTTTACATTCCCTCTATCAGTGATACCTTATGAGAAGTGTCCTTTTCTGTGTGACTTATTTCACTTAGAATCGTCGTACCTAAATCCACTCATCATGCTGCTACTAGCCTTATGACATTGATTTCATGGCTGAGTGATATTCCATTGTACATAAGGACCACAACTTCTTTATCCATTTTTCTCTTTCCTGGGATATTGAAGGTGGAATGAAGTGGAGGTCCTTGTCAACAGAGCAGCCCTAAACTTTGGGGTGCTTGTGTCTTGCTGATTTTTAATTTTCCCAATTTATACCCCCATGAGTGGAAGTGCCCTATGCTCTCTAAGCTTTGCTTTTTAGACGTTTCAGGACTCACCGTACACTTCTCCAGAGTGGCTGTTGACAATTTACATCCCGCCCATCAGTGTAGCAAGGCTCCCATTTCTCCATGGCCTGTCCTGCATTTCTGGTGTTGACACTTTTTTCAGCATGGCCCTTTTGACCGATGGGAAGCGAGACATCTTTGTAGCGCTGATTTGCCTTTCCAGGTTGCTTGGTTGGCCAAAAAGGGCGTATGCGTTTTTTCCTGAATATATTCAGGAAAAAACGCATACGCCCTTTTTGGCCAAGGGCATCATTGTCAACGTTTTGCCGCTTTTCATGTGCTTTAAAGGCGATTCGAATCTACCTCCTGAAATCTGTTTCCTGCAATTCTGCCTTGATTTCAAATCCTCTTCTTTGCCTTCCCTCAATATATTTGTGGATGAGAGTTATCATTTATAACTCTGCAGGTTTGTGAATTGCAGTGCCCTGAACCTCCATTTTACAACTCGCTTTTTAGGGAGCTGGCCGCAAAAGTGCAGGATGGCTTCAGGCCCTGTTCTGGTTCCGGGGGGCAGGCTGAGCCTGTGGTTAATTCTTCTTCCTGATGGGAAAATAGAGTGACCTGTGCCTGTCCCAACACCAAGAGCTAGTCTGTCATTGGTTCCACGTCTTCCCGTTCATCCTCAGGACAAATTGCAACCTGTACGGAACAGGAGGTTAAAGGTGCTGATGCTCCAAGTAGGGAGATTGCTAGTAAAGCGGCTGGAATAGCGAACCCGGGCACAAGGAGATGAGAAATGAGGTGCGTTTTAGAAACCTTTCCACATCACACGAAGTACCATCTTCTGGGTTTCTCATGCATGTTTTCGATGTAGGAAGATGCCCTTGAACCTGGAGATTTGGGACCCATGCGATGGGTACCACGCAGTATTACTTTAAAGGGTCTGCGTTTGCTCACCCAACCTCACCAAACCTCTCAGCCGCAACAGTGTCCACCCTTAGGTCTCATCCAGCTGTGGGTCTGGATATGGTCAATACAGGTGGCATCACAGCCCCTGAACGCATTGTGTAAGAATTTCGCTCTCTTTCACTGTCTTTGTTTCATGGGTTTTTCAAAGTAATTTATTTTTATAATGGGGTTTAGCTGCTTTTCACTGCTGTGTTTATGCCGCTTTTTACCCACTTGACACACTAACAGAGAGATATCAATACATAGGTTTTAAGATTATTACTTGTCAGATATATTCTTGTGCGGTGAATAGGGCGTGTTGAGTCCAGTTCTCTGAGCAAGGAGTAGGTGTTGTCTATTACATATTGGGTTTATGGAACGGTATCTGAGCTAATTTGAAACCCTTGTTTTATGTATCACCCCACCTCACCTTTCCCGTTAAGCAGCCATAGTGTGTTTTCTGCATGTGTGACTCTGTTCTGTTTTGTAATTCAGTTCAAGTGTAACGGTTTTTACATTCCCTCTATAAGTGATACCTTATGAGAAGTGTCCTTTTCTGTGTGACTTATTTCACTTAGAGTCGTCATACCTAAATCCACTCATCATGCTGCTACTAGCCTTATGACATTGATTTCACGGCTGAGTGATATTCCATTGTACATAAGGACCACAACTTCTTTATCCATTTTTCTCTTTCCTGGGATATTGAAGGTGGAATGAAGTGGAGGTCCTTGTCAACAGAGCAGCCCTAAACTTTGGGGTGCTTGTGTCTTGCTGATTTTTAATTTTCCCAGTTTATAACCCCATGAGTGGAAGTGCCCTATGCTCTCTAAGCTTTGTTTTTTAGATGTTTCAGGACTCACCGTACGCTTCTCCAGAGTGGCTGTTGGCAATTTACATCCCGCCCATCAGTGTAGGAAGGCTCCCATTTCTCCATGGCCTGTCCTGCATTTCTGGTTTTGACATTTTTTTCAGCATGGCCTTTTTAACCGATGGGAAGCGAGAAATCTTTGTAGCGCTGATTTGCCTTTCCAGGTTGCTTGGTTGGCCAAAAAGGGCGTATGCGTTTTTTCCTGAATACATTCAGGAAAAAACGCATACGCCCTTTTTGGCCAAGGGCATCATTGTCAACGTTTTGCCACTTTTCATGTGCTTTAAAGGCGACTCGAATCTACCTCCTGAAATCTGTTTCCTGCAATTCTGCCTTGATTTCAAATCCTCTTCTTTGCCTTCCGTCAATATATTTGTGGACGAGAGTTATCATTTATAACTCTGCAGGTTTGTGAATTGCAGTGCCCTGAACCTCCATTTTACAACTCGCTTTTTTGGGAGCTGGCCGCAAAAGCGCAGGATGGCTTCAGGCCCTGTTCTGGTTCCGGGGGGCAGGCTGAGCCTGTGGTTAATTCTTCTTCCTGATGGGAAAATAGAGTGACCTGTGCCTGTCCCAACACCAAGAGCTAGTCTCTCATTGGTTCCACGTCTTCCCGTTCATCCTCAGGACAAATTGCAACCTGTACGGAACAGGAGGTTAAAGGTGCTGATGCTCCAAGTAGGGAGATTGCTAGTAAAGCGGCTGGAATAGCGAACCCGGGCACAAGGAGATGAGAAATGAGGTGCGTTTTAGAAACCTTTCCACATCACACAGTGTACCATCTTCTGGGATTCTCATGCATGTTTTCGATGTAGGAAGATGCCCTTGAACCTGGAGATTTGGGACCCATGCGATGGGCAACATGCAGTATTACTTTAAAGGGTCTGCGTTTGCTCACCCAACCTCACCAAACCTCTCAGCCGCAACAGTGTCCACCCTTATGTCTCATCCAGCTGTGGGTCTAGATATGGTCAATCCAGGTTGCATCACAGCTCGTGAACGCATTGTGTAAGAATTTCTATCTCTTTCACTGTCTTTGTTTCATGGGTTTTTCAAAGTAATTTATTTTTATAATGGGGTTTAGCTGCTTTTCACTGCTGTGTTTATGCCGCTTTACACCCACTTGACACACTAACAGAGAGATATCAATACATAGGTTTTAAGATTATTACTAGTCAGATATATTCTTGTGCGGTGAATAGGGCGTGTTGAGTCCAGTTCTCTGAGCAAGGAGTAGGTCTTGTCTATTACATATTGGTTTTATGGAACGGTATCTGAGCTAATTTGAAACCCTTGTTTTATGTATCACCCCACCTCACCTTTCCCGTTAAGCAGCCATAGTGTGTTTTCTGCATGTGTGACTCTGTTCTGTTTTGTAATTCAGTTCAAGTGTAACGGTTTTTACATTCCCTCTATCAGTGATACCTTTTGAGAAGTGTCCTTTTCTGTGTGACTTATTTCACTTAGAATCGTTGTACCTAAATCCACTCATCATGCTGCTACTAGCCTTATGACATTGATTTCATGGCTGAGTGATATTCCATTGTACATAAGGACCACAACTTCTTTATCCATTTTTCTCTTTCCTGGGATATTTAAGGTGGAATGAAGTGGAGGTCCTTGTCAACAGAGCAGCCCTAAACTTTGGGGTGCTTGTGTCTTGCTGATTTTTAATTTTCCCAATTTATACCCCCATGAGTGGAAGTGCCCTATGCTCTCTAAGCTTTGCTTTTTAGACGTTTCAGGACTCACCGTACACTTCTCCAGAGTGGCTGTTGACAATTTACATCCCGCCCATCAGTGTAGCAAGGCTCCCATTTCTCCATGGCCTGTCCTGCATTTCTGGTTTTGACACTTTTTTCAGCATGGCCCTTTTGACCGATGGGAAGCGAGACATCTTTGTAGCGCTGATTTGCCTTTCCAGGTTGCTTGGTTGGCCAAAAAGGGCGTATGCGTTTTTTCCTGAATATCTTCAGGAAAAAACGCATACGCCCTTTTTGGCCAAGGGCATCATTGTCAACGTTTTGCCGCTTTTCATGTGCTTTAAAGGCGATTCGAATCTACCTCCTGAAATCTGTTTCCTGCAATTCTGCCTTGATTTCAAATCCTCTTCTTTGCCTTCCCTCAATATATTTGTGGATGAGAGTTATCATTTATAACTCTGCAGGTTTGTGAATTGCAGTGCCCTGAACCTCCATTTTACAACTCGCTTTTTAGGGAGCTGGCTGCAAAAGCGCAGGATGGCTTCAGGCCCGGTTCTGGTTCCGGGGGGCAGGCTGAGCCTGTGGTTAATTCTTCTTCCTGATGGGAAAATAGAGTGACCTGTGCCTGTCCCAACACCAAGAGCTAGTCTTTCATTGGTTCCACGTCTTCCCGTTCATCCTCAGTACAAATTGCAACCTGTACGGAACAGGAGGTTAAAGGTGCTGATGCTCCAAGGAGGGAGATTGCTAGTAAAGTGGCTGGAATGGCGAACCCGGGCACAAGCAGATGAGAAATGAGGTGCGTTTTAGAAACCTTTCCCCATCACACGGTGTACCATCTTCTGGGTATCTCATGCATGTTTTCGATGTAGGAAGATGCCCTTGAACCTGGAGATTTGGGACCCATGCGATGGGTACCACGCAGTATTACTTTAAAGGGTCTGCGTTTGCTCACCCAACCTCACCAAACCTCTCAGCCCCAAGAGTGTCCACCCTTATGTCTCATCCAGCTGTGGGTCTAGATATGGTCAATCCAGGTTGCATCACAGCCCCTGAACGCATTGTGTAAGAATTTCTCTCTCTTTCACTGTCTTTGTTTCATGGGTTTTTCAAAGTAATTTATTTTTATAATGGGGTTTAGCTGCTTTTCACTGCTGTGTTTATGCCGCTTTTTACCCACTTGACACACTAACAGAGAGATATCAATACATAGGTTTTAAGATTATTACTAGTCAGATATATTCTTGTGCGGTGAATAGGGCGTGTTGAGTCCAGTTCTCTGAGCAAGGAGTAGGTCTTGTCTATTACATATTGGGTTTATGGAACGGTATCTGAGCTAATTTGAAACCCTTGTTTTATGTATCACCCCACCTCACCTTTCCCGTTAAGCAGCCATAGTGTGTTTTCTGCATGTGTGACTCTGTTCTGTTTTGTAATTCAGTTCAAGTGTAACGGTTTTTACATTCCCTCTATAAGTGATACCTTATGAGAAGTGTTCTTTTCTGTGTGACTTATTTCACTTAGAGTCGTCGTACCTAAATCCACTCATCATGCTGCTCCTAGCCTTATGACATTGATTTCACGGCTGAGTGATATTCCATTGTACATAAGGACCACAACTTCTTTATCCATTTTTCTCTTTCCTGGGATATTGAAGGTGGAATGAAGTGGAGGTCCTTGTCAACAGAGCAGCCCTAAACTTTGGGGTGCTTGTGTCTTGCTGATTTTTCATTTTCCCAATTTATACCCCCATGAGTGGAAGTGCCCTATGCTCTCTAAGCTTTGCTTTTTAGACCTTTCAGGACTCACCGTACACTTCTCCAGAGTGGCTGTTGACAATTTACATCCCGCCCATCAGTGTAGCAAGGCTCCCATTTCTCCATGGCCTGTCCTGCATTTCTGGTGTTGACACTTTTTTCAGCATGGCCCTTTTGACCGATGGGAAGCGAGACATCTTTGTAGCGCTGATTTGCCTTTCCAGGTTGCTTGGTTGGCCAAAAAGGGCGTATGCGTTTTTTCCTGAATATATTCAGGAAAAAACGCATACGCCCTTTTTGGCCAAGGGCATCATTGTCAACGTTTTGCCGCTTTTCATGTGCTTTAAAGGCGATTCGAATCTACCTCCTGAATTCTGTTTCCTGCAATTCTGCCTTGATTTGAAATCCTCTTCTTTGCCTTCCCTCAATATATTTGTGGATGAGAGTTATCATTTATAACTCTGCAGGTTTGTGAACTGCAGTGCCCTGAACCTCCATTTTACAACTCGCTTTTTAGGGAGCTGGCCGCAAAAGCGCAGGATGGCTTCAGGCCCTGTTCTGGTTCCGGGGGACAGGCTGAGCCTGTGGTTAATTCTTCTTCCTGATGGGAAAATAGAGTGACCTGTGCCTGTCCCAACACCAAGAGCTAGTCTTTCATTGGTTCCACGTCTTCCCGTTCATCCTCAGTACAAATTGCAACCTGTACGGAACAGGAGGTTAAAGGTGCTGATGCTCCAAGGAGGGAGATTGCTAGTAAAGTGGCTGGAATGGCGAACCCGGGCACAAGCAGATGAGAAATGAGGTGCGTTTTAGAAACCTTTCCCCATCACACGGTGTACCATCTTCTGGGTATCTCATGCATGTTTTCGATGTAGGAAGATACCCTTGAACCTGGAGATTTGGGACCCATGCGATGGGTACCACGCAGTATTATTTAAAGGGTCTGCGTTTGCTCACCCAACCTCACCAAACCTCTCAGCCGCAACAGTGTCCACCCTTAGGTCTCATCCAGCTGTGGGTCTAGATATGGTCAATCCAGGTTGCATCACAGCCCGTGAACGCATTGTGTAGGAATTTCTATCTCTTTCACTGTCTTTGTTTCATGGGTTTTTCAAAGTAATTTATTTTTATAATGGGGTTTAGCTGCTTTTCACTGCTGTGTTTATGCCGCTTTACACCCACTTGACACACTAACAGAGAGATATCAATACATAGGTTTTAAGATTATTACTAGTCAGATATATTCTTGTGCGGTGAATAGGGCGTGTTGAGTCCAGTTCTCTGAGCAAGGAGTAGGTCTTGTCTATTACATATTGGTTTTATGGAACGGTATCTGAGCTAATTTGAAACCCTTGTTTTATGTATCACCCCACCTCACCTTTCCCGTTAAGCAGCCATAGTGTGTTTTCTGCATGTGTGACTCTGTTCTGTTTTGTAATTCAGTTCAAGTGTAACGGTTTTTACATTCCCTCTATCAGTGATACCTTATGAGAAGTGTCCTTTTCTGTGTGACTTATTTCACTTAGAATCGTCGTACCTAAATCCACTCATCATGCTGCTACTAGCCTTATGACATTGATTTCATGGCTGAGTGATATTCCATTGTACATAAGGACCACAACTTCTTTATCCATTTTTCTCTTTCCTGGGATATTGAAGGTGGAATGAAGTGGAGGTCCTTGTCAACAGAGCAGCCCTAAACTTTGGGGTGCTTGTGTCTTGCTGATTTTTAATTTTCCCAATTTATACCCCCATGAGTGGAAGTGCCCTATGCTCTCTAAGCTTTGCTTTTTAGACGTTTCAGGACTCACCGTACACTTCTCCAGAGTGGCTGTTGACAATTTACATCCCGCCCATCAGTGTAGCAAGGCTCCCATTTCTCCATGGCCTGTCCTGCATTTCTGGTGTTGACACTTTTTTCAGCATGGCCCTTTTGACCGATGGGAAGCGAGACATCTTTGTAGCGCTGATTTGCCTTTCCAGGTTGCTTGGTTGGCCAAAAAGGGCGTATGCGTTTTTTCCTGAATATATTCAGGAAAAAACGCATACGCCCTTTTTGGCCAAGGGCATCATTGTCAACGTTTTGCCGCTTTTCATGTGCTTTAAAGGCGATTCGAATCTACCTCCTGAAATCTGTTTCCTGCAATTCTGCCTTGATTTCAAATCCTCTTCTTTGCCTTCCCTCAATATATTTGTGGATGAGAGTTATCATTTATAACTCTGCAGGTTTGTGAATTGCAGTGCCCTGAACCTCCATTTTACAACTCGCTTTTTAGGGAGCTGGCCGCAAAAGTGCAGGATGGCTTCAGGCCCTGTTCTGGTTCCGGGGGGCAGGCTGAGCCTGTGGTTAATTCTTCTTCCTGATGGGAAAATAGAGTGACCTGTGCCTGTCCCAACACCAAGAGCTAGTCTGTCATTGGTTCCACGTCTTCCCGTTCATCCTCAGGACAAATTGCAACCTGTACGGAACAGGAGGTTAAAGGTGCTGATGCTCCAAGTAGGGAGATTGCTAGTAAAGCGGCTGGAATAGCGAACCCGGGCACAAGGAGATGAGAAATGAGGTGCGTTTTAGAAACCTTTCCACATCACACGAAGTACCATCTTCTGGGTTTCTCATGCATGTTTTCGATGTAGGAAGATGCCCTTGAACCTGGAGATTTGGGACCCATGCGATGGGTACCACGCAGTATTACTTTAAAGGGTCTGCGTTTGCTCACCCAACCTCACCAAACCTCTCAGCCGCAACAGTGTCCACCCTTAGGTCTCATCCAGCTGTGGGTCTGGATATGGTCAATACAGGTGGCATCACAGCCCCTGAACGCATTGTGTAAGAATTTCGCTCTCTTTCACTGTCTTTGTTTCATGGGTTTTTCAAAGTAATTTATTTTTATAATGGGGTTTAGCTGCTTTTCACTGCTGTGTTTATGCCGCTTTTTACCCACTTGACACACTAACAGAGAGATATCAATACATAGGTTTTAAGATTATTACTTGTCAGATATATTCTTGTGCGGTGAATAGGGCGTGTTGAGTCCAGTTCTCTGAGCAAGGAGTAGGTGTTGTCTATTACATATTGGGTTTATGGAACGGTATCTGAGCTAATTTGAAACCCTTGTTTTATGTATCACCCCACCTCACCTTTCCCGTTAAGCAGCCATAGTGTGTTTTCTGCATGTGTGACTCTGTTCTGTTTTGTAATTCAGTTCAAGTGTAACGGTTTTTACATTCCCTCTATAAGTGATACCTTATGAGAAGTGTCCTTTTCTGTGTGACTTATTTCACTTAGAGTCGTCATACCTAAATCCACTCATCATGCTGCTACTAGCCTTATGACATTGATTTCACGGCTGAGTGATATTCCATTGTACATAAGGACCACAACTTCTTTATCCATTTTTCTCTTTCCTGGGATATTGAAGGTGGAATGAAGTGGAGGTCCTTGTCAACAGAGCAGCCCTAAACTTTGGGGTGCTTGTGTCTTGCTGATTTTTAATTTTCCCAGTTTATAACCCCATGAGTGGAAGTGCCCTATGCTCTCTAAGCTTTGTTTTTTAGATGTTTCAGGACTCACCGTACGCTTCTCCAGAGTGGCTGTTGGCAATTTACATCCCGCCCATCAGTGTAGGAAGGCTCCCATTTCTCCATGGCCTGTCCTGCATTTCTGGTTTTGACATTTTTTTCAGCATGGCCTTTTTAACCGATGGGAAGCGAGAAATCTTTGTAGCGCTGATTTGCCTTTCCAGGTTGCTTGGTTGGCCAAAAAGGGCGTATGCGTTTTTTCCTGAATACATTCAGGAAAAAACGCATACGCCCTTTTTGGCCAAGGGCATCATTGTCAACGTTTTGCCACTTTTCATGTGCTTTAAAGGCGACTCGAATCTACCTCCTGAAATCTGTTTCCTGCAATTCTGCCTTGATTTCAAATCCTCTTCTTTGCCTTCCGTCAATATATTTGTGGACGAGAGTTATCATTTATAACTCTGCAGGTTTGTGAATTGCAGTGCCCTGAACCTCCATTTTACAACTCGCTTTTTTGGGAGCTGGCCGCAAAAGCGCAGGATGGCTTCAGGCCCTGTTCTGGTTCCGGGGGGCAGGCTGAGCCTGTGGTTAATTCTTCTTCCTGATGGGAAAATAGAGTGACCTGTGCCTGTCCCAACACCAAGAGCTAGTCTCTCATTGGTTCCACGTCTTCCCGTTCATCCTCAGGACAAATTGCAACCTGTACGGAACAGGAGGTTAAAGGTGCTGATGCTCCAAGTAGGGAGATTGCTAGTAAAGCGGCTGGAATAGCGAACCCGGGCACAAGGAGATGAGAAATGAGGTGCGTTTTAGAAACCTTTCCACATCACACAGTGTACCATCTTCTGGGATTCTCATGCATGTTTTCGATGTAGGAAGATGCCCTTGAACCTGGAGATTTGGGACCCATGCGATGGGCAACATGCAGTATTACTTTAAAGGGTCTGCGTTTGCTCACCCAACCTCACCAAACCTCTCAGCCGCAACAGTGTCCACCCTTATGTCTCATCCAGCTGTGGGTCTAGATATGGTCAATCCAGGTTGCATCACAGCTCGTGAACGCATTGTGTAAGAATTTCTATCTCTTTCACTGTCTTTGTTTCATGGGTTTTTCAAAGTAATTTATTTTTATAATGGGGTTTAGCTGCTTTTCACTGCTGTGTTTATGCCGCTTTACACCCACTTGACACACTAACAGAGAGATATCAATACATAGGTTTTAAGATTATTACTTGTCAGATATATTCTTGTGCGGTGAATAGGGCGTGTTGAGTCCAGTTCTCTGAGCAAGGAGTAGGTCTTGTCTATTACATATTGGTTTTATGGAACGGTATCTGAGCTAATTTGAAACCCTTGTTTTATGTATCACCCCACCTCACCTTTCCCGTTAAGCAGCCATAGTGTGTTTTCTGCATGTGTGACTCTGTTCTGTTTTGTAATTCAGTTCAAGTGTAACGGTTTTTACATTCCCTCTATCAGTGATACCTTTTGAGAAGTGTCCTTTTCTGTGTGACTTATTTCACTTAGAATCGTTGTACCTAAATCCACTCATCATGCTGCTACTAGCCTTATGACATTGATTTCATGGCTGAGTGATATTCCATTGTACATAAGGACCACAACTTCTTTATCCATTTTTCTCTTTCCTGGGATATTTAAGGTGGAATGAAGTGGAGGTCCTTGTCAACAGAGCAGCCCTAAACTTTGGGGTGCTTGTGTCTTGCTGATTTTTAATTTTCCCAATTTATACCCCCATGAGTGGAAGTGCCCTATGCTCTCTAAGCTTTGCTTTTTAGACGTTTCAGGACTCACCGTACACTTCTCCAGAGTGGCTGTTGACAATTTACATCCCGCCCATCAGTGTAGCAAGGCTCCCATTTCTCCATGGCCTGTCCTGCATTTCTGGTTTTGACACTTTTTTCAGCATGGCCCTTTTGACCGATGGGAAGCGAGACATCTTTGTAGCGCTGATTTGCCTTTCCAGGTTGCTTGGTTGGCCAAAAAGGGCGTATGCGTTTTTTCCTGAATATCTTCAGGAAAAAACGCATACGCCCTTTTTGGCCAAGGGCATCATTGTCAACGTTTTGCCGCTTTTCATGTGCTTTAAAGGCGATTCGAATCTACCTCCTGAAATCTGTTTCCTGCAATTCTGCCTTGATTTCAAATCCTCTTCTTTGCCTTCCCTCAATATATTTGTGGATGAGAGTTATCATTTATAACTCTGCAGGTTTGTGAATTGCAGTGCCCTGAACCTCCATTTTACAACTCGCTTTTTAGGGAGCTGGCTGCAAAAGCGCAGGATGGCTTCAGGCCCGGTTCTGGTTCCGGGGGGCAGGCTGAGCCTGTGGTTAATTCTTCTTCCTGATGGGAAAATAGAGTGACCTGTGCCTGTCCCAACACCAAGAGCTAGTCTTTCATTGGTTCCACGTCTTCCCGTTCATCCTCAGTACAAATTGCAACCTGTACGGAACAGGAGGTTAAAGGTGCTGATGCTCCAAGGAGGGAGATTGCTAGTAAAGTGGCTGGAATGGCGAACCCGGGCACAAGCAGATGAGAAATGAGGTGCGTTTTAGAAACCTTTCCCCATCACACGGTGTACCATCTTCTGGGTATCTCATGCATGTTTTCGATGTAGGAAGATGCCCTTGAACCTGGAGATTTGGGACCCATGCGATGGGTACCACGCAGTATTACTTTAAAGGGTCTGCGTTTGCTCACCCAACCTCACCAAACCTCTCAGCCCCAAGAGTGTCCACCCTTATGTCTCATCCAGCTGTGGGTCTAGATATGGTCAATCCAGGTTGCATCACAGCCCCTGAACGCATTGTGTAAGAATTTCTCTCTCTTTCACTGTCTTTGTTTCATGGGTTTTTCAAAGTAATTTATTTTTATAATGGGGTTTAGCTGCTTTTCACTGCTGTGTTTATGCCGCTTTTTACCCACTTGACACACTAACAGAGAGATATCAATACATAGGTTTTAAGATTATTACTAGTCAGATATATTCTTGTGCGGTGAATAGGGCGTGTTGAGTCCAGTTCTCTGAGCAAGGAGTAGGTCTTGTCTATTACATATTGGGTTTATGGAACGGTATCTGAGCTAATTTGAAACCCTTGTTTTATGTATCACCCCACCTCACCTTTCCCGTTAAGCAGCCATAGTGTGTTTTCTGCATGTGTGACTCTGTTCTGTTTTGTAATTCAGTTCAAGTGTAACGGTTTTTACATTCCCTCTATAAGTGATACCTTATGAGAAGTGTTCTTTTCTGTGTGACTTATTTCACTTAGAGTCGTCGTACCTAAATCCACTCATCATGCTGCTCCTAGCCTTATGACATTGATTTCACGGCTGAGTGATATTCCATTGTACATAAGGACCACAACTTCTTTATCCATTTTTCTCTTTCCTGGGATATTGAAGGTGGAATGAAGTGGAGGTCCTTGTCAACAGAGCAGCCCTAAACTTTGGGGTGCTTGTGTCTTGCTGATTTTTCATTTTCCCAATTTATACCCCCATGAGTGGAAGTGCCCTATGCTCTCTAAGCTTTGCTTTTTAGACCTTTCAGGACTCACCGTACACTTCTCCAGAGTGGCTGTTGACAATTTACATCCCGCCCATCAGTGTAGCAAGGCTCCCATTTCTCCATGGCCTGTCCTGCATTTCTGGTGTTGACACTTTTTTCAGCATGGCCCTTTTGACCGATGGGAAGCGAGACATCTTTGTAGCGCTGATTTGCCTTTCCAGGTTGCTTGGTTGGCCAAAAAGGGCGTATGCGTTTTTTCCTGAATATATTCAGGAAAAAACGCATACGCCCTTTTTGGCCAAGGGCATCATTGTCAACGTTTTGCCGCTTTTCATGTGCTTTAAAGGCGATTCGAATCTACCTCCTGAATTCTGTTTCCTGCAATTCTGCCTTGATTTGAAATCCTCTTCTTTGCCTTCCCTCAATATATTTGTGGATGAGAGTTATCATTTATAACTCTGCAGGTTTGTGAACTGCAGTGCCCTGAACCTCCATTTTACAACTCGCTTTTTAGGGAGCTGGCCGCAAAAGCGCAGGATGGCTTCAGGCCCTGTTCTGGTTCCGGGGGACAGGCTGAGCCTGTGGTTAATTCTTCTTCCTGATGGGAAAATAGAGTGACCTGTGCCTGTCCCAACACCAAGAGCTAGTCTTTCATTGGTTCCACGTCTTCCCGTTCATCCTCAGTACAAATTGCAACCTGTACGGAACAGGAGGTTAAAGGTGCTGATGCTCCAAGGAGGGAGATTGCTAGTAAAGTGGCTGGAATGGCGAACCCGGGCACAAGCAGATGAGAAATGAGGTGCGTTTTAGAAACCTTTCCCCATCACACGGTGTACCATCTTCTGGGTATCTCATGCATGTTTTCGATGTAGGAAGATGCCCTTGAACCTGGAGATTTGGGACCCATGCGATGGGTACCACGCAGTATTATTTAAAGGGTCTGCGTTTGCTCACCCAACCTCACCAAACCTCTCAGCCGCAACAGTGTCCACCCTTAGGTCTCATCCAGCTGTGGGTCTAGATATGGTCAATCCAGGTTGCATCACAGCCCCTGAACGCATTGTGTAAGAATTTCTCTCTCTTTCACTGTCTTTGTTTCATGGGTTTTTCAAAGTAATTTATTTTTATAATGGGGTTTAGCTGCTTTTCACTGCTGTGTTTATGCCGCTTTTTACCCACTTGACACACTAACAGAGAGATATCAATACACAGGTTTTAAGATTATTACTAGTCAGATATATTTTTGTGCGGTGAATAGGGCGTGTTGAGTCCAGTTCTCTGAGCAAGGAGTAGGTCTTGTCTATTACATATTGGGTTTATGGAACGGTATCTGAGCTAATTTGAAACCCTTGTTTTATGTATCACCCCACCTCACCTTTCCCGTTAAGCAGCCATAGTGTGTTTTCTGCATGTGTGACTCTGTTCTGTTTTGTAATTCAGTTCAAGTGTAACGGTTTTTACATTCCCTCTATAAGTGATACCTTATGAGAAGTGTCCTTTTCTGTGTGACTTATTTCACTTAGAGCCGTCGTACCTAAATCCACTCATCATGCTGCTCCTAGCTTTATGACATTGATTTCACGGCTGAGTGATATTCCATTGTACATAAGGACCACAACTTCTTTATCCATTTTTCTCTTTCCTGGGATATTGAAGGTGGAATGAAGTGGAGGTCCTTGTCAACAGAGCAGCCCTAAACTTTGGGGTGCTTGTGTCTTGCTGATTTTTAATTTTCCCAATTTATACCCCTAGGAGTGGAAGTGCCCTATGCTCTCTAAGCTTTGCTTTTTAGACCTTTCAGGACTCACCGTACACTTCTCCAGAGTGGCTGTTGACAATTTACATCCCGCCCATCAGTGTAGCAAGGCTCCCATTTCTCCATGGCCTGTCCTGCATTTCTGGTGTTGACACTTTTTTCAGCATGGCCCTTTTGACCGATGGGAAGCGAGACATCTTTGTAGCGCTGATTTGCCTTTCCAGGTTGCCTGGTTGGCCAAAAAGGGCGTATGCGTTTTTTCCTGAATATATTCAGGAAAAAACGCATACGCCCTTTTTGGCCAAGGGCATCATTGTCAACGTTTTGCCGCTTTTCATGTGCTTTAAAGGCGATTCGAATCTACCTCCTGAAATCTGTTTCCTGCAATTCTGCCTTGATTTCAAATCCTCTTCTTTGCCTTCCCTCAATATATTTGTGGATGAGAGTTATCATTTATAACTCTGCAGGTTTGTGAACTGCAGTGCCCTGAACCTCCATTTTACAACTCGCTTTTTAGGGAGCTGGCCGCAAAAGCGCAGGATGGCTTCAGGCCCTGTTCTGGTTCCGGGGGGCAGGCTGAGCCTGTGGTTAATTCTTCTTCCTGATGGGAAAATAGAGTGACCTGTGCCTGTCCCAACACCAAGAGCTAGTCTTTCATTGGTTCCACGTCTTCCCGTTCATCCTCAGTACAAATTGCAACCTGTACGGAACAGGAGGTTAAAGGTGCTGATGCTCCAAGTAGGGAGATTGCTAGTAAAGTGGCTGGAATGGCGAACCCGGGCACAAGCAGATGAGAAATGAGGTGCGTTTTAGAAACCTTTCCCCATCACACGGTGTACCATCTTCTGGGTATCTCATGCATGTTTTCGATGTAGGAAGATGCCCTTGAACCTGGAGATTTGGGACCCATGCGATGGGTACCACGCAGTATTATTTAAAGGGTCTGCGTTTGCTCACCCAACCTCACCAAACCTCTCAGCCGCAACAGTGTCCACCCTTAGGTCTCATCCAGCTGTGGGTCTAGATATGGTCAATCCAGGTTGCATCACAGCCCCTGAACGCATTGTGTAAGAATTTCTCTCTCTTTCACTGTCTTTGTTTCATGGGTTTTTCAAAGTAATTTATTTTTATAATGGGGTTTAGCTGCTTTTCACTGCTGAGTTTATGCCGCTTTTTACCCACTTGACACACTAACAGAGAGATATCAATACATAGGTTTTAAGATTATTACTAGTCAGATATATTCTTGTGCGGTGAATAGGGCGTGTTGAGTCCAGTTCTCTGAGCAAGGAGTAGGTCTTGTCTATTACATATTGGGTTTATGGAACGGTATCTGAGCTAATTTGAAACCCTTGTTTTATGTATCACCCCACCTCACCTTTCCCGTGAAGCAGCCATAGTGTGTTTTCTACATGTGTGACTCTGTTCTGTTTTCTGATTCACTTCAAGTGTAACGGTTTTTACATTCCCTCTATCAGTGATACCTTTTGAGAAGTGTCCTTTTCTGTGTGACTTATTTCACTTAGAATCGTTGTACCTAAATCCACTCATCATGCTGCTACTAGCCTTATGACATTGATTTCATGGCTGAGTGATATTCCATTGTACATAAGGACCACAACTTCTTTATCCATTTTTCTCTTTCCTGGGATATTGAAGGTGGAATGAAGTGGAGGTCCTTGTCAACAGCGCAGCCCTAAACTTTGGGGCGCTTGTGTCTTGCTGATTTTTAATTTTCCCAATTTATACCCCCATGAGTGGAAGTGCCCTATGCTCTCTAAGCTTTGCTTTTTAGACGTTTCAGGACTCACCGTACACTTCTCCAGAGTGGCTGTTGACAATTTACATCCCGCCCATCAGTGTAGCAAGGCTCCCATTTCTCCATGGCCTGTCCTGCATTTCTGGTTTTGACACTTTTTTCAGCATGGCCCTTTTGACCGATGGGAAGCGAGACATCTTTGTAGCGCTGATTTGTCTTTCCAGGTTGCTTGGTTGGCCAAAAAGGGCGTATGCGTTTTTTCCTGAATATATTCAGGAAAAAACGCATACGCCCTTTTTGGCCAAGGGCATCATTGTCAACGTTTTGCCGCTTTTCATGTGCTTTAAAGGCGATTCGAATCTACCTCCTGAAATCTGTTTCCTGCAATTCTGCCTTGATTTCAAATCCTCTTCTTTGCCTTCCCTCAATATATTTGTGGATGAGAGTTATCATTTATAACTCTGCAGGTTTGTGAATTGCAGTGCCCTGAACCTCCAATTTACAACTCGCTTTTTAGGGAGCTGCCCGCAAAAGCGCAGGATGGCTTCAGGCCCTGTTCTGGTTCCGGGGGGCAGGCTGAGCCTGTGGTTAATTCTTCTTCCTGATGGGAAAATAGAGTGACCTGTGCCTGTCCCAACACCAAGAGCTAGTCTTTCATTGGTTCCACGTCTTCCCGTTCATCCTCAGTACAAATTGCAACCTGTACGGAACAGGAGGTTAAAGGTGCTGATGCTCCAAGGAGGGAGATTGCTAGTAAAGTGGCTGGAATGGCGAACCCGGGCACAAGCAGATGAGAAATGAGGTGCGTTTTAGAAACCTTTCCCCATCACACGGTGTACCATCTTATGGGTATCTCATGCATGTTTTCGATGTAGGAAGATGCCCTTGAACCTGGAGATTTGGGACCCATGCGATGGATACCACGCAGTATTACTTTAAAGGGTCTGCGTTTGCTCACCCAACCTCACCAAACCTCTCAGCCGCAACAGTGTCCACCCTTATGTCTCATCCAGCTGTGGGTCTAGATATGGTCAATCCAGGTTGCATCACAGCCCCTGAACGCATTGTGTAAGAATTTCTCTCTCTTTCACTGTCTTTGTTTCATGGGTTTTTCAAAGTAATTTATTTTTATAATGGGGTTTAGCTGCTTTTCACTGCTGTTTTTATGCCGCTTTTTACCCACTTGACACAGTAACAGAGAGATATCAATACATAGGTTTTAAGATTATTACTAGTCAGATATATTCTTGTGCGGTGAATAGGGCGTGTTGAGTCCAGTTCTCTGAGCAAGGAGTAGGTCTTGTCTATTACATATTGGGTTTATGGAACGGTATCTGAGCTAATTTGAAACCCTTGTTTTATGTATCACCCCACCTCACCTTTCCCGTTAAGCAGCCATAGTGTGTTTTCTGCATGTGTGACTCTGTTCTGTTTTGTAATTCAGTTCAAGTGTAACGGTTTTTACATTCCCTCTATAAGTGATACCTTATGAGAAGTGTCCTTTTCTGTGTGACTTATTTCACTTAGAGTCGTCGTACCTAAATCCACTCATCATGCTGCTACTAGCCTTATGACATTGATTTCACGGCTGAGTGATATTCCATTGTACATAAGGACCACAACTTCTTTATCCATTTTTCTCTTTCCTGGGATATTGAAGGTGGAATGAAGTGGAGGTCCTTGTCAACAGAGCAGCCCTAAACTTTGGGGTGCTTGTGTCTTGCTGATTTTTAATTTTCCCAATTTATAACCCCATGAGTGGAAGTGCCGTATGCTCTCTAAGCTTTGTTTTTTAGATGTTTCAGGACTCACCGTACGCTTCTCCAGAGTGGCTGTTGGCAATTTACATCCCGCCCATCAGTGTAGCAAGGCTCCCATTTCTCCATGGCCTGTCCCGCATTTCTGGTTTTGACACTTTTTTCAGCATGGCCTTTTTAACCGATGGGAAGCGAGACATCTTTGTAGCGCTGATTTGCCTTTCCAGGTTGCTTGGTTGGCCAAAAAGGGCGTATGCGTTTTTTCCTGAATATATTCAGGAAAAAACGCATACGCCCTTTTTGGCCAAGGGCATCATTGTCAACGTTTTGCCGCTTTTCATGTGCTTTAAAGGCGATTGGAATCTACCTCCTGAAATCTGTTTCCTGCAATTCTGCCTTGATTTCATATCCTCTTCTTTGCCTTCCCTCAATATATTTGTGGACGAGAGTTATCATTTATAACTCTGCAGGTTTGTGAATTGCAGTGCCCTGAACCTCCATTTTATAACTCGCATTTTTGGGAGATGGCCGCAAAAGCGCAGGATGGCTTCAGGCCCTGTTCTTGTTCCGGGGGGCAGGCTGAGCCTGTGGTTAATTCTTCTTCCTGATGGGAAAATAGAGTGACCTGTGCCTGTCCCAACACCAAGAGCTAGTCTCTCATTGGTTCCACGTCTTCCCGTTCATCCTCAGGACAAATTGCAACCTGTACGGAACAGGAGGTTAAAGGTGCTGATGCTCCAAGTAGGGAGATTGCTAGTCAAGCGGCTGGAATAGCGAACCCGGGCACAAGGAGATGAGAAATGAGGTACGTTTTAGAAACCTTTCCCCATCACACGGTGTACCATCTTCTGGGTTTCTCATGCATGTTTTCGATGTAGGAAGATGCCCTTGAAATTGGAGATTTGGGACCCATGCGATGGGTACCATGCAGTATTACTTTAAAGGGTCTGCGTTTGCTCACCCAACCTCACCAAACCTCTCAGCCCCAAGAGTGTCCACCCTTATGTCTCATCCAGCTGTGGGTCTAGATATGGTCAATCCAGGTTGCATCACAGCCCGTGTACGCATTGTGTAAGAATTTCTATCTCTTTCACTGTCTTTGTTTCATGGGTTTTTCAAAGTAATTTATTTTTATAATGGGGTTTAGCTGCTTTTCACTGCTGTGTTTATGCCGCTTTACACCCACTTGACACACTAACAGAGAGATATCAATACATAGGTTTTAAGATTATTACTAGTCAGATATATTCTTGTGCGGTGAATAGGGCGTGTTGAGTCCAGTTCTCTGAGCAAGGAGTAGGTCTTGTCTATTACATATTGGGTTTATGGAACGGTATCTGAGCTAATTTGAAACCCTTGTTTTATGTATCACCCCACCTCACCTTTCCCGTTAAGCAGCCATAGTGTGTTTTCTGCATGTGTGACTCTGTTCTGTTTTGTAATTCAGTTCAAGTGTAACGGTTTTTACATTCCCTCTATCAGTGATACCTTATGAGAAGTGTCCTTTTCTGTGTGACTTATTTCACTTAGAATCGTCGTACCTAAATCCACTCATCATGCTGCTACTAGCCTTATGACATTGATTTCATGGCAGAGTGATATTCCATTGTACATAAGGACCACAACTTCTTTATCCATTTTTCTCTTTCCTGGGATATTGAAGGTGGAATGAAGTGGAGGTCCTTGTCAACAGAGCAGCCCTAAACTTTGGGGTGCTTGTGTCTTGCTGATTTTTCATTTTCCCAATTTATACCCCCATGAGTGGAAGTGCCCTATGCTCTCTAAGCTGTGTTTTTTAGATGTTTCAGGACACACCGTACTCTTCTCCAGAGTGGCTGTTGGCAATTTACATCCCGCCCATCAGTGTAGCAAGGCTCCCATTTCTCCATGGCCTGTCCTGCATTTCTGGTTTTGACACTTTTTTCAGCATGGCCCTTTTAACCGATGGGAAGCGAGACTTCTTTGTAGCGCTGATTTGCCTTTCCAGGTTGCTTGGTTGGCCAAAAAGGGCGTATGCGTTTTTTCCTGAATATATTCAGGAAAAAACGCATACGCCCTTTTTGGCCAAGGGCATCATTGTCAACGTTTTGCCGCTTTTCATGTGCTTTAAAGGCGATTCGAATCTACCTCCTGAAATCTGTTTCCTGCAATTCTGCCTTGATTTCAAATCCTCTTCTTTGCCTTCCCTCAATATATTTGTGGACGAGAGTTATCATTTATAACTCTGCAGGTTTGTGAATTGCAGTGCCCTGAACCTCCATTTTACAACTCGCGTTTTTGGGAGATGGCCGCAAAAGCGCAGGATGGCTTCAGGCCCTGTTCTTGATCCGGGGGGCAGGCTGAGCCTGTGGTTAATTCTTCTTCCTGATGGGAAAATAGAGTGACCTGTGCCTGTCCCAACACCAAGAGCTAGTCTCTCATTGGTTCCACGTCTTCCCGTTCATCCTCAGGACAAATTGCAACCTGTACGGAACAGGAGTTTAAAGGTGCTGATGCTCCAAGTAGGGAGATTGCTAGTAAAGCGGCTGGAATAGCGAACCCGGGCACAAGCAGATGAGAAATGAGGTGCGTTTTAGAAACCTTTCCCCATCACACGGTGTACCATCTTCTGGGTTTCTCATGCATGTTTTCGATGTAGGAAGATGCCCTTGAACCTGGAGATTTGGGACCCATGCGATGGGTACCATGCAGTATTACTTTAAAGGGTCTGCGTTTGCTCACCCAACCTCACCAAACCTCTCAGCCCCAAGAGTGTCCACCCTTATGTCTCATCCAGCTGTGGGTCTAGATATGGTCAATCCAGGTTGCATCACAGCCCCTGAACGCATTGTGTAAGAATTTCTCTCTCTTTCACTGTCTTTGTTTCATGGGTTTTTCAAAGTAATTTATTTTTATAATGGGGTTTAGCTGCTTTTCACTGCTGTGTTTATGCCGCTTTTTACCCACTTGACACACTAACAGAGAGATATCAATACATAGGTTTTAAGATTATTACTAGTCAGATATATTCTTGTGCGGTGAATAGGGCGTGTTGAGTCCAGTTCTCTGAGCAAGGAGTAGGTCTTGTCTATTACATATTGGGTTTATGGAACGGTATCTGAGCTAATTTGAAACCCTTGTTTTATGTATCACCCCACCTCACCTTTCCTGTTAAGCAGCCATAGTGTGTTTTCTGCATGTGTGACTCTGTTCTGTTTTGTAATTCAGTTCAAGTGTAACGGTTTTTACATTCCCTCTATAAGTGATACCTTATGAGAAGTGTCCTTTTCTGTGTGACTTATTTCACTTAGAATCGTCGTACCTAAATCCACTCATCATGCTGCTACTAGCCTTATGACATTGATTTCATGGCTGAGTGATATTCCATTGTACATAAGGACCACAACTTCTTTATCCATTTTTCTCTTTCCTGCGATATTGAAGGTGGAATGAAGTGGAGGTCCTTGTCAACAGAGCAGTCCTAAACTTTGGGGTGCTTGTGTCTTGCTGATTTTTAATTTTCCCAATTTATAACCCCATGAGTGGAAGTGCCGTATGCTCTCGAAGCTTTGTTTTTTAGATGTTTCAGGACACACCGTACGCTTCTCCAGAGTGGCTGTTGGCAATTTACATCCCGCCCATCAGTGTAGCAAGGCTCCCATTTCTCCATGGCCTGTCCTGCATTTCTGGTTTTGACACTTTTTTCAGCATGGCCTTTTTAACCGATGGGAAGCGCGACATCTTTGTAGCGCTGATTTGCCTTTCCAGGTTGCTTGGTTGGCCAAAAAGGGCGTATGCGTTTTTTCCTGAATATATTCAGGAAAAAACGCATACGCCCTTTTTGGCCAAGGGCATCATTGTCAACGTTTTGCCGCTTTTCATGTGCTTTAAAGGCGATTCGAATCTACCTCCTGAAATCTGTTTCCTGCAATTCTGCCTTGATTTCAAATCCTCTTCTTTGCCTTCCCTCAATATATTTGTGGACGAGAGTTATCATTTATAACTCTGCAGGTTTGTGAATTGCAGTGCCCTGAACCTCCATTTTACAACTCGCTTTTTAGGGAGCTGGCCGCAATAGCGCAGGATGGCTTCAGGCCCTGTTCTGGTTCCGGGTGGCAGGCTGAGCCTGTGGTTGATTCTTCTTCCTGATGGGAAAATAGAGTGACCTGTGCCTGTCCCAACACGAAGAGCTAGTCTCTCATTGGATCCACGTCTTCCCGTTCATCCTCAGGACAAATTGCAACCTGTACGGAACAGGAGGTTAAAGGTGATGATGCTCCAAGTAGGGAGATTGCTAGTAAAGCGGCTGGAATAGCGAACCCAGGCACAAGGAGATGAGAAATGACGTGCGTTTTAGAAACCTTTCCCCATCACACGGTGTACCATCTTCTGGGTTTCTCATGCATGTTTTCGATGTAGGAAGATGCCCTTGAACCTGGAGATTTGGGACCCATGCGATGGGTACCATGCAGTATTACTTTAAAGGGTCTGCGTTTGCTCACCCAACCTCACCAAACCTCTCAGCCCCAAGAGTGTCCACCCTTATGTCTCATCCAGCTGTGGGTCTAGATATGGTCAATCCAGGTTGCATCACAGCCCGTGAACGCATTGTGTAAGAATTTCTCTCTCTTTCACTGTCTTTGTTTCATGGGTTTTTCAAAGTAATTTATTTTTATAATGGGGTTTAGCTGCTTTTCACTGCTGTGTTTATGCCGCTTTTTACCCACTTGACACACTAACAGAGAGATATCAATACATAGGTTTTAAGATTATTACTAGTCAGATATATTCTTGTGCGGTGAATAGGGCGTGTTGAGTCCAGTTCTCTGAGCAAGGAGTAGGTCTTGTCTATTACATATTGGGTTTATGGAACGGTATCTGAGCTAATTTGAAACCCTTGTTTTATGTATCACCCCACCTCACCTTTCCCGTTAAGCAGCCATAGTGTGTTTTCTGCATGTGTGACTCTGTTCTGTTTTGTAATTCAGTTCAAGTGTAACGGTTTTTACATTCCCTCTATAAGTGATACCTTATGAGAAGTGTCCTTTTCTGTGTGACTTATTTCACTTAGAGCCGTCGTACCTAAATCCACTCATCATGCTGCTCCTAGCTTTATGACATTGATTTCACGGCTGAGTGATATTCCATTGTACATAAGGACCACAACTTCTTTATCCATTTTTCTCTTTCCTGGGATATTGAAGGTGGAATGAAGTGGAGGTCCTTGTCAACAGAGCAGCCCTAAACTTTGGGGTGCTTGTGTCTTGCTGATTTTTAATTTTCCCAATTTATACCCCTAGGAGTGGAAGTGCCCTATGCTCTCTAAGCTTTGCTTTTTAGACCTTTCAGGACTCACCGTACACTTCTCCAGAGTGGCTGTTGACAATTTACATCCCGCCCATCAGTGTAGCAAGGCTCCCATTTCTCCATGGCCTGTCCTGCATTTCTGGTGTTGACACTTTTTTCAGCATGGCCCTTTTGACCGATGGGAAGCGAGACATCTTTGTAGCGCTGATTTGCCTTTCCAGGTTGCCTGGTTGGCCAAAAAGGGCGTATGCGTTTTTTCCTGAATATATTCAGGAAAAAACGCATACGCCCTTTTTGGCCAAGGGCATCATTGTCAACGTTTTGCCGCTTTTCATGTGCTTTAAAGGCGATTCGAATCTACCTCCTGAAATCTGTTTCCTGCAATTCTGCCTTGATTTCAAATCCTCTTCTTTGCCTTCCCTCAATATATTTGTGGATGAGAGTTATCATTTATAACTCTGCAGGTTTGTGAACTGCAGTGCCCTGAACCTCCATTTTACAACTCGCTTTTTAGGGAGCTGGCCGCAAAAGCGCAGGATGGCTTCAGGCCCTGTTCTGGTTCCGGGGGGCAGGCTGAGCCTGTGGTTAATTCTTCTTCCTGATGGGAAAATAGAGTGACCTGTGCCTGTCCCAACACCAAGAGCTAGTCTTTCATTGGTTCCACGTCTTCCCGTTCATCCTCAGTACAAATTGCAACCTGTACGGAACAGGAGGTTAAAGGTGCTGATGCTCCAAGTAGGGAGATTGCTAGTAAAGTGGCTGGAATGGCGAACCCGGGCACAAGCAGATGAGAAATGAGGTGCGTTTTAGAAACCTTTCCCCATCACACGGTGTACCATCTTCTGGGTATCTCATGCATGTTTTCGATGTAGGAAGATACCCTTGAACCTGGAGATTTGGGACCCATGCGATGGGTACCACGCAGTATTATTTAAAGGGTCTGCGTTTGCTCACCCAACCTCACCAAACCTCTCAGCCGCAACAGTGTCCACCCTTAGGTCTCATCCAGCTGTGGGTCTAGATATGGTCAATCCAGGTTGCATCACAGCCCCTGAACGCATTGTGTAAGAATTTCTCTCTCTTTCACTGTCTTTGTTTCATGGGTTTTTCAAAGTAATTTATTTTTATAATGGGGTTTAGCTGCTTTTCACTGCTGAGTTTATGCCGCTTTTTACCCACTTGACACACTAACAGAGAGATATCAATACATAGGTTTTAAGATTATTACTAGTCAGATATATTCTTGTGCGGTGAATAGGGCGTGTTGAGTCCAGTTCTCTGAGCAAGGAGTAGGTCTTGTCTATTACATATTGGGTTTATGGAACGGTATCTGAGCTAATTTGAAACCCTTGTTTTATGTATCACCCCACCTCACCTTTCCCGTGAAGCAGCCATAGTGTGTTTTCTACATGTGTGACTCTGTTCTGTTTTCTGATTCACTTCAAGTGTAACGGTTTTTACATTCCCTCTATCAGTGATACCTTTTGAGAAGTGTCCTTTTCTGTGTGACTTATTTCACTTAGAATCGTTGTACCTAAATCCACTCATCATGCTGCTACTAGCCTTATGACATTGATTTCATGGCTGAGTGATATTCCATTGTACATAAGGACCACAACTTCTTTATCCATTTTTCTCTTTCCTGGGATATTGAAGGTGGAATGAAGTGGAGGTCCTTGTCAACAGCGCAGCCCTAAACTTTGGGGCGCTTGTGTCTTGCTGATTTTTAATTTTCCCAATTTATACCCCCATGAGTGGAAGTGCCCTATGCTCTCTAAGCTTTGCTTTTTAGACGTTTCAGGACTCACCGTACACTTCTCCAGAGTGGCTGTTGACAATTTACATCCCGCCCATCAGTGTAGCAAGGCTCCCATTTCTCCATGGCCTGTCCTGCATTTCTGGTTTTGACACTTTTTTCAGCATGGCCCTTTTGACCGATGGGAAGCGAGACATCTTTGTAGCGCTGATTTGTCTTTCCAGGTTGCTTGGTTGGCCAAAAAGGGCGTATGCGTTTTTTCCTGAATATATTCAGGAAAAAACGCATACGCCCTTTTTGGCCAAGGGCATCATTGTCAACGTTTTGCCGCTTTTCATGTGCTTTAAAGGCGATTCGAATCTACCTCCTGAAATCTGTTTCCTGCAATTCTGCCTTGATTTCAAATCCTCTTCTTTGCCTTCCCTCAATATATTTGTGGATGAGAGTTATCATTTATAACTCTGCAGGTTTGTGAATTGCAGTGCCCTGAACCTCCAATTTACAACTCGCTTTTTAGGGAGCTGCCCGCAAAAGCGCAGGATGGCTTCAGGCCCTGTTCTGGTTCCGGGGGGCAGGCTGAGCCTGTGGTTAATTCTTCTTCCTGATGGGAAAATAGAGTGACCTGTGCCTGTCCCAACACCAAGAGCTAGTCTTTCATTGGTTCCACGTCTTCCCGTTCATCCTCAGTACAAATTGCAACCTGTACGGAACAGGAGGTTAAAGGTGCTGATGCTCCAAGGAGGGAGATTGCTAGTAAAGTGGCTGGAATGGCGAACCCGGGCACAAGCAGATGAGAAATGAGGTGCGTTTTAGAAACCTTTCCCCATCACACGGTGTACCATCTTATGGGTATCTCATGCATGTTTTCGATGTAGGAAGATGCCCTTGAACCTGGAGATTTGGGACCCATGCGATGGATACCACGCAGTATTACTTTAAAGGGTCTGCGTTTGCTCACCCAACCTCACCAAACCTCTCAGCCGCAACAGTGTCCACCCTTATGTCTCATCCAGCTGTGGGTCTAGATATGGTCAATCCAGGTTGCATCACAGCCCCTGAACGCATTGTGTAAGAATTTCTCTCTCTTTCACTGTCTTTGTTTCATGGGTTTTTCAAAGTAATTTATTTTTATAATGGGGTTTAGCTGCTTTTCACTGCTGTTTTTATGCCGCTTTTTACCCACTTGACACAGTAACAGAGAGATATCAATACATAGGTTTTAAGATTATTACTAGTCAGATATATTCTTGTGCGGTGAATAGGGCGTGTTGAGTCCAGTTCTCTGAGCAAGGAGTAGGTCTTGTCTATTACATATTGGGTTTATGGAACGGTATCTGAGCTAATTTGAAACCCTTGTTTTATGTATCACCCCACCTCACCTTTCCCGTTAAGCAGCCATAGTGTGTTTTCTGCATGTGTGACTCTGTTCTGTTTTGTAATTCAGTTCAAGTGTAACGGTTTTTACATTCCCTCTATAAGTGATACCTTATGAGAAGTGTCCTTTTCTGTGTGACTTATTTCACTTAGAGTCGTCGTACCTAAATCCACTCATCATGCTGCTACTAGCCTTATGACATTGATTTCACGGCTGAGTGATATTCCATTGTACATAAGGACCACAACTTCTTTATCCATTTTTCTCTTTCCTGGGATATTGAAGGTGGAATGAAGTGGAGGTCCTTGTCAACAGAGCAGCCCTAAACTTTGGGGTGCTTGTGTCTTGCTGATTTTTAATTTTCCCAATTTATAACCCCATGAGTGGAAGTGCCGTATGCTCTCTAAGCTTTGTTTTTTAGATGTTTCAGGACTCACCGTACGCTTCTCCAGAGTGGCTGTTGGCAATTTACATCCCGCCCATCAGTGTAGCAAGGCTCCCATTTCTCCATGGCCTGTCCCGCATTTCTGGTTTTGACACTTTTTTCAGCATGGCCTTTTTAACCGATGGGAAGCGAGACATCTTTGTAGCGCTGATTTGCCTTTCCAGGTTGCTTGGTTGGCCAAAAAGGGCGTATGCGTTTTTTCCTGAATATATTCAGGAAAAAACGCATACGCCCTTTTTGGCCAAGGGCATCATTGTCAACGTTTTGCCGCTTTTCATGTGCTTTAAAGGCGATTGGAATCTACCTCCTGAAATCTGTTTCCTGCAATTCTGCCTTGATTTCATATCCTCTTCTTTGCCTTCCCTCAATATATTTGTGGACGAGAGTTATCATTTATAACTCTGCAGGTTTGTGAATTGCAGTGCCCTGAACCTCCATTTTATAACTCGCATTTTTGGGAGATGGCCGCAAAAGCGCAGGATGGCTTCAGGCCCTGTTCTTGTTCCGGGGGGCAGGCTGAGCCTGTGGTTAATTCTTCTTCCTGATGGGAAAATAGAGTGACCTGTGCCTGTCCCAACACCAAGAGCTAGTCTCTCATTGGTTCCACGTCTTCCCGTTCATCCTCAGGACAAATTGCAACCTGTACGGAACAGGAGGTTAAAGGTGCTGATGCTCCAAGTAGGGAGATTGCTAGTCAAGCGGCTGGAATAGCGAACCCGGGCACAAGGAGATGAGAAATGAGGTACGTTTTAGAAACCTTTCCCCATCACACGGTGTACCATCTTCTGGGTTTCTCATGCATGTTTTCGATGTAGGAAGATGCCCTTGAAATTGGAGATTTGGGACCCATGCGATGGGTACCATGCAGTATTACTTTAAAGGGTCTGCGTTTGCTCACCCAACCTCACCAAACCTCTCAGCCCCAAGAGTGTCCACCCTTATGTCTCATCCAGCTGTGGGTCTAGATATGGTCAATCCAGGTTGCATCACAGCCCGTGTACGCATTGTGTAAGAATTTCTATCTCTTTCACTGTCTTTGTTTCATGGGTTTTTCAAAGTAATTTATTTTTATAATGGGGTTTAGCTGCTTTTCACTGCTGTGTTTATGCCGCTTTACACCCACTTGACACACTAACAGAGAGATATCAATACATAGGTTTTAAGATTATTACTAGTCAGATATATTCTTGTGCGGTGAATAGGGCGTGTTGAGTCCAGTTCTCTGAGCAAGGAGTAGGTCTTGTCTATTACATATTGGGTTTATGGAACGGTATCTGAGCTAATTTGAAACCCTTGTTTTATGTATCACCCCACCTCACCTTTCCCGTTAAGCAGCCATAGTGTGTTTTCTGCATGTGTGACTCTGTTCTGTTTTGTAATTCAGTTCAAGTGTAACGGTTTTTACATTCCCTCTATCAGTGATACCTTATGAGAAGTGTCCTTTTCTGTGTGACTTATTTCACTTAGAATCGTCGTACCTAAATCCACTCATCATGCTGCTACTAGCCTTATGACATTGATTTCATGGCAGAGTGATATTCCATTGTACATAAGGACCACAACTTCTTTATCCATTTTTCTCTTTCCTGGGATATTGAAGGTGGAATGAAGTGGAGGTCCTTGTCAACAGAGCAGCCCTAAACTTTGGGGTGCTTGTGTCTTGCTGATTTTTCATTTTCCCAATTTATACCCCCATGAGTGGAAGTGCCCTATGCTCTCTAAGCTGTGTTTTTTAGATGTTTCAGGACACACCGTACTCTTCTCCAGAGTGGCTGTTGGCAATTTACATCCCGCCCATCAGTGTAGCAAGGCTCCCATTTCTCCATGGCCTGTCCTGCATTTCTGGTTTTGACACTTTTTTCAGCATGGCCCTTTTAACCGATGGGAAGCGAGACTTCTTTGTAGCGCTGATTTGCCTTTCCAGGTTGCTTGGTTGGCCAAAAAGGGCGTATGCGTTTTTTCCTGAATATATTCAGGAAAAAACGCATACGCCCTTTTTGGCCAAGGGCATCATTGTCAACGTTTTGCCGCTTTTCATGTGCTTTAAAGGCGATTCGAATCTACCTCCTGAAATCTGTTTCCTGCAATTCTGCCTTGATTTCAAATCCTCTTCTTTGCCTTCCCTCAATATATTTGTGGACGAGAGTTATCATTTATAACTCTGCAGGTTTGTGAATTGCAGTGCCCTGAACCTCCATTTTACAACTCGCGTTTTTGGGAGATGGCCGCAAAAGCGCAGGATGGCTTCAGGCCCTGTTCTTGATCCGGGGGGCAGGCTGAGCCTGTGGTTAATTCTTCTTCCTGATGGGAAAATAGAGTGACCTGTGCCTGTCCCAACACCAAGAGCTAGTCTCTCATTGGTTCCACGTCTTCCCGTTCATCCTCAGGACAAATTGCAACCTGTACGGAACAGGAGGTTAAAGGTGCTGATGCTCCAAGTAGGGAGATTGCTAGTAAAGCGGCTGGAATAGCGAACCCGGGCACAAGCAGATGAGAAATGAGGTGCGTTTTAGAAACCTTTCCCCATCACACGGTGTACCATCTTCTGGGTTTCTCATGCATGTTTTCGATGTAGGAAGATGCCCTTGAACCTGGAGATTTGGGACCCATGCGATGGGTACCATGCAGTATTACTTTAAAGGGTCTGCGTTTGCTCACCCAACCTCACCAAACCTCTCAGCCCCAAGAGTGTCCACCCTTATGTCTCATCCAGCTGTGGGTCTAGATATGGTCAATCCAGGTTGCATCACAGCCCCTGAACGCATTGTGTAAGAATTTCTCTCTCTTTCACTGTCTTTGTTTCATGGGTTTTTCAAAGTAATTTATTTTTATAATGGGGTTTAGCTGCTTTTCACTGCTGTGTTTATGCCGCTTTTTACCCACTTGACACACTAACAGAGAGATATCAATACATAGGTTTTAAGATTATTACTAGTCAGATATATTCTTGTGCGGTGAATAGGGCGTGTTGAGTCCAGTTCTCTGAGCAAGGAGTAGGTCTTGTCTATTACATATTGGGTTTATGGAACGGTATCTGAGCTAATTTGAAACCCTTGTTTTATGTATCACCCCACCTCACCTTTCCCGTTAAGCAGCCATAGTGTGTTTTCTGCATGTGTGACTCTGTTCTGTTTTGTAATTCAGTTCAAGTGTAACGGTTTTTACATTCCCTCTATAAGTGATACCTTATGAGAAGTGTCCTTTTCTGTGTGACTTATTTCACTTAGAATCGTCGTACCTAAATCCACTCATCATGCTGCTACTAGCCTTATGACATTGATTTCATGGCTGAGTGATATTCCATTGTACATAAGGACCACAACTTCTTTATCCATTTTTCTCTTTCCTGCGATATTGAAGGTGGAATGAAGTGGAGGTCCTTGTCAACAGAGCAGTCCTAAACTTTGGGGTGCTTGTGTCTTGCTGATTTTTAATTTTCCCAATTTATAACCCCATGAGTGGAAGTGCCGTATGCTCTCGAAGCTTTGTTTTTTAGATGTTTCAGGACACACCGTACGCTTCTCCAGAGTGGCTGTTGGCAATTTACATCCCGCCCATCAGTGTAGCAAGGCTCCCATTTCTCCATGGCCTGTCCTGCATTTCTGGTTTTGACACTTTTTTCAGCATGGCCTTTTTAACCGATGGGAAGCGCGACATCTTTGTAGCGCTGATTTGCCTTTCCAGGTTGCTTGGTTGGCCAAAAAGGGCGTATGCGTTTTTTCCTGAATATATTCAGGAAAAAACGCATACGCCCTTTTTGGCCAAGGGCATCATTGTCAACGTTTTGCCGCTTTTCATGTGCTTTAAAGGCGATTCGAATCTACCTCCTGAAATCTGTTTCCTGCAATTCTGCCTTGATTTCAAATCCTCTTCTTTGCCTTCCCTCAATATATTTGTGGACGAGAGTTATCATTTATAACTCTGCAGGTTTGTGAATTGCAGTGCCCTGAACCTCCATTTTACAACTCGCTTTTTAGGGAGCTGGCCGCAATAGCGCAGGATGGCTTCAGGCCCTGTTCTGGTTCCGGGTGGCAGGCTGAGCCTGTGGTTGATTCTTCTTCCTGATGGGAAAATAGAGTGACCTGTGCCTGTCCCAACACGAAGAGCTAGTCTCTCATTGGATCCACGTCTTCCCGTTCATCCTCAGGACAAATTGCAACCTGTACGGAACAGGAGGTTAAAGGTGATGATGCTCCAAGTAGGGAGATTGCTAGTAAAGCGGCTGGAATAGCGAACCCAGGCACAAGGAGATGAGAAATGAGGTGCGTTTTAGAAACCTTTCCCCATCACACGGTGTACCATCTTCTGGGTTTCTCATGCATGTTTTCGATGTAGGAAGATGCCCTTGAACCTGGAGATTTGGGACCCATGCGATGGGTACCATGCAGTATTACTTTAAAGGGTCTGCGTTTGCTCACCCAACCTCACCAAACCTCTCAGCCCCAAGAGTGTCCACCCTTATGTCTCATCCAGCTGTGGGTCTAGATATGGTCAATCCAGGTTGCATCACAGCCCGTGAACGCATTGTGTAAGAATTTCTCTCTCTTTCACTGTCTTTGTTTCATGGGTTTTTCAAAGTAATTTATTTTTATAATGGGGTTTAGCTGCTTTTCACTGCTGTGTTTATGCCGCTTTTTACCCACTTGACACACTAACAGAGAGATATCAATACATAGGTTTTAAGATTATTACTAGTCAGATATATTCTTGTGCGGTGAATAGGGCGTGTTGAGTCCAGTTCTCTGAGCAAGGAGTAGGTCTTGTCTATTACATATTGGGTTTATGGAACGGTATCTGAGCTAATTTGAAACCCTTGTTTTATGTATCACCCCACCTCACCTTTCCCGTTAAGCAGCCATAGTGTGTTTTCTGCATGTGTGACTCTGTTCTGTTTTGTAATTCAGTTCAAGTGTAACGGTTTTTACATTCCCTCTATAAGTGATACCTTATGAGAAGTGTCCTTTTCTGTGTGACTTATTTCACTTAGAGTCGTCGTACCTAAATCCACTCATCATGCTGCTACTAGCCTTATGACATTGATTTCACGGCTGAGTGATATTCCATTGTACATAAGGACCACAACTTCTTTATCCATTTTTCTCTTTCCTGGGATATTGAAGGTGGAATGAAGTGGAGGTCCTTGTCAACAGAGCAGCCCTAAACTTTGGGGTGCTTGTGTCTTGCTGATTTTTAATTTTCCCAATTTATAACCCCATGAGTGGAAGTGCCGTATGCTCTCTAAGCTTTGTTTTTTAGATGTTTCAGGACTCACCGTACGCTTCTCCAGAGTGGCTGTTGGCAATTTACATCCCGCCCATCAGTGTAGCAAGGCTCCCATTTCTCCATGGCCTGTCCTGCATTTCTGGTTTTGACACTTTTTTCAGCATGGCCTTTTTAACCGATGGGAAGCGAGACATCTTTGTAGCGCTGATTTGCCTTTCCAGGTTGCTTGGTTGGCCAAAAAGGGCGTATGCGTTTTTTCCTGAATATATTCAGGAAAAAACGCATACGCCCTTTTTGGCCAAGGGCATCATTGTCAACGTTTTGCCGCTTTTCATGTGCTTTAAAGGCGATTGGAATCTACCTCCTGAAATCTGTTTCCTGCAATTCTGCCTTGATTTCAAATCCTCTTCTTTGCCTTCCCTCAATATATTTGTGGACGAGAGTTATCATTTATAACTCTGCAGGTTTGTGAATTGCTGTGCCCTGAACCTCCATTTTATAACTCGCGTTTTTGGGAGATGGCCGCAAAAGCGCAGGATGGCTTCAGGCCCTGTTCTTGTTCCGGGGGGCAGGCTGAGCCTGTGGTTAATTCTTCTTCCTGATGGGAAAATAGAGTGACCTGTGCCTGTCCCAACACCAAGAGCTAGTCTCTCATTGGTTCCACGTCTTCCCGTTCATCCTCAGGACAAATTGCAACCTGTACGGAACAGGAGGTTAAAGGTGCTGATGCTCCAAGTAGGGAGATTGCTAGTCAAGCGGCTGGAATAGCGAACCCGGGCACAAGGAGTTGAGAAATGAGGTGCCTTTTAGAAACCTTTCCCCATCACACGGTGTACCATCTTCTGGGTTTCTCATGCATGTTTTCGATGTAGGAAGATGCCCTTGAACCTGGAGATTTGGGACCCATGCGATGGGTACCACACAGTATTACTTTAAAGAGTCTGCGTTTGCTCACCCAACCTCACCAAATCTCTCGGCCCCAAGAGTGTCCACCCTTATGTCTCATCCAGCTGTGGGTCTAGATATGGTCAATCCAGGTTGCATCACAGCCCCTGAACTCATTGTGTATGAATTTCTATCTCTTTCACTGTCGTTGTTTCATGGGTTTTTCAAAGTAATTTATTTTTATAATGGGGTTTAGCTGCTTTTCACTGCTGTGTTTATGCCGCTTTACACCCACTTGACACACTAACAGACAGATATCAATACATAGCTTTTAAGATTATTACTAGTCAGATATATTCTTGTGCGGTGAATAGGGCGTGTTGAGTCCAGTTCTCTGAGCAAGGAGTAGGTCTTGTCTATTACATATTGGGTTTATGGAATGGTATCTGAGCTAATTTGATACCCTTGTTTTATGTATCACCCCACCTCACCTTTCCCGTTAAGCAGCCATAGTCTGTTTTCTGTATGTGTGACTCTGTTCTGTTTTGTAATTCAGTTCAAGTGTAACGGTTTTTAAATTCCCTCTAAAAGTGATACCATATGAGAAGTGTCCTTTTCTGTGTGACTTATTTCACTTAGAATCGTCGTACCTAAATCCACTCATCATGCTGGTACTAACCTTATGACATTGATTTCATGGCTGAGTGATATTACTTTGTACATAAGGACCACAACTTCTTTATCCATTTTTCTCTTTCCTGGGATATTTAAGGTGGAATGAAGTGGAGGTCCTTGTCAACAGAGCAGCCCTCAACTTTGGGGTGCTTGTGTCTTGCTGATTTTTAATTTTCCCAATTTATACCCCCATGAGTGGAAGTGCCCTATGCTCTCTAAGCTGTGTTTTTCAGATGTTTCAGGACTCACCGGACACTTCTCCAGAGTGGCTGTTGGCAATTTACATCCCGCCCATCAGTGTAGCAAGGCTCCCATTTCTCCATGGCCTGTCCTGCATTTCTGGTTTTGACACTTTTTTCAGCATGGCCCTTTTGACCAATGGGAAGCGAGACTTTTTGGTAGCTCTGATTTGCCTTTCCAGGTTGCTTGGTTGGCCAAAAAGGGCGTATGCGTTTTTTCCTGAATATATTCACGAAAAAACGCATATGCCCTTTTTGGCCATGGGCATCATTGTCAATATTTTCCCGCTTTTCATGTGCTTTAAAGGCGATTCGAATCTACCTCCTGAAATCTGTTTCCTGCAATTCTGCCTTGATTTCAAATCCTCTTCTTTGCCTTCCCTCAATATATTTGTGGACGAGAGTTATCATTTATAACTCTGCAGGTTTGTGAATTGCAGTGCCCTGAACCTCCATTTTACAACTCGCTTTTTTCGGATCTGGCCGCAAAAGCACAGGATCGCTTCAGGCCCTGTTCTGGTTCCGGGGGGCAGGCTGAGCCTGCGGTTAATTCTTCTTCCTGATGGGAAAATAGAGTGACCTGTGTCTTTCCCAACACCAAGAGCTAGTCTCTCATTGGTTCCACGTCTTCCCGTTCATCCTCAGGACAAATTGCAACCTGTACGGAACAGGAGGTTAAAGGTGCTGATGCTCCAAGTAGGGAGATTGCTAGTAAAGCGGCTGGAATGGCGAACCCGGGCACAAGGAGATGAGAAATGAGGTGCATTTTAGAAACCTTTCCCCATCACACGGTGTAAGATCTTCTGGGTTTCTCATGCATGTTTTCGATGTAGGAAGATGCCCTTGAACCTGGAGATTTGGGACCCATGCGATGGGTACCACGCAGTATTACTTTAAAGGGTCTGCGTTTGCTCACCCAACCTCACCAAACCTCTCAGCCCCAAGAGTGTCCACCCTTATGTCTCATCCAGCTGTGGGTCTAGGTATGGTCAATCCAGGTTGCATCACAGCCCCTGAACGCATTGTGTAAGAATTTCTCTCTCTTTCACTGTCTTTGTTTCATGGGTTTTTAAAAGTAATTTATTTTTATAATGAGGTTTAGGTGCTTTTCACTGCTGTGTTTATGCCGCTTTACACCCACTTGACACACTAACAGAGAGATATCAATACATAGGTTTTAAGATTATTACTAGTCAGATATATTCTTGTGCGGTGAATAGGGCGTGTTGAGTCCAGTTCTCTGAGCAAGGAGTAGGTCTTGTCTATTACATATTGGGTTTATGGAACGGTATCTGAGCTAATTTGAAACCCTTGTTTTATGTATCACCCCACCTCACCTTTCCCGTTAAGCAGCCATAGTGTGTTTTCTGCATGTGTGACTCTGTTCTGTTTTGTAATTCAGTTCAAGTGTAACGGTTTTTACATTCCCTCTATCAGTGATACCTTATGAGAAGTGTCCTTTTCTGTGTGACTTATTTCACTTAGAATCGTCGTACCTAAATCCACTCATCATGCTGCTAGTAGCCTTGTGACATTGATTTCATGGCTGAGTGATATTCCATTGTATATAAGGACCACACTTCTTTATCCTTGTTTCTCTTTCCTGGGATATTGAAGGTGGAATGAAGTGGAGGTCCTTGTCAACAGAGTAGCCCTAAACTTTGGGGTGCTTGTGTCTTGCTGATTTTTAATTTTCCCAATTTATACCCCCATGAGTTGAAGTGCCCTATGCTCTCTAAGCTCTGTTTTTCAGATGTTTCAGGACTCACTGTACACTTCTCCTGAGTGGCTGTTGGCAATTTACACCCCCGCCCATCAGTGTAGCAAGGCCCCCATTTCTCCATGGCCTGTCCTGCATTTCTGGTTTTGACACTTTTTTCAGCATGGCCCATTTGACCGATGGGAAGCGAGACTTCTTTGTAGCGCTGATTTGACTTTCCAGGTTGTTTCGTTGGCCAAAAAGGGCGTATGCGTTTTTTCCTGATTATATTCAGGAAAAAACGCATACGCCCTTTTTGGCCAAGGGCATCATTGTCAACGTTTTGCTGCTTTTCATGTGCTTTAAAGGCGATTCGTATCTACCTCCTGAAATCTGTTTCGTACAATTCTGCCTTGATTTCAAATCCTCTTCTTTGCCTTCCCTCAATATATTTGTGGACGAGAGTTATCATTTATAACTCTGCAGGTTTGTGAATTGCAGTGCCCTGAACCTCCATTTTCCAACTCGCTTTTTTGGGAGCTGGCCGCAAAAGCGCAGGATGGCTTCAGGCCCTGTTCTTGTTCCGGGGCGCTGGCTGAGCCTGTGGTTAATTCTTCTTCCTGATGGGAAAATAGAGTGACCTGTGCCTGTCCCAACACCAAGAGCTAGTCTCTCATTGGTTCCACGTCTTCCCGTTCATCCTCAGGACAAATTGCAACCTGTACGAAACAGGAGGTTAAAGGTGCTGATGCTCCAAGTAGGGAGATTGCTAGTAAAGTGGCTTGAATGGCGAACCCGGGCACAAGGAGATGAGAAATGAGGTGCGTTATAGAAACCTTTCCCCATCACACGGTGTACCATCTTCTGGGTTTCTCATGCATGTTTTCGATGTAGGAAGATGCCCTTGAACCTGGAGATTTGGGACCCATGCGATGGGTACCACGCAGTATTACTTTAAAGGGTCTGCGTTTGCTCACCCAACCTCACCAAACCTCTCAGCCCCAAGAGTGTCCACCCTTATGTCTCATCCAGCTGTGGGTCTAGGTATGGTCAATCCAGGTTGCATCACAGCCCCTGAACGCATTGTGTAAGAATTTCTCTCTCTTTCACTGTCTTTGTTTCATGGGTTTTTAAAAGTAATTTATTTTTATAATGAGGTTTAGGTGCTTTTCACTGCTGTGTTTATGCCGCTTTACACCCACTTGACACACTAACAGAGAGATATCAATACATAGGTTTTAAGATTATTACTAGTCAGATATATTCTTGTGCGGTGAATACGGCATGTTGAGTCCAGTTCTCTGAGCAAGGAGTAGGTCTTGTCTATTACATATTGGGTTTATGGAACGGTATCTGAGCTAATTTGAAACCCTTGTTTTATGTATCACCCCACCTCACCTTTCCCGTTAAGCAGCCATAGTGTGTTTTCTGCATGTGTGACTCTGTTCTGTTTTGTAACTCAGTTCAAGTGTAACGGTTTTTACATTCCCTCTATCAGTGATACCTTATGAGAAGTGTCCTTTTCTGTGTGACTTATTTCACTTAGAATCGTCGTACCTAAATCCACTCATCATGCTGCTAGTAGCCTTGTGACATTGATTTCATGGCTGAGTGATATTCCATTGTATATAAGGACCACACTTCTTTATCCTTGTTTCTCTTTCCTGGGATATTGAAGGTGGAATGAAGTGGAGGTCCTTGTCAACAGAGTAGCCCTAAACTTTGGGGTGCTTGTGTCTTGCTGATTTTTAATTTTCCCAATTTATACCCCCATGAGTTGAAGTGCCCTATGCTCTCTAAGCTCTGTTTTTCAGATGTTTCAGGACTCACTGTACACTTCTCATGAGTGGCTGTTGGCAATTTACACCCCCGCCCATCAGTGTAGCAAGGCCCCCATTTCTCCATGGCCTGTCCTGCATTTCTGGTTTTGACACTTTTTTCAGCATGGCCCATTTCACCGATGGGAAGCGAGACTTCTTTGTAGCGCTGATTTGACTTTCCAGGTTGTTTCGTTGGCCAAAAAGGGCGTATGCGTTTTTTCCTGATTATATTCAGGAAAAAACGCATACGCCCTTTTTGGCCAAGGGCATCATTGTCAACGTTTTGCCGCTTTTCATGTGCTTTAAAGGCGATTCGTATCTACCTCCTGAAATCTGTTTCGTACAATTCTGCCTTGATTTCAAATCCTCTTCTTTGCCTTCCCTCAATATATTTGTGGACGAGAGTTATCATTTATAACTCTGCAGGTTTGTGAATTGCAGTGCCCTGAACCTCCATTTTCCAACTCGCTTTTTTGGGAGCTGGCCGCAAAAGCGCAGGATGGCTTCAGGCCCTGTTCTGGTTCCGGGGGGCAGGCTGAGCCTGTGGTTAATTCTTCTTCCTGATGGGAAAATAGAGTGACCTGTGTCTTTCCCAACACCAAGAGCTAGTCTCTCATTGGTTCCACGTCTTCCCGTTCATCCTCAGGAAAAATTGCAACCTGTACGAAACAGGAGGTTAAAGGTGCTGATGCTCCAAGTAGGGAGATTGCTAGTAAAGCGGCTGGAATGGCGAACCCGGGCACAAGGAGATGAGAAATGAGGTGCATTTTAGAAACCTTTCCCCATCACACGGTGTACCATCTTCTGGGTTTCTCATGCATGTTTTCGATGTAGGAAGATGCCCTTGAACCTGGAGATTTGGGACCCATGCGATGGGTACCACGCAGTATTACTTTAAAGGGTCTGCGTTTGCTCACCCAACCTCACCAAACCTCTCAGCCCCAAGAGTGTCCACCCTTATGTCTCATCCAGCTGTGGGTCTAGATATGGTCAATCCAGGTTGCATCACAGCCCCTGAAGGCATTGTGTAACAATTTCTATCTCTTTCACTGTTGTTGTTTCATGGGTTTTTCAAAGTAATTTATTTTCATAATGGGGTTTAGCTGCTTTTCACTGCTGTGTTTATGCCGCTTTACACCCATTTGACACACTAACAGAGAGATATTAATACATAGGTTTTAAGATTATTACTAGTCAGGTATATTCTTGTGTGGTGAATAGGGCGTGTTGAGTCCAGTTCTCTGAGCTAGGAGTAGGTGTTGTCTATTACATATTGGGTTTATGGAACGGTATCTGAGCTAATTTGATACCCTTGTTTTATGTATCACCCCACCTCACCTTTCCCGTTAAGCAGCCATAGTCTGTTTTCTGCATGTGTGACTCTGTTCTGTTCTGTAATTCAGTTCAAGTGTAACGGTTTTTACATTCCCTCTATAAGTGATACCTTATGAGAAGTGTCCTTTTCTGTGTGACTTATTTCACTTAGAATCGTCATACCTAAATCCACTCATCATGCTGCTACTAACCTTATGACATTGATTTCATGGCTGAGTGATATTCCATTGTACATAAGGACCACAACTTCTTTATCCATTTTTCTCTTTCCTGGGATATTTAAGGTGGAATGAAGTGGAGGTCCTTGCCAACAGAGCAGCCCTCAACTTTGGGGTGCTTGTGTCTTGCAGATTTTTTATTTTCCCAATTTATACCCCCATGAGTGGAAGTGCCCTATGCTCTCTAACTGTGTTTTTCAGATGTTTTAGGACACACCGTACACTTCTCCAGAGTGGCTGTTGGCAATTTACATCCCGCCCATCAGTGTAGCAAGGCTCCCATTTCTCCATGGCCTGTCCTGCATTTCTGGTTTTGAGACTTTTTTCAGCATGGCCCTTTTGACCGATGGGAAGCGAGACTTCTTTGTAGCGCTGATTTGCCTTTCCAGGTTGCTTGGTTGGCCAAAAAGGGCGTATGCGTTTTTTCCTGAATATATTCAGGAAAAAACGCATACGCCCTTTTTGGCCAAGGGCATCATTGTCAACATTTTGCCGCTTTTCATGTGCTTTAAAGGCGATTCGAATCTACCTCCTGAAATCTGTTTCCTGCAATTCTGCCTTGATTTCAAATCCTCTTCTTTGCCTTCCCTCAATATATTTGTGGACGAGAGTTATCATTTATAACTCTGCAGGTTTGTGAATTGCAGTGCCCTGAACCTCAATATTACAACTCGCTTTTTGGGAGCTGGCTGCAAAAGCGCATGATGGCTTCAGGCCCTGTTCTGGTTCCGGGGGGCAGGCTGAGCCTGTGGTTAATTCTTCTTCCTGATGGGAAAATAGAGTGACCTGTGTCTTTCCCAACACCAAGAGCTAGTCTCTCATTGGTTCCACGTCTTCCCGTTCATCCTCAGGACAAATTGCAACCTGTACGAAACAGGAGGTTAAAGGTGCTGATGCTCCAAGTAGGGAGATTGCTAGTAAAGCGGCTGGAATGGCGAACCCGGGCACAAGGAGATGAGAAATGAGGTGCATTTTAGAAACCTTTCCCCATCACACGGTGCACCATCTTCTGGGTTTCTCATGCATGTTTTCGATGTAGGAAGATGCCCTTGAACCTGGAGATTTGGGACCCATGCGATGGGTACCACGCAGTATTACTTTAAAGGGTCTGCGTTTGCTCACCCAACCTCACCAAACCTCTCAGCCCCAAGAGTGTCCACCCTTATGTCTCATCCAGCTGTGGGTCTAGATATGGTCAATCCAGGTTGCATCACAGCTCCTGAAGGCATTGTGTAAGAATTTCTCTCTCTTTCACCGTCTTTGTTTCATGGGTTTTTCAAAGTAATTTATTTTCATAATGGGGTTTAGCTGCTTTTCACTGCTGTGTTTATGCCGCTATACACCCACTTGACACACTAACAGAGAGATATTAATACATAGGTTTTAAGATTATTACTAGTCAGATATATTCTTGTGTGGTGAATAGGGCGTGTTGAGTCCAGATCTCTGAGCAAGGAGTAGGTCTTGTCTATTACATATTGGGTTTATGGAACGGTATCTGAGCTAATTTGATACCCTTGTTTTATGTATCACCCCACCTCACCTTTCCCGTTAAGCAGCCATAGTGTGTTTTCTGCATGTGTGACTCTGTTCTGTTTTGTAATTCAGTTCAAGTGTAACGGTTTTTACATTCCCTCTATCAGTGATACCTTATGAGAAGTGTCCTTTTCTGTGTGACTTATTTCACTTAGAATCGTCATACCTAAATCCACTCATCATGCTGCTCCTAACCTTATGACATTGATTTCATGGCTGAGTGATATTCCATTGTACATAAGGACCACAACTTCTTTATCCATTTTTCTCTTTCCTGGGATATTTAAGGTGGAATGAAGTGGAGGTCCTTGTCAACAGAGCAGCCCTCAACTTTGGGGTGCTTGTGTCTTGCTGATTTTTAATTTTCCCAATTTATACCCCCATGAGTGGAAGTGCCCTATGCTCTCTAAGCTGTGTTTTTCAGATGTTTCAGGACACACCGTACACTTCTCCAGAGTGGCTGTTGGCAATTTACATCCCACCCATCAGTGTAGCAAGGCTCCCATTTCTCCATGGCCTGTCCTGCATTTCTGGTTTTGACACTTTTTTCAGCATGGCCCTTTTGACCGATGGGAAGCGAGACTTCTTTGTAGCGCTGATTTGCCTTTCCAGGTTGCTTGGTTGGCCAAAAAGGGCGTATGCGTTTTTTCCTGAATATATTCAGGAAAAAACGCATACGCCCTTTTGGCCAAGGGCATCATTGTCAACATTTTGCCGCTTTTCATGTGCTTTAAAGGCGATTCGAATCTACCTCCTGAAATCTGTTTCCTGCAATTCTGCCTTGATTTCAAATCCTCTTCTTTGCCTTCCCTCAATATATTTGTGGACGAGAGTTATCATTTATAACTCTGCAGGTTTGTGAATTGCAGTGCCCTGAACCTCAATATTACAACTCGCTTTTTTGGGAGCTGGCTGCAAAAGCGCATGATGGCTTCAGGCCCTGTTCTGGTTCCGGGGGGCAGGCTGAGCCTGTGGTTAATTCTTCTTCCTGATGGGAAAATAGAGTGACCTGTGTCTTTCCCAACACCAAGAGCTAGTCTCTCATTGGTTCCACGTCTTCCAGTTCATCCTCAGGACAAATTGCAACCTGTACGAAACAGGAGGTTAAAGGTGCTGATGCTCCAAGTAGGGAGATTGCTAGTAAAGCTGCTGGAATGGCGAACCCGGGCACAAGGAGATGAGAAATGAGGTGCTTTTTAGAAACCTTTCCCCATCACACGGTGTACCATCTTCTGGGTTTCTCATGCATGTTTTCGATGTAGGAAGATGCCCTTGAACCTGTAGATTTGGGACCCATGCGATGGGTACCACGCAGTATTACTTTAAAGGGTCTGCGTTTGCTCACCCAACCTCACCAAACCTCTAAGCCCCAAGAGTGTCCACCCTTATGTCTCATCCAGCTGTGGGTCTAGATATGGTGAATCCAGGTTGCATCACAGCCCCTGAAGGCATTGTGTAACAATTTCTATCTCTTTCACTGTTGTTGTTTCATGGGTTTTTCAAAGTAATTTATTTTAATAATGGGGTTTAGCTGCTTTTCACTGCTGTGTTTATGCCGCTTTACACCCATTTGACACACTAACAGAGAGATATCAATACATAGGTTTTAAGATTATTACTAGTCAGATATATTCTTGTGCGGTGAATAGGGCGTGTTGAGTCCAGTTCTCTGAGCAAGGAGTAGGTCTTGTCTATTACATATTGGGTTTATGGAACGGTATCTGAGCTAATTTGAAACCCTTGTTTTATGTATCACCCCACCTCACCTTTCCCGTTAAGCAGCCATAGTGTGTTTTCTGCATGTGTGACTCTGTTCTGTTTTGTAATTCAGTTCAAGTGTAACGGTTTTTACATTCCCTCTATAAGTGATACCTTATGAGAAGTGTCCTTTTCTGTGTGACTTATTTCACTTAGAATCGTCGTACCTAAATCCACTCATCATGCTGCTACTAGCCTTATGACATTGATTTCATGGCTGAGTGATATTCCATTGTACATAAGGACCACAACTTCTTTATCCATTTTTCTCTTTCCTGGGATATTGAAGGTGAAATGAAGTGGAGGTCCTTGTCAACAGAGCAGCCCTAAACTTTGGGGTGCTTGTGTCTTGCTGATTTTTAATTTTCCCAATTTATACCCCCATGAGTGGAAGTGCCCTATGCTCTCTAAGCTGTGTTTTTCAGATGTTTCAGGACACACCGTACACTTCTCCAGAGTGGCTGTTAGCAATTTACATCCCGCCCATCAGTGTAGCAAGGCTCCCATTTCTCCATGGCCTGTCCTGCATTTCTGGTTTTGACACTTTTTTCAGCATGGCCCTTTTGACCGATGGGAAGCGAGACTTCTTTGTAGCGCTGATTTGCATTTCCAGATTGCTTGGTTGGCCAAAAAGGGCGTATGCGTTTTTTCCTGAATATATTCAGGAAAAAACGCATACGCCCTTTTTGGCCAAGGGCATCATTGTCAACGTTTTGCCGCTTTTCATGTGCTTTAAAGGCGATTCGTATGTACCTCCTGAAATCTGTTTCTTGCAATTCTGCCTTGATTTCAAATCCTCTTCTTTGCCTTCCCTCAATATATTTGTGGACGAGAGTTATCATTTATAACTCTGCAGGTTTGTGAATTGCAGTGCCCTGAACCCCCATTTTACAACTCGCGTTTTTGGGAGCTGGCCACAAAAGCACAATGGCATCAGGCCCTGTTCTGGTTCCGAGGGGCAGGCTGAGCCTGTGGTTAATTCTTCTTCCTGATGGGAAAATAGAGTGACCTGTGCCTGTCCCAACACCAAGAGCTAGTCTCTCGTTGGTTCCACGTCTTCCCGTTCATCCTCAGGACAAATTGCAACCTGTACGGAACAGGAGGTTAAAGGTGCTGATGCTCCAAGTAGGGAGGTTCCTAGTAAAACGGCTGGAATGGCGAACCCGGGCACAAGGAGATGAGAAATGAGTTGCGTTTTAGAAACCTTTCCCCATCACACGGTGTACCATCTTCTGGGTTTCTCATGCATGTTTTCGATGTAGGAAGATGCCCTTGAACCTGGAGATTTGGGACCCATGCGATGGGTACCACGCAGTATTACTTTAAAGGGTCTGCGTTTGCTCACCCAACCTCACCAAACCTCTCAGCCCCAAGAGTGTCCACCCTTATGTCTCATCCAGCTGTGGGTCTAGGTATGGTCAATCCAGGTTGCATCACAGCCCCTGAACGCATTGTGTAAGTATTTCTCTCTCTTTCACTGTCTTTGTTTCATGGGTTTTTAAAAGTAATTTATTTTTATAATGAGGTTTAGGTGCTTTTCACTGCTGTGTTTATGCCGCTTTACACCCACTTGACACACTAACAGAGAGATATCAATACATAGGTTTTAAGATTATTACTAGTCAGATATATTCTTGTGCGGTGAATAGGGCGTGTTGAGTCCAGTTCTCTGAGCAAGGAGTAGGTCTTGTCTATTACATATTGGGTTTATGGAACGGTATCTGAGCTAATTTGAAACCCTTGTTTTATGTATCACCCCACCTCACCTTTCCCGTTAAGGAGCCATAGTGTGTTTTCTGCATGTGTGACTCTGTTCTGTTTTGTAATTCAGTTCAAGTGTAACGGTTTTTACATTCCCTCTATAAGTGATACCTTATGAGAAGTGTCCTTTTCTGTGTGACTTATTTCACTTAGAATCGTCGTACCTAAATCCACTCATCATGCTGCTACTAGCCTTATGACATTGATTTCATGGCTGAGTGATATTCCATTGTACATAAGGACCACAACTTCTTTATCCATTTTTCTCTTTCCTGGGATATTTAAGGTGGAATGAAGTGGAGGTCCTGGTCAACAGAGCAGCCCTAAACTTTGGGGTGCTTGTGTCTTGCTGATTTTTCATTTTCCCAATTTATACCCCCATGAGTGGAAGTGCCCTATGCTCTCTAAGCTGTGTTTTTCAGATGTTTCAGGACACACCGTACACTTCTCCAGAGTGGCTGTTGGCAATTTACATTCCGCCCATCAGTGTAGCAAGGCTCCCATTTCTCCATGGCCTGTCCTGCATTTCTGGTTTTGACACTTTTTTCAGCATGGCCCTTTTGACCGATGGGAAGCGAGACTTCTTTGTAGCGCTGATTTGCCTTTCCAGGTTGCTTGGTTGGCCAAAAAGGGTGTATCCGTTTTTTCCTGAATATATTCAGGAAAAAACGCATATGCCCTTTTTGGCCAAGGGCATCATTGTCAACATTTTGCCGCTTTTCATGTGCTTTAAAAGAGATTCGAATCTACCTCCTGAAATCTGTTTCCTGCAATTCTGCCTTGATTTCAAATCCTCTTCTTTGCCTTCCCTCAATACATTTGTGGACGAGAGTTATCATTTATAACTCTGCAGGTTTGTGAATTGCTGTGCCCTGAAGCTCCATTTTACAACTCGCTTTTTTGGGAGCTGGCCGCAAAAGCGAAGGATGGCTTCAGGCCCTGTTCTTGTTCCGGGGCGCTGGCTGAGCCTGTGGTTAATTCTTCTTCCTGATGGGAAAATAGAGTGACCTGTGTCTTTCCCAACACCAAGAGCTAGTCTCTCATTGGTTCCACGTCTTCCCGTTCATCCTCAGGACAAATTGCAACCTGTACGAAACAGGAGGTTAAAGGTGCTGATGCTCCAAGTAGGGAGATTGCTAGTAAAGCGGCTGGAATGGCGAACCCGGGCACAAGGAGATGAGAAATGAGGTGCGTTATAGAAACCTTTCCCCATCACACGGTGTACCATCTTCTGGGTTTCTCATGCATGTTTTCGATGTAGGAAGATGCCCTTGAACCTGGAGATTTGGGACCCATGCGATGGGTACCACGCAGTATTACTTTAAAGGGTCTGCGTTTGCTCACCCAACCTCACCAAACCTCTCAGCCCCAAGAGTGTCCACCCTTATGTCTCATCCAGCTGTGGGTCTAGGTATGGTCAATCCAGGTTGCATCACAGCCCCTGAACGCATTGTGTAAGAATTTCTCTCTCTTTCACCGTCATTGTTTCATGGGTTTTTAAAAGTAATTTATTTTTATAATGAGGTTTAGGTGCTTTTCACTGCTGTGTTTATGCCGCTTTACACCCACTTGACACACTAACAGAGAGATATCAATACATAGGTTTTAAGATTATTACTAGTCAGATATATTCTTGTGCGGTGAATAGGGCGTGTTGAGTCCAGTTCTCTGAGCAAGGAGTAGGTCTTGTCTATTACATATTGGGTTTATGGAACGGTATCTGAGCTAATTTGATACCCTTGTTTTATGTATCACCCCACCTCACCTTTCCCGTTAAGGAGCCATAGTGTGTTTTCTGCATGTGTGTCTCTGTTCTGTTTTGTAATTCAGTTCAAGTGTAACGGTTTTTACATTCCCTCTGTAAGTGATACCTTATGAGAAGTGTCCTTTTCTGTGTGACTTATTTCACTTAGATTCGTCGTACCTAAATCCACTCATCATGCTGCTACTAGCCTTATGACATTGATTTCATGGCAGAGTGATATTCCATTGTACATAAGGACCACAACTTCTTTATCCATTTTTCTCTTTCCTGGGATATTGAAGGTGGAATGAAGTGGAGGTCCTTGTCAACAGAGCAGCCCTCAACTTTGGGGTGCTTGTGTCTTGCTGATTTTAATTTTCCCAATTTATACCCCCATGAGTGGAAGTGCCCTATGCTCTCTAAGCTGTGTTTTTCAGATGCTTCAGGACACACCGTACACTTCTCCAGAGTGGCTGTTGGCAATTTACATCCCGCCCATCAGTGTAGGAAGGCTCCCATTTCTCCATGGCCTCTCCTGCATTTCTGGTTTTGACACTTTTTTCAGCATGGCCCTTTTGACCGATGGGAAGCGAGACTTCTTTGTAGCGCTGATTTGCATTTCCAGATTGCTTGGTTGGCCAAAAAGGGCGTATGCGTTTTTTCCTGAATATATTCAGGAAAAAACGCATACGCCCTTTTTAGCCAAGGGCATCATTGTCAACGTTTTGCCGCTTTTCATGTGCTTTAAAGGCGATTCGTATGTACCTCCTGAAATCTGTTTCTTGCAATTCTGCCTTGATTTCAAATCCTCTTCTTTGCCTTCCCTCAATATATTTGTGGACGAGAGTTATCATTTATAACTCTGCAGGTTTGTGAATTGCAGTGCCCTGAACCCCCATTTTACAACTCGCGTTTTTGGGAGCTGGCCACAAAAGCACAGGATGGCATCAGGCCCTGTTCTGGTTCCGAGGGGCAGGCTGAGCCTGTGGTTAATTCTTCTTCCTGATGGGAAAATAGAGTGACCTGTGCCTGTCCCAACACCAAGAGCTAGTCTCTCGTTGGTTCCACGTCTTCCCGTTCATCCTCAGGACAAATTGCAACCTGTACGGAACAGGAGGTTAAAGGTGCTGATGCTCCAAGTAGGGAGGTTCCTAGTAAAACGGCTGGAATGGCGAACCCGGGCACAAGGAGATGAGAAATGAGGTGCGTTTTAGAAACCTTTCCCCATCACACGGTGTACCATCTTCTGGGTTTCTCATGCATGTTTTCGATGTAGGAAGATGCCCTTGAACCTGGAGATTTGGGACCCATGCGATGGGTACCACGCAGTATTACTTTAAAGGGTCTGCGTTTGCTCACCCAACCTCACCAAACCTCTCAGCCCCAAGAGTGTCCACCCTTATGTCTCATCCAGCTGTGGGTCTAGGTATGGTCAATCCAGGTTGCATCACAGCCCCTGAACGCAATGTGTAAGTATTTCTCTCTCTTTCACTGTCTTTGTTTCATTGGTTTTTAAAAGTAATTTATTTTTATAATGAGGTTTAGCTGGTTTTCACTGCTGTGTTTATGCCGCTTTACACCCACTTGACACACTAACAGAGAGATATCAATACATAGGTTTGAAGATTATTACTACTCAGATATATTCTTGTGCGGTGAATAGGGCGTGTTGAGTCCAGTTCTCTGAGCAAGGAGTAGGTCTTGTCTATTACATATTGGGTTTATGGAACGGTATCTGAGCTAATTTGAAACCCTTGTTTTATGTATCACCCCACCTCACCTTTCCCGTTAAGGAGCCATAGTGTGTTTTCTGCATGTGTGTCTCTGTTCTGTTTTGTAATTCAGTTCAAGTGTAACGGTTTTTACATTCCCTCTGTAAGTGATACCTTATGAGAAGTGTCCTTTTCTGTGTGACTTATTTCACTTAGATTCGTCGTACCTAAATCCACTCATCATGCTGCTACTAGCCTTATGACATTGATTTCATGGCAGAGTGATATTCCATTGTACATAAGGACCACAACTTCTTTATCCATTTTTCTCTTTCCTGGGATATTGAAGGTGGAATGAAGTGGAGGTCCTTGTCAACAGAGCAGCCCTCAACTTTGGGGTGCTTGTGTCTTGCTGATTTTAATTTTCCCAATTTATACCCCCATGAGTGGAAGTGCCCTATGCTCTCTAAGCTGTGTTTTTCAGATGCTTCAGGACACACCGTACACTTCTCCAGAGTGGCTGTTGGCAATTTACATCCCGCCCATCAGTGTAGGAAGGCTCCCATTTCTCCATGGCCTCTCCTGCATTTCTGGTTTTGACACTTTTTTCAGCATGGCCCTTTTGACCGATGGGAAGCGAGACTTCTTTGTAGCGCTGATTTGCATTTCCAGATTGCTTGGTTGGCCAAAAAGGGCGTATGCGTTTTTTCCTGAATATATTCAGGAAAAAACGCATACGCCCTTTTTAGCCAAGGGCATCATTGTCAACGTTTTGCCGCTTTTCATGTGCTTTAAAGGCGATTCGTATGTACCTCCTGAAATCTGTTTCTTGCAATTCTGCCTTGATTTCAAATCCTCTTCTTTGCCTTCCCTCAATATATTTGTGGACGAGAGTTATCATTTATAACTCTGCAGGTTTGTGAATTGCAGTGCCCTGAACCCCCATTTTACAACTCGCGTTTTTGGGAGCTGGCCACAAAAGCACAGGATGGCATCAGGCCCTGTTCTGGTTCCGAGGGGCAGGCTGAGCCTGTGGTTAATTCTTCTTCCTGATGGGAAAATAGAGTGACCTGTGCCTGTCCCAACACCAAGAGCTAGTCTCTCGTTGGTTCCACGTCTTCCCGTTCATCCTCAGGACAAATTGCAACCTGTACGGAACAGGAGGTTAAAGGTGCTGATGCTCCAAGTAGGGAGGTTCCTAGTAAAACGGCTGGAATGGCGAACCCGGGCACAAGGAGATGAGAAATGAGGTGCGTTTTAGAAACCTTTCCCCATCACACGGTGTACCATCTTCTGGGTTTCTCATGCATGTTTTCGATGTAGGAAGATGCCCTTGAACCTGGAGAGTTGGGACCCATGCGAAGGGTACCACGCAGTATTACTTTAAAGGGTCTGCGTTTGCTCACCCAACCTCACCAAACCTCTCAGCCCCAAGAGTGTCCACCCTTATGTCTCATCCAGCTGTGGGTCTAGGTATGGTCAATCCAGGTTGCATCACAGCCCCTGAACGCAATGTGTAAGTATTTCTCTCTCTTTCACTGTCTTTGTTTCATGGGTTTTTAAAAGTAATTTATTTTTATAATGAGGTTTAGCTGGTTTTCACTGCTGTGTTTATGCCGCTTTACACCCACTTGACACACTAACAGAGAGATATCAATACATAGGTTTTAAGATTATTACTACTCAGATATATTCTTGTGCGGTGAATAGGGCGTGTTGAGTCCAGTTCTCTGAGCAAGGAGTAAGTCTTGTCTATTACATATTGGGTTTATGGAACGGTATCTGAGCTAATTTGAAACCCTTGTTTTATGTATCACCCCACCTCACCTTTCCCGTGAAACAGCCATAGTGTGTTTTCTGCATGTGTGACTCTGTTCTGTTTTGTAATTCAGTTCAAGTGTAACGGTTTTTACATTCCCTCTATAAGTGATACCTTATGAGAAGTGTCCTTTTCTGTGTGACTTATTTCACTTAGAATCGTCGTACCTAAATCCACTCATCATGCTGCTACTAGCCTTATGACATTGATTTCATGGCTGAGTGATATTCCATTGTACATAAGGACCACAATTTCTTTATCCATTTTTCTTTTTCCTGGGATATTTAAGGTGGAATGAAGTGGAGGTCCTTGTCAACAGAGCAGCCCTCAACTTTGGGGTGCTTGTGTCTTGCTGATTTTTCATTTTCCCAATTTATACCCCCATGAGTGGAAGTGCCCTATGCTCTCTAAGCTGTGTTTTTCAGATGTTTCAGGACACACCGTACACTTCTCCAGAGTGGCTGTTGGCAATTTACATTCCGCCCATCAGTGTAGCAAGGCTCCCATTTCTCCATGGCCTGTCCTGCATTTCTGGTTTTGACACTTTTTTCAGCATGGCCCTTTTGACCGATGGGAAGCGAGACTTCTTTGTAGCGCTGATTTGCCTTTCCAGGTTGCTTGGTTGGCCAAAAAGGGCGTATGCGTTTTTTCCTGAATATATTCAGGAAAAAACGCATACGCCCTTTTTGGCCAAGGGCATCATTGTCAACATTTTGCCGCTTTTCATGTGCTTTAAAGGAGATTCGAATCTACCTCCTGAAATCTGTTTCCTGCAATTCTGCCTTGATTTCAAATCCTCTTCTTTGCCTTCCCTCAATATATTTGTGGACGAGAGTTATCATTTATAACTCTGCAGGTTTGTGAATTGCAGTGCCCTGAAGCTCCATTTTACAACTCGCTTTTTTGGGAGCTGGCCGCAAAAGCGCAGGATGGCTTCAGGCCCTGTTCTTGTTCCGGGGCGCTGGCTGAGCCTGTGGTTAATTCTTCTTCCTGATGGGAAAATAGAGTGACCTGTGCCTGTCCCAACACCAAGAGCTAGTCTCTCATTGGTTCCACGTCTTCCCGTTCATCCTCAGGACAAATTGCAACCTGTACGAAACAGGAGGTTAAAGGTGCTGATGCTCCAAGTAGGGAGATTGCTAGTAAAGCGGCTGGAATGGCGAACCCGGGCACAAGGAGATGAGAAATGAGGTGCGTTATAGAAACCTTTCCCCATCACACGGTGTACCATCTTCTGGGTTTCTCATGCATGTTTTCGATGTAGGAAGATGCCCTTGAACCTGGAGATTTGGGACCCATGCGATGGGTACCACGCAGTATTACTTTAAAGGGTCTGCGTTTGCTCACCCAACCTCACCAAACCTCTCAGCCCCAAGAGTGTCCACCCTTATGTCTCATCCAGCTGTGGGTCTAGGTATGGTCAATCCAGGTTGCATCACAGCCCCTGAACGCATTGTGTAAGAATTTCTCTCTCTTTCACCGTCTTTGTTTCATGGGTTTTTAAAAGTAATTTATTTTTATAATGAGGTTTAGGTGCTTTTCACTGCTGTGTTTATGCCGCTTTACACCCACTTGACACACTAACAGAGAGATATCAATACATAGGTTTTAAGATTATTACTAGTCAGATATATTCTTGTGTGGTGAATAGGGCGTGTTGAGTCCAGTTCTCTGAGCAAGGAGTAGGTCTTGTCTATTACATATTGGGTTTATGGAACGGTATCTGAGCTAATTTGAAACCCTTGTTTTATGTATCACCCCACCTCACCTTTCCCGTTAAGGAGCCATAGTGTGTTTTCTGCATGTGTGACTCTGTTCTGTTTTGTGATTCAGTTCAAGTGTAACGGTTTTTACATTCCCTCTGTAAGTGATACCTTATGAGAAGTGTCCTTTTCTGTGTGACTTATTTCACTTAGAGTCGTCGTACCTAAATCCACTCATCATGCTGCTACTAGCCTTATGACATTGATTTCATGGCTGAGTGATATTCCATTGTACATAAGGACCACAACTTCTTTATCCATTTTTCTTTTTCCTGGGATATTGAAGGTGGAATGAAGTGGAGGTCCTTGTCAACAGAGCAGCCCTCAACTTTGGGGTGCTTGTGTCTTGCTGATTTTAATTTTCCCAATTTATACCCCCATGAGTGGAAGTGCCCTGTGCTCTCTAAGCTGTGTTTTTCAGATGCTTCAGGACACACCGTACACTTCTCCAGAGTGGCTGTTGGCAATTTACATCCCGCCCATCAGTGTAGGAAGGCCCCCATTTCTCCATGGCCTGTCCTGCATTTCTGGTTTTGACACTTTTTTCAGCATGGCCCTTTTGACCGATGGGAAGCGAGACTTCTTTGTAGCGCTGATTTGCATTTCCAGATTGCTTGGTTGGCCAAAAAGGGCGTATGCGTTTTTTCCTGAATATATTCAGGAAAAAACGCATACGCCCTTTTTGGCCAAGGGCATCATTGTCAACGTTTTGCCGCTTTTCATGTGCTTTAAAGGCGATTCGTATGTACCTCCTGAAATCTGTTTCTTGCAATTCTGCCTTGATTTCAAATCCTCTTCTTTGCCTTCGCTGAATATATTTGTGGACGAGAGTTATCATTTATAACTCTGCAGGTTTGTGAATTGCAGTGCCCTGAACCCCCATTTTACAACTCGCGTTTTTGGGAGCTGGCCACAAAAGCACAGGATGGCATCAGGCACGGTTCTGGTTCCGAGGGGCAGGCTGAGCCTGTGGTTAATTCTTCTTCCTGATGGGAAAATAGAGTGACCTGTGCCTGTCCCAACACCAAGAGCTAGTCTCTCGTTGGTTCCACGTCTTCCCGTTCATCCTCAGGACAAATTGCAACCTGTACGGAACAGGAGGTTAAAGGTGCTGATGCTCCAAGTAGGGAGGTTCCTAGTAAAACGGCTGGAATGGCGAACCCGGGCACAAGGAGATGAGAAATGAGGTGCGTTTTAGAAACCTTTCCCCATCACACGGTGTACCATCTTCTGGGTTTCTCATGCATGTTTTCGATGTAGGAAGATGCCCTTGAACCTGGAGATTTGGGACCCATGCGATGGGTACCACGCAGTATTACTTTAAAGGGTCTGCGTTTGCTCACCCAACCTCACCAAAACTCTCAGCCCCAAGAGTGTCCACCCTTATGTCTCATCCAGCTGTGGGTCTAGATATGGTCAATCCAGGTTGCATCACAGCTCCTGAAGGCATTGTGTAAGAATTTCTCTCTCTTTCACCGTCTTTGTTTCATGGGTTTTTCAAAGTAATTTATTTTTATAATGGTGTTTAGCTGCTTTTCAATGCTGTGTTTATGCCGCTTTACACCCACTTGACACACTAACAGAGAGATATCAATACATAGGTTTTAAGATTAATACTAGTCAGATATATTCTTGTGCGGTGAATAGGGCGTGTTGAGTCCAGTTCTCTGAGCAAGGAGTAGGTCTTGTCTATTACATATTGGGTTTATGGAACGGTATCTGAGCTAATTTGAAACCCTTGTTTTATGTATCACCCCACCTCACCTTTCCCGTTAAGCAGCCATAGTGTGTTTTCTGAATGTGTGACTCTGTTCTGTTTTGTAATTCAGTTCAAGTGTAACGGTATTTACATTCCCTCTATAAGTGATACCTTATGAGAAGTGTCCTTTTCTGTGTGACTTATTTCTGTTCCTTCAAACACTAGTGCTTAGGAAATCTATTGGAGGCAGAAGCAGTCAAGGGTAGACTAGTGTTAGGTTTAGGCTTAGGGTTAGGGTTAGGGTACGTCTTAGGGTATGGGTTCGGGGAGGGGTTCGGGTACGGCGTAGGGTATGGGTTAGGGTTAGGGTTAGGGTTAGTTTTAGCTTTAGAGCTCGGTTTAGGGTACGGTTTAGGATTAGGGTACGTGTTAGGGTTAGGGTAGGGGTTAGGGTTAGGGTACGCGTTAGGGTTAGGGTAGTTATTAAACCTATCCCACTCTCTAGATACCCCTTAGCACGTAAAGGAATATTATTTGGGGGTCCAGCCATGGAGAAGAGTTTAGACACTAGGATAAGATAAGGAACACACCCATTATAAAGAAATCACATTAGGATTCTCTTTTTAAGCTGTTCCTTAAAACACTAGTGCTTAGGAAATCAATTGGAGGCAGAAGCAGTCAAGGGTAGCCTAGGGTTAGGGTTAGGCTTAGGGTTAGGCTTAGGGTACGGCTTAGGGTACGGGTTCGGGGAGGGGTTCGGTTACGGCGTAGGGTATGGGTTAGGGTTAGTGTTAGGGTTAGTGTTAGGGTTAGGGCTCGGTTCAGGGTACGGGTTAGGATTAGGGTACGTGATAGGGTTAGGGTAGGGTTTAGGGTTACGGTACGCGTTAGGGTTAGGGTAGTTATTAAACCTATCCCACTCTCTAGATACCCCTTAGCACGTAAAGGAATATTATTTGGGGGTCCAGCCATGGAGAAGAGTTTAAACACTAGGATAAGATAAGGAACACACCCATTATAAAGAACTCACATTAGGATTCTCTTTTTAAGCTCTTCCTTAAAACACTACTGCTTAGGAAATCAATTGGAGGCAGAAGCAGTCAAGGGTAGCCTAGGGTTAGGGTTAGGCTTAGGGTTAGGCTTAGGGTAAGGCTTAGGGTACGGGTTCGGCGTAGGGTATGTGTTTGGGTTAGGGTTAGGGTTAGTGTTAGGGTTAGGGATCGGTTTAGGGTACGGGTTAGGATTAGGGTACGTGTTAGGGTTAGGGTAGGGGTTAGGGTTAGGGTACGCGTTAGGGTTAGGGTAGTTAGTAAACCTATCCCACTCTCTAGATACCCCTTAGCACGTAAAGGAGTATTATTTGGGGGTCCAGGCATGGAGAAGAGTTTAGACACTAGGATAAGATAAGGAACACACCCATTATAAAGAAATCACATTAGGATTCTCTTTTTCAGCTGTTCCTTAAAACACTAGTGCTTAGGAAATCTATTGGAGGCAGAAGCAGTCAAGGGTAGCCTAGGGTTAGGGTTAGGCTTAGGGTTAGGCTTAGGGTACGGCTTAGGGTACGGGTTCGGGGAGGGGTTCGGGTACGGCGTAGGGTATGGGTTAGGGTTAGGGTTAGGGTTAGTGTTAGGGTTAGGGCTCGGTTCAGGGTACGGGTTAGGATTAGGGTACGTGTTAGGTTTAGGGTAGGGGTTAGGGTTAGGGTATGCGTTAGGGTTAGGGTAGTTATTAAACCTATCCCACTCTCTAGATACCCCTTAGCACGTAAAGGAATATTATTTGAGGGTCCAGCCATGGAGAAGAGTTTAGGCACTAGGATAAGATAAGGAACACACCCATTATAAAGAAATCACATTAGGATTCTCTTTTTAAGCTGTTCCTTAAAACACTAGTGCTTAGGAAATCTATTGGAGGCAGAAGCAGTCAAGGGTAGCCTAGGGTTAGGGTTAGGCTTAGGGTTAGGCTTAGGGTACGGCTTAGGGTACGGGTTCGGCGTAGGGTATGGGTTTCGGTTAGGGTTAGAGTTAGTGTTAGGGTTAGGGATCGGTTTAGGGTACGGGTTAGGATTAGGGTACGTGTTAGGGTTAGGGTAGGGGTTAGGGTTAGGTTACGCGTTAGTGTTAGGGTAGTTATTAAACCTATTCCACTCTCTAGATACCCCTTAGCACGTAAAGGAGTATTATTTGGGGGTCCAGCCATGGAGAAGAGTTTAGACACTAGGATAAGATAAGGAACACACCCATTATAAAGAAATCACATTAGGATTCTCTTTTTCAGCTGTTCCTTAAAACACTAGTGCTTAGGCAATCTATTGGAGGCAGAAGCAGTCAAGGGTAGCCTAGGGTTAGTGTTAGGCTTAGGGTTAGGCTTAGGCTACGGCTTAGGGTACGGGTTCGGGGAGGGGTGCGGGTACGGCGTAGGGTATGGGTTAGGGTTAGGGTTAGGGTTACTGTTAGGGTTAGGGCTCGGTTTAGGGTACGGGTTAGGATTAGGGTACGTGTTAGGGTTAGGGTAGGGGTTAGAGTTAGGGTATGCGTTAGGGTTAGGATAGTTATTAAACCTATCCCACTCTCTAGATACCCCTTAGCACGTAAAGGAATATTATTTGGGGGTCCAGCCATGGAGAAGAGTTTAGACACTAGGATAAATAAGGAACACACCCATTATAAAGAAATCACATTAGGATTCTCTTTTTAAGCTCTTCCTTAAAACACGAGTGCTTAGGAAATCTATTGGAGGCAGAAGCAGTCAAGGGTAGCCTAGGGTTAGTGTTAGGCTTAGGGTTAGGCTTACTGTACGGCTTAGGGTACGGGTTTGGGGAGGGGTTCGGGTACGGCGTAGGGTATGGGTTAGGTTTAGGGTTAGGGTTTGTGTTAGGGTTAGGGCTCGGTTTAGGGTACGGGTTAGGATTAGGGTACGTGTTAGGGTTAGGGTAGGGGTTAGCGTTAGGGTACGCGTTAGGGTTAGGGTAGTTATTAAACCTATCCCACTCTCTAGATACCCCTTAGCACGTAAAGGAATATTATTTGAGGCTCCAGCCATGGAGAAGAGTTTAGACACTAGGAAAAGATAAGGAACACACCCATTATAAAGAAATCACATATAGGATTCTCTTTTTAAGCTGTTCCTTAAAACACTAGTGCTTAGGAAATCTATTGGAGGCAGAAGCAGTCAAGGGTAGCCTAGGGTTAGGGTTAGGCTTAGGGTTAGGCTTAGGGTACGGCTTAGAGTACGGGTTCGGGGAGGGGTTCGGTTACGGCGTAGGGTATGGTTTAGCGTTAGGGTTAGGGTTAGTGTTACGGTTAGGGCTCGGTTTAGGGTACGGGTCAGGATTAGGGTACGTGTTAGGGTTAGGGTAGGTGTTAGAGTTAGGGTACGTGTTAGGGTTAGGGTAGTTATTAAACCTATCCCACTCTCTAGATACCCCTTAGCACGTAAAGGAATATTATTTGGGGGTCCAGCTATGGAGAAGAGTTTAGACACTAGAATAACTAAGGAACACACCCATTATAAAGAAATCACATTAGGATTCTCTTTTTAAGCTGTTCCTTAAAACACTAGTGCTTAGGAAATCTATTGGAGGCAGAAGCAGTCAAGGGTAGCCTAGAGTTAGTGTTAGGCTTAGGGTCAGGCTTAGGGTACGGGTTTGGGGAGGGGTTCGGGTACGGCGTAGGGTATGGGTTAGGGTTAGGGTTAGGGTTAGTTTTAGGGTTAGGGCTCGGTTTAGGGTACGGGTTAGGATTAGGGTACGTGTTAGGGTTAGGGTAGGGGTTAGGGTTAGAGTACGCATTAGGGTTAGGGTAGTTATTAAACCTATCCCACTCTCTAGATACCCCTTAGCACGTAAGGGAATATTATTTGGGGGTGCAGCCATGGAGAAGAGTTTAGACACTAAGATAAGATAAGGAACACACCCATTATAAAGAAATCACACTAGGATTCTCTTTTTAAACTATTCCTTAAAACACTAGTGCTTAGGAAATCTACTGGAGGCAGAAGCAGTCAAGGGTAGCCTAGGGTTAGGGTTGGGCTTAGGGTTAGGCTTAGGGTACGGCTTAGGGTACGGGTTCGGGGAGGGGTGCGGGTACGGCGTAGGGTATGGGTTAGGGTTAGGGTTAGGGTTAGTGTTAGGGATAGGGCTCGGTTTAGGGTATGGGTTAGGATTAGGGTACGTGTTAGTGTTAGGGTAGGGGTTAGGGTTAGGGTACGCGTTAGGGTTAGGGTAGTTAGTAAACCTATCCCACTCTCTAGATACCCCTTAGCACGTAAAGGAATATTATTTGAGGTCCAGCCATGGAGAAGAGTTTAGACACTAGGATAAGATAAGGAACACACCGATTATAAAGAAATCACATTAGGATTCCCTTTTTAAGCAGTTCCTTAAAACACTAGTGCTTAGGAAATCTATTGGAGGCAGAAGCAGTCAAGGGTAGCCTAGGGTTAGGGTTAGGCTTAGGGTTCGGCTTAGGGTACGGCTTAGGGTACGGGTTCGGGGAGGGGTGCGTATACGGCGTACGGTATGGGTTAGGGTTAGGGTTAGGGTTTGTGTTAGGGTTAGGGCTCGGTTTAGGGTAGGGGTTAGGATTAGGGTACGTGTTAGGGTTAGGGTAGGGGTTAGGGTTAGGGTACGCGTTAGGGTTAGGGTAGTTATTAAACCTATCCCACTCTCTAGATACCCCTTAGCACGTAAAGGAATATTATTTGAGGGTCCAGCCATGGAGAAGAGTTTAGACACTAGGAAAAGATAAGGAACACACCCATTATAAAGAAATCACATATAGGATTCTCTTTTTAAGCTGTTCCTTAAAACACTAGTGCTTAGGAAATCTATTGGAGGCAGAAGCAGTCAAGGGTAGCCTAGGGTTAGGGTTAGGCTTAGGGTTAGGCTTAGGGTACGGCTTAGGGTACGGGTTCGGGGAGGGGTTCGGTTACGGCGTAGGGTATGGTTTAGCGTTAGGGTTAGGGTTAGTGTTACGGTTAGGGCTCGGTTTAGGGTACGGGTCAGGATTAGGGTACGTGTTAGGGTTAGGGTAGGTGTTAGAGTTAAGGTACGTGTTAGGGTTAGGGTAGTTATTAAACCTATCCCACTCTCTAGATACCCCTTAGCACGTAAAGGAATATTATTTGGGGGTCCAGCTATGGAGAAGAGTTTAGACACTAGGATAACTAAGGAACACACCCATTATAAAGAAATCACATTAGGATTCTCTTTTTAAGCTGTTCCTTAAAACACTAGTGCTTAGGAAATCTATTGGAGGCAGAAGCAGTCAAGGGTAGCCTAGGGTTAGTGTTAGGCTTAAGGTTAGGCTTAGGGTATGGCTTAGGGTACGGGTTTGGGGAGGGGTTCGGGTACGGCGTAGGGTATGTGTTAGGGTTAGGGTTAGTGTTAGTGTTAGGGTTAGGGCTCGGTTTAGGGTACGGGTTAGGATTAGGGTACGTGTTAGTGTTAGGGTAGGGGTTAGGGTTAGAGTACGCATTAGGGTTAGGGTAGTTATTAAACCTATCCCACTCTCTAGATACCCCTTAGCACGTAAGGCAATATTATTTGGGGGTGCAGCCATGGAGAAGAGTTTAGACACTAGGATAAGATAAGGAACACACCCATTATAAAGAAATCACATTAGGATTCTCTTTTTAAGCTGTTCCTTAAAACACTAGTGCTTAGGAAATCAATTGGAGGCAGAAGCAGTCAAGGGTAGCCTAGGGTTAGGGTTAGGCTTAGGGTTCGGCTTAGGGTACGGCTTAGGGTACGAGTTCGGGGAGGGGTGCGGGTACGGCGTACGGTATGGTTTAGGGTTAGGGTTAGTGTTAGTGTTAGGGTTAGGGCTCGGTTTAGGGTACGGGTTAGGATTAGGGTACGTGTTAGGGTTAGGGTAGGGGTTAGGTTTAGGGTACGTGTTAGGGTTAGTGTAGTTGTTAAACCTATCCCACTCTCTAGCTCCCCCTTAGCACGTAAAGGAATATTATTTGGGGGTCCAGCCATGGAGAAGAGTTTAGACACTAGGATAAGATAAGGAACACACCCATTATAAAGAAATCACATTAGGATTCTCTTTTTCAGCTCTTCCTTAAAACACTAGTGCTTAGGAAATCTATTGGAGGCAGAAGCAGTCAAGGGTAGCCTAGGGTTAGGGTTAGGCTTAGGGTTAGGCTTAGGGTACGGCTTAGGGTACGGGTTCGGGGAGGGTTTCGGGTACGGCGTAGGGTATGGGTTAGCGTTAGGGTTAGGGTTTGTGTTAGGGTTAGGGCTCGGTTTAGGGTACGGGTAGGATTAGGGTACGTGGTAGGTTTAGGGTAGGGGTTAGGGTTAGGGTACGCATTAGGGTTAGGGTCGTTAGTAAACCTATCCCACTCTCTAGATACCCCTTAGCACGTAAAGGAATATTATTTGGGGGTCCAGCCATGGAGAAGAGTTTAGACACTAGGATAAGACAAGGAACACACCCATTATAAAGAAATCACATTAGGATTCTCTTTTTAAGCTGTTGCTTAAAACACTAGTGCTTAGGAAATCTATTGGAGGCAGAAGCAGTCAAGGGTAGCCTAGGGTTAGTGTTAGGCTTAGGGTTAGGCTTAGGGTACGGCTTAGGGTACGGGTTCGGGGAGGGTTTCGGGTACGGCGTAGGGTATGGGTTAGGGTTAGGGTTAGGGTTAGTGTTAGGGTTAGGGCTCGGTTTAGGGTACGGGTTAGGATTAGGGTACATGTTAGGGTTAGGGTAGGGGTTAGGGTTAGGGTACGCGTTAGGGTTAGGGTAGTTATTAAACCTATCCCACTCTCTAGATACCCCTTAGCACGTAAAGGAATATTATTTGGGGGTCCAGCCATGGAGAAGAGTTTAGACACTAGGATAAGATAAGGAACACACCCATTATAAAGAAATCACTTTAGGATTCTCTTTTTAAGCTGTTCTTAAAACACTAGTGCTTAGGAAATCTATTGGAGGCAGAAGCAGTCAAGGGTAGCCTAGGGTTAGGGTTAGGCTTAGGGTTAGGGTTAGGGTACGGCTTGGGGTATGGGTTCGGGGAGGTGTTCGTGTACGGCGTAGGGTATGGGTTAGGGTTAGGGTTTGGGTTAGTGTTAGGGTTAGGGCTCGGTTTAGGGTACGGCTTAGGATTAGGGTACGTGTTAGGGTTAGGGTAGGGGTTAGGGTTAGGTTACGCGTTAGGGCTAGGGTAGTTAGTAAACCTATCCCACTCTCTAGCTCCCCCTTAGCACGTAAAGGAATATTATTTGGGGGTCCAGCCATGGAGAAGTGTTTAGACACTAGGATAAGATAAGGAACACACCCATTATAAAGAAATCACATTAGGATTCTCTTTTTAAGCTGTTCCTTAAAACACTACTGCTTAGGAAATCAATTGGAGGCAGAAGCAGTCAAGGGTAGCCTAGGGTTAGGGTTAGGCTTAGGGTTAGGTTTAGGGTATGGCTTAGGGTACGGGTTCGGGGAGGGGTGCGGGTACGGCGTAGGGTATGGGTTAGGGTTAGGGTTAGGGTTAGTGTTAGGGTTAGGGCTCGGTTTAGGGTACAGGTTAGGATTAGGGTACGTGTTAGGGTTAGGGTAGGGGTTAGGGTTAGGGTACGCATTAGGGTTAGGGTAGTTATTAAACCTATCCCACTCTCTAGATACCCCTTAGCACGTAAGGGAATATTATTTGGGGGTGCAGCCATGGAGAAGAGTTTAGACACTAGGATAAGGTAAGGAACACACCCATTATAAAGAAATCACATTAGGATTCTCTTTTTAAGCTGTTCCTTAAAACAGTAGTGCTTAGGAAATCTATTGGAGGCAGAAGCAGTCAAGGGTAGCCTAGGGTTAGGGTTAGGCTTAGGGTCAGGCTTAGGGTACGGCTTAGGTTACGGGTTCGGGGAGGGGTGCGGGTACGGCGTAGGGTATGGGTTAGGGTTAGGGTTAGTGTTAGGGTTAGGGCTCGGTTTAGGGTACGGATTAGGATTAGGGTACGTGTTAGTGTTAGGGTAGGGGTTAGGGTTAGAGTACGCATTAGGGTTAGGGTAGTTATTAAACCTATCCCACTCTCTAGATACCCCTTAGCACGTAAGGCAATATTATTTGGGGGTGCAGCCATGGAGAAGAGTTTAGACACTAGGATAAGATAAGGAACACACCCATTATAAAGAAATCACATTAGGATTCTCTTTTTAAGCTGTTCCTTAAAACACTAGTGCTTAGGAAATCTATTGGAGGCAGAAGCAGTCAAGGGTAGCCTAGGGTTAGGGTTAGGCTTAGGGTTAGGTTTAGGGTACGGCTTGGGGTATGGGTTCGGGGAGGTGTTCGTGTACGGCGTAGGGTATGGGTTAGGGTTAGGGTTAGGGTTAGTGTTAGGGTTAGGGCTCGGTTTAGGGTACGGGTTAGGATTAGGGTACGTGTTAGTGTTAGGGTAGGGGTTAGGGTTAGGTTACGCGTTAGGGCTAGGGTAGTTAGTAAACCTATCCCACTCTCTAGCTCCCCCTTAGCACGTAAAGCAATATTATTTGGGGGTCCAGCCATGGAGAAGAGTTTAGACACTAGGATAAGATAAGGAACACACCCAATATAAAGAAATCACTTTAGGATTCTCTTTTTAAGCTGTTCCTTAAAACACTACTGCTTAGGAAATCAATTGGAGGCAGAAGCAGTCAAGGGTAGCCTAGGGTTAGGGTTAGGCTTAGGGTTAGGTTTAGGGTATGGCTTAGGGTACGGGTTCGGGGAGGGGTGCGGGTACGGCGTAGGGTATGGGTTAGGGTTAGGGTTAGGGTTAGTGTTAGGGTTAGGGCTCGGTTTAGGGTACAGGTTAGGATTAGGGTACGTGTTAGGGTTAGGGTAGGGGTTAGGGTTAGGGTACGCGTTAGGGTTAGGGTAGTTATTAAACCTATCCCACTCTCTAGATACCCCTTAGCACGTAAGGGAATATTATTTGGGGGTGCAGCCATGGAGAAGAGTTTAGACACTAGGATAACTAAGGAACACACCCATTATAAAGAAATCACATTAGGATTCTCTTTTTAAGCTGTTCCTTAAAACAGTAGTGCTTAGGAAATCTATTGGAGGCAGAAGCACTCAAGGGTAGCCTAGGGTTAGTGTTAGGCTTAGGGTTAGGCTTAGGGTACGGCTTAGGGTACGGGTTTGGGGAGGGGTTCAGGTACGGCGTAGGGTATGGGTTAGGGTTAGGGTTAGTGTTAGTGTTAGGGTTAGGGCTCGGTTTAGGGTACGGGTTAGGATTAGGGTACGTGTTAGTGTTAGGATAGGGGTTAGGGTTAGAGTACGCATTAGGGTTAGGGTAGTTATTAAACCTATCCCACTCTCTAGATACCCCTTAGCACGTAAGGCAATATTATTTGGGGGTGCAGCCATGGAGAAGAGTTTAGACACTAGGATAAGATAAGGAACACACCCATTATAAAGAAATCACATTAGGATTCTCTTTTTAAGCTGTTCCTTAAAACACTAGTGCTTAGGAAATCTATTGGAGGCAGAAGCAGTCAAGGGTAGCCTAGGGTTAGGGTTAGGCTTAGGGTTAGGTTTAGGGTACGGCTTGGGGTATGGGTTCGGGGAGGTGTTCGTGTACGGCATAGGGTATGGGTTAGGGTTAGGGTTTGGGTTAGTGTTAGGGTTAGGGCTCGGTTTAGGGTACGGGTTAGGATTAGGGTACGTGTTAGGGTTAGGGTAGGGGTTAGGGTTAGGTTACGCGTTAGGGCTAGGGTAGTTAGTAAACCTATCCCACTCTCTAGCTCCCCCTTAGCACGTAAAGGAATATTATTTGGGGGTCCAGCCATGGAGAAGAGTTTAGACACTAGGATAAGATAAGGAACACACCCATTATAAAGAAATCACTTTAGGATTCTCTTTTTAAGCTGTTCCTTAAAACACTACTGCTTAGGAAATCAATTGGAGGCAGAAGCAGTCAAGGGTAGCCTAGGGTTAGGGTTAGGCTTAGGGTTAGGTTTAGGGTATGGCTTAGGGTACGGGTTCGGGGAGGGGTGCGGGTACGGCGTAGGGTATGGGTTAGGGTTAGGGTTAGTGTTAGGGTTAGGGCTCGGTTTAGGGTACAGGTTAGGATTAGGGTACGTGTTAGGGTTAGGGTAGGGGTTAGGGTTAGGGTACGCGTTAGGGTTAGGGTAGTTATTAAACCTATCCCACTCTCTAGATACCCCTTAGCACGTAAGGGAATATTATTTGGGGGTGCAGCCATGGAGAAGAGTTTAGACACTAGGATAAGATAAGGAACACACCCATTATAAAGAAATCACATTAGGATTCTCTTTTTAAGCTGTTCCTTAAAACAGTAGTGCTTAGGAAATCTATTGGAGGCAGAAGCAGTCAAGGGTAGCCTAGGGTTAGGGTTAGGCTTAGGGTTAGGCTTAGGGTACGGCTTAGGGTACGGGTTCGGGGAGGGGTGCGGGTACGGCGTAGGGTATGGGTTAGGGTTAGTGTTAGGGTTAGTGTTAGGGTTAGGGCTCGGTTTAGGGTACGGGTTAGGATTAGGGTACGTGTTAGGTTTAGGGTAGGGGTTAGGGTTATGGTACGCGTTAGGGTTAGGGTAGTTATTAAACCTATCCCACTCTCTAGATACCCCTTAGCACGTAAAGGAATATTATTTGAGGGTCCAGCCATGGAGAAGAGTTTAGACACTAGGATAAGATAAGGAACACACCCATTATAAAGAAATCACATTAGGATTCTCTTTTTAAGCTGTTCCTTAAAACACTAGTGCTTAGGAAATCTATTGGAGGCAGAAGCAGTCAAGGGTAGCCTAGGATAAGGTTAGGCTTAGGGTGAGGCTTAGGGTACGGCTTTGGGTACGGGTTCGGGGAGGGTTTCGGGTACGGCGTAGGGTATGGGTTAGGGTTAGGGTTAGTGTTAGGGTTAGGGCTCGGTTTAGGGTACGGGTTAGGATTAGGGTACGTGTTAGGGTTAGGGTAGGGGTTAGGGTTAGGGTACGCGTTAGGGTTAGGGTAGTTATTAAACCTATCCCACTCTCTAGATACCCCTTAGCACGTAAAGGAATATTATTTGGGGGTCCAGCCATGGAGAAGAGTTTAGACACTAGGATAAGATAAGGAACACACCCATTATAAAGAAATCACTTTAGGATTCTCTTTTTAAGCTGTTCGTTAAAACACTAGTGCTTAGGAAATCTATTGGAGGCAGAAGCAGTCAAGGGTAGCCTAGGGTTAGTGTTAGGCTTAGGGTTAGTCTTAGGGTACGGCTTAGGGTACGGGTTCAGGGAGGGGTGCGGGTACGGCGTAGGGTATGGGTTAGGGTTAGGGTTAGGGTTAGTGTTAGGGTTAGGGCTCGGTTTAGGGTACGGGTTAGGATTAGGGTACGTGTTAGGGTTAGGGTAGGGGTTAGGGTTAGGGTACGCGTTAGGGTTAGGGTAGTTATTAAACCTATCCCAATCTCTAGATACCCCTTAGCACGTAAAGGAGTATTATTTGAGGGTCCAGCCATGGAGAAGAGTTTAGACACTAGGATAAGATAAGGAACACACCCATTATAAAGAAATCACATTAGGATTCTCTTTTTAAGCTGTTCCTTAAAACACTAGTGCTTAGGAAATCTATTGGAGGCAGAAGCAGTCAAGGGTAGCCTAGGGTTAGGGTTAGGCTTAGGGTTAGGCTTAGGGTACGGCTTAGGGTACGAGTTCGGGGAGGGTTTCGGGTACGGCGTAGGGTATGGGTTAGGGTTAGGGTTAGGGTTAGTGTTAGGGTTAGGGCTCGGTTTAGGGTACGGGTTAGGATTAGGGTACGTGTTAGGGTTAGGGTAGGGGTTAGGGTTAGGGTACGCGTTAGGTTTAGGGTAGTTATTAAACCTATCCCACTCTCTAGATACCCCTTAGCACGTAAAGGAATATTATTTGGGGGTCCAGCCATGGAGAAGAGTTTAGACACTAGGATAAGATAAGGAACACACCCATTATAAAGAAATCACTTTAGGATTCTCTTTTTAAGCTGTTGCTTAAAACACTAGTGCTTAGGAAATCTATTGGAGGCAGAAGCAGTCAAGGGTAGCCTAGGGTTAGGGTTAGGCTTAGGGTTAGGCTTAGGGTACGGCTTAGGTTACGGGTTCGGGGAGGGGTGCGGGTACGGCGTAGGGTATGGGTTAGGGTTAGGGTTAGGGTTAGTGTTAGGGTTAGGGCTCGGTTTAGGGTACGGTTAGGATTAGGGTACGTGTTAGGTTTAGGGTAGGGGTTAGGGTTAGGGTACGCGTTAGGGTTAGGGTAGTTAGTAAACCTATCCCACTCTCTAGATACCCCTTAGCACGTAAAGGAATATTATTTGGGGTTCCAGCCATGGAGAAGAATTTAGACACTAGGATAAGATAAGGAACACACCCATTATAAAGAAATCACATTAGGATTCTCTTTTTAAGCTGTTGCTTAAAACACTAGTGCTTAGGAAATCTATTGGAGGCAGAAGCAGTCAAGGGTAGCCTAGGGTTAGTGTTAGGCTTAGGGTTAGGCTTAGGGTACGGCTTACGGTACGGGTTTGGGGAGGGGTTCAGGTACGGCGTAGGGTATGGGTTAGGGTTAGGGTTAGTGTTAGTGTTAGGGTTAGGGCTCGGTTTAGGGTACGGGTTAGGATTAGGGTACGTGTTAGTGTTAGGTTAGGGGTTAGGGTTAGAGTACGCATTAGGGTTAGGGTAGTTATTAAACCTATCCCACTCTCTAGATACCCCTTAGCACGTAAGGCAATATTATTTGGGGGTGCAGCCATGGAGAAGAGTTTAGACACTAGGATAAGATAAGGAACACACCCATTATAAAGAAATCACATTAGGATTCTCTTTTTAAGCTGTTCCTTAAAACACTAGTGCTTAGGAAATCTATTGGAGGCAGAAGCAGTCAAGGGTAGCCTAGGGTTAGGGTTAGGCTTAGGGTTAGGTTTAGGGTACGGCTTGGGGAATGGGTTCGGGGAGGGGTTCGGGTACGGCGTAGGGTATGGGTTAGGGTTAGGGTTAGGGTTAGTGTTAGGGTTAGGGCTCGGTTTAGGGTACGGGTTAGGATTAGGGTACGTGTTAGGGTTAGGGTAGGGGTTAGGGTTAGGGTATGCGTTAGGGTTAGGGTAGTTATTAAACCTATCCCACTCTCTAGATACCCCTTAGCACGTAAAGGAATATTATTTGGGGGTCCAGCCATGGAGAAGAGTTTAGACACTAGGATAAGATAAGGAACACACCCATTATAAAGAAATCACATTAGGATTCTATTTTTAAGCTGTTCCTTAAAACACTAGTGCTTAGGAAATCTATTGGAGGCAGAAGCAGTCAAGGGTAGCCTAGGGTTAGGGTTAGGCTTAGGGTTAGGCTTAGGGTACGGCTTAGGGTACGGGTTCGGGGAGGGGTGCGGGTACGGCGTAGGGTATGGGTTAGGGTTAGGGTTAGTGTTAGGGTTAGGGCTCGGTTTAGGGTACAGGTTAGTATTAGGGTACGTGTTAGGGTTAGGGTAGGGGTTAGGGTTAGGGTACGCGTTAGGGTTAGGGTAGTTATTAAACCTATCCCACTCTCTAGATACCCCTTAGCACGTAAAGGAATATTATTTGAGGGTCCAGCCATGGAGAAGAGTTTAGACACTAGGATAAGATAAGGAACACACCCATTATAAAGAAATCACATTAGGATTCTCTTTTTAAGCTGTTCCTTAAAACACTAGTGCTTAGGAAATCTATTGGAGGCAGAAGCAGTCAAGGGTAGCCTAGGGTTAGGGTTAGGCTTAGGGTTAGGCTTAGGGTACGGCTTAGGGTACGGGTTCGGGGAGGGTTTCGGGTACGGCGTAGGGTATGGGTTAGGGTTAGGGTTAGGGTTATTGTTAGGGTTAGGGCTCGGTTTAGGGTACGGGTTAGGATTAGGGTACGTGTTAGGGTTAGGGTAGGGGTTAGGGTTAGGGTACGCGTTAGGGTTAGGGTAGTTATTAAACCTATCCCACTCTCTAGATACCCCTTAGCACGTAAAGGAATATTATTTGGGGGTCCAGCCATGGAGAAGAGTTTAGACACTAGGATAAGATAAGGAACACACCCATTATAAAGAAATCACATTAGGATTCTCTTTTTAAGCTGTTCCTTAAAACACTAGTGCTTAGGAAATCTATTGGAGGCAGAAGCAGTCAAGGGTAGCCTAGGGTTAGGGTTAGGCTTAGGGTTAGGCTTAGGGTACGGCTTAGGGTACGGGTTCGGGGAGGGTTTCGGGTACGGCGTAGGGTATGGGTTAGGGTTAGGGTTAGGGTTAGTGTTAGGGTTAGGGCTCGGTTTAGGGTACGGTTAGGATTAGGGTACGTGTTAGGTTTAGGGTAGGGGTTAGGGTTAGGGTACGCGTTAGGGTTAGGGTAGTTAGTAAACCTATCCCACTCTCTAGATACCCCTTAGCACGTAAAGGAATATTATTTGGGGTTCCAGCCATGGAGAAGAATTTAGACACTAGGATAAGATAAGGAACACACCCATTATAAAGAAATCACATTAGGATTCTCTTTTTAAGCTGTTGCTTAAAACACTAGTGCTTAGGAAATCTATTGGAGGCAGAAGCAGTCAAGGGTAGCCTAGGGTTAGTGTTAGGCTTAGGGTTAGGCTTAGGGTACGGCTTAGGGTACGGGTTTGGGGAGGGGTTCAGGTACGGCGTAGGGTATGGGTTAGGGTTAGGGTTAGTGTTAGTGTTAGGGTTAGGGCTCGGTTTAGGGTACGGGTTAGGATTAGGGTACGTGTTAGTGTTAGGGTAGGGGTTAGGGTTAGAGTACGCATTAGGTTTAGGGTAGTTATTAAACCTATCCCACTCTCTAGATACCCCTTAGCACGTAAGGCAATATTATTTGGGGGTGCAGCCATGGAGAAGAGTTTAGACACTAGGATAAGATAAGGAACACACCCATTATAAAGAAATCACATTAGGATTCTCTTTTTAAGCTGTTCCTTAAAACACTAGTGCTTAGGAAATCCATTGGAGGCAGAAGCAGTCAAGGGTAGCCTAGGGTTAGGGTTAGGCTTAGGGTTAGGTTTAGGGTACGGCTTGGGGAATGGGTTCGGGGAGGGGTTCGGGTACGGCGTAGGGTATGGGTTAGGGTTAGGGTTAGGGTTAGTGTTAGGGTTAGGGCTCGGTTTAGGGTACGGGTTAGGATTAGGGTACGTGTTAGTGTTAGTTTAGGGGTTAGGGTTAGAGTACGCATTAGGGTTAGGGTAGTTATTAAACCTATCCCACTCTCTAGATACCCCTTAGCACGTAAGGCAATATTATTTGGGGGTGCAGCCATGGAGAAGAGTTTAGACACTAGGATAAGATAAGGAACACACCCATTATAAAGAAATCACATTAGGATTCTCTTTTTAAGCTGTTCCTTAAAACACTAGTGCTTAGGAAATCTATTGGAGGCAGAAGCAGTCAAGGGTAGCCTAGGGTTAGGGTTAGGCTTAGGGTTAGGTTTAGGATACGGCTTGGGGTATGGGTTCGGGGAGGTGTTCGTGTACGGCGTAGGGTATGGGTTAGGGTTAGGGTTAGGGTTAGTGTTAGGGTTAGGGCTCGGTTTAGGGTACGGGTTAGGATTAGGGTACGTGTTAGTGTTAGGGTAGGGGTTAGGGTTAGGTTACGCGTTAGGGCTAGGGTAGTTAGTAAACCTATCCCACTCTCTAGCTCCCCCTTAGCACGTAAAGCAATATTATTTGGGTGTCCAGCCATGGAGAAGAGTTTAGACACTAGGATAAGATAAGGAACACACCCAATATAAAGAAATCACTTTAGGATTCTCTTTTTAAGCTGTTCCTTAAAACACTACTGCTTAGGAAATCAATTGGAGGCAGAAGCAGTCAAGGGTAGCCTAGGGTTAGGGTTAGGCTTAGGGTTAGGTTTAGGGTATGGCTTAGGGTACGGGTTCGGGGAGGGGTGCGGGTACGGCGTAGGGTATGGGTTAGGGTTAGGGTTAGGGTTAGTGTTAGGGTTAGGGCTCGGTTTAGGGTACAGGTTAGGATTAGGGTACGTGTTAGGGTTAGGGTAGGGGTTAGGGTTAGGGTACGCGTTAGGGTTAGGGTAGTTATTAAACCTATCCCACTCTCTAGATACCCCTTAGCACGTAAGGGAATATTATTTGGGGGTGCAGCCATGGAGAAGAGTTTAGACACTAGGATAAGATAAGGAACACACCCATTATAAAGAAATCACATTAGGATTCTCTTTTTAAGCTGTTCCTTAAAACAGTAGTGCTTAGGAAATCTATTGGAGGCAGAAGCAGTCAAGGGTAGCCTAGGGTTAGGGTTAGGCTTAGGGTTAGGCTTAGGGTACGGCTTAGGGTACGGGTTCGGGGAGGGGTGCGGGTACGGCGTAGGGTATGGGTTAGGGTTAGTGTTAGGGTTAGTGTTAGGGTTAGGGCTCGGTTTAGGGTACGGGTTAGGATTAGGGTACGTGTTAGGTTTAGGGTAGGGGTTAGGGTTAGGGTACGCGTTAGGGTTAGGGTAGTTATTAAACCTATCCCACTCTCTAGATACCCCTTAGCACGTAAAGGAATATTATTTGAGGGTCCAGCCATGGAGAAGAGTTTAGACACTAGGATAAGATAAGGAACACACCCATTATAAAGAAATCACATTAGGATTCTCTTTTTAAGCTGTTCCTTAAAACACTAGTGCTTAGGAAATCTATTGGAGGCAGAAGCAGTCAAGGGTAGCCTAGGATAAGGTTAGGCTTAGGGTGAGGCTTAGGGTACGGCTTTGGGTACGGGTTCGGGGAGGGTTTCGGGTACGGCGTAGGGTATGGGTTAGGGTTAGGGTTAGTGTTAGGGTTAGGGCTCGGTTTAGGGTACGGGTTAGGATTAGGGTACGTGTTAGGGTTAGGGTAGGGGTTAGGGTTAGGGTACGCGTTAGGGTTAGGGTAGTTATTAAACCTATCCCACTCTCTAGATACCCCTTAGCACGTAAAGGAATATTATTTGGGGGTCCAGCCATGGAGAAGAGTTTAGACACTAGGATAAGATAAGGAACACACCCATTATAAAGAAATCACTTTAGGATTCTCTTTTTAAGCTGTTCGTTAAAACACTAGTGCTTAGGAAATCTATTGGAGGCAGAAGCAGTCAAGGGTAGCCTAGGGTTAGTGATAGGCTTAGGGTTAGTCTTAGGGTACGGCTTAGGGTACGGGTTCAGGGAGGGGTGCGGGTACGGCGTAGGGTATGGGTTAGGGTTAGGGTTAGGGTTAGTGTTAGGGTTAGGGCTCGGTTTAGGGTACGGGTTAGGATTAGGGTACGTGTTAGGGTTAGGGTAGGGGTTAGGGTTAGGGTACGCGTTAGGGTTAGGGTAGTTATTAAACCTATCCCAATCTCTAGATACCCCTTAGCACGTAAAGGAGTATTATTTGAGGGTCCAGCCATGGAGAAGAGTTTAGACACTAGGATAAGATAAGGAACACACCCATTATAAAGAAATCACATTAGGATTCTCTTTTTAAGCTGTTCCTTAAAACACTAGTGCTTAGGAAATCTATTGGAGGCAGAAGCAGTCAAGGGTAGCCTAGGGTTAGGGTTAGGCTTAGGGTTAGGCTTAGGGTACGGCTTAGGGTACGAGTTCGGGGAGGGTTTCGGGTACGGCGTAGGGTATGGGTTAGGGTTAGGGTTAGGGTTAGTGTTAGGGTTAGGGCTCGGTTTAGGGTACGGGTTAGGATTAGGGTACGTGTTAGGGTTAGGGTAGGGGTTAGGGTTAGGGTACACGTTAGGTTTAGGGTAGTTATTAAACCTATCCCACTCTCTAGATACCCCTTAGCACGTAAAGGAATATTATTTGGGGGTCCAGCCATGGAGAAGAGTTTAGACACTAGGATAAGATAAGGAACACACCCATTATAAAGAAATCACTTTAGGATTCTCTTTTTAAGCTGTTGCTTAAAACACTAGTGCTTAGGAAATCTATTGGAGGCAGAAGCAGTCAAGGGTAGCCTAGGGTTAGGGTTAGGCTTAGGGTTAGGCTTAGGGTACGGCTTAGGTTACGGGTTCGGGGAGGGGTGCGGGTACGGCGTAGGGTATGGGTTAGGGTTAGGGTTAGGGTTAGTGTTAGGGTTAGGGCTCGGTTTAGGGTACGGTTAGGATTAGGGTACGTGTTAGGTTTAGGGTAGGGGTTAGGGTTAGGGTACGCGTTAGGGTTAGGGTAGTTAGTAAACCTATCCCACTCTCTAGATACCCCTTAGCACGTAAAGGAATATTATTTGGGGTTCCAGCCATGGAGAAGAATTTAGACACTAGGATAAGATAAGGAACACACCCATTATAAAGAAATCACATTAGGATTCTCTTTTTAAGCTGTTGCTTAAAACACTAGTGCTTAGGAAATCTATTGGAGGCAGAAGCAGTCAAGGGTAGCCTAGGGTTAGTGTTAGGCTTAGGGTTAGGCTTAGGGTACGGCTTACGGTACGGGTTTGGGGAGGGGTTCAGGTACGGCGTAGGGTATGGGTTAGGGTTAGGGTTAGTGTTAGTGTTAGGGTTAGGGCTCGGTTTAGGGTACGGGTTAGGATTAGGGTACGTGTTAGTGTTAGGTTAGGGGTTAGGGTTAGAGTACGCATTAGGGTTAGGGTAGTTATTAAACCTATCCCACTCTCTAGATACCCCTTAGCACGTAAGGCAATATTATTTGGGGGTGCAGCCATGGAGAAGAGTTTAGACACTAGGATAAGATAAGGAACACACCCATTATAAAGAAATCACATTAGGATTCTCTTTTTAAGCTGTTCCTTAAAACACTAGTGCTTAGGAAATCTATTGGAGGCAGAAGCAGTCAAGGGTAGCCTAGGGTTAGGGTTAGGCTTAGGGTTAGGTTTAGGGTACGGCTTGGGGAATGGGTTCGGGGAGGGGTTCGGGTACGGCGTAGGGTATGGGTTAGGGTTAGGGTTAGGGTTAGTGTTAGGGTTAGGGCTCGGTTTAGGGTACGGGTTAGGATTAGGGTACGTGTTAGGGTTAGGGTAGGGGTTAGGGTTAGGGTATGCGTTAGGGTTAGGGTAGTTATTAAACCTATCCCACTCTCTAGATACCCCTTAGCACGTAAAGGAATATTATTTGGGGGTCCAGCCATGGAGAAGAGTTTAGACACTAGGATAAGATAAGGAACACACCCATTATAAAGAAATCACATTAGGATTCTATTTTTAAGCTGTTCCTTAAAACACTAGTGCTTAGGAAATCTATTGGAGGCAGAAGCAGTCAAGGGTAGCCTAGGGTTAGGGTTAGGCTTAGGGTTAGGCTTAGGGTACGGCTTAGGGTACGGGTTCGGGGAGGGGTGCGGGTACGGCGTAGGGTATGGGTTAGGGTTAGGGTTAGTGTTAGGGTTAGGGCTCGGTTTAGGGTACAGGTTAGTATTAGGGTACGTGTTAGGGTTAGGGTAGGGGTTAGGGTTAGGGTACGCGTTAGGGTTAGGGTAGTTATTAAACCTATCCCACTCTCTAGATACCCCTTAGCACGTAAAGGAATATTATTTGAGGGTCCAGCCATGGAGAAGAGTTTAGACACTAGGATAAGATAAGGAACACACCCATTATAAAGAAATCACATTAGGATTCTCTTTTTAAGCTGTTCCTTAAAACACTAGTGCTTAGGAAATCTATTGGAGGCAGAAGCAGTCAAGGGTAGCCTAGGGTTAGGGTTAGGCTTAGGGTTAGGCTTAGGGTACGGCTTAGGGTACGGGTTCGGGGAGGGTTTCGGGTACGGCGTAGGGTATGGGTTAGGGTTAGGGTTAGGGTTATTGTTAGGGTTAGGGCTCGGTTTAGGGTACGGGTTAGGATTAGGGTACGTGTTAGGGTTAGGGTAGGGGTTAGGGTTAGGGTACGCGTTAGGGTTAGGGTAGTTATTAAACCTATCCCACTCTCTAGATACCCCTTAGCACGTAAAGGAATATTATTTGGGGGTCCAGCCATGGAGAAGAGTTTAGACACTAGGATAAGATAAGGAACACACCCATTATAAAGAAATCACATTAGGATTCTCTTTTTAAGCTGTTCCTTAAAACACTAGTGCTTAGGAAATCTATTGGAGGCAGAAGCAGTCAAGGGTAGCCTAGGGTTAGGGTTAGGCTTAGGGTTAGGCTTAGGGTACGGCTTAGGGTACGGGTTCGGGGAGGGTTTCGGGTACGGCGTAGGGTATGGGTTAGGGTTAGGGTTAGGGTTAGTGTTAGGGTTAGGGCTCGGTTTAGGGTACGGTTAGGATTAGGGTACGTGTTAGGTTTAGGGTAGGGGTTAGGGTTAGGGTACGCGTTAGGGTTAGGGTAGTTAGTAAACCTATCCCACTCTCTAGATACCCCTTAGCACGTAAAGGAATATTATTTGGGGTTCCAGCCATGGAGAAGAATTTAGACACTAGGATAAGATAAGGAACACACCCATTATAAAGAAATCACATTAGGATTCTCTTTTTAAGCTGTTGCTTAAAACACTAGTGCTTAGGAAATCTATTGGAGGCAGAAGCAGTCAAGGGTAGCCTAGGGTTAGTGTTAGGCTTAGGGTTAGGCTTAGGGTACGGCTTAGGGTACGGGTTTGGGGAGGGGTTCAGGTACGGCGTAGGGTATGGGTTAGGGTTAGGGTTAGTGTTAGTGTTAGGGTTAGGGCTCGGTTTAGGGTACGGGTTAGGATTAGGGTACGTGTTAGTGTTAGGGTAGGGGTTAGGGTTAGAGTACGCATTAGGTTTAGGGTAGTTATTAAACCTATCCCACTCTCTAGATACCCCTTAGCACGTAAGGCAATATTATTTGGGGGTGCAGCCATGGAGAAGAGTTTAGACACTAGGATAAGATAAGGAACACACCCATTATAAAGAAATCACATTAGGATTCTCTTTTTAAGCTGTTCCTTAAAACACTAGTGCTTAGGAAATCCATTGGAGGCAGAAGCAGTCAAGGGTAGCCTAGGGTTAGGGTTAGGCTTAGGGTTAGGTTTAGGGTACGGCTTGGGGAATGGGTTCGGGGAGGGGTTCGGGTACGGCGTAGGGTATGGGTTAGGGTTAGGGTTAGGGTTAGTGTTAGGGTTAGGGCTCGGTTTAGGGTACGGGTTAGGATTAGGGTACGTGTTAGTGTTAGTTTAGGGGTTAGGGTTAGAGTACGCATTAGGGTTAGGGTAGTTATTAAACCTATCCCACTCTCTAGATACCCCTTAGCACGTAAGGCAATATTATTTGGGGGTGCAGCCATGGAGAAGAGTTTAGACACTAGGATAAGATAAGGAACACACCCATTATAAAGAAATCACATTAGGATTCTCTTTTTAAGCTGTTCCTTAAAACACTAGTGCTTAGGAAATCTATTGGAGGCAGAAGCAGTCAAGGGTAGCCTAGGGTTAGGGTTAGGCTTAGGGTTAGGTTTAGGATACGGCTTGGGGTATGGGTTCGGGGAGGTGTTCGTGTACGGCGTAGGGTATGGGTTAGGGTTAGGGTTTGGGTTAGTGTTAGGGTTAGGGCTCGGTTTACGGTACGGGTTAGGATTAGGGTACGTGTTAGGGTTAGGGTAGGGGTTAGGGTTAGGTTACGCGTTAGGGCTAGGGTAGTTAGTAAACCTATCCCACTCTCTAGCTCCCCCTTAGCACGTAAAGGAATATTATTTGGGGGTCCAGCCATGGAGAAGAGTTTAGACACTAGGATAAGATAAGGAACACACCCATTATAAAGAAATCACTTTAGGATTCTCTTTTTAAGCTGTTCCTTAAAACACTACTGCTTAGGAAATCAATTGGAGGCAGAAGCAGTCAAGGGTAGCCTAGGGTTAGGGTTAGGCTTAGGGTTAGGTTTAGGGTATGGCTTAGGGTACGGGTTCGGGGAGGGGTGCGGGTACGGCGTAGGGTATGGGTTAGGGTTAGGGTTAGGGTTAGTGTTAGGGTTAGGGCTCGGTTTAGGGTACAGGTTAGGATTAGGGTACGTGTTAGGGTTAGGGTAGGGGTTAGGGTTAGGGTACGCGTTAGGGTTAGGGTAGTTATTAAACCTATCCCACTCTCTAGATACCCCTTAGCACGTAAGGGAATATTATTTGGGGGTGCAGCCATGGAGAAGAGTTTAGACACTAGGATAAGATAAGGAACACACCCATTATAAAGAAATCACATTAGGATTCTCTTTTTAAGCTGTTCCTTAAAACAGTAGTGCTTAGGAAATCTATTGGAGGCAGAAGCAGTCAAGGGTAGCCTAGGGTTAGGGTTAGGCTTAGGGTTAGGCTTAGGGTACGGCTTAGGTTACGGGTTCGGGGAGGGGTGCGGGTACGGTGTACGGTATGGGTTAGGGTTAGGGTTAGGGTTAGTGTTAGGGTTAGGGCTCGGTTTAGGGTACGGGTTAGGATTAGGGTACGTGTTAGGGTTAGGGTAGGGGTTAGGGTTAGGGTACGCGTTAGGGTTAGGGTAGTTATTAAACCTATCCCACTCTCTAGATACCCCTTAGCACGTAAAGGAATATTATTTGAGGGTCCAGCCATGGAGAAGAGTTTAGACACTAGGATAAGATAAGGAACACACCCATTATAAAGAAATCACATTAGGATTCTCTTTTTAAGCTGTTCCTTAAAACACTAGTGCTTAGGAAATCTATTGGAGGCAGAAGCAGTCAAGGGTAGCCTAGGGTTATTGATAGGCTTAGGGTTAGTCTTAGGGTACGGCTTAGGGTACGGGTTCAGGGAGGGGTGCGGGTACGGCGTAGGGTATGGGTTAGGGTTAGGGTTAGGGTTAGTGTTAGGGTTAGGGCTCGGTTTAGGGTACGGGTTAGGATTAGGGTACGTGTTAGGGTTAGGGTAGGGGTTAGGGTTAGGGTACGCGTTAGGGTTAGGGTAGTTATTAAACCTATCCCACTCTCTAGATACCCCTTAGCACGTAAAGGAATATTATTTGAGGGTCCAGCCATGGAGAAGAGTTTAGACACTAGGATAAGATAAGGAACACACCCATTATAAAGAAATCACATTAGGATTCTCTTTTTAAGCTGTTCCTTAAAACAGTAGTGCTTAGGAAATCTATTGGAGGCAGAAGCAGTCAAGGGTAGCCTAGGGTTAGGGTTAGGCTTAGGGTTAGGCTTAGGGTACGGCTTAGGTTACGGGTTCGGGGAGGGGTGCGGGTACGGTGTACGGTATGGGTTAGGGTTAGGGTTAGTGTTAGTGTTAGGGTTAGGGCTCGGTTTAGGGTACGGGTTAGGATTAGGGTACCTGTTAGTGTTAGGGTAGGGGTTAGGGTTAGAGTACGCATTAGGGTTAGTGTAGTTATTAAACCTATCCCACTCTCTAGATACCCCTTAGCACGTAAGGCAATATTATTTGGGGGTGCAGCCATGGAGAAGAGTTTAGACACTAGGATAAGATAAGGAACACACCCATTATAAAGAAATCACATTAGGATTCTCTTTTTAAGCTGTTCCTTAAAACACTAGTGCTTAGGAAATCTATTGGAGGCAGAAGCAGTCAAGGGTAGCCTAGGGTTAGTGATAGGCTTAGGGTTAGTCTTAGGGTACGGCTTAGGGTACGGGTTCAGGGAGGGGTGCGGGTACGGCGTAGGGTATGGGTTAGGGTTAGGGTTAGGGTTAGTGTTAGGGTTAGGGCTCGGTTTAGGGTACGGGTTAGGATTAGGGTACGTGTTAGGGTTAGGGTAGGGGTTAGGGTTAGGGTACGCGTTAGGGTTAGGGTAGTTTTTAAACCTATCCCAATCTCTAGATACCCCTTAGCACGTAAAGGAGTATTATTTGAGGGTCCAGCCATGGAGAAGAGTTTAGACACTAGGATAAGATAAGGAACACACCCATTATAAAGAAATCACATTAGGATTCTCTTTTTAAGCTGTTCCTTAAAACACTAGTGCTTAGGAAATCTATTGGAGGCAGAAGCAGTCAAGGGTAGCCTAGGGTTAGGGTTAGGCTTAGGGTTAGGCTTAGGGTACGGCTTAGGGTACGAGTTCGGGGAGGGTTTCGGGTACGGCGTAGGGTATGGGTTAGGGTTAGGGTTAGGGTTAGTGTTAGGGTTAGGGCTCGGTTTAGGGTACGGGTTAGGATTAGGGTACGTGTTAGGGTTAGGGTAGGGGTTAGGGTTAGGGTACACGTTAGGTTTAGGGTAGTTATTAAACCTATCCCACTCTCTAGATACCCCTTAGCACGTAAAGGAATATTATTTGGGGGTCCAGCCATGGAGAAGAGTTTAGACACTAGGATAAGATAAGGAACACACCCATTATAAAGAAATCACTTTAGGATTCTCTTTTTAAGCTGTTGCTTAAAACACTAGTGCTTAGGAAATCTATTGGAGGCAGAAGCAGTCAAGGGTAGCCTAGGGTTAGGGTTAGGCTTAGGGTTAGGCTTAGGGTACGGCTTAGGTTACGGGTTCGGGGAGGGGTGCGGGTACGGCGTAGGGTATGGGTTAGGGTTAGGGTTAGGGTTAGTGTTAGGGTTAGGGCTCGGTTTAGGGTACGGTTAGGATTAGGGTACGTGTTAGGTTTAGGGTAGGGGTTAGGGTTAGGGTACGCGTTAGGGTTAGGGTAGTTAGTAAACCTATCCCACTCTCTAGATACCCCTTAGCACGTAAAGGAATATTATTTGGGGTTCCAGCCATGGAGAAGAATTTAGACACTAGGATAAGATAAGGAACACACCCATTATAAAGAAATCACATTAGGATTCTCTTTTTAAGCTGTTGCTTAAAACACTAGTGCTTAGGAAATCTATTGGAGGCAGAAGCAGTCAAGGGTAGCCTAGGGTTAGTGTTAGGCTTAGGGTTAGGCTTAGGGTACGGCTTAGGGTACGGGTTTGGGGAGGGGTTCAGGTACGGCGTAGGGTATGGGTTAGGGTTAGGGTTAGTGTTAGTGTTAGGGTTAGGGCTCGGTTTAGGGTACGGGTTAGGATTAGGGTACGTGTTAGTGTTAGGGTAGGGGTTAGGGTTAGAGTACGCATTAGGTTTAGGGTAGTTATTAAACCTATCCCACTCTCTAGATACCCCTTAGCACGTAAGGCAATATTATTTGGGGGTGCAGCCATGGAGAAGAGTTTAGACACTAGGATAAGATAAGGAACACACCCATTATAAAGAAATCACATTAGGATTCTCTTTTTAAGCTGTTCCTTAAAACACTAGTGCTTAGGAAATCCATTGGAGGCAGAAGCAGTCAAGGGTAGCCTAGGGTTAGGGTTAGGCTTAGGGTTAGGTTTAGGGTACGGCTTGGGGAATGGGTTCGGGGAGGGGTTCGGGTACGGCGTAGGGTATGGGTTAGGGTTAGGGTTAGGGTTAGTGTTAGGGTTAGGGCTCGGTTTAGGGTACGGGTTAGGATTAGGGTACGTGTTAGTGTTAGTTTAGGGGTTAGGGTTAGAGTACGCATTAGGGTTAGGGTAGTTATTAAACCTATCCCACTCTCTAGATACCCCTTAGCACGTAAGGCAATATTATTTGGGGGTGCAGCCATGGAGAAGAGTTTAGACACTAGGATAAGATAAGGAACACACCCATTATAAAGAAATCACATTAGGATTCTCTTTTTAAGCTGTTCCTTAAAACACTAGTGCTTAGGAAATCTATTGGAGGCAGAAGCAGTCAAGGGTAGCCTAGGGTTAGGGTTAGGCTTAGGGTTAGGTTTAGGATACGGCTTGGGGTATGGGTTCGGGGAGGTGTTCGTGTACGGCGTAGGGTATGGGTTAGGGTTAGGGTTTGGGTTAGTGTTAGGGTTAGGGCTCGGTTTACGGTACGGGTTAGGATTAGGGTACGTGTTAGGGTTAGGGTAGGGGTTAGGGTTAGGTTACGCGTTAGGGCTAGGGTAGTTAGTAAACCTATCCCACTCTCTAGCTCCCCCTTAGCACGTAAAGGAATATTATTTGGGGGTCCAGCCATGGAGAAGAGTTTAGACACTAGGATAAGATAAGGAACACACCCATTATAAAGAAATCACTTTAGGATTCTCTTTTTAAGCTGTTCCTTAAAACACTACTGCTTAGGAAATCAATTGGAGGCAGAAGCAGTCAAGGGTAGCCTAGGGTTAGGGTTAGGCTTAGGGTTAGGTTTAGGGTATGGCTTAGGGTACGGGTTCGGGGAGGGGTGCGGGTACGGCGTAGGGTATGGGTTAGGGTTAGGGTTAGGGTTAGTGTTAGGGTTAGGGCTCGGTTTAGGGTACAGGTTAGGATTAGGGTACGTGTTAGGGTTAGGGTAGGGGTTAGGGTTAGGGTACGCGTTAGGGTTAGGGTAGTTATTAAACCTATCCCACTCTCTAGATACCCCTTAGCACGTAAGGGAATATTATTTGGGGGTGCAGCCATGGAGAAGAGTTTAGACACTAGGATAAGATAAGGAACACACCCATTATAAAGAAATCACATTAGGATTCTCTTTTTAAGCTGTTCCTTAAAACAGTAGTGCTTAGGAAATCTATTGGAGGCAGAAGCAGTCAAGGGTAGCCTAGGGTTAGGGTTAGGCTTAGGGTTAGGCTTAGGGTACGGCTTAGGTTACGGGTTCGGGGAGGGGTGCGGGTACGGTGTACGGTATGGGTTAGGGTTAGGGTTAGGGTTAGTGTTAGGGTTAGGGCTCGGTTTAGGGTACGGGTTAGGATTAGGGTACGTGTTAGGGTTAGGGTAGGGGTTAGGGTTAGGGTACGCGTTAGGGTTAGGGTAGTTATTAAACCTATCCCACTCTCTAGATACCCCTTAGCACGTAAAGGAATATTATTTGAGGGTCCAGCCATGGAGAAGAGTTTAGACACTAGGATAAGATAAGGAACACACCCATTATAAAGAAATCACATTAGGATTCTCTTTTTAAGCTGTTCCTTAAAACACTAGTGCTTAGGAAATCTATTGGAGGCAGAAGCAGTCAAGGGTAGCCTAGGGTTATTGATAGGCTTAGGGTTAGTCTTAGGGTACGGCTTAGGGTACGGGTTCAGGGAGGGGTGCGGGTACGGCGTAGGGTATGGGTTAGGGTTAGGGTTAGGGTTAGTGTTAGGGTTAGGGCTCGGTTTAGGGTACGGGTTAGGATTAGGGTACGTGTTAGGGTTAGGGTAGGGGTTAGGGTTAGGGTACGCGTTAGGGTTAGGGTAGTTATTAAACCTATCCCACTCTCTAGATACCCCTTAGCACGTAAAGGAATATTATTTGAGGGTCCAGCCATGGAGAAGAGTTTAGACACTAGGATAAGATAAGGAACACACCCATTATAAAGAAATCACATTAGGATTCTCTTTTTAAGCTGTTCCTTAAAACAGTAGTGCTTAGGAAATCTATTGGAGGCAGAAGCAGTCAAGGGTAGCCTAGGGTTAGGGTTAGGCTTAGGGTTAGGCTTAGGGTACGGCTTAGGTTACGGGTTCGGGGAGGGGTGCGGGTACGGTGTACGGTATGGGTTAGGGTTAGGGTTAGTGTTAGTGTTAGGGTTAGGGCTCGGTTTAGGGTACGGGTTAGGATTAGGGTACCTGTTAGTGTTAGGGTAGGGGTTAGGGTTAGAGTACGCATTAGGGTTAGTGTAGTTATTAAACCTATCCCACTCTCTAGATACCCCTTAGCACGTAAGGCAATATTATTTGGGGGTGCAGCCATGGAGAAGAGTTTAGACACTAGGATAAGATAAGGAACACACCCATTATAAAGAAATCACATTAGGATTCTCTTTTTAAGCTGTTCCTTAAAACACTAGTGCTTAGGAAATCTATTGGAGGCAGAAGCAGTCAAGGGTAGCCTAGGGTTAGGGTTAGGCTTAGGGTTAGGCTTAGGGTACGGCTTAGGGTACGGGTTCGGGGAGGGGTGCGGGTACGGCGTAGGGTATGGGTTAGGGTTAGGGTTAGTGTTAGGGTTAGGGCTCGGTTTAGGGTACAGGTTAGTATTAGGGTACGTGTTAGGGTTAGGGTAGGGGTTAGGGTTAGGGTACGCGTTAGGGTTAGGGTAGTTATTAAACCTATCCCACTCTCTAGATACCCCTTAGCACGTAAAGGAATATTATTTGAGGGTCCAGCCATGGAGAAGAGTTTAGACACTAGGATAAGATAAGGAACACACCCATTATAAAGAAATCACATTAGGATTCTCTTTTTAAGCTGTTCCTTAAAACACTAGTGCTTAGGAAATCTATTGGAGGCAGAAGCAGTCAAGGGTAGCCTAGGGTTAGGGTTAGGCTTAGGGTTAGGCTTAGGGTACGGCTTAGGGTACGGGTTCGGGGAGGGTTTCGGGTACGGCGTAGGGTATGGGTTAGGGTTAGGGTTAGGGTTATTGTTAGGGTTAGGGCTCGGTTTAGGGTACGGGTTAGGATTAGGGTACGTGTTAGGGTTAGGGTAGGGGTTAGGGTTAGGGTACGCGTTAGGGTTAGGGTAGTTATTAAACCTATCCCACTCTCTAGATACCCCTTAGCACGTAAAGGAATATTATTTGGGGGTCCAGCCATGGAGAAGAGTTTAGACACTAGGATAAGATAAGGAACACACCCATTATAAAGAAATCACATTAGGATTCTCTTTTTAAGCTGTTCCTTAAAACACTAGTGCTTAGGAAATCTATTGGAGGCAGAAGCAGTCAAGGGTAGCCTAGGGTTAGGGTTAGGCTTAGGGTTAGGCTTAGGGTACGGCTTAGGGTACGGGTTCGGGGAGGGTTTCGGGTACGGCGTAGGGTATGGGTTAGGGTTAGGGTTAGGGTTAGTGTTAGGGTTAGGGCTCGGTTTAGGGTACGGTTAGGATTAGGGTACGTGTTAGGTTTAGGGTAGGGGTTAGGGTTAGGGTACGCGTTAGGGTTAGGGTAGTTAGTAAACCTATCCCACTCTCTAGATACCCCTTAGCACGTAAAGGAATATTATTTGGGGTTCCAGCCATGGAGAAGAATTTAGACACTAGGATAAGATAAGGAACACACCCATTATAAAGAAATCACATTAGGATTCTCTTTTTAAGCTGTTGCTTAAAACACTAGTGCTTAGGAAATCTATTGGAGGCAGAAGCAGTCAAGGGTAGCCTAGGGTTAGTGTTAGGCTTAGGGTTAGGCTTAGGGTACGGCTTAGGGTACGGGTTTGGGGAGGGGTTCAGGTACGGCGTAGGGTATGGGTTAGGGTTAGGGTTAGTGTTAGTGTTAGGGTTAGGGCTCGGTTTAGGGTACGGGTTAGGATTAGGGTACGTGTTAGTGTTAGGGTAGGGGTTAGGGTTAGAGTACGCATTAGGTTTAGGGTAGTTATTAAACCTATCCCACTCTCTAGATACCCCTTAGCACGTAAGGCAATATTATTTGGGGGTGCAGCCATGGAGAAGAGTTTAGACACTAGGATAAGATAAGGAACACACCCATTATAAAGAAATCACATTAGGATTCTCTTTTTAAGCTGTTCCTTAAAACACTAGTGCTTAGGAAATCCATTGGAGGCAGAAGCAGTCAAGGGTAGCCTAGGGTTAGGGTTAGGCTTAGGGTTAGGTTTAGGGTACGGCTTGGGGAATGGGTTCGGGGAGGGGTTCGGGTACGGCGTAGGGTATGGGTTAGGGTTAGGGTTAGGGTTAGTGTTAGGGTTAGGGCTCGGTTTAGGGTACGGGTTAGGATTAGGGTACGTGTTAGTGTTAGTTTAGGGGTTAGGGTTAGAGTACGCATTAGGGTTAGGGTAGTTATTAAACCTATCCCACTCTCTAGATACCCCTTAGCACGTAAGGCAATATTATTTGGGGGTGCAGCCATGGAGAAGAGTTTAGACACTAGGATAAGATAAGGAACACACCCATTATAAAGAAATCACATTAGGATTCTCTTTTTAAGCTGTTCCTTAAAACACTAGTGCTTAGGAAATCTATTGGAGGCAGAAGCAGTCAAGGGTAGCCTAGGGTTAGGGTTAGGCTTAGGGTTAGGTTTAGGATACGGCTTGGGGTATGGGTTCGGGGAGGTGTTCGTGTACGGCGTAGGGTATGGGTTAGGGTTAGGGTTTGGGTTAGTGTTAGGGTTAGGGCTCGGTTTACGGTACGGGTTAGGATTAGGGTACGTGTTAGGGTTAGGGTAGGGGTTAGGGTTAGGTTACGCGTTAGGGCTAGGGTAGTTAGTAAACCTATCCCACTCTCTAGCTCCCCCTTAGCACGTAAAGGAATATTATTTGGGGGTCCAGCCATGGAGAAGAGTTTAGACACTAGGATAAGATAAGGAACACACCCATTATAAAGAAATCACTTTAGGATTCTCTTTTTAAGCTGTTCCTTAAAACACTACTGCTTAGGAAATCAATTGGAGGCAGAAGCAGTCAAGGGTAGCCTAGGGTTAGGGTTAGGCTTAGGGTTAGGTTTAGGGTATGGCTTAGGGTACGGGTTCGGGGAGGGGTGCGGGTACGGCGTAGGGTATGGGTTAGGGTTAGGGTTAGGGTTAGTGTTAGGGTTAGGGCTCGGTTTAGGGTACAGGTTAGGATTAGGGTACGTGTTAGGGTTAGGGTAGGGGTTAGGGTTAGGGTACGCGTTAGGGTTAGGGTAGTTATTAAACCTATCCCACTCTCTAGATACCCCTTAGCACGTAAGGGAATATTATTTGGGGGTGCAGCCATGGAGAAGAGTTTAGACACTAGGATAAGATAAGGAACACACCCATTATAAAGAAATCACATTAGGATTCTCTTTTTAAGCTGTTCCTTAAAACAGTAGTGCTTAGGAAATCTATTGGAGGCAGAAGCAGTCAAGGGTAGCCTAGGGTTAGGGTTAGGCTTAGGGTTAGGCTTAGGGTACGGCTTAGGTTACGGGTTCGGGGAGGGGTGCGGGTACGGTGTACGGTATGGGTTAGGGTTAGGGTTAGGGTTAGTGTTAGGGTTAGGGCTCGGTTTAGGGTACGGGTTAGGATTAGGGTACGTGTTAGGGTTAGGGTAGGGGTTAGGGTTAGGGTACGCGTTAGGGTTAGGGTAGTTATTAAACCTATCCCACTCTCTAGATACCCCTTAGCACGTAAAGGAATATTATTTGAGGGTCCAGCCATGGAGAAGAGTTTAGACACTAGGATAAGATAAGGAACACACCCATTATAAAGAAATCACATTAGGATTCTCTTTTTAAGCTGTTGCTTAAAACACTAGTGCTTAGGAAATCTATTGGAGGCAGAAGCAGTCAAGGGTAGCCTAGGGTTAGTGTTAGGCTTAGGGTTAGGCTTAGGGTATGGCTTAGGGTACGGGTTTGGGGAGGGGTTCAGGTACGGCGTAGGGTATGGGTTAGGGTTAGGGTTAGTGTTAGTGTTAGGGTTAGGGCTCGGTTTAGGGTACGGGTTAGGATTAGGGTACGTGTTAGTGTTAGGGTAGGGGTTAGGGTTAGAGTACGCATTAGGGTTAGGGTAGTTATTAAACCTATCCCACTCTCTAGATACCCCTTAGCACGTAAGGCAATATTATTTGGGGGTGCAGCCATGGAGAAGAGTTTAGACTCTAGGATAAGATAAGGAACACACCCATTATAAAGAAATCACATTAGGATTCTCTTTTTAAGCTGTTCCTTAAAACACTAGTGCTTAGGAAATCTATTGGAGGCAGAAGCAGTCAAGGGTAGCCTAGTGTTAGGGTTAGGCTTAGGGTTAGGTTTAGGGTACGGCTTGGGGTATGGGTTCGGGGAGGTGTTCGTGTACGGCGTAGGGTATGGGTTAGGGTTAGGGTTTGGGTTAGTGTTAGGGTTAGGGCTCGGTTTAGGGTACGGGTTAGGATTAGGGTACGTGTTAGGGTTAGGGTAGGGGTTAGGGTTAGGTTACGCGTTAGGGCTAGGGTAGTTAGTAAACCTATCCCACTCTCTAGCTCCCCCTTAGCACGTAAAGTAATATTATTTGGGGGTCCAGCCATGGAGAAGAGTTTAGACACTAGGATAAGATAAGGAACACACCCATTATAAAGAAATCACTTTAGGATTCTCTTTTTAAGCTGTTCCTTAAAAGACTACTGCTTAGGAAATCAATTGGAGGCAGAAGCAGTCAAGGGTAGCCTAGGGTTAGTGTTAGGCTTAGGGTTAGGCTTAGGGTATGGCTTAGGGTACGGGTTCGGGGAGGGGTGCGGGTACGGTGTACGGTATGGGTTAGGGTTAGGGTTAGGGTTAGTGTTAGGGTTAGGGCTCGGTTTAGGGTACGGGTTAGGATTAGGGTACGTGTTAGGGTTAGGGTAGGGGTTAGGGTTAGGGTACGCGTTAGGGTTAGGGTAGTTATTAAACCTATCCCACTCTCTAGATACCCCTTAGCACGTAAAGGAATATTATTTGAGGGTCCAGCCATGGAGAAGAGTTTAGACACTAGGATAAGATAAGGAACACACCCATTATAAAGAAATCACATTAGGATTCTCTTTTTAAGCTGTTCCTTAAAACACTAGTGCTTACGAAATCTATTGGAGGCAGAAGCAGTCAAGGGTAGCGTAGGGTTAGGGTTAGGCTTAGGGTTAGGCTTAGAGTACGGCTTAGGGTACGGGTTCGGGGAGCGTTTCGGGTACGGCGTAGGGTATGGGTTAGGGTTAGGGTTAGGGTTAGTGTTAGGGTTAGGGCTCGGTTTAGGGTACGGTTAGGATTAGGGTACGTGTTAGGTTTATGGTAGGGGTTAGGGTTAGGGTACGCGTTAGGGTTAGGGTAGTTAGTAAACCTATCCCACTCTCTAGATACCCCTTAGCACGTAAAGGAATATTATTTGGGGTTCCAGCAATGGAGAAGAATTTAGACACTAGGATAAGATAAGGAACACACCCATTATAAAGAAATCACATTAGGATTCTCTTTTTAAGCTGTTGCTTAAAACACTAGTGCTTAGGAAATCTATTGGAGGCAGAAGCAGTCAAGGGTAGCCTAGGGTTAGTGTTAGGCTTAGGGTTAGGCTTAGGGTATGGCTTAGGGTACGGGTTTGGGGAGGGGTTCAGGTACGGCGTAGGGTATGGGTTAGGGTTAGGGTTAGTGTTAGTGTTAGGGTTAGGGCTCGGTTTAGGGTACGGGTTAGGATTAGGGTACGTGTTAGTGTTAGGGTAGGGGTTAGGGTTAGAGTACGCATTAGGGTTAGGGTAGTTATTAAACCTATCCCACTCTCTAGATACCCCTTAGCACGTAAGGCAATATTATTTGGGGGTGCAGCCATGGAGAAGAGTTTAGACTCTAGGATAAGATAAGGAACACACCCATTATAAAGAAATCACATTAGGATTCTCTTTTTAAGCTGTTCCTTAAAACACTAGTGCTTAGGAAATCTATTGGAGGCAGAAGCAGTCAAGGGTAGCCTAGTGTTAGGGTTAGGCTTAGGGTTAGGTTTAGGGTACGGCTTGGGGTATGGGTTCGGGGAGGTGTTCGTGTACGGCGTAGGGTATGGGTTAGGGTTAGGGTTTGGGTTAGTGTTAGGGTTAGGGCTCGGTTTAGGGTACGGGTTAGGATTAGGGTACGTGTTAGGGTTAGGGTAGGGGTTAGGGTTAGGTTACGCGTTAGGGCTAGGGTAGTTAGTAAACCTATCCCACTCTCTAGCTCCCCCTTAGCACGTAAAGTAATATTATTTGGGGGTCCAGCCATGGAGAAGAGTTTAGACACTAGGATAAGATAAGGAACACACCCATTATAAAGAAATCACTTTAGGATTCTCTTTTTAAGCTGTTCCTTAAAAGACTACTGCTTAGGAAATCAATTGGAGGCAGAAGCAGTCAAGGGTAGCCTAGGGTTAGGGTTAGGCTTAGGGTTAGGTTTAGGGTATGGTTTAGGGTACGAGTTCGGGGAGGGGTGTGGGTACGGCGTAGGGTATGGGTTAGGGTTAGGGTTAGGGTTAGTGTTAGGGTTAGGGCTCGGTTTAGGGTACAGGTTAGGATTAGGGTACGTGTTAGGGTTAGGGTAGGGGTTAGGGTTAGGGTACGCGTTAGGGTTAGGGTAGTTATTAAACCTATCCCACTCTCTAGATACCCCTTAGCACGTAAGGGAATATTATTTGGGGGTGCAGCCATGGAGAAGAGTTTAGACACTAGGATAAGATAAGGAACACACCCATTATAAAGAAATCACATTAGGATTCTCTTTTTAAGCTGTTCCTTAAAACAGTAGTGCTTAGGAAATCTATTGGAGGCAGAAGCAGTCAAGGGTAGCCTAGGGTTAGGGTTAGGCTTAGGGTTAGGCTTAGGGTTCGGCTTAGGGTACGGGTTCGGGGAGGGGTGCGGGTACGGCGTAGGGTATGGGTTAGGGTTAGGGTTTGGGTTAGTGTTAGGGTTAGGGCTCGGTTTAGGGTACGGGTTAGGATTAGGGTACGTGTTAGGGTTAGGGTAGGGGTTAGGGTTAGGTTAGGCGTTAGGGCTAGGGTAGTTAGTAAACCTCTCCCACTCTCTAGATACCCCTTAGCACGTAAAGGAATATTATTTGGGGGTGCAGCCATGGAGAAGAGTTTAGACACTAGGATAAGATAAGGAACACACCCATTATAAAGAAATCACTTTAGGATTCTCTTTTTAAGCTGTTCCTTAAAACAGTAGTGCTTAGGAAATCTATTGGAGGCAGAAGCAGTCAAGGGTAGCCTAGGGTTAGGGTTAGGCTTAGGGTTAGGGTTAGGGTACGGCTTGGGGTATGGGTTCGGGGAGGTGTTCGTGTACGGCGTAGGGTATGGGTTAGGGTTAGGGTTTGGGTTAGTGTTAGGGTTAGGGCTCGGTTTAGGGTACGGGTTAGGATTAGGGTACGTGTTAGGGTTAGGGTAGGGGTTAGGGTTAGGTTACGCGTTAGGGCTAGGGTAGTTAGTAAACCTATCCCACTCTCTAGCTCCCCCTTAGCACGTAAAGGAATATTATTTGGGGGTCCAGCCATGGAGAAGAGTTTAGACACTAGGATAAGATAAGGAACACACCCATTATAAAGAAATCACATTAGGATTCTCTTTTTAAGCTGTTCCTTAAAACACTACTGCTTAGGAAATCAATTGGAGGCAGAAGCAGTCAAGGGTAGCCTAGGGTTAGGGTTAGGCTTAGGGTTAGGTTTAGGGTATGGCTTAGGGTACGGGTTCGGGGAGGGGTGCGGGTACGGCGTAGGGTATGGGTTAGGGTTAGGGTTAGGGTTAGTGTTAGGGTTAGGCCTCGGTTTAGGGTACAGGTTAGGATTAGGGTACGTGTTAGGGTTAGGGTAGGGGTTAGGGTTAGGGTACGCGTTAGGGTTAGGGTAGTTATTAAACCTATCCCACTCTCTAGATACCCCTTAGCACGTAAGGGAATATTATTTGGGGGTGCAGCCATGGAGAAGAGTTTAGACACTAGGATAAGATAAGGAACACACCCATTATAAAGAAATCACATTAGGATTCTCTTTTTAAGCTGTTCCTTAAAACAGTAGTGCTTAGGAAATCTATTGGAGGCAGAAGCAGTCAAGGGTAGCCTAGGGTTAGGGTTAGGCTTAGGGTTAGGCTTAGGGTACGGCTTAGGTTACGGGTTCGGGGAGGGGTGCGGGTACGGCGTAGGGTATGGGTTAGGGTTAGGGTTAGGGTTAGTGTTAGGGTTAGGGCTCGGTTTAGGGTACGGTTAGGATTAGGGTACGTGTTAGTGTTAGGTTAGGGGTTAGGGTTAGAGTACGCATTAGGGTTAGGGTAGTTATTAAACCTATCCCACTCTCTAGATACCCCTTAGCACGTAAGGCAATATTATTTGGGGGTGCAGCCATGGAGAAGAGTTTAGACACTAGGATAAGATAAGGAACACACCCATTATAAAGAAATCACATTAGGATTCTCTTTTTAAGCTGTTCCTTAAAACACTAGTGCTTAGGAAATCTATTGGAGGCAGAAGCAGTCAAGGGTAGCCTAGGGTTAGGGTTAGGCTTAGGGTTAGGTTTAGGGTACGGCTTGGGGAATGGGTTCGGGGAGGGGTTCGGGTACGGCGTAGGGTATGGGTTAGGGTTAGGGTTAGGGTTAGTGTTAGGGTTAGGGCTCGGTTTAGGGTACGGGTTAGGATTAGGGTACGTGTTAGGGTTAGGGTAGGGGTTAGGGTTAGGGTATGCGTTAGGGTTAGGGTAGTTATTAAACCTATCCCACTCTCTAGATACCCCTTAGCACGTAAAGGAATATTATTTGGGGGTCCAGCCATGGAGAAGAGTTTAGACACTAGGATAAGATAAGGAACACACCCATTATAAAGAAATCACATTAGGATTCTCTTTTTAAGCTGTTCCTTAAAACACTAGTGCTTAGGAAATCTATTGGAGGCAGAAGCAGTCAAGGGTAGCCTAGGGTTAGGGTTAGGCTTAGGGTTAGGCTTAGGGTACGGCTTAGGGTACGGGTTCGGGGAGGGGTGCGGGTACGGCGTAGGGTATGGGTTAGGGTTAGGGTTAGTGTTAGGGTTAGGGCTCGGTTTAGGGTACAGGTTAGTATTAGGGTACGTGTTAGGGTTAGGGTAGGGATTAGGGTTAGGGTACGCGTTAGGGTTAGGGTAGTTATTAAACCTATCCCACTCTCTAGATACCTCTTAGCACGTAAAGGAATATTATTTGGGGGTCCAGCCATGGAGAAGAGTTTAGACACTAGGATAAAATAAGGAACACACCCATTATAAAGAAATCACATTAGGATTCTCTTTTTAAGCTGTTCCTTAAAACACTAGTGCTTAGGAAATCTATTGGAGGCAGAAGCAGTCAAGGGTAGCCTAGGATAAGGTTAGGCTTAGGGTGAGGCTTAGGGTACGGCTTAGGGTACGGGTTCGGGGAGGGTTTCGGGTACGGCGTAGGGTATGGGTTAGGGTTAGGGTTAGTGTTAGGGTTAGGGCTCGGTTTAGGGTACGGGTTAGGATTAGGGTACGTGTTAGGGTTAGGGTAGGGGTTAGGGTTAGGGTACGCGTTAGGGTTAGGGTAGTTATTAAACCTATCCCACTCTCTAGATACCCCTTAGCACGTAAAGGAATATTATTTGGGGGTCCAGCCATGGAGAAGAGTTTAGACACTAGGATAAGATAAGGAACACACCCATTATAAAGAAATCACTTTAGGATTCTCTTTTTAAGCTGTTCGTTAAAACACTAGTGCTTAGGAAAGCTATTGGAGGCAGAAGCAGTCAAGGGTAGCCTAGGGTTAGGGTTAGGCTTAGGGTTAGGCTTAGGGTACGGCTTAGGGTACGGGTTCAGGGAGGGGTGCGGGTACGGCGTAGGGTATGGGTTAGGGTTAGGGTTAGGGTTAGTGTTAGGGTTAGGGCTCGGTTTAGGGTACGGGTTAGGATTAGGGTACGTGTTAGGGTTAGGGTAGGGGTTAGGGTTAGGGTACGCGTTAGGGTTAGGGTAGTTATTAAACCTATCCCACTCTCTAGATACCCCTTAGCACGTAAAGGAATATTATTTGAGGGTCCAGCCATGGAGAAGAGTTTAGACACTAGGATAAGATAAGGAACACACCCATTATAAAGAAATCACATTAGGATTCTCTTTTTAAGCTGTTCCTTAAAACACTAGTGCTTAGGAAATCTATTGGAGGCAGAAGCAGTCAAGGGTAACCTAGGGTTAGGGTTAGGCTTAGGGTTAGGCTTAGGGTACGGCTTAGGGTACGGGATCGGGGAGGGTTTCGGGTACGGCGTAGGGTATGGGTTAGGGTTAGGGTTAGGGTTATTGTTAGGGTTAGGGCTCGGTTTAGGGTACGGGTTAGGATTAGGGTACGTGTTAGGGTTAGGGTAGGGGTTAGGGTTAGGGTACGCGTTAGGGTTAGGGTAGTTAGTAAACCTATCCCACTCTCTAGATACCCCTTAGCACGTAAAGGAATATTATTTGAGGGTCCAGCCATGGAGAAGAGTTTAGACACTAGGATAAGATAAGGAACACACCCATTATAAAGAAATCACATTAGGATTCTCTTTTTAAGCTGTTCCTTAAAACACTAGTGCTTAGGAAATCTATTGGAGGCAGAAGCAGTCAAGGGTAGCGTAGGGTTAGGGTTAGGCTTAGGGTTAGGCTTAGAGTACGGCTTAGGGTACGGGTTCGGGGAGGGTTTCGGGTACGGCGTAGGGTATGGGTTAGGGTTAGGGTTAGGGTTAGTGTTAGGGTTAGGGCTCGGTTTAGGGTACGGTTAGGATTAGGGTACGTGTTAGGTTTAGGGTTGGGGTTAGGGTTAGGGTACGCGTTAGGGTTAGGGTAGTTAGTAAACCTATCCCACTCTCTAGATACCCCTTAGCACGTAAAGGAATATTATTTGGGGTTCCAGCAATGGAGAAGAATTTAGACACTAGGATAAGATAAGGAACACACCCATTATAAAGAAATCACATTAGGATTCTCTTTTTAAGCTGTTGCTTAAAACACTAGTGCTTAGGAAATCTATTGGAGGCAGAAGCAGTCAAGGGTAGCCTAGGGTTAGTGTTAGGCTTAGGGTTAGGCTTAGGGTACGGCTTAGGGTACGAGTTTGGGGAGGGGTTCAGGTACGGCGTAGGGTATGGGTTAGGGTTAGGGTTAGTGTTAGTGTTAGGGTTAGGGCTCGGTTTAGGGTACGGGTTAGGATTAGGGTACGTGTTAGTGTTAGGGTAGGGGTTAGGGTTAGAGTACGCATTAGGGTTAGGGTAGTTATTAAACCTATCCCACTCTCTAGATACCCCTTAGCACGTAAGGCAATATTATTTGGGGGTGCAGCCATGGAGAAGAGTTTAGACACTAGCATAAGATAAGGAACACACCCATTATAAAGAAATCACTTTAGGATTCTCTTTTTAAGCTGTTCCTTAAAACAGTAGTGCTTAGGAAATCTATTGGAGGCAGAAGCAGTCAAGGGTAGCCTAGTGTTAGGGTTAGGCTTAGGGTTAGGTTTAGGGTACGGCTTGGGGTATGGGTTCGGGGAGGTGTTCGTGTACGGCGTAGGGTATGGGTTAGGGTTAGGGTTTGGGTTAGTGTTAGGGTTAGGGCTCGGTTTAGGGTACGGGTTAGGATTAGGGTACGTGTTAGGGTTAGGGTAGGGGTTAGGGTTAGGTTACGCGTTAGGGCTAGGGTAGTTAGTAAACCTATCCCACTCTCTAGCTCCCCCTTAGCACGTAAAGGAATATTATTTGGGGGTCCAGCCATGGAGAAGAGTTTAGACACTAGGATAAGATAAGGAACACACCCATTATAAAGAAATCACTTTAGGATTCTTTTTTTAAGCTGTTCCTTAAAACACTACTGCTTAGGAAATCAATTGGAGGCAGAAGCAGTCAAGGGTAGCCTAGGGTTAGGGTTAGGCTTAGGGTTAGGTTTAGGGTATGGCTTAGGGTACGAGTTCGGGGAGGGGTGCGGGTACGGCGTAGGGTATGGGTTAGGGTTAGGGTTAGGGTTAGTGTTAGCGTTAGGGCTCGGTTTAGGGTGCAGGTTAGGATTAGGGTACGTGTTAGGGTTAGGGTAGGGGTTAGGGTTAGGGTACGCGTTAGGGTTAGGGTAGTTATTAAACCTATCCCACTCTCTAGATACCCCTTAGCACGTAAGGGAATATTATTTGGGGGTGCAGCCATGGAGAAGAGTTTAGACACTAGGATAAGATAAGGAACACACCCATTATAAAGAAATCACATTAGGATTCTCTTTTTAAGCTGTTCCTTAAAACAGTAGTGCTTAGGAAATCTATTGGAGGCAGAAGCAGTCAAGGGTAGCCTAGGGTTAGGGTTAGGCTTAGGGTTAGGCTTAGGGTTCGGCTTAGGGTACGGGTTCGGGGAGGGGTGCGGGTACGGCGTAGGGTATGGGTTAGGGTTAGGGTTAGGGTTAGTGTTAGGGTTAGGGCTCGGTTTAGGGTACGGGTTAGGATTAGGGTACGTGTTAGGGTTAGGGTAGGGGTTAGGGTTAGGGTACGCGTTAGGGTTAGGGTAGTTATTAAACCTATCCCACTCTCTAGATACCCCTTAGCACGTAAAGGAATATTATTTGGGGGTCCAGCCATGGAGAAGAGTTTAGACACTAGGATAAGATAAGGAACACACCCATTATAAAGAAATCACTTTAGGATTCTCTTTTTAAGCTGTTCGTTAAAACACTAGTGCTTAGGAAATCTATTGGAGGCAGAAGCAGTCAAGGGTAGCCTAGGGTTAGTGTTAGGCTTAGGGTTAGTCTTAGGGTACGGCTTAGGGTACGGGTTCAGGGAGGGGTGCGGGTACGGCGTAGGGTATGGGTTAGGGTTAGGGTTAGGGTTAGTGTTAGGGTTAGGGCTCGGTTTAGGGTACGGGTTAGGATTAGGGTACGTGTTAGGGTTAGGGTAGGGGTTAGGGTTAGGGTACACGTTAGGGTTAGGGTAGTTATTAAACCTATCCCAATCTCTAGATACCCCTTAGCACGTAAAGGAATATTATTTGAGGGTCCAGCCATGGAGAAAAGTTTAGACACTAGGATAAGATAAGGAACACACCCATTATAAAGAAATCACATTAGGATTCTCTTTTTAAGCTGTTCCTTAAAACACTAGTGCTTAGGAAATCTATTGGAGGCAGAAGCAGTCAAGGGTAGCCTAGTGTTAGGGTTAGGCTTAGGGTTAGGCTTAGGGTACGGCTTAGGGTACGAGTTCAGGGAGGGTTTCGGGTACGGCGTAGGGTATGGGTTAGGGTTAGGGTTAGGGTTAGTGTTAGGGTTAGGGCTCGGTTTAGGGTACGGGTTAGGATTAGGGTACGTGTTAGGGTTAGGGTAGGGGTTAGGGTTAGGGTACGCGTTAGGGTTAGGGTAGTTATTAAACCTATCCCACTCTCTAGATACCCCTTAGCACGTAAAGGAATATTATTTGGGGGTGCAGCCATGGAGAAGAGTTTAGACACTAGGATAAGATAAGGAACACACCCATTATAAAGAAATCACTTTAGGATTCTCTTTTTAAGCTGTTCCTTAAAACAGTAGTGCTTAGGAAATCTATTGGAGGCAGAAGCAGTCAAGGGTAGCCTAGGGTTAGGGTTAGGCTTAGGGTTAGGGTTAGGGTACGGCTTGGGGTATGGGTTCGGGGAGGTGTTCGTGTACGGCGTAGGGTATGGGTTAGGGTTAGGGTTTGGGTTAGTGTTAGGGTTAGGGCTCGGTTTAGGGTACGGGTTAGGATTAGGGTACGTGTTAGGGTTAGGGTAGGGGTTAGGGTTAGGTTACGCGTTAGGGCTAGGGTAGTTAGTAAACCTATCCCACTCTCTAGCTCCCCCTTAGCACGTAAAGGAATATTATTTGGGGGTCCAGCCATGGAGAAGAGTTTAGACACTAGGATAAGATAAGGAACACACCCATTATAAAGAAATCACATTAGGATTCTCTTTTTAAGCTGTTCCTTAAAACACTACTGCTTAGGAAATCAATTGGAGGCAGAAGCAGTCAAGGGTAGCCTAGGGTTAGGGTTAGGCTTAGGGTTAGGTTTAGGGTATGGCTTAGGGTACGGGTTCGGGGAGGGGTGCGGGTACGGCGTAGGGTATGGGTTAGGGTTAGGGTTAGGGTTAGTGTTAGGGTTAGGCCTCGGTTTAGGGTACAGGTTAGGATTAGGGTACGTGTTAGGGTTAGGGTAGTGGTTAGGGTTAGGGTACGCGTTAGGGTTAGGGTAGTTATTAAACCTATCCCACTCTCTAGATACCCCTTAGCACGTAAGGGAATATTATTTGGGGGTGCAGCCATGGAGAAGAGTTTAGACACTAGGATAAGATAAGGAACACACCCATTATAAAGAAATCACATTAGGATTCTCTTTTTAAGCTGTTCCTTAAAACAGTAGTGCTTAGGAAATCTATTGGAGGCAGAAGCAGTCAAGGGTAGCCTAGGATAAGGTTAGGCTTAGGGTGAGGCTTAGTGTACGGCTTAGGGTACGGGTTCGGGGAGGGTTTCGGGTACGGCGTAGGGTATGGGTTAGGGTTAGGGTTAGTGTTAGGGTTAGGGCTCGGTTTAGTGTACGGGTTAGGATTAGGGTACGTGTTAGGGTTAGGGTAGGGGTTAGGGTTAGGGTACGCGTTAGGGTTAGGGTAGTTATTAAACCTATCCCACTCTCTAGATACCCCTTAGCACGTAAAGGAATATTATTTGGGGGTCCAGCCATGGAGAAGAGTTTAGACACTAGGATAAGATAAGGAACACACCCATTATAAAGAAATCACTTTAGGATTCTCTTTTTAAGCTGTTCGTTAAAACACTAGTGCTTAGGAAATCTATTGGAGGCAGAAGCAGTCAAGGGTAGCCTAGGGTTAGGGTTAGGCTTAGGGTTAGGCTTAGGGTACGGCTTAGGGTACGGGTTCAGGGAGGGGTGCGGGTACGGCGTAGGGTATGGGTTAGGGTTAGGGTTAGGGTTAGTGTTAGGGTTAGGGCTCGCTTTAGGGTACGGGTTAGGATTAGGGTACGTGTTAGGGTTAGGGTAGGGGTTAGGGTTAGGGTACGCGTTAGGGTTAGGGTAGTTATTAAACCTATCCCACTCTCTAGATACCCCTTAGCACGTAAAGGAATATTATTTGAGGGTCCAGCCATGGAGAAGAGTTTAGACACTAGGATAAGATAAGGAACACACCCATTATAAAGAAATCACATTAGGATTCTCTTTTTAAGCTGTTCCTTAAAACACTAGTGCTTAGGAAATCTATTGGAGGCAGAAGCAGTCAAGGGTAACCTAGGGTTAGGGTTAGGCTTAGGGTTAGGCTTAGGGTACGGCTTAGGGTACGGGATCGGGGAGGGTTTCGGGTACGGCGTAGGGTATGGGTTAGGGTTAGGGTTAGGGTTATTGTTAGGGTTAGGGCTCGGTTTAGGGTACGGGTTAGGATTAGGGTACGTGTTAGGGTTAGGGTAGGGGTTAGGGTTAGGGTACGCGTTAGGGTTAGGGTAGTTAGTAAACCTATCCCACTCTCTAGATACCCCTTAGCACGTAAAGGAATATTATTTGGGGTTCCAGCCATGGAGAAGAATTTAGACACTAGGATAAGATAAGGAACACACCCATTATAAAGAAATCACATTAGGATTCTCTTTTTAAGCTGTTGCTTAAAACACTAGTGCTTAGGAAATCTATTGGAGGCAGAAGCAGTCAAGGGTAGCCTAGGGTTAGTGTTAGGCTTAGGGTTAGGCTTAGGGTACGGCTTAGGGTACGGGTTTGGGGAGGGGTTCAGGTACGGCATAGGGTATGGGTTAGGGTTAGGGTTAGTGTTAGTGTTAGGGTTAGGGCTCGGTTTAGGGTACGGGTTAGGATTAGGGTACGTGTTAGTGTTAGGGTAGGGGTTAGGGTTAGAGTACGCATTAGGTTTAGGGTAGTTATTAAACCTATCCCACTCTCTAGATACCCCTTAGCACGTAAGGCAATATTATTTGGGGGTGCAGCCATGGAGAAGAGTTTAGACACTAGGATAAGATAAGGAACACACCCATTATAAAGAAATCACATTAGGATTCTCTTTTTAAGCTGTTCCTTAAAACACTAGTGCTTAGGAAATCTATTGGAGGCAGAAGCAGTCAAGGGTAGCCTAGGGTTAGGGTTAGGCTTAGGGTTAGGCTTAGGGTACGGCTTAGGGTACGGGTTCGGGGAGGGGTGCGGGTACGGCGTAGGGTATGGGTTAGGGTTAGGGTTAGGGTTAGTGTTAGGGTTAGGGCTCGGTTTAGGGTACCTGTTAGGATTAGGGTACGTGTTAGGGTTAGGGTAGGGGTTAGGGTTAGGGTACGCGTTAGGGTTAGGGTAGTTATTAAACCTATCCCACTCTCTAGATACCCCTTAGCACGTAAAGGAATATTATTTGAGGGTCCAGCAATGGAGAAGAGTTTAGACACTAGGATAAGATAAGGAACACACCCATTATAAAGAAATCACATTAGGATTCTCTTTTTAAGCTGTTCCTTAAAACACTAGTGCTTAGGAAATCTATTGGAGGCAGAAGCAGTCAAGGGTAGCCTAGGATAAGGTTAGGCTTAGGGTGAGGCTTAGGGTACGGCTTAGGGTACGGGTTCGGGGAGGGTTTCGGGTACGGCGTAGGGTATGGGTTAGGGTTAGGGTTACTGTTAGGGTTAGGGCTCGGTTTAGGGTACGGGTTAGGATTAGGGTACGTGTTAGGGTTAGGGTAGGGGTTAGGGTTAGGGGCGCGTTAGGGTTAGGGTAGTTATTAAACCTATCCCACTCTCTAGATACCCCTTAGCACGTAAAGGAATATTATTTGGGGGTCCAGCCATGGAGAAGAGTTTAGACACTAGGATAAGATAAGGAACACACCCATTATAAAGAAATCACTTTAGGATTCTCTTTTTAAGCTGTTCGTTAAAACACTAGTGCTTAGGAAATCTATTGGAGGCAGAAGCAGTCAAGGGTAGCCTAGGGTTAGGGTTAGGCTTAGGGTTAGGCTTAGGGTACGGCTTAGGGTACGGGTTCAGGGAGGGGTGCGGGTACGGCGTAGGGTATGGGTTAGGGTTAGGGTTAGGGTTAGTGTTAGGGTTAGGGCTCGGTTTAGGGTACGGGTTAGGATTAGGGTACGTGTTAGGGTTAGGGTAGGGGTTAGGGTTAGGGTACGCGTTAGGGTTAGGGTAGTTATTAAACCTATCCCAATCTCTAGATACCCCTTAGCACGTAAAGGAATATTATTTGAGGGTCCAGCCATGGAGAAAAGTTTAGACACTAGGATAAGATAAGGAACACACCCATTATAAAGAAATCACATTAGGATTCTCTTTTTAAGCTGTTCCTTAAAACACTACTGCTTAGGAAATCAATTGGAGGCAGAAGCAGTCAAGGGTAGCCTAGGGTTAGGGTTAGGCTTAGGGTTAGGTTTAGGGTATGGCTTAGGGTACGGGTTCGGGGAGGGTTTCGGGTACGGCGTAGGGTATGGGTTAGGGTTAGGGTTAGGGTTAGTGTTAGGGTTAGGCCTCGGTTTAGGGTACAGGTTAGGATTAGGGTACGTGTTAGGGTTAGGGTAGGGGTTAGGGTTAGGGTACGCGTTAGGGTTAGGGTAGTTATTAAACCTATCCCACTCTCTAGATACCCCTTAGCACGTAAGGGAATATTATTTGGGGGTGCAGCCATGGAGAAGAGTTTAGACACTAGGATAAGATAAGGAACACACCCATTATAAAGAAATCACATTAGGATTCTCTTTTTAAGCTGTTCCTTAAAACACTAGTGCTTAGGAAATCTATTGGAGGCAGAAGCAGTCAAGGGTAGCCTAGGGTTAGGCTTAGGCTTAGGGTTAGGTTTAGGGTATGGCTTAGGGTACGGGTTCGGGGAGGGTTTCGGGTACGGCGTAGGGTATGGGTTAGGGTTAGGGTTAGGGTTAGTGTTAGGGTTAGGCCTCGGTTTAGGGTACAGGTTAGGATTAGGGTACGTGTTAGGGTTAGGGTAGGGGTTAGGGTTAGGGTACGCGTTAGGGTTAGGGTAGTTATTAAACCTATCCCACTCTCTAGATACCCCTTAGCACGTAAGGGAATATTATTTGGGGGTGCAGCCATGGAGAAGAGTTTAGACACTAGGATAAGATAAGGAACACACCCATTATAAAGAAATCACATTAGGATTCTCTTTTTAAGCTGTTCCTTAAAACAGTAGTGCTTAGGAAATCTATTGGAGGCAGAAGCAGTCAAGGGTAGCCTAGGGTTAGGGTTAGGCTTAGGGTTAGGCTTAGGGTACGGCTTAGGTTACGGGTTCGGGGAGGGGTGCGGGTACGGCGTAGGGTATGGGTTAGGGTTAGGGTTAGGGTTAGTGTTAGGGTTAGGGCTCGGTTTAGGGTACGGTTAGGATTAGGGTACGTGTTAGGTTTAGGGTAGGGGTTAGGGTTAGGGTACGCGTTAGGGTTAGGGTAGTTAGTAAACCTATCCCACTCTCTAGATACCCCTTAGCACGTAAAGGAATATTATTTGGGGTTCCAGCCATGGAGAAGAATTTAGACACTAGGATAAGATAAGGAACACACCCATTATAAAGAAATCACATTAGGATTCTCTTTTTAAGCTGTTGCTTAAAACACTAGTGCTTAGGAAATCTATTGGAGGCAGAAGCAGTCAAGGGTAGCCTAGGGTTAGTGTTAGGTTTAGGGTTAGGCTTAGGGTACGGCTTTCGGTACGGGTTTGGGGAGGGGTTCAGGTACGGCGTAGGGTATGGGTTAGGGTTAGGGTTAGTGTTAGTGTTAGGGTTAGGGCTCGGTTTAGTGTACGGGTTAGGATTAGGGTACGTGTTAGTGTTAGGTTAGGGGTTAGGGTTAGAGTACGCATTAGGGTTAGGGTAGTTATTAAACCTATCCCACTCTCTAGATACCCCTTAGCACGTAAGGCAATATTATTTGGGGGTGCAGCCATGGAGAAGAGTTTAGACACTAGGATAAGATAAGGAACACACCCATTATAAAGAAATCACATTAGGATTCTCTTTTTAAGCTGTTCCTTAAAACACTAGTGCTTAGGAAATCTATTGGAGGCAGAAGCAGTCAAGGGTAGCCTAGGATTAGGGTTAGGCTTAGGGTTATGTTTAGGGTACGGCTTGGGGAATGGGTTCGGGGAGGGGTTCGGGTACGGCATAGGGTATGGGTTAGGGTTAGGGGTAGGGTTAGTGTTAGGGTTAGGGCTTGGTTTAGGTTACGGGTTAGGATTAGGGTACGTGTTAGGGTTAGGGTAGGGGTTAGGGTTAGGGTATGCGTTAGGGTTAGGGTAGTTATTAAACCTATCCCACTCTCTAGATACCCCTTAGCACGTAAAGGAATATTATTTGGGGGTCCAGCCATGGAGAAGAGTTTAGACACTAGGATAAGATAAGGAACACACCCATTATAAAGAAATCACATTAGGATTCTCTTTTTAAGCTGTTCCTTAAAACACTAGTGCTTAGGAAATCTATTGGAGGCAGAAGCAGTCAAGGGTAGCCTAGGGTTAGGGTTAGGCTTAGGGTTAGGCTTAGGGTACGGCTTAGGGTACGGGTTCGGGGAGGGGTGCGGGTACGGCGTAGGGTATGGGTTAGGGTTAGGGTTAGGGTTAGTGTTAGGGTTAGGGCTCGGTTTAGGGTACGGTTAGGATTAGGGTACGTGTTAGGTTTAGGGTAGGGGTTAGGGTTAGGGTACGCGTTAGGGTTAGGGTAGTTAGTAAACCTATCCCACTCTCTAGATACCCCTTAGCACGTAAAGGAATATTATTTGGGGTTCCAGCCATGGAGAAGAATTTAGACACTAGGATAAGATAAGGAACACACCCATTATAAAGAAATCACATTAGGATTCTCTTTTTAAGCTGTTGCTTAAAACACTAGTGCTTAGGAAATCTATTGGAGGCAGAAGCAGTCAAGGGTAGCCTAGGGTTAGTGTTAGGCTTAGGGTTAGGCTTAGGGTACGGCTTAGAGTACGGGTTTGGGGAGGGGTTCAGGTACGGCGTAGGGTATGGGTTAGGGTTAGGGTTAGTGTTAGTGTTAGGGTTAGGGCTCGGTTTAGGGTACGGGTTAGGATTAGGGTACGTGTTAGTGTTAGGGTAGGGGTTAGGGTTAGAGTACGCATTAGGTTTAGGGTAGTTATTAAACCTATCCCACTCTCTAGATACCCCTTAGCACGTAAGGCAATATTATTTGGGGGTGCAGCCATGGAGAAGAGTTTAGACACTAGGATAAGATAAGGAACACACCCATTATAAAGAAATCACATTAGGATTCTCTTTTTAAGCTGTTCCTTAAAACACTAGTGCTTAGGAAATCTATTGGAGGCAGAAGCAGTCAAGGGTAGCCTAGGGTTAGGGTTAGGCTTAGGGTTAGGTTTAGGGTACGGCTTGGGGAATGGGTTCGGGGAGGGGTTCGGGTACGGCGTAGGGTATGGGTTAGGGTTATGGTTAGGGTTAGTGTTAGGGTTAGGGCTCGGTTTAGGGTACGGGTTAGGATTAGGGTACGTGTTAGGGTTAGGGTAGGGGTTAGGGTTAGGGTATGCGTTAGGGTTAGGGTAGTTATTAAACCTATCCCACTCTCTAGATACCCCTTAGCACGTAAAGGAATATTATTTGGGGGTCCAGCCATGGAGAAGAGTTTAGACACTAGGATAAGATAAGGAACACACCCATTATAAAGAAATCACATTAGGATTCTCTTTTTAAGCTGTTCCTTAAAACACTAGTGCTTAGGAAATCTATTGGAGGCAGAAGCAGTCAAGGGTAGCCTAGGGTTAGTGTTAGGTTTAGGGTTAGGCTTAGGGTACGGCTTTCGGTACGGGTTTGGGGAGGGGTTCAGGTACGGCGTAGGGTATGGGTTAGGGTTAGGGTTAGTGTTAGTGTTAGGGTTAGGGCTCGGTTTAGGGTACGGGTTAGGATTAGGGTACGTGTTAGTGTTAGGTTAGGGGTTAGGGTTAGAGTACGCATTAGGGTTAGGGTAGTTATTAGACCTATCCCACTCTCTAGATACCCCTTAGCACGTAAGGCAATATTATTTGGGGGTGCAGCCATGGAGAAGAGTTTAGACACTAGGATAAGATAAGGAACACACCCATTATAAAGAAATCACATTAGGATTCTCTTTTTAAGCTGTTCCTTAAAACACTAGTGCTTAGGAAATCTATTGGAGGCAGAAGCAGTCAAGGGTAGCCTAGTGTTAGGGTTAGGCTTAGGGTTAGGTTTAGGGTACGGCTTGGGGTATGGGTTCGGGGAGGTGTTCGTGTACGGCGTAGGGTATGGGTTAGGGTTAGGGTTTGGGTTAGTGTTAGGGTTAGGGCTCGGTTTAGGGTACGGGTTAGGATTAGGGTACGTGTTAGGGTTAGGGTAGGGGTTAGGGTTAGGTTACGCGTTAGGGCTAGGGTAGTTAGTAAACCTATCCCACTCTCTAGCTCCCCCTTAGCACGTAAAGGAATATTATTTGGGGGTCCAGCCATGGAGAAGAGTTTAGACACTAGGATAAGATAAGGAACACACCCATTATAAAGAAATCACTTTAGGATTCTCTTTTTAAGCTGTTCCTTAAAACACTACTGCTTAGGAAATCAATTGGAGGCAGAAGCAGTCAAGGGTAGCCTAGGGTTAGGGTTAGGCTTAGGGTTAGGTTTAGGGTATGGCTTAGGGTACGAGTTCGGGGAGGGGTTCGGGTACGGCGTAGGGTATGGGTTAGGGTTAGGGTTAGGGTTAGTGTTAGGGTTAGGGCTCGGTTTAGGGTACAGGTTAGGATTAGGGTACGTGTTAGGGTTAGGGTAGGGGTTAGGGTTAGGGTACGCGTTAGGGTTAGGGTAGTTATTAAACCTATCCCACTCTCTAGATACCCCTTAGCACGTAAGGGAATATTATTTGGGGGTGCAGCCATGGAGAAGAGTTTAGACACTAGGATAAGATAAGGAACACACCCATTATAAAGAAATCACTTTAGGATTCTCTTTTTAAGCTGTTCGTTAAAACACTAGTGCTTAGGAAATCTATTGGAGGCAGAAGCAGTCAAGGGTAGCCTAGGGTTAGGGTTAGGCTTAGGGTTAGTCTTAGGGTACGGCTTAGGGTACGGGTTCAGGGAGGGGTGCGGGTACGGCGTAGGGTATGGGTTAGGGTTAGGGTTAGTGTTAGTGTTAGGGTTAGGGCTCGGTTTAGTGTACGGGTTAGGATTAGGGTACGTGTTAGTGTTAGGTTAGGGGTTAGGGTTAGAGTACGCATTAGGGTTAGGGTAGTTATTAAACCTATCCCACTCTCTAGATACCCCTTAGCACGTAAGGCAATATTATTTGGGGGTGCAGCCATGGAGAAGAGTTTAGACACTAGGATAAGATAAGGAACACACCCATTATAAAGAAATCACATTAGGATTCTCTTTTTAAGCTGTTCCTTAAAACACTAGTGCTTAGGAAATCTATTGGAGGCAGAAGCAGTCAAGGGTAGCCTAGGGTTAGGGTTAGGCTTAGGGTTATGTTTAGGGTACGGCTTGGGGAATGGGTTCGGGGAGGGGTTCGGGTACGGCATAGGGTATGGGTTAGGGTTAGGGTTAGGGTTAGTGTTAGGGTTAGGGCTCGGTTTAGGGTACGGGTTAGGATTAGGGTACGTGTTAGGGTTAGGGTAGGGGTTAGGGTTAGGGTATGCATTAGGGTTAGGGTAGTTATTAAACCTATCCCACTCTCTAGATACCCCTTAGCACGTAAAGGAATATTATTTGAGGGTCCAGCCATGGAGAAGAGTTTAGACAATAGGATAAGATAAGGAACACACCCATTATAAAGAAATCACATTAGGATTCTCTTTTTAAGCTGTTCCTTAAAACACTAGTGCTTAGGAAATCTATTGGAGGCAGAAGCAGTCAAGGGTAGCCTAGGGTTAGGGTTAGGCTTAGGGTTAGGCTTAGGGTACGGCTTAGGGTACGGGTTCGGGGAGGGTTTCGGGTACGGCGTAGGGTATGGGTTAGGGTTAGGGTTAGGGTTAGTGTTAGGGTTAGGGCTCGGTTTAGGGTACGGGTTAGGATTAGGGTACGTGTTAGGGTTAGGGTAGGGGTTAGGGTTAGGGTACGCGTTAGGGTTAGGGTAGTTAGTAAACCTATCCCACTCTCTAGATACCCCTTAGCACGTAAAGGAATATTATTTGGGGTTCCAGCCATGGAGAAGAATTTAGACACTAGGATAAATAAGGAACACACCCATTATAAAGAAATCACATTAGGATTCTCTTTTTAAGCTGTTGCTTAAAACACTAGTGCTTAGGAAATCTATTGGAGGCAGAAGCAGTCAAGGGTAGCCTAGGGTTAGTGTTAGGCTTAGGGTTAGGCTTAGGGTACGGCTTAGAGTACGGGTTTGGGGAGGGGTTCAGGTACGGCGTAGGGTATGGGTTAGGGTTAGGGTTAGTGTTAGTGTTAGGGTTAGGGCTCGGTTTAGGGTACGGGTTAGGATTAGGGTACGTGTTAGTGTTAGGTTAGGGGTTAGGGTTAGAGTACGCATTAGGGTTAGGGTAGTTATTAAACCTATCCCACTCTCTAGATACCCCTTAGCACGTAAGGCAATATTATTTGGGGGTGCAGCCATGGAGAAGAGTTTAGACACTAGGATAAGATAAGGAACACACCCATTATAAAGAAATCACATTAGGATTCTCTTTTTAAGCTGTTCCTTAAAACAGTAGTGCTTAGGAAATCTATTGGAGGCAGAAGCAGTCAAGGGTAGCCTAGGATAAGGTTAGCCTTAGGGTGAGGCTTAGGGTACGGCTTAGGGTACGGGTTCGGGGAGGGGTGCGGGTACGGCGTAGGGTATGGGTTAGGGTTAGGGTTAGGGTTAGTGTTAGGGTTAGGGCTCGGTTTAGGGTACAGGTTAGTATTAGGGTACGTGTTAGGGTTAGGGTAGGGGTTAGGGTTAGGGTACGCGTTAGGGTTAGGGTAGTTATTAAACCTATCCCACTCTCTAGATACCCCTTAGCACGTAAAGGAATATTATTTGAGGGTCCAGCCATGGAGAAGAGTTTAGACACTAGGATAAGATAAGGAACACACCCATTATAAAGAAATCACATTAGGATTCTCTTTTTAAGCTGTTCCTTAAAACACTAGTGCTTAGGAAATCTATTGGAGGCAGAAGCAGTCAAGGGTAACCTAGGGTTAGGGTTAGGCTTAGGGTTAGGCTTAGGGTACGGCTTAGGGTACGGGATCGGGGAGGGTTTCGGGTACGGCGTAGGGTATGGGTTAGGGTTAGGGTTAGGGTTATTGTTAGGGTTAGGGCTCGGTTTAGGGTACGGGTTAGGATTAGGGTACGTGTTAGGGTTAGGGTAGGGGTTAGGGTTAGGGTACGCGTTAGGGTTAGGGTAGTTAGTAAACCTATCCCACTCTCTAGATACCCCTTAGCACGTAAAGGAATATTATTTGAGGGTCCAGCCATGGAGAAGAGTTTAGACACTAGGATAAGATAAGGAACACACCCATTATAAAGAAATCACATTAGGATTCTCTTTTTAAGCTGTTCCTTAAAACACTAGTGCTTAGGAAATCTATTGGAGGCAGAAGCAGTCAAGGGTAGCGTAGGGTTAGGGTTAGGCTTAGGGTTAGGCTTAGAGTACGGCTTAGGGTACGGGTTCGGGGAGGGTTTCGGGTACGGCGTAGGGTATGGGTTAGGGTTAGGGTTAGGGTTAGTGTTAGGGTTAGGGCTCGGTTTAGGGTACGGTTAGGATTAGGGTACGTGTTAGGTTTAGGGTTGGGGTTAGGGTTAGGGTACGCGTTAGGGTTAGGGTAGTTAGTAAACCTATCCCACTCTCTAGATACCCCTTAGCACGTAAAGGAATATTATTTGGGGTTCCAGCAATGGAGAAGAATTTAGACACTAGGATAAGATAAGGAACACACCCATTATAAAGAAATCACATTAGGATTCTCTTTTTAAGCTGTTGCTTAAAACACTAGTGCTTAGGAAATCTATTGGAGGCAGAAGCAGTCAAGGGTAGCCTAGGGTTAGTGTTAGGCTTAGGGTTAGGCTTAGGGTACGGCTTAGGGTACGAGTTTGGGGAGGGGTTCAGGTACGGCGTAGGGTATGGGTTAGGGTTAGGGTTAGTGTTAGTGTTAGGGTTAGGGCTCGGTTTAGGGTACGGGTTAGGATTAGGGTACGTGTTAGTGTTAGGGTAGGGGTTAGGGTTAGAGTACGCATTAGGGTTAGGGTAGTTATTAAACCTATCCCACTCTCTAGATACCCCTTAGCACGTAAGGCAATATTATTTGGGGGTGCAGCCATGGAGAAGAGTTTAGACACTAGGATAAGATAAGGAACACACCCATTATAAAGAAATCACATTAGGATTCTCTTTTTAAGCTGTTCCTTAAAACACTAGTGCTTAGGAAATCTATTGGAGGCAGAAGCAGTCAAGGGTAGCCTAGGATAAGGTTAGGCTTAGGGTGAGGCTTAGGGTACGGCTTAGGGTACGGGTTCGGGGAGGGTTTCGGGTACGGCGTAGGGTATGGGTTAGGGTTAGGGTTACTGTTAGGGTTAGGGCTCGGTTTAGGGTACGGGTTAGGATTAGGGTACGTGTTAGGGTTAGGGTAGGGGTTAGGGTTAGGTTACGCGTTAGGGCTAGGGTAGTTAGTAAACCTATCCCACTCTCTAGCTCCCCCTTAGCACGTAAAGGAATATTATTTGGGGGTCCAGCCATGGAGAAGAGTTTAGACACTAGGATAAGATAAGGAACACACCCATTATAAAGAAATCACTTTAGGATTCTCTTTTTAAGCTGTTCCTTAAAACACTACTGCTTAGGAAATCAATTGGAGGCAGAAGCAGTCAAGGGTAGCCTAGGGTTAGGGTTAGGCTTAGGGTTAGGTTTAGGGTATGGCTTAGGGTACGAGTTCGGGGAGGGGTGCGGGTACGGCGTAGGGTATGGGTTAGGGTTAGGGTTAGGGTTAGTGTTAGCGTTAGGGCTCGGTTTAGGGTGCAGGTTAGGATTAGGGTACGTGTTAGGGTTAGGGTAGGGGTTAGGGTTAGGGTACGCGTTAGGGTTAGGGTAGTTATTAAACCTATCCCACTCTCTAGATACCCCTTAGCACGTAAGGGAATATTATTTGGGGGTGCAGCCATGGAGAAGAGTTTAGACACTAGGATAAGATAAGGAACACACCCATTATAAAGAAATCACATTAGGATTCTCTTTTTAAGCTGTTCCTTAAAACAGTAGTGCTTAGGAAATCTATTGGAGGCAGAAGCAGTCAAGGGTAGCCTAGGGTTAGGGTTAGGCTTAGGGTTAGGCTTAGGGTTCGGCTTAGGGTACGGGTTCGGGGAGGGGTGCGGGTACGGCGTAGGGTATGGGTTAGGGTTAGGGTTAGGGTTAGTGTTAGGGTTAGGGCTCGGTTTAGGGTACGGGTTAGGATTAGGGTACGTGTTAGGGTTAGGGTAGGGGTTAGGGTTAGGGTACGCGTTAGGGTTAGGGTAGTTATTAAACCTATCCCACTCTCTAGATACCCCTTAGCACGTAAAGGAATATTATTTGGGGGTCCAGCCATGGAGAAGAGTTTAGACACTAGGATAAGATAAGGAACACACCCATTATAAAGAAATCACTTTAGGATTCTCTTTTTAAGCTGTTCGTTAAAACACTAGTGCTTAGGAAATCTATTGGAGGCAGAAGCAGTCAAGGGTAGCCTAGGGTTAGTGTTAGGCTTAGGGTTAGTCTTAGGGTACGGCTTAGGGTACGGGTTCAGGGAGGGGTGCGGGTACGGCGTAGGGTATGGGTTAGGGTTAGGGTTAGGGTTAGTGTTAGGGTTAGGGCTCGGTTTAGGGTACGGGTTAGGATTAGGGTACGTGTTAGGGTTAGGGTAGGGGTTAGGGTTAGGGTACGCGTTAGGGTTAGGGTAGTTATTAAACCTATCCCAATCTCTAGATACCCCTTAGCACGTAAAGGAATATTATTTGAGGGTCCAGCCATGGAGAAAAGTTTAGACACTAGGATAAGATAAGGAACACACCCATTATAAAGAAATCACATTAGGATTCTCTTTTTAAGCTGTTCCTTAAAACACTAGTGCTTAGGAAATCTATTGGAGGCAGAAGCAGTCAAGGGTAGCCTAGTGTTAGGGTTAGGCTTAGGGTTAGGCTTAGGGTACGGCTTAGGGTACGAGTTCAGGGAGGGTTTCGGGTACGGCGTAGGGTATGGGTTAGGGTTAGGGTTAGGGTTAGTGTTAGGGTTAGGGCTCGGTTTAGGGTACGGGTTAGGATTAGGGTACGTGTTAGGGTTAGGGTAGGGGTTAGGGTTAGGGTACGCGTTAGGGTTAGGGTAGTTATTAAACCTATCCCACTCTCTAGATACCCCTTAGCACGTAAAGGAATATTATTTGGGGGTGCAGCCATGGAGAAGAGTTTAGACACTAGGATAAGATAAGGAACACACCCATTATAAAGAAATCACTTTAGGATTCTCTTTTTAAGCTGTTCCTTAAAACAGTAGTGCTTAGGAAATCTATTGGAGGCAGAAGCAGTCAAGGGTAGCCTAGGGTTAGGGTTAGGCTTAGGGTTAGGGTTAGGGTACGGCTTGGGGTATGGGTTCGGGGAGGTGTTCGTGTACGGCGTAGGGTATGGGTTAGGGTTAGGGTTTGGGTTAGTGTTAGGGTTAGGGCTCGGTTTAGGGTACGGGTTAGGATTAGGGTACGTGTTAGGGTTAGGGTAGGGGTTAGGGTTAGGTTACGCGTTAGGGCTAGGGTAGTTAGTAAACCTATCCCACTCTCTAGCTCCCCCTTAGCACGTAAAGGAATATTATTTGGGGGTCCAGCCATGGAGAAGAGTTTAGACACTAGGATAAGATAAGGAACACACCCATTATAAAGAAATCACATTAGGATTCTCTTTTTAAGCTGTTCCTTAAAACACTACTGCTTAGGAAATCAATTGGAGGCAGAAGCAGTCAAGGGTAGCCTAGGGTTAGGGTTAGGCTTAGGGTTAGGTTTAGGGTATGGCTTAGGGTACGGGTTCGGGGAGGGGTGCGGGTACGGCGTAGGGTATGGGTTAGGGTTAGGGTTAGGGTTAGTGTTAGGGTTAGGCCTCGGTTTAGGGTACAGGTTAGGATTAGGGTACGTGTTAGGGTTAGGGTAGTGGTTAGGGTTAGGGTACGCGTTAGGGTTAGGGTAGTTATTAAACCTATCCCACTCTCTAGATACCCCTTAGCACGTAAGGGAATATTATTTGGGGGTGCAGCCATGGAGAAGAGTTTAGACACTAGGATAAGATAAGGAACACACCCATTATAAAGAAATCACATTAGGATTCTCTTTTTAAGCTGTTCCTTAAAACAGTAGTGCTTAGGAAATCTATTGGAGGCAGAAGCAGTCAAGGGTAGCCTAGGATAAGGTTAGGCTTAGGGTGAGGCTTAGTGTACGGCTTAGGGTACGGGTTCGGGGAGGGTTTCGGGTACGGCGTAGGGTATGGGTTAGGGTTAGGGTTAGTGTTAGGGTTAGGGCTCGGTTTAGTGTACGGGTTAGGATTAGGGTACGTGTTAGGGTTAGGGTAGGGGTTAGGGTTAGGGTACGCGTTAGGGTTAGGGTAGTTATTAAACCTATCCCACTCTCTAGATACCCCTTAGCACGTAAAGGAATATTATTTGGGGGTCCAGCCATGGAGAAGAGTTTAGACACTAGGATAAGATAAGGAACACACCCATTATAAAGAAATCACTTTAGGATTCTCTTTTTAAGCTGTTCGTTAAAACACTAGTGCTTAGGAAATCTATTGGAGGCAGAAGCAGTCAAGGGTAGCCTAGGGTTAGGGTTAGGCTTAGGGTTAGGCTTAGGGTACGGCTTAGGGTACGGGTTCAGGGAGGGGTGCGGGTACGGCGTAGGGTATGGGTTAGGGTTAGGGTTAGGGTTAGTGTTAGGGTTAGGGCTCGCTTTAGGGTACGGGTTAGGATTAGGGTACGTGTTAGGGTTAGGGTAGGGGTTAGGGTTAGGGTACGCGTTAGGGTTAGGGTAGTTATTAAACCTATCCCACTCTCTAGATACCCCTTAGCACGTAAAGGAATATTATTTGAGGGTCCAGCCATGGAGAAGAGTTTAGACACTAGGATAAGATAAGGAACACACCCATTATAAAGAAATCACATTAGGATTCTCTTTTTAAGCTGTTCCTTAAAACACTAGTGCTTAGGAAATCTATTGGAGGCAGAAGCAGTCAAGGGTAACCTAGGGTTAGGGTTAGGCTTAGGGTTAGGCTTAGGGTACGGCTTAGGGTACGGGATCGGGGAGGGTTTCGGGTACGGCGTAGGGTATGGGTTAGGGTTAGGGTTAGGGTTATTGTTAGGGTTAGGGCTCGGTTTAGGGTACGGGTTAGGATTAGGGTACGTGTTAGGGTTAGGGTAGGGGTTAGGGTTAGGGTACGCGTTAGGGTTAGGGTAGTTAGTAAACCTATCCCACTCTCTAGATACCCCTTAGCACGTAAAGGAATATTATTTGGGGTTCCAGCCATGGAGAAGAATTTAGACACTAGGATAAGATAAGGAACACACCCATTATAAAGAAATCACATTAGGATTCTCTTTTTAAGCTGTTGCTTAAAACACTAGTGCTTAGGAAATCTATTGGAGGCAGAAGCAGTCAAGGGTAGCCTAGGGTTAGTGTTAGGCTTAGGGTTAGGCTTAGGGTACGGCTTAGGGTACGGGTTTGGGGAGGGGTTCAGGTACGGCATAGGGTATGGGTTAGGGTTAGGGTTAGTGTTAGTGTTAGGGTTAGGGCTCGGTTTAGGGTACGGGTTAGGATTAGGGTACGTGTTAGTGTTAGGGTAGGGGTTAGGGTTAGAGTACGCATTAGGTTTAGGGTAGTTATTAAACCTATCCCACTCTCTAGATACCCCTTAGCACGTAAGGCAATATTATTTGGGGGTGCAGCCATGGAGAAGAGTTTAGACACTAGGATAAGATAAGGAACACACCCATTATAAAGAAATCACATTAGGATTCTCTTTTTAAGCTGTTCCTTAAAACACTAGTGCTTAGGAAATCTATTGGAGGCAGAAGCAGTCAAGGGTAGCCTAGGGTTAGGGTTAGGCTTAGGGTTAGGCTTAGGGTACGGCTTAGGGTACGGGTTCGGGGAGGGGTGCGGGTACGGCGTAGGGTATGGGTTAGGGTTAGGGTTAGGGTTAGTGTTAGGGTTAGGGCTCGGTTTAGGGTACCTGTTAGGATTAGGGTACGTGTTAGGGTTAGGGTAGGGGTTAGGGTTAGGGTACGCGTTAGGGTTAGGGTAGTTATTAAACCTATCCCACTCTCTAGATACCCCTTAGCACGTAAAGGAATATTATTTGAGGGTCCAGCAATGGAGAAGAGTTTAGACACTAGGATAAGATAAGGAACACACCCATTATAAAGAAATCACATTAGGATTCTCTTTTTAAGCTGTTCCTTAAAACACTAGTGCTTAGGAAATCTATTGGAGGCAGAAGCAGTCAAGGGTAGCCTAGGATAAGGTTAGGCTTAGGGTGAGGCTTAGGGTACGGCTTAGGGTACGGGTTCGGGGAGGGTTTCGGGTACGGCGTAGGGTATGGGTTAGGGTTAGGGTTACTGTTAGGGTTAGGGCTCGGTTTAGGGTACGGGTTAGGATTAGGGTACGTGTTAGGGTTAGGGTAGGGGTTAGGGTTAGGGGCGCGTTAGGGTTAGGGTAGTTATTAAACCTATCCCACTCTCTAGATACCCCTTAGCACGTAAAGGAATATTATTTGGGGGTCCAGCCATGGAGAAGAGTTTAGACACTAGGATAAGATAAGGAACACACCCATTATAAAGAAATCACTTTAGGATTCTCTTTTTAAGCTGTTCGTTAAAACACTAGTGCTTAGGAAATCTATTGGAGGCAGAAGCAGTCAAGGGTAGCCTAGGGTTAGGGTTAGGCTTAGGGTTAGGCTTAGGGTACGGCTTAGGGTACGGGTTCAGGGAGGGGTGCGGGTACGGCGTAGGGTATGGGTTAGGGTTAGGGTTAGGGTTAGTGTTAGGGTTAGGGCTCGGTTTAGGGTACGGGTTAGGATTAGGGTACGTGTTAGGGTTAGGGTAGGGGTTAGGGTTAGGGTACGCGTTAGGGTTAGGGTAGTTATTAAACCTATCCCAATCTCTAGATACCCCTTAGCACGTAAAGGAATATTATTTGAGGGTCCAGCCATGGAGAAAAGTTTAGACACTAGGATAAGATAAGGAACACACCCATTATAAAGAAATCACATTAGGATTCTCTTTTTAAGCTGTTCCTTAAAACACTACTGCTTAGGAAATCAATTGGAGGCAGAAGCAGTCAAGGGTAGCCTAGGGTTAGGGTTAGGCTTAGGGTTAGGTTTAGGGTATGGCTTAGGGTACGGGTTCGGGGAGGGTTTCGGGTACGGCGTAGGGTATGGGTTAGGGTTAGGGTTAGGGTTAGTGTTAGGGTTAGGCCTCGGTTTAGGGTACAGGTTAGGATTAGGGTACGTGTTAGGGTTAGGGTAGGGGTTAGGGTTAGGGTACGCGTTAGGGTTAGGGTAGTTATTAAACCTATCCCACTCTCTAGATACCCCTTAGCACGTAAGGGAATATTATTTGGGGGTGCAGCCATGGAGAAGAGTTTAGACACTAGGATAAGATAAGGAACACACCCATTATAAAGAAATCACATTAGGATTCTCTTTTTAAGCTGTTCCTTAAAACACTAGTGCTTAGGAAATCTATTGGAGGCAGAAGCAGTCAAGGGTAGCCTAGGGTTAGGCTTAGGCTTAGGGTTAGGTTTAGGGTATGGCTTAGGGTACGGGTTCGGGGAGGGTTTCGGGTACGGCGTAGGGTATGGGTTAGGGTTAGGGTTAGGGTTAGTGTTAGGGTTAGGCCTCGGTTTAGGGTACAGGTTAGGATTAGGGTACGTGTTAGGGTTAGGGTAGGGGTTAGGGTTAGGGTACGCGTTAGGGTTAGGGTAGTTATTAAACCTATCCCACTCTCTAGATACCCCTTAGCACGTAAGGGAATATTATTTGGGGGTGCAGCCATGGAGAAGAGTTTAGACACTAGGATAAGATAAGGAACACACCCATTATAAAGAAATCACATTAGGATTCTCTTTTTAAGCTGTTCCTTAAAACAGTAGTGCTTAGGAAATCTATTGGAGGCAGAAGCAGTCAAGGGTAGCCTAGGGTTAGGGTTAGGCTTAGGGTTAGGCTTAGGGTACGGCTTAGGTTACGGGTTCGGGGAGGGGTGCGGGTACGGCGTAGGGTATGGGTTAGGGTTAGGGTTAGGGTTAGTGTTAGGGTTAGGGCTCGGTTTAGGGTACGGTTAGGATTAGGGTACGTGTTAGGTTTAGGGTAGGGGTTAGGGTTAGGGTACGCGTTAGGGTTAGGGTAGTTAGTAAACCTATCCCACTCTCTAGATACCCCTTAGCACGTAAAGGAATATTATTTGGGGTTCCAGCCATGGAGAAGAATTTAGACACTAGGATAAGATAAGGAACACACCCATTATAAAGAAATCACATTAGGATTCTCTTTTTAAGCTGTTGCTTAAAACACTAGTGCTTAGGAAATCTATTGGAGGCAGAAGCAGTCAAGGGTAGCCTAGGGTTAGTGTTAGGTTTAGGGTTAGGCTTAGGGTACGGCTTTCGGTACGGGTTTGGGGAGGGGTTCAGGTACGGCGTAGGGTATGGGTTAGGGTTAGGGTTAGTGTTAGTGTTAGGGTTAGGGCTCGGTTTAGTGTACGGGTTAGGATTAGGGTACGTGTTAGTGTTAGGTTAGGGGTTAGGGTTAGAGTACGCATTAGGGTTAGGGTAGTTATTAAACCTATCCCACTCTCTAGATACCCCTTAGCACGTAAGGCAATATTATTTGGGGGTGCAGCCATGGAGAAGAGTTTAGACACTAGGATAAGATAAGGAACACACCCATTATAAAGAAATCACATTAGGATTCTCTTTTTAAGCTGTTCCTTAAAACACTAGTGCTTAGGAAATCTATTGGAGGCAGAAGCAGTCAAGGGTAGCCTAGGGTTAGGGTTAGGCTTAGGGTTATGTTTAGGGTACGGCTTGGGGAATGGGTTCGGGGAGGGGTTCGGGTACGGCATAGGGTATGGGTTAGGGTTAGGGTTAGGGTTAGTGTTAGGGTTAGGGCTCGGTTTAGGTTACGGGTTAGGATTAGGGTACGTGTTAGGGTTAGGGTAGGGGTTAGGGTTAGGGTATGCGTTAGGGTTAGGGTAGTTATTAAACCTATCCCACTCTCTAGATACCCCTTAGCACGTAAAGGAATATTATTTGGGGGTCCAGCCATGGAGAAGAGTTTAGACACTAGGATAAGATAAGGAACACACCCATTATAAAGAAATCACATTAGGATTCTCTTTTTAAGCTGTTCCTTAAAACACTAGTGCTTAGGAAATCTATTGGAGGCAGAAGCAGTCAAGGGTAGCCTAGGGTTAGGGTTAGGCTTAGGGTTAGGCTTAGGGTACGGCTTAGGGTACGGGTTCGGGGAGGGGTGCGGGTACGGCGTAGGGTATGGGTTAGGGTTAGGGTTAGTGTTAGGGTTAGGGCTCGGTTTAGTGTACAGGTTAGTATTAGGGTACGTGTTAGGGTTAGGGTAGGGGTTAGGGTTAGGGTACGCGTTAGGGTTAGGGTAGTTATTAAACCTATCCCACTCTCTAGATACCCCTTAGCACGTAAAGGAATATTATTTGAGGGTCCAGCCATGGAGAAGAGTTTAGACACTAGGATAAGATAAGGAACACACCCTTTATAAAGAAATCACATTAGGATTCTCTTTTTAAGCTGTTCCTTAAAACACTAGTGCTTAGGAAATCTATTGGAGGCAGAAGCAGTCAAGGGTAGCCTAGGGTTAGGGTTAGGCTTAGGGTTAGGCTTAGGGTACGGCTTAGGGTACGGGTTCGGGGAGGGTTTCGGGTACGGTGTAGGGTATGGGTTAGGGTTAGGGTTAGGGTTAGTGTTAGGGTTAGGGCTCGGTTTAGGGTACGGGTTAGGATTAGGGTACGTGTTAGGGTTAGGGTAGGGGTTAGGGTTAGGGTACGCGTTAGGGTTAGGGTAGTTATTAAACCTATCCCACTCTCTAGATACCCCTTAGCACGTAAAGGAATATTATTTGGGGGTCCAGCCATGGAGAAGAGTTTAGACACTAGGATAAGATAAGGAACACACCCATTATAAAGAAATCACATTAGGATTCTCTTTTTAAGCTGTTCCTTAAAACACTAGTGCTTAGGAAATCTATTGGAGGCAGAAGCAGTCAAGGGTAGCCTAGGGTTAGGGTTAGGCTTAGGGTTAGGCTTAGGGTACGGCTTAGGGTACGGGTTCGGGGAGGGGTGCGGGTACGGCGTAGGGTATGGGTTAGGGTTAGGGTTAGGGTTAGTGTTAGGGTTAGGGCTCGGTTTAGGGTACGGTTAGGATTAGGGTACGTGTTAGGTTTAGGGTAGGGGTTAGGGTTAGGGTACGCGTTAGGGTTAGGGTAGTTAGTAAACCTATCCCACTCTCTAGATACCCCTTAGCACGTAAAGGAATATTATTTGGGGTTCCAGCCATGGAGAAGAATTTAGACACTAGGATAAGATAAGGAACACACCCATTATAAAGAAATCACATTAGGATTCTCTTTTTAAGCTGTTGCTTAAAACACTAGTGCTTAGGAAATCTATTGGAGGCAGAAGCAGTCAAGGGTAGCCTAGGGTTAGTGTTAGGCTTAGGGTTAGGCTTAGGGTACGGCTTAGAGTACGGGTTTGGGGAGGGGTTCAGGTACGGCGTAGGGTATGGGTTAGGGTTAGGGTTAGTGTTAGTGTTAGGGTTAGGGCTCGGTTTAGGGTACGGGTTAGGATTAGGGTACGTGTTAGTGTTAGGGTAGGGGTTAGGGTTAGAGTACGCATTAGGTTTAGGGTAGTTATTAAACCTATCCCACTCTCTAGATACCCCTTAGCACGTAAGGCAATATTATTTGGGGGTGCAGCCATGGAGAAGAGTTTAGACACTAGGATAAGATAAGGAACACACCCATTATAAAGAAATCACATTAGGATTCTCTTTTTAAGCTGTTCCTTAAAACACTAGTGCTTAGGAAATCTATTGGAGGCAGAAGCAGTCAAGGGTAGCCTAGGGTTAGGGTTAGGCTTAGGGTTAGGTTTAGGGTACGGCTTGGGGAATGGGTTCGGGGAGGGGTTCGGGTACGGCGTAGGGTATGGGTTAGGGTTATGGTTAGGGTTAGTGTTAGGGTTAGGGCTCGGTTTAGGGTACGGGTTAGGATTAGGGTACGTGTTAGGGTTAGGGTAGGGGTTAGGGTTAGGGTATGCGTTAGGGTTAGGGTAGTTATTAAACCTATCCCACTCTCTAGATACCCCTTAGCACGTAAAGGAATATTATTTGGGGGTCCAGCCATGGAGAAGAGTTTAGACACTAGGATAAGATAAGGAACACACCCATTATAAAGAAATCACATTAGGATTCTCTTTTTAAGCTGTTCCTTAAAACACTAGTGCTTAGGAAATCTATTGGAGGCAGAAGCAGTCAAGGGTAGCCTAGGGTTAGTGTTAGGTTTAGGGTTAGGCTTAGGGTACGGCTTTCGGTACGGGTTTGGGGAGGGGTTCAGGTACGGCGTAGGGTATGGGTTAGGGTTAGGGTTAGTGTTAGTGTTAGGGTTAGGGCTCGGTTTAGGGTACGGGTTAGGATTAGGGTACGTGTTAGTGTTAGGTTAGGGGTTAGGGTTAGAGTACGCATTAGGGTTAGGGTAGTTATTAGACCTATCCCACTCTCTAGATACCCCTTAGCACGTAAGGCAATATTATTTGGGGGTGCAGCCATGGAGAAGAGTTTAGACACTAGGATAAGATAAGGAACACACCCATTATAAAGAAATCACATTAGGATTCTCTTTTTAAGCTGTTCCTTAAAACACTAGTGCTTAGGAAATCTATTGGAGGCAGAAGCAGTCAAGGGTAGCCTAGTGTTAGGGTTAGGCTTAGGGTTAGGTTTAGGGTACGGCTTGGGGTATGGGTTCGGGGAGGTGTTCGTGTACGGCGTAGGGTATGGGTTAGGGTTAGGGTTTGGGTTAGTGTTAGGGTTAGGGCTCGGTTTAGGGTACGGGTTAGGATTAGGGTACGTGTTAGGGTTAGGGTAGGGGTTAGGGTTAGGTTACGCGTTAGGGCTAGGGTAGTTAGTAAACCTATCCCACTCTCTAGCTCCCCCTTAGCACGTAAAGGAATATTATTTGGGGGTCCAGCCATGGAGAAGAGTTTAGACACTAGGATAAGATAAGGAACACACCCATTATAAAGAAATCACTTTAGGATTCTCTTTTTAAGCTGTTCCTTAAAACACTACTGCTTAGGAAATCAATTGGAGGCAGAAGCAGTCAAGGGTAGCCTAGGGTTAGGGTTAGGCTTAGGGTTAGGTTTAGGGTATGGCTTAGGGTACGAGTTCGGGGAGGGGTTCGGGTACGGCGTAGGGTATGGGTTAGGGTTAGGGTTAGGGTTAGTGTTAGGGTTAGGGCTCGGTTTAGGGTACAGGTTAGGATTAGGGTACGTGTTAGGGTTAGGGTAGGGGTTAGGGTTAGGGTACGCGTTAGGGTTAGGGTAGTTATTAAACCTATCCCACTCTCTAGATACCCCTTAGCACGTAAGGGAATATTATTTGGGGGTGCAGCCATGGAGAAGAGTTTAGACACTAGGATAAGATAAGGAACACACCCATTATAAAGAAATCACTTTAGGATTCTCTTTTTAAGCTGTTCGTTAAAACACTAGTGCTTAGGAAATCTATTGGAGGCAGAAGCAGTCAAGGGTAGCCTAGGGTTAGGGTTAGGCTTAGGGTTAGTCTTAGGGTACGGCTTAGGGTACGGGTTCAGGGAGGGGTGCGGGTACGGCGTAGGGTATGGGTTAGGGTTAGGGTTAGTGTTAGTGTTAGGGTTAGGGCTCGGTTTAGTGTACGGGTTAGGATTAGGGTACGTGTTAGTGTTAGGTTAGGGGTTAGGGTTAGAGTACGCATTAGGGTTAGGGTAGTTATTAAACCTATCCCACTCTCTAGATACCCCTTAGCACGTAAGGCAATATTATTTGGGGGTGCAGCCATGGAGAAGAGTTTAGACACTAGGATAAGATAAGGAACACACCCATTATAAAGAAATCACATTAGGATTCTCTTTTTAAGCTGTTCCTTAAAACACTAGTGCTTAGGAAATCTATTGGAGGCAGAAGCAGTCAAGGGTAGCCTAGGGTTAGGGTTAGGCTTAGGGTTATGTTTAGGGTACGGCTTGGGGAATGGGTTCGGGGAGGGGTTCGGGTACGGCATAGGGTATGGGTTAGGGTTAGGGTTAGGGTTAGTGTTAGGGTTAGGGCTCGGTTTAGGGTACGGGTTAGGATTAGGGTACGTGTTAGGGTTAGGGTAGGGGTTAGGGTTAGGGTATGCATTAGGGTTAGGGTAGTTATTAAACCTATCCCACTCTCTAGATACCCCTTAGCACGTAAAGGAATATTATTTGAGGGTCCAGCCATGGAGAAGAGTTTAGACAATAGGATAAGATAAGGAACACACCCATTATAAAGAAATCACATTAGGATTCTCTTTTTAAGCTGTTCCTTAAAACACTAGTGCTTAGGAAATCTATTGGAGGCAGAAGCAGTCAAGGGTAGCCTAGGGTTAGGGTTAGGCTTAGGGTTAGGCTTAGGGTACGGCTTAGGGTACGGGTTCGGGGAGGGTTTCGGGTACGGCGTAGGGTATGGGTTAGGGTTAGGGTTAGGGTTAGTGTTAGGGTTAGGGCTCGGTTTAGGGTACGGGTTAGGATTAGGGTACGTGTTAGGGTTAGGGTAGGGGTTAGGGTTAGGGTACGCGTTAGGGTTAGGGTAGTTAGTAAACCTATCCCACTCTCTAGATACCCCTTAGCACGTAAAGGAATATTATTTGGGGTTCCAGCCATGGAGAAGAATTTAGACACTAGGATAAATAAGGAACACACCCATTATAAAGAAATCACATTAGGATTCTCTTTTTAAGCTGTTGCTTAAAACACTAGTGCTTAGGAAATCTATTGGAGGCAGAAGCAGTCAAGGGTAGCCTAGGGTTAGTGTTAGGCTTAGGGTTAGGCTTAGGGTACGGCTTAGAGTACGGGTTTGGGGAGGGGTTCAGGTACGGCGTAGGGTATGGGTTAGGGTTAGGGTTAGTGTTAGTGTTAGGGTTAGGGCTCGGTTTAGGGTACGGGTTAGGATTAGGGTACGTGTTAGTGTTAGGTTAGGGGTTAGGGTTAGAGTACGCATTAGGGTTAGGGTAGTTATTAAACCTATCCCACTCTCTAGATACCCCTTAGCACGTAAGGCAATATTATTTGGGGGTGCAGCCATGGAGAAGAGTTTAGACACTAGGATAAGATAAGGAACACACCCATTATAAAGAAATCACATTAGGATTCTCTTTTTAAGCTGTTCCTTAAAACAGTAGTGCTTAGGAAATCTATTGGAGGCAGAAGCAGTCAAGGGTAGCCTAGGATAAGGTTAGCCTTAGGGTGAGGCTTAGGGTACGGCTTAGGGTACGGGTTCGGGGAGGGGTGCGGGTACGGCGTAGGGTATGGGTTAGGGTTAGGGTTAGGGTTAGTGTTAGGGTTAGGGCTCGGTTTAGGGTACAGGTTAGTATTAGGGTACGTGTTAGGGTTAGGGTAGGGGTTAGGGTTAGGGTACGCGTTAGGGTTAGGGTAGTTATTAAACCTATCCCACTCTCTAGATACCCCTTAGCACGTAAAGGAATATTATTTGAGGGTCCAGCCATGGAGAAGAGTTTAGACACTAGGATAAGATAAGGAACACACCCATTATAAAGAAATCACATTAGGATTCTCTTTTTAAGCTGTTCCTTAAAACACTAGTGCTTAGGAAATCTATTGGAGGCAGAAGCAGTCAAGGGTAACCTAGGGTTAGGGTTAGGCTTAGGGTTAGGCTTAGGGTACGGCTTAGGGTACGGGTTCAGGGAGGGGTGCGGGTACGGCGTAGGGTATGGGTTAGGGTTAGGGTTAGGGTTAGTGTTAGGGTTAGGGCTCGGTTTAGGGTACGGGTTAGGATTAGGGTACGTGTTAGGGTTAGGGTAGGGGTTAGGGTTAGGGTACGCGTTAGGGTTAGGGTAGTTATTAAACCTATCCCAATCTCTAGATACCCCTTAGCACGTAAAGGAATATTATTTGAGGGTCCAGCCATGGAGAAAAGTTTAGACACTAGGATAAGATAAGGAACACACCCATTATAAAGAAATCACATTAGGATTCTCTTTTTAAGCTGTTCCTTAAAACACTACTGCTTAGGAAATCAATTGGAGGCAGAAGCAGTCAAGGGTAGCCTAGGGTTAGGGTTAGGCTTAGGGTTAGGTTTAGGGTATGGCTTAGGGTACGGGTTCGGGGAGGGTTTCGGGTACGGCGTAGGGTATGGGTTAGGGTTAGGGTTAGGGTTAGTGTTAGGGTTAGGCCTCGGTTTAGGGTACAGGTTAGGATTAGGGTACGTGTTAGGGTTAGGGTAGGGGTTAGGGTTAGGGTACGCGTTAGGGTTAGGGTAGTTATTAAACCTATCCCACTCTCTAGATACCCCTTAGCACGTAAGGGAATATTATTTGGGGGTGCAGCCATGGAGAAGAGTTTAGACACTAGGATAAGATAAGGAACACACCCATTATAAAGAAATCACATTAGGATTCTCTTTTTAAGCTGTTCCTTAAAACACTAGTGCTTAGGAAATCTATTGGAGGCAGAAGCAGTCAAGGGTAGCCTAGGGTTAGGCTTAGGCTTAGGGTTAGGTTTAGGGTATGGCTTAGGGTACGGGTTCGGGGAGGGTTTCGGGTACGGCGTAGGGTATGGGTTAGGGTTAGGGTTAGGGTTAGTGTTAGGGTTAGGCCTCGGTTTAGGGTACAGGTTAGGATTAGGGTACGTGTTAGGGTTAGGGTAGGGGTTAGGGTTAGGGTACGCGTTAGGGTTAGGGTAGTTATTAAACCTATCCCACTCTCTAGATACCCCTTAGCACGTAAGGGAATATTATTTGGGGGTGCAGCCATGGAGAAGAGTTTAGACACTAGGATAAGATAAGGAACACACCCATTATAAAGAAATCACATTAGGATTCTCTTTTTAAGCTGTTCCTTAAAACAGTAGTGCTTAGGAAATCTATTGGAGGCAGAAGCAGTCAAGGGTAGCCTAGGGTTAGGGTTAGGCTTAGGGTTAGGCTTAGGGTACGGCTTAGGTTACGGGTTCGGGGAGGGGTGCGGGTACGGCGTAGGGTATGGGTTAGGGTTAGGGTTAGGGTTAGTGTTAGGGTTAGGGCTCGGTTTAGGGTACGGTTAGGATTAGGGTACGTGTTAGGTTTAGGGTAGGGGTTAGGGTTAGGGTACGCGTTAGGGTTAGGGTAGTTAGTAAACCTATCCCACTCTCTAGATACCCCTTAGCACGTAAAGGAATATTATTTGGGGTTCCAGCCATGGAGAAGAATTTAGACACTAGGATAAGATAAGGAACACACCCATTATAAAGAAATCACATTAGGATTCTCTTTTTAAGCTGTTGCTTAAAACACTAGTGCTTAGGAAATCTATTGGAGGCAGAAGCAGTCAAGGGTAGCCTAGGGTTAGTGTTAGGTTTAGGGTTAGGCTTAGGGTACGGCTTTCGGTACGGGTTTGGGGAGGGGTTCAGGTACGGCGTAGGGTATGGGTTAGGGTTAGGGTTAGTGTTAGTGTTAGGGTTAGGGCTCGGTTTAGTGTACGGGTTAGGATTAGGGTACGTGTTAGTGTTAGGTTAGGGGTTAGGGTTAGAGTACGCATTAGGGTTAGGGTAGTTATTAAACCTATCCCACTCTCTAGATACCCCTTAGCACGTAAGGCAATATTATTTGGGGGTGCAGCCATGGAGAAGAGTTTAGACACTAGGATAAGATAAGGAACACACCCATTATAAAGAAATCACATTAGGATTCTCTTTTTAAGCTGTTCCTTAAAACACTAGTGCTTAGGAAATCTATTGGAGGCAGAAGCAGTCAAGGGTAGCCTAGGGTTAGGGTTAGGCTTAGGGTTATGTTTAGGGTACGGCTTGGGGAATGGGTTCGGGGAGGGGTTCGGGTACGGCATAGGGTATGGGTTAGGGTTAGGGTTAGGGTTAGTGTTAGGGTTAGGGCTCGGTTTAGGTTACGGGTTAGGATTAGGGTACGTGTTAGGGTTAGGGTAGGGGTTAGGGTTAGGGTATGCGTTAGGGTTAGGGTAGTTATTAAACCTATCCCACTCTCTAGATACCCCTTAGCACGTAAAGGAATATTATTTGGGGGTCCAGCCATGGAGAAGAGTTTAGACACTAGGATAAGATAAGGAACACACCCATTATAAAGAAATCACATTAGGATTCTCTTTTTAAGCTGTTCCTTAAAACACTAGTGCTTAGGAAATCTATTGGAGGCAGAAGCAGTCAAGGGTAGCCTAGGGTTAGGGTTAGGCTTAGGGTTAGGCTTAGGGTACGGCTTAGGGTACGGGTTCGGGGAGGGGTGCGGGTACGGCGTAGGGTATGGGTTAGGGTTAGGGTTAGTGTTAGGGTTAGGGCTCGGTTTAGTGTACAGGTTAGTATTAGGGTACGTGTTAGGGTTAGGGTAGGGGTTAGGGTTAGGGTACGCGTTAGGGTTAGGGTAGTTATTAAACCTATCCCACTCTCTAGATACCCCTTAGCACGTAAAGGAATATTATTTGAGGGTCCAGCCATGGAGAAGAGTTTAGACACTAGGATAAGATAAGGAACACACCCATTATAAAGAAATCACATTAGGATTCTCTTTTTAAGCTGTTCCTTAAAACACTAGTGCTTAGGAAATCTATTGGAGGCAGAAGCAGTCAAGGGTAGCCTAGGGTTAGGGTTAGGCTTAGGGTTAGGCTTAGGGTACGGCTTAGGGTACGGGTTCGGGGAGGGTTTCGGGTACGGTGTAGGGTATGGGTTAGGGTTAGGGTTAGGGTTAGTGTTAGGGTTAGGGCTCGGTTTAGGGTACGGGTTAGGATTAGGGTACGTGTTAGGGTTAGGGTAGGGGTTAGGGTTAGGGTACGCGTTAGGGTTAGGGTAGTTATTAAACCTATCCCACTCTCTAGATACCCCTTAGCACGTAAAGGAATATTATTTGGGGGTCCAGCCATGGAGAAGAGTTTAGACACTAGGATAAGATAAGGAACACACCCATTATAAAGAAATCACATTAGGATTCTCTTTTTAAGCTGTTCCTTAAAACACTAGTGCTTAGGAAATCTATTGGAGGCAGAAGCAGTCAAGGGTAGCCTAGGGTTAGGGTTAGGCTTAGGGTTAGGCTTAGGGTACGGCTTAGGGTACGGGTTCGGGGAGGGGTGCGGGTACGGCGTAGGGTATGGGTTAGGGTTAGGGTTAGGGTTAGTGTTAGGGTTAGGGCTCGGTTTAGGGTACGGTTAGGATTAGGGTACGTGTTAGGTTTAGGGTAGGGGTTAGGGTTAGGGTACGCGTTAGGGTTAGGGTAGTTAGTAAACCTATCCCACTCTCTAGATACCCCTTAGCACGTAAAGGAATATTATTTGGGGTTCCAGCCATGGAGAAGAATTTAGACACTAGGATAAGATAAGGAACACACCCATTATAAAGAAATCACATTAGGATTCTCTTTTTAAGCTGTTGCTTAAAACACTAGTGCTTAGGAAATCTATTGGAGGCAGAAGCAGTCAAGGGTAGCCTAGGGTTAGTGTTAGGCTTAGGGTTAGGCTTAGGGTACGGCTTAGAGTACGGGTTTGGGGAGGGGTTCAGGTACGGCGTAGGGTATGGGTTAGGGTTAGGGTTAGTGTTAGTGTTAGGGTTAGGGCTCGGTTTAGGGTACGGGTTAGGATTAGGGTACGTGTTAGTGTTAGGGTAGGGGTTAGGGTTAGAGTACGCATTAGGTTTAGGGTAGTTATTAAACCTATCCCACTCTCTAGATACCCCTTAGCACGTAAGGCAATATTATTTGGGGGTGCAGCCATGGAGAAGAGTTTAGACACTAGGATAAGATAAGGAACACACCCATTATAAAGAAATCACATTAGGATTCTCTTTTTAAGCTGTTCCTTAAAACACTAGTGCTTAGGAAATCTATTGGAGGCAGAAGCAGTCAAGGGTAGCCTAGGGTTAGGGTTAGGCTTAGGGTTAGGTTTAGGGTACGGCTTGGGGAATGGGTTCGGGGAGGGGTTCGGGTACGGCGTAGGGTATGGGTTAGGGTTATGGTTAGGGTTAGTGTTAGGGTTAGGGCTCGGTTTAGGGTACGGGTTAGGATTAGGGTACGTGTTAGGGTTAGGGTAGGGGTTAGGGTTAGGGTATGCGTTAGGGTTAGGGTAGTTATTAAACCTATCCCACTCTCTAGATACCCCTTAGCACGTAAAGGAATATTATTTGGGGGTCCAGCCATGGAGAAGAGTTTAGACACTAGGATAAGATAAGGAACACACCCATTATAAAGAAATCACATTAGGATTCTCTTTTTAAGCTGTTCCTTAAAACACTAGTGCTTAGGAAATCTATTGGAGGCAGAAGCAGTCAAGGGTAGCCTAGGGTTAGTGTTAGGTTTAGGGTTAGGCTTAGGGTACGGCTTTCGGTACGGGTTTGGGGAGGGGTTCAGGTACGGCGTAGGGTATGGGTTAGGGTTAGGGTTAGTGTTAGTGTTAGGGTTAGGGCTCGGTTTAGGGTACGGGTTAGGATTAGGGTACGTGTTAGTGTTAGGTTAGGGGTTAGGGTTAGAGTACGCATTAGGGTTAGGGTAGTTATTAGACCTATCCCACTCTCTAGATACCCCTTAGCACGTAAGGCAATATTATTTGGGGGTGCAGCCATGGAGAAGAGTTTAGACACTAGGATAAGATAAGGAACACACCCATTATAAAGAAATCACATTAGGATTCTCTTTTTAAGCTGTTCCTTAAAACACTAGTGCTTAGGAAATCTATTGGAGGCAGAAGCAGTCAAGGGTAGCCTAGTGTTAGGGTTAGGCTTAGGGTTAGGTTTAGGGTACGGCTTGGGGTATGGGTTCGGGGAGGTGTTCGTGTACGGCGTAGGGTATGGGTTAGGGTTAGGGTTTGGGTTAGTGTTAGGGTTAGGGCTCGGTTTAGGGTACGGGTTAGGATTAGGGTACGTGTTAGGGTTAGGGTAGGGGTTAGGGTTAGGTTACGCGTTAGGGCTAGGGTAGTTAGTAAACCTATCCCACTCTCTAGCTCCCCCTTAGCACGTAAAGGAATATTATTTGGGGGTCCAGCCATGGAGAAGAGTTTAGACACTAGGATAAGATAAGGAACACACCCATTATAAAGAAATCACTTTAGGATTCTCTTTTTAAGCTGTTCCTTAAAACACTACTGCTTAGGAAATCAATTGGAGGCAGAAGCAGTCAAGGGTAGCCTAGGGTTAGGGTTAGGCTTAGGGTTAGGTTTAGGGTATGGCTTAGGGTACGAGTTCGGGGAGGGGTTCGGGTACGGCGTAGGGTATGGGTTAGGGTTAGGGTTAGGGTTAGTGTTAGGGTTAGGGCTCGGTTTAGGGTACAGGTTAGGATTAGGGTACGTGTTAGGGTTAGGGTAGGGGTTAGGGTTAGGGTACGCGTTAGGGTTAGGGTAGTTATTAAACCTATCCCACTCTCTAGATACCCCTTAGCACGTAAGGGAATATTATTTGGGGGTGCAGCCATGGAGAAGAGTTTAGACACTAGGATAAGATAAGGAACACACCCATTATAAAGAAATCACTTTAGGATTCTCTTTTTAAGCTGTTCGTTAAAACACTAGTGCTTAGGAAATCTATTGGAGGCAGAAGCAGTCAAGGGTAGCCTAGGGTTAGGGTTAGGCTTAGGGTTAGTCTTAGGGTACGGCTTAGGGTACGGGTTCAGGGAGGGGTGCGGGTACGGCGTAGGGTATGGGTTAGGGTTAGGGTTAGTGTTAGTGTTAGGGTTAGGGCTCGGTTTAGTGTACGGGTTAGGATTAGGGTACGTGTTAGTGTTAGGTTAGGGGTTAGGGTTAGAGTACGCATTAGGGTTAGGGTAGTTATTAAACCTATCCCACTCTCTAGATACCCCTTAGCACGTAAGGCAATATTATTTGGGGGTGCAGCCATGGAGAAGAGTTTAGACACTAGGATAAGATAAGGAACACACCCATTATAAAGAAATCACATTAGGATTCTCTTTTTAAGCTGTTCCTTAAAACACTAGTGCTTAGGAAATCTATTGGAGGCAGAAGCAGTCAAGGGTAGCCTAGGGTTAGGGTTAGGCTTAGGGTTATGTTTAGGGTACGGCTTGGGGAATGGGTTCGGGGAGGGGTTCGGGTACGGCATAGGGTATGGGTTAGGGTTAGGGTTAGGGTTAGTGTTAGGGTTAGGGCTCGGTTTAGGGTACGGGTTAGGATTAGGGTACGTGTTAGGGTTAGGGTAGGGGTTAGGGTTAGGGTATGCATTAGGGTTAGGGTAGTTATTAAACCTATCCCACTCTCTAGATACCCCTTAGCACGTAAAGGAATATTATTTGAGGGTCCAGCCATGGAGAAGAGTTTAGACAATAGGATAAGATAAGGAACACACCCATTATAAAGAAATCACATTAGGATTCTCTTTTTAAGCTGTTCCTTAAAACACTAGTGCTTAGGAAATCTATTGGAGGCAGAAGCAGTCAAGGGTAGCCTAGGGTTAGGGTTAGGCTTAGGGTTAGGCTTAGGGTACGGCTTAGGGTACGGGTTCGGGGAGGGTTTCGGGTACGGCGTAGGGTATGGGTTAGGGTTAGGGTTAGGGTTAGTGTTAGGGTTAGGGCTCGGTTTAGGGTACGGGTTAGGATTAGGGTACGTGTTAGGGTTAGGGTAGGGGTTAGGGTTAGGGTACGCGTTAGGGTTAGGGTAGTTAGTAAACCTATCCCACTCTCTAGATACCCCTTAGCACGTAAAGGAATATTATTTGGGGTTCCAGCCATGGAGAAGAATTTAGACACTAGGATAAATAAGGAACACACCCATTATAAAGAAATCACATTAGGATTCTCTTTTTAAGCTGTTGCTTAAAACACTAGTGCTTAGGAAATCTATTGGAGGCAGAAGCAGTCAAGGGTAGCCTAGGGTTAGTGTTAGGCTTAGGGTTAGGCTTAGGGTACGGCTTAGAGTACGGGTTTGGGGAGGGGTTCAGGTACGGCGTAGGGTATGGGTTAGGGTTAGGGTTAGTGTTAGTGTTAGGGTTAGGGCTCGGTTTAGGGTACGGGTTAGGATTAGGGTACGTGTTAGTGTTAGGTTAGGGGTTAGGGTTAGAGTACGCATTAGGGTTAGGGTAGTTATTAAACCTATCCCACTCTCTAGATACCCCTTAGCACGTAAGGCAATATTATTTGGGGGTGCAGCCATGGAGAAGAGTTTAGACACTAGGATAAGATAAGGAACACACCCATTATAAAGAAATCACATTAGGATTCTCTTTTTAAGCTGTTCCTTAAAACACTAGTGCTTAGGAAATCTATTGGAGGCAGAAGCAGTCAAGGGTAGCCTAGGATAAGGTTAGCCTTAGGGTGAGGCTTAGGGTACGGCTTAGGGTACGGGTTCGGGGAGGGGTGCGGGTACGGCGTAGGGTATGGGTTAGGGTTAGGGTTAGGGTTAGTGTTAGGGTTAGGGCTCGGTTTAGGGTACAGGTTAGTATTAGGGTACGTGTTAGGGTTAGGGTAGGGGTTAGGGTTAGGGTACGCGTTAGGGTTAGGGTAGTTATTAAACCTATCCCACTCTCTAGATACCCCTTAGCACGTAAAGGAATATTATTTGAGGGTCCAGCCATGGAGAAGAGTTTAGACACTAGGATAAGATAAGGAACACACCCATTATAAAGAAATCACATTAGGATTCTCTTTTTAAGCTGTTCCTTAAAACACTAGTGCTTAGGAAATCTATTGGAGGCAGAAGCAGTCAAGGGTAACCTAGGGTTAGGGTTAGGCTTAGGGTTAGGCTTAGGGTACGGCTTAGGGTACGGGATCGGGGAGGGTTTCGGGTACGGCGTAGGGTATGGGTTAGGGTTAGGGTTAGGGTTATTGTTAGGGTTAGGGCTCGGTTTAGGGTACGGGTTAGGATTAGGGTACGTGTTAGGGTTAGGGTAGGGGTTAGGGTTAGGGTACGCGTTAGGGTTAGGGTAGTTAGTAAACCTATCCCACTCTCTAGATACCCCTTAGCACGTAAAGGAATATTATTTGAGGGTCCAGCCATGGAGAAGAGTTTAGACACTAGGATAAGATAAGGAACACACCCATTATAAAGAAATCACATTAGGATTCTCTTTTTAAGCTGTTCCTTAAAACACTAGTGCTTAGGAAATCTATTGGAGGCAGAAGCAGTCAAGGGTAGCGTAGGGTTAGGGTTAGGCTTAGGGTTAGGCTTAGAGTACGGCTTAGGGTACGGGTTCGGGGAGGGTTTCGGGTACGGCGTAGGGTATGGGTTAGGGTTAGGGTTAGGGTTAGTGTTAGGGTTAGGGCTCGGTTTAGGGTACGGTTAGGATTAGGGTACGTGTTAGGTTTAGGGTTGGGGTTAGGGTTAGGGTACGCGTTAGGGTTAGGGTAGTTAGTAAACCTATCCCACTCTCTAGATACCCCTTAGCACGTAAAGGAATATTATTTGGGGTTCCAGCAATGGAGAAGAATTTAGACACTAGGATAAGATAAGGAACACACCCATTATAAAGAAATCACATTAGGATTCTCTTTTTAAGCTGTTGCTTAAAACACTAGTGCTTAGGAAATCTATTGGAGGCAGAAGCAGTCAAGGGTAGCCTAGGGTTAGTGTTAGGCTTAGGGTTAGGCTTAGGGTACGGCTTAGGGTACGAGTTTGGGGAGGGGTTCAGGTACGGCGTAGGGTATGGGTTAGGGTTAGGGTTAGTGTTAGTGTTAGGGTTAGGGCTCGGTTTAGGGTACGGGTTAGGATTAGGGTACGTGTTAGTGTTAGGGTAGGGGTTAGGGTTAGAGTACGCATTAGGGTTAGGGTAGTTATTAAACCTATCCCACTCTCTAGATACCCCTTAGCACGTAAGGCAATATTATTTGGGGGTGCAGCCATGGAGAAGAGTTTAGACACTAGGATAAGATAAGGAACACACCCATTATAAAGAAATCACATTAGGATTCTCTTTTTAAGCTGTTCCTTAAAACACTAGTGCTTAGGAAATCTATTGGAGGCAGAAGCAGTCAAGGGTAGCCTAGTGTTAGGGTTAGGCTTAGGGTTAGGTTTAGGGTACGGCTTGGGGTATGGGTTCGGGGAGGTGTTCGTGTACGGCGTAGGGTATGGGTTAGGGTTAGGGTTTGGGTTAGTGTTAGGGTTAGGGCTCGGTTTAGGGTACGGGTTAGGATTAGGGTACGTGTTAGGGTTAGGGTAGGGGTTAGGGTTAGGTTACGCGTTAGGGCTAGGGTAGTTAGTAAACCTATCCCACTCTCTAGCTCCCCCTTAGCACGTAAAGGAATATTATTTGGGGGTCCAGCCATGGAGAAGAGTTTAGACACTAGGATAAGATAAGGAACACACCCATTATAAAGAAATCACTTTAGGATTCTCTTTTTAAGCTGTTCCTTAAAACACTACTGCTTAGGAAATCAATTGGAGGCAGAAGCAGTCAAGGGTAGCCTAGGGTTAGGGTTAGGCTTAGGGTTAGGTTTAGGGTATGGCTTAGGGTACGAGTTCGGGGAGGGGTGCGGGTACGGCGTAGGGTATGGGTTAGGGTTAGGGTTAGGGTTAGTGTTAGCGTTAGGGCTCGGTTTAGGGTACAGGTTAGGATTAGGGTACGTGTTAGGGTTAGGGTAGGGGTTAGGGTTAGGGTACGCGTTAGGGTTAGGGTAGTTATTAAACCTATCCCACTCTCTAGATACCCCTTAGCACGTAAGGGAATATTATTTGGGGGTGCAGCCATGGAGAAGAGTTTAGACACTAGGATAAGATAAGGAACACACCCATTATAAAGAAATCACATTAGGATTCTCTTTTTAAGCTGTTCCTTAAAACAGTAGTGCTTAGGAAATCTATTGGAGGCAGAAGCAGTCAAGGGTAGCCTAGGGTTAGGGTTAGGCTTAGGGTTAGGCTTAGGGTTCGGCTTAGGGTACGGGTTCGGGGAGGGGTGCGGGTACGGCGTAGGGTATGGGTTAGGGTTAGGGTTAGGGTTAGTGTTAGGGTTAGGGCTCGGTTTAGGGTACGGGTTAGGATTAGGGTACGTGTTAGGGTTAGGGTAGGGGTTAGGGTTAGGGTACGCGTTAGGGTTAGGGTAGTTATTAAACCTATCCCACTCTCTAGATACCCCTTAGCAGGTAAAGGAATATTATTTGGGGGTCCAGCCATGGAGAAGAGTTTAGACACTAGGATAAGATAAGGAACACACCCATTATAAAGAAATCACTTTAGGATTCTCTTTTTAAGCTGTTCGTTAAAACACTAGTGCTTAGGAAATCTATTGGAGGCAGAAGCAGTCAAGGGTAGCCTAGGGTTAGTGTTAGGCTTAGGGTTAGTCTTAGGGTACGGCTTAGGGTACGGGTTCAGGGAGGGGTGCGGGTACGGCGTAGGGTATGGGTTAGGGTTAGGGTTAGGGTTAGTGTTAGGGTTAGGGCTCGGTTTAGGGTACGGGTTAGGATTAGGGTACGTGTTAGGGTTAGGGTAGGGGTTAGGGTTAGGGTACGCGTTAGGGTTAGGGTAGTTATTAAACCTATCCCAATCTCTAGATACCCCTTAGCACGTAAAGGAATATTATTTGAGGGTCCAGCCATGGAGAAAAGTTTAGACACTAGGATAAGATAAGGAACACACCCATTATAAAGAAATCACATTAGGATTCTCTTTTTAAGCTGTTCCTTAAAACACTAGTGCTTAGGAAATCTATTGGAGGCAGAAGCAGTCAAGGGTAGCCTAGGGTTAGGGTTAGGCTTAGGGTTAGGCTTAGGGTACGGCTTAGGGTACGAGTTCAGGGAGGGTTTCGGGTACGGCGTAGGGTATGGGTTAGGGTTAGGGTTAGTGTTAGGGTTAGGGCTCGGTTTAGGGTACGGGTTAGGATTAGGGTACGTGTTAGGGTTAGGGTAGGGGTTAGGGTTAGGGTACGCGTTAGGGTTAGGGTAGTTATTAAACCTATCCCACTCTCTAGATACCCCTTAGCACGTAAAGGAATATTATTTGGGGGTGCAGCCATGGAGAAGAGTTTAGACACTAGGATAAGATAAGGAACACACCCATTATAAAGAAATCACTTTAGGATTCTCTTTTTAAGCTGTTCCTTAAAACAGTAGTGCTTAGGAAATCTATTGGAGGCAGAAGCAGTCAAGGGTAGCCTAGGGTTAGGGTTAGGCTTAGGGTTAGGGTTAGGGTACGGCTTGGGGTATGGGTTCGGGGAGGTGTTCGTGTACGGCGTAGGGTATGGGTTAGGGTTAGGGTTTGGGTTAGTGTTAGGGTTAGGGCTCGGTTTAGGGTACGGGTTAGGATTAGGGTACGTGTTAGGGTTAGGGTAGGGGTTAGGGTTAGGTTACGCGTTAGGGCTAGGGTAGTTAGTAAACCTATCCCACTCTCTAGCTCCCCCTTAGCACGTAAAGGAATATTATTTGGGGGTCCAGCCATGGAGAAGAGTTTAGACACTAGGATAAGATAAGGAACACACCCATTATAAAGAAATCACATTAGGATTCTCTTTTTAAGCTGTTCCTTAAAACACTACTGCTTAGGAAATCAATTGGAGGCAGAAGCAGTCAAGGGTAGCCTAGGGTTAGGGTTAGGCTTAGGGTTAGGTTTAGGGTATGGCTTAGGGTACGGGTTCGGGGAGGGGTGCGGGTACGGCGTAGGGTATGGGTTAGGGTTAGGGTTAGGGTTAGTGTTAGGGTTAGGCCTCGGTTTAGGGTACAGGTTAGGATTAGGGTACGTGTTAGGGTTAGGGTAGTGGTTAGGGTTAGGGTACGCGTTAGGGTTAGGGTAGTTATTAAACCTATCCCACTCTCTAGATACCCCTTAGCACGTAAGGGAATATTATTTGGGGGTGCAGCCATGGAGAAGAGTTTAGACACTAGGATAAGATAAGGAACACACCCATTATAAAGAAATCACATTAGGATTCTCTTTTTAAGCTGTTCCTTAAAACAGTAGTGCTTAGGAAATCTATTGGAGGCAGAAGCAGTCAAGGGTAGCCTAGGATAAGGTTAGGCTTAGGGTGAGGCTTAGGGTACGGCTTAGGGTACGGGTTCGGGGAGGGTTTCGGGTACGGCGTAGGGTATGGGTTAGGGTTAGGGTTAGTGTTAGGGTTAGGGCTCGGTTTAGGGTACGGGTTAGGATTAGGGTACGTGTTAGGGTTAGGGTAGGGGTTAGGGTTAGGGTACGCGTTAGGGTTAGGGTAGTTATTAAACCTATCCCACTCTCTAGATACCCCTTAGCACGTAAAGGAATATTATTTGGGGGTCCAGCCATGGAGAAGAGTTTAGACACTAGGATAAGATAAGGAACACACCCATTATAAAGAAATCACTTTAGGATTCTCTTTTTAAGCTGTTCGTTAAAACACTAGTGCTTAGGAAATCTATTGGAGGCAGAAGCAGTCAAGGGTAGCCTAGGGTTAGGGTTAGGCTTAGGGTTAGGCTTAGGGTACGGCTTAGGGTACGGGTTCAGGGAGGGGTGCGGGTACGGCGTAGGGTATGGGTTAGGGTTAGGGTTAGGGTTAGTGTTAGGGTTAGGGCTCGGTTTAGGGTACGGGTTAGGATTAGGGTACGTGTTAGGGTTAGGGTAGGGGTTAGGGTTAGGGTACGCGTTAGGGTTAGGGTAGTTATTAAACCTATCCCACTCTCTAGATACCCCTTAGCACGTAAAGGAATATTATTTGAGGGTCCAGCCATGGAGAAGAGTTTAGACACTAGGATAAGATAAGGAACACACCCACTATAAAGAAATCACATTAGGATTCTCTTTTTAAGCTGTTCCTTAAAACACTAGTGCTTAGGAAATCTATTGGAGGCAGAAGCAGTCAAGGGTAACCTAGGGTTAGGGTTAGGCTTAGGGTTAGGCTTAGGGTACGGCTTAGGGTACGGGATCGGGGAGGGTTTCGGGTACGGCGTAGGGTATGGGTTAGGGTTAGGGTTAGGGTTATTGTTAGGGTTAGGGCTCGGTTTAGGGTACGGGTTAGGATTAGGGTACGTGTTAGGGTTAGGGTAGGGGTTAGGGTTAGGGTACGCGTTAGGGTTAGGGTAGTTAGTAAACCTATCCCACTCTCTAGATACCCCTTAGCACGTAAAGGAATATTATTTGGGGTTCCAGCCATGGAGAAGAATTTAGACACTAGGATAAGATAAGGAACACACCCATTATAAAGAAATCACATTAGGATTCTCTTTTTAAGCTGTTGCTTAAAACACTAGTGCTTAGGAAATCTATTGGAGGCAGAAGCAGTCAAGGGTAGCCTAGGGTTAGTGTTAGGCTTAGGGTTAGGCTTAGGGTACGGCTTAGGGTACGGGTTTGGGGAGGGGTTCAGGTACGGCATAGGGTATGGGTTAGGGTTAGGGTTAGTGTTAGTGTTAGGGTTTGGGCTCGGTTTAGGGTACGGGTTAGGATTAGGGTACGTGTTAGTGTTAGGGTAGGGGTTAGGGTTAGAGTACGCATTAGGTTTAGGGTAGTTATTAAACCTATCCCACTCTCTAGATACCCCTTAGCACGTAAGGCAATATTATTTGGGGGTGCAGCCATGGAGAAGAGTTTAGACACTAGGATAAGATAAGGAACACACCCATTATAAAGAAATCACATTAGGATTCTCTTTTTAAGCTGTTCCTTAAAACACTAGTGCTTAGGAAATCTATTGGAGGCAGAAGCAGTCAAGGGTAGCCTAGGGTTAGGGTTAGGCTTAGGGTTAGGCTTAGGGTACGGCTTAGGGTACGGGTTCGGGGAGGGGTGCGGGTACGGCGTAGGGTATGGGTTAGGGTTAGGGTTAGGGTTAGTGTTAGGGTTAGGGCTCGGTTTAGGGTACCTGTTAGGATTACGGTACGTGTTACGGTTAGGGTAGGGGTTAGGGTTAGGGTACGCGTTAGGGTTAGGGTAGTTATTAAACCTATCCCACTCTCTAGATACCCCTTAGCACGTAAAGGAATATTATTTGAGGGTCCAGCAATGGAGAAGAGTTTAGACACTAGGATAAGATAAGGAACACACCCATTATAAAGAAATCACATTAGGATTCTCTTTTTAAGCTGTTCCTTAAAACACTAGTGCTTAGGAAATCTATTGGAGGCAGAAGCAGTCAAGGGTAGCCTAGGATAAGGTTAGGCTTAGGGTGAGGCTTAGGGTACGGCTTAGGGTACGGGTTCGGGGAGGGTTTCGGGTACGGCGTAGGGTATGGGTTAGGGTTAGGGTTACTGTTAGGGTTAGGGCTCGGTTTAGGGTACGGGTTAGGATTAGGGTACGTGTTAGGGTTAGGGTAGGGGTTAGGGTTAGGGGCGCGTTAGGGTTAGGGTAGTTATTAAACCTATCCCACTCTCTAGATACCCCTTAGCACGTAAAGGAATATTATTTGGGGGTCCAGCCATGGAGAAGAGTTTAGACACTAGGATAAGATAAGGAACACACCCATTATAAAGAAATCACTTTAGGATTCTCTTTTTAAGCTGTTCGTTAAAACACTAGTGCTTAGGAAATCTATTGGAGGCAGAAGCAGTCAAGGGTAGCCTAGGGTTAGGGTTAGGCTTAGGGTTAGGCTTAGGGTACGGCTTAGGGTACGGGTTCAGGGAGGGGTGCGGGTACGGCGTAGGGTATGGGTTAGGGTTAGGGTTAGGGTTAGTGTTAGGGTTAGGGCTCGGTTTAGGGTACGGGTTAGGATTAGGGTACGTGTTAGGGTTAGGGTAGGGGTTAGGGTTAGGGTACGCGTTAGGGTTAGGGTAGTTATTAAACCTATCCCAATCTCTAGATACCCCTTAGCACGTAAAGGAATATTATTTGAGGGTCCAGCCATGGAGAAAAGTTTAGACACTAGGATAAGATAAGGAACACACCCATTATAAAGAAATCACATTAGGATTCTCTTTTTAAGCTGTTCCTTAAAACACTACTGCTTAGGAAATCAATTGGAGGCAGAAGCAGTCAAGGGTAGCCTAGGGTTAGGGTTAGGCTTAGGGTTAGTTTTAGGGTATGGCTTAGGGTACGGGTTCGGGGAGGGTTTCGGGTACGGCGTAGGGTATGGGTTAGGGTTAGGGTTAGGGTTAGTGTTAGGGTTAGGCCTCGGTTTAGGGTACAGGTTAGGATTAGGGTACGTGTTAGGGTTAGGGTAGGGGTTAGGGTTAGGGTACGCGTTAGGTTTAGGGTAGTTATTAAACCTATCCCACTCTCTAGATACCCCTTAGCACGTAAGGGAATATTATTTGGGGGTGCAGCCATGGAGAAGAGTTTAGACACTAGGATAAGATAAGGAACACACCCATTATAAAGAAATCACATTAGGATTCTCTTTTTAAGCTGTTCCTTAAAACACTAGTGCTTAGGAAATCTATTGGAGGCAGAAGCAGTCAAGGGTAGCCTAGGGTTAGGCTTAGGCTTAGGGTTAGGTTTAGGGTATGGCTTAGGGTACGGGTTCGGGGAGGGTTTCGGGTACGGCGTAGGGTATGGGTTAGGGTTAGGGTTAGGGTTAGTGTTAGGGTTAGGCCTCGGTTTAGGGTACAGGTTAGGATTAGGGTACGTGTTAGGGTTAGGGTAGGGGTTAGGGTTAGGGTACGCGTTAGGGTTAGGGTAGTTATTAAACCTATCCCACTCTCTAGATACCCCTTAGCACGTAAGGGAATATTATTTGGGGGTGCAGCCATGGAGAAGAGTTTAGACACTAGGATAAGATAAGGAACACACCCATTATAAAGAAATCACATTAGGATTCTCTTTTTAAGCTGTTCCTTAAAACAGTAGTGCTTAGGAAATCTATTGGAGGCAGAAGCAGTCAAGGGTAGCCTAGGGTTAGGGTTAGGCTTAGGGTTAGGCTTAGGGTACGGCTTAGGTTACGGGTTCGGGGAGGGGTGCGGGTACGGCGTAGGGTATGGGTTAGGGTTAGGGTTAGGGTTAGTGTTAGGGTTAGGGCTCGGTTTAGGGTACGGTTAGGATTAGGGTACGTGTTAGGTTTAGGGTAGGGGTTAGGGTTAGGGTACGCGTTAGGGTTAGGGTAGTTAGTAAACCTATCCCACTCTCTAGATACCCCTTAGCACGTAAAGGAATATTATTTGGGGTTCCAGCCATGGAGAAGAATTTAGACACTAGGATAAGATAAGGTACACACCCATTATAAAGAAATCACATTAGGATTCTCTTTTTAAGCTGTTGCTTAAAACACTAGTGCTTAGGAAATCTATTGGAGGCAGAAGCAGTCAAGGGTAGCCTAGGGTTAGTGTTAGGTTTAGGGTTAGGCTTAGGGTACGGCTTTCGGTACGGGTTTGGGGAGGGGTTCAGGTACGGCGTAGGGTATGGGTTAGGGTTAGGGTTAGTGTTAGTGTTAGGGTTAGGGCTCGGTTTAGTGTACGGGTTAGGATTAGGGTACGTGTTAGTGTTAGGTTAGGGGTTAGGGTTAGAGTACGCATTAGGGTTAGGGTAGTTATTAAACCTATCCCACTCTCTAGATACCCCTTAGCACGTAAGGCAATATTATTTGGGGGTGCAGCCATGGAGAAGAGTTTAGACACTAGGATAAGATAAGGAACACACCCATTATAAAGAAATCACATTAGGATTCTCTTTTTAAGCTGTTCCTTAAAACACTAGTGCTTAGGAAATCTATTGGAGGCAGAAGCAGTCAAGGGTAGCCTAGGGTTAGGGTTAGGCTTAGGGTTATGTTTAGGGTACGGCTTGGGGAATGGGTTCGGGGAGGGGTTCGGGTACGGCATAGGGTATGGGTTAGGGTTAGGGTTAGGGTTAGTGTTAGGGTTAGGGCTCGGTTTAGGGTACGGGTTAGGATTAGGGTACGTGTTAGGGTTAGGGTAGGGGTTAGGGTTAGGGTATGCGTTAGGGTTAGGGTAGTTATTAAACCTATCCCACTCTCTAGATACCCCTTAGCACGTAAAGGAATATTATTTGGGGGTCCAGCCATGGAGAAGAGTTTAGACACTAGGATAAGATAAGGAACACACCCATTATAAAGAAATCACATTAGGATTCTCTTTTTAAGCTGTTCCTTAAAACACTAGTGCTTAGGAAATCTATTGGAGGCAGAAGCAGTCAAGGGTAGCCTAGGGTTAGGGTTAGGCTTAGGGTTAGGCTTAGGGTACGGCTTAGGGTACGGGTTCGGGGAGGGGTGCGGGTACGGCGTAGGGTATGGGTTAGGGTTAGGGTTAGTGTTAGGGTTAGGGCTCGGTTTAGTGTACAGGTTAGTATTAGGGTACGTGTTAGGGTTAGGGTAGGGGTTAGGGTTAGGGTACGCGTTAGGGTTAGGGTAGTTATTAAACCTATCCCACTCTCTAGATACCCCTTAGCACGTAAAGGAATATTATTTGAGGGTCCAGCCATGGAGAAGAGTTTAGACACTAGGATAAGATAAGGAACACACCCATTATAAAGAAATCACATTAGGATTCTCTTTTTAAGCTGTTCCTTAAAACACTAGTGCTTAGGAAATCTATTGGAGGCAGAAGCAGTCAAGGGTAGCCTAGGGTTAGGGTTAGGCTTAGGGTTAGGCTTAGGGTACGGCTTAGGGTACGGGTTCGGGGAGGGTTTCGGGTACGGTGTAGGGTATGGGTTAGGGTTAGGGTTAGGGTTAGTGTTAGGGTTAGGGCTCGGTTTAGGGTACGGGTTAGGATTAGGGTACGTGTTAGGGTTAGGGTAGGGGTTAGGGTTAGGGTACGCGTTAGGGTTAGGGTAGTTATTAAACCTATCCCACTCTCTAGATACCCCTTAGCACGTAAAGGAATATTATTTGGGGGTCCAGCCATGGAGAAGAGTTTAGACACTAGGATAAGATAAGGAACACACCCATTATAAAGAAATCACATTAGGATTCTCTTTTTAAGCTGTTCCTTAAAACACTAGTGCTTAGGAAATCTATTGGAGGCAGAAGCAGTCAAGGGTAGCCTAGGGTTAGGGTTAGGCTTAGGGTTAGGCTTAGGGTACGGCTTAGGGTACGGGTTCGGGGAGGGGTGCGGGTACGGCGTAGGGTATGGGTTAGGGTTAGGGTTAGGGTTAGTGTTAGGGTTAGGGCTCGGTTTAGGGTACGGTTAGGATTAGGGTACGTGTTAGGTTTAGGGTAGGGGTTAGGGTTAGGGTACGCGTTAGGGTTAGGGTAGTTAGTAAACCTATCCCACTCTCTAGATACCCCTTAGCACGTAAAGGAATATTATTTGGGGTTCCAGCCATGGAGAAGAATTTAGACACTAGGATAAGATAAGGAACACACCCATTATAAAGAAATCACATTAGGATTCTCTTTTTAAGCTGTTGCTTAAAACACTAGTGCTTAGGAAATCTATTGGAGGCAGAAGCAGTCAAGGGTAGCCTAGGGTTAGTGTTAGGCTTAGGGTTAGGCTTAGGGTACGGCTTAGAGTACGGGTTTGGGGAGGGGTTCAGGTACGGCGTAGGGTATGGGTTAGGGTTAGGGTTAGTGTTAGTGTTAGGGTTAGGGCTCGGTTTAGGGTACGGGTTAGGATTAGGGTACGTGTTAGTGTTAGGGTAGGGGTTAGGGTTAGAGTACGCATTAGGTTTAGGGTAGTTATTAAACCTATCCCACTCTCTAGATACCCCTTAGCACGTAAGGCAATATTATTTGGGGGTGCAGCCATGGAGAAGAGTTTAGACACTAGGATAAGATAAGGAACACACCCATTATAAAGAAATCACATTAGGATTCTCTTTTTAAGCTGTTCCTTAAAACACTAGTGCTTAGGAAATCTATTGGAGGCAGAAGCAGTCAAGGGTAGCCTAGGGTTAGGGTTAGGCTTAGGGTTATGTTTAGGGTACGGCTTGGGGAATGGGTTCGGGGAGGGGTTCGGGTACGGCATAGGGTATGGGTTAGGGTTAGGGTTAGGGTTAGTGTTAGGGTTAGGGCTCGGTTTAGGGTACGGGTTAGGATTAGGGTACGTGTTAGGGTTAGGGTAGGGGTTAGGGTTAGGGTATGCGTTAGGGTTAGGGTAGTTATTAAACCTATCCCACTCTCTAGATACCCCTTAGCACGTAAAGGAATATTATTTGGGGGTCCAGCCATGGAGAAGAGTTTAGACACTAGGATAAGATAAGGAACACACCCATTATAAAGAAATCACATTAGGATTCTCTTTTTAAGCTGTTCCTTAAAACACTAGTGCTTAGGAAATCTATTGGAGGCAGAAGCAGTCAAGGGTAGCCTAGGGTTAGGGTTAGGCTTAGGGTTAGGCTTAGGGTACGGCTTAGGGTACGGGTTCGGGGAGGGGTGCGGGTACGGCGTAGGGTATGGGTTAGGGTTAGGGTTAGTGTTAGGGTTAGGGCTCGGTTTAGTGTACAGGTTAGTATTAGGGTACGTGTTAGGGTTAGGGTAGGGGTTAGGGTTAGGGTACGCGTTAGGGTTAGGGTAGTTATTAAACCTATCCCACTCTCTAGATACCCCTTAGCACGTAAAGGAATATTATTTGAGGGTCCAGCCATGGAGAAGAGTTTAGACACTAGGATAAGATAAGGAACACACCCATTATAAAGAAATCACATTAGGATTCTCTTTTTAAGCTGTTCCTTAAAACACTAGTGCTTAGGAAATCTATTGGAGGCAGAAGCAGTCAAGGGTAGCCTAGGGTTAGGGTTAGGCTTAGGGTTAGGCTTAGGGTACGGCTTAGGGTACGGGTTCGGGGAGGGTTTCGGGTACGGTGTAGGGTATGGGTTAGGGTTAGGGTTAGGGTTAGTGTTAGGGTTAGGGCTCGGTTTAGGGTACGGGTTAGGATTAGGGTACGTGTTAGGGTTAGGGTAGGGGTTAGGGTTAGGGTACGCGTTAGGGTTAGGGTAGTTATTAAACCTATCCCACTCTCTAGATACCCCTTAGCACGTAAAGGAATATTATTTGGGGGTCCAGCCATGGAGAAGAGTTTAGACACTAGGATAAGATAAGGAACACACCCATTATAAAGAAATCACATTAGGATTCTCTTTTTAAGCTGTTCCTTAAAACACTAGTGCTTAGGAAATCTATTGGAGGCAGAAGCAGTCAAGGGTAGCCTAGGGTTAGGGTTAGGCTTAGGGTTAGGCTTAGGGTACGGCTTAGGGTACGGGTTCGGGGAGGGGTGCGGGTACGGCGTAGGGTATGGGTTAGGGTTAGGGTTAGGGTTAGTGTTAGGGTTAGGGCTCGGTTTAGGGTACGGTTAGGATTAGGGTACGTGTTAGGTTTAGGGTAGGGGTTAGGGTTAGGGTACGCGTTAGGGTTAGGGTAGTTAGTAAACCTATCCCACTCTCTAGATACCCCTTAGCACGTAAAGGAATATTATTTGGGGTTCCAGCCATGGAGAAGAATTTAGACACTAGGATAAGATAAGGAACACACCCATTATAAAGAAATCACATTAGGATTCTCTTTTTAAGCTGTTGCTTAAAACACTAGTGCTTAGGAAATCTATTGGAGGCAGAAGCAGTCAAGGGTAGCCTAGGGTTAGTGTTAGGCTTAGGGTTAGGCTTAGGGTACGGCTTAGAGTACGGGTTTGGGGAGGGGTTCAGGTACGGCGTAGGGTATGGGTTAGGGTTAGGGTTAGTGTTAGTGTTAGGGTTAGGGCTCGGTTTAGGGTACGGGTTAGGATTAGGGTACGTGTTAGTGTTAGGGTAGGGGTTAGGGTTAGAGTACGCATTAGGTTTAGGGTAGTTATTAAACCTATCCCACTCTCTAGATACCCCTTAGCACGTAAGGCAATATTATTTGGGGGTGCAGCCATGGAGAAGAGTTTAGACACTAGGATAAGATAAGGAACACACCCATTATAAAGAAATCACATTAGGATTCTCTTTTTAAGCTGTTCCTTAAAACACTAGTGCTTAGGAAATCTATTGGAGGCAGAAGCAGTCAAGGGTAGCCTAGGGTTAGGGTTAGGCTTAGGGTTAGGTTTAGGGTACGGCTTGGGGAATGGGTTCGGGGAGGGGTTCGGGTACGGCGTAGGGTATGGGTTAGGGTTATGGTTAGGGTTAGTGTTAGGGTTAGGGCTCGGTTTAGGGTACGGGTTAGGATTAGGGTACGTGTTAGGGTTAGGGTAGGGGTTAGGGTTAGGGTATGCGTTAGGGTTAGGGTAGTTATTAAACCTATCCCACTCTCTAGATACCCCTTAGCACGTAAAGGAATATTATTTGGGGGTCCAGCCATGGAGAAGAGTTTAGACACTAGGATAAGATAAGGAACACACCCATTATAAAGAAATCACATTAGGATTCTCTTTTTAAGCTGTTCCTTAAAACACTAGTGCTTAGGAAATCTATTGGAGGCAGAAGCAGTCAAGGGTAGCCTAGGGTTAGTGTTAGGTTTAGGGTTAGGCTTAGGGTACGGCTTTCGGTACGGGTTTGGGGAGGGGTTCAGGTACGGCGTAGGGTATGGGTTAGGGTTAGGGTTAGTGTTAGTGTTAGGGTTAGGGCTCGGTTTAGGGTACGGGTTAGGATTAGGGTACGTGTTAGTGTTAGGTTAGGGGTTAGGGTTAGAGTACGCATTAGGGTTAGGGTAGTTATTAAACCTATCCCACTCTCTAGATACCCCTTAGCACGTAAGGCAATATTATTTGGGGGTGCAGCCATGGAGAAGAGTTTAGACACTAGGATAAGATAAGGAACACACCCATTATAAAGAAATCACATTAGGATTCTCTTTTTAAGCTGTTCCTTAAAACACTAGTGCTTAGGAAATCTATTGGAGGCAGAAGCAGTCAAGGGTAGCCTAGTGTTAGGGTTAGGCTTAGGGTTAGGTTTAGGGTACGGCTTGGGGTATGGGTTCGGGGAGGTGTTCGTGTACGGCGTAGGGTATGGGTTAGGGTTAGGGTTTGGGTTAGTGTTAGGGTTAGGGCTCGGTTTAGGGTACGGGTTAGGATTAGGGTACGTGTTAGGGTTAGGGTAGGGGTTAGGGTTAGGTTACGCGTTAGGGCTAGGGTAGTTAGTAAACCTATCCCACTCTCTAGCTCCCCCTTAGCACGTAAAGGAATATTATTTGGGGGTCCAGCCATGGAGAAGAGTTTAGACACTAGGATAAGATAAGGAACACACCCATTATAAAGAAATCACTTTAGGATTCTCTTTTTAAGCTGTTCCTTAAAACACTACTGCTTAGGAAATCAATTGGAGGCAGAAGCAGTCAAGGGTAGCCTAGGGTTAGGGTTAGGCTTAGGGTTAGGTTTAGGGTATGGCTTAGGGTACGAGTTCGGGGAGGGGTTCGGGTACGGCGTAGGGTATGGGTTAGGGTTAGGGTTAGGGTTAGTGTTAGGGTTAGGGCTCGGTTTAGGGTACAGGTTAGGATTAGGGTACGTGTTAGGGTTAGGGTAGGGGTTAGGGTTAGGGTACGCGTTAGGGTTAGGGTAGTTATTAAACCTATCCCACTCTCTAGATACCCCTTAGCACGTAAGGGAATATTATTTGGGGGTGCAGCCATGGAGAAGAGTTTAGACACTAGGATAAGATAAGGAACACACCCATTATAAAGAAATCACTTTAGGATTCTCTTTTTAAGCTGTTCGTTAAAACACTAGTGCTTAGGAAATCTATTGGAGGCAGAAGCAGTCAAGGGTAGCCTAGGATAAGGTTAGGCTTAGGGTGAGGCTTAGGGTACGGCTTAGGGTACGGGTTCGGGGAGGGGTGCGGGTACGGCGTAGGGTATGGGTTAGGGTTAGGGTTAGGGTTAGTGTTAGGGTTAGGGCTCGGTTTAGGGTACAGGTTAGTATTAGGGTACGTGTTAGGGTTAGGGTAGGGGTTAGGGTTAGGGTACGCGTTAGGGTTAGGGTAGTTATTAAACCTATCCCACTCTCTAGATACCCCTTAGCACGTAAAGGAATATTATTTGAGGGTCCAGCCATGGAGAAGAGTTTAGACACTAGGATAAGATAAGGAACACACCCATTATAAAGAAATCACATTAGGATTCTCTTTTTAAGCTGTTCCTTAAAACACTAGTGCTTAGGAAATCTATTGGAGGCAGAAGCAGTCAAGGGTAACCTAGGGTTAGGGTTAGGCTTAGGGTTAGGCTTAGGGTACGGCTTAGGGTACGGGATCGGGGAGGGTTTCGGGTACGGCGTAGGGTATGGGTTAGGGTTAGGGTTAGGGTTATTGTTAGGGTTAGGGCTCGGTTTAGGGTACGGGTTAGGATTAGTGTACGTGTTAGGGTTAGGGTAGGGGTTAGGGTTAGGGTACGCGTTAGGGTTAGGGTAGTTAGTAAACCTATCCCACTCTCTAGATACCCCTTAGCACGTAAAGGAATATTATTTGAGGGTCCAGCCATGGAGAAGAGTTTAGACACTAGGATAAGATAAGGAACACACCCATTATAAAGAAATCACATTAGGATTCTCTTTTTAAGCTGTTCCTTAAAACACTAGTGCTTAGGAAATCTATTGGAGGCAGAAGCAGTCAAGGGTAGCGTAGGGTTAGGGTTAGGCTTAGGGTTAGGCTTAGAGTACGGCTTAGGGTACGGGTTCGGGGAGGGTTTCGGGTACGGCGTAGGGTATGGGTTAGGGTTAGGGTTAGGGTTAGTGTTAGGGTTAGGGCTCGGTTTAGGGTACGGTTAGGATTAGGGTACGTGTTAGGTTTAGGGTTGGGGTTAGGGTTAGGGTACGCGTTAGGGTTAGGGTAGTTAGTAAACCTATCCCACTCTCTAGATACCCCTTAGCACGTAAAGGAATATTATTTGGGGTTCCAGCAATGGAGAAGAATTTAGACACTAGGATAAGATAAGGAACACACCCATTATAAAGAAATCACATTAGGATTCTCTTTTTAAGCTGTTGCTTAAAACACTAGTGCTTAGGAAATCTATTGGAGGCAGAAGCAGTCAAGGGTAGCCTAGGGTTAGTGTTAGGCTTAGGGTTAGGCTTAGGGTACGGCTTAGGGTACGAGTTTGGGGAGGGGTTCAGGTACGGCGTAGGGTATGGGTTAGGGTTAGGGTTAGTGTTAGTGTTAGGGTTAGGGCTCGGTTTAGGGTACGGGTTAGGATTAGGGTACGTGTTAGTGTTAGGGTAGGGGTTAGGGTTAGAGTACGCATTAGGGTTAGGGTAGTTATTAAACCTATCCCACTCTCTAGATACCCCTTAGCACGTAAGGCAATATTATTTGGGGGTGCAGCCATGGAGAAGAGTTTAGACACTAGGATAAGATAAGGAACACACCCATTATAAAGAAATCACATTAGGATTCTCTTTTTAAGCTGTTCCTTAAAACACTAGTGCTTAGGAAATCTATTGGAGGCAGAAGCAGTCAAGGGTAGCCTAGTGTTAGGGTTAGGCTTAGGGTTAGGTTTAGGGTACGGCTTGGGGTATGGGTTCGGGGAGGTGTTCGTGTACGGCGTAGGGTATGGGTTAGGGTTAGGGTTCGGGTTAGTGTTAGGGTTAGGGCTCGGTTTAGGGTACGGGTTAGGATTAGGGTACGTGTTAGGGTTAGGGTAGGGGTTAGGGTTAGGTTACGCGTTAGGGCTAGGGTAGTTAGTAAACCTATCCCACTCTCTAGCTCCCCCTTAGCACGTAAAGGAATATTATTTGGGGGTCCAGCCATGGAGAAGAGTTTAGACACTAGGATAAGATAAGGAACACACCCATTATAAAGAAATCACTTTAGGATTCTCTTTTTAAGCTGTTCCTTAAAACACTACTGCTTAGGAAATCAATTGGAGGCAGAAGCAGTCAAGGGTAGCCTAGGGTTAGGGTTAGGCTTAGGGTTAGGTTTAGGGTATGGCTTAGGGTACGAGTTCGGGGAGGGGTGCGGGTACGGCGTAGGGTATGGGTTAGGGTTAGGGTTAGGGTTAGTGTTAGCGTTAGGGCTCGGTTTAGGGTACAGGTTAGGATTAGGGTACGTGTTAGGGTTAGGGTAGGGGTTAGGGTTAGGGTACGCGTTAGGGTTAGGGTAGTTATTAAACCTATCCCACTCTCTAGATACCCCTTAGCACGTAAGGGAATATTATTTGGGGGTGCAGCCATGGAGAAGAGTTTAGACACTAGGATAAGATAAGGAACACACCCATTATAAAGAAATCACATTAGGATTCTCTTTTTAAGCTGTTCCTTAAAACAGTAGTGCTTAGGAAATCTATTGGAGGCAGAAGCAGTCAAGGGTAGCCTAGGGTTAGGGTTAGGCTTAGGGTTAGGCTTAGGGTTCGGCTTAGGGTACGGGTTCGGGGAGGGGTGCGGGTACGGCGTAGGGTATGGGTTAGGGTTAGGGTTAGGGTTAGTGTTAGGGTTAGGGCTCGGTTTAGGGTACGGGTTAGGATTAGGGTACGTGTTAGGGTTAGGGTAGGGGTTAGGGTTAGGGTACGCGTTAGGGTTAGGGTAGTTATTAAACCTATCCCACTCTCTAGATACCCCTTAGCACGTAAAGGAATATTATTTGGGGGTCCAGCCATGGAGAAGAGTTTAGACACTAGGATAAGATAAGGAACACACCCATTATAAAGAAATCACTTTAGGATTCTCTTTTTAAGCTGTTCGTTAAAACACTAGTGCTTAGGAAATCTATTGGAGGCAGAAGCAGTCAAGGGTAGCCTAGGGTTAGTGTTAGGCTTAGGGTTAGTCTTAGGGTACGGCTTAGGGTACGGGTTCAGGGAGGGGTGCGGGTACGGCGTAGGGTATGGGTTAGGGTTAGGGTTAGGGTTAGTGTTAGGGTTAGGGCTCGGTTTAGGGTACGGGTTAGGATTAGGGTACGTGTTAGGGTTAGGGTAGGGGTTAGGGTTAGGGTACGCGTTAGGGTTAGGGTAGTTATTAAACCTATCCCAATCTCTAGATACCCCTTAGCACGTAAAGGAATATTATTTGAGGGTCCAGCCATGGAGAAAAGTTTAGACACTAGGATAAGATAAGGAACACACCCATTATAAAGAAATCACATTAGGATTCTCTTTTTAAGCTGTTCCTTAAAACACTAGTGCTTAGGAAATCTATTGGAGGCAGAAGCAGTCAAGGGTAGCCTAGGGTTAGGGTTAGGCTTAGGGTTAGGCTTAGGGTACGGCTTAGGGTACGAGTTCAGGGAGGGTTTCGGGTACGGCGTAGGGTATGGGTTAGGGTTAGGGTTAGGGTTAGTGTTAGGGTTAGGGCTCGGTTTAGGGTACGGGTTAGGATTAGGGTACGTGTTAGGGTTAGGGTAGGGGTTAGGGTTAGGGTACGCGTTAGGGTTAGGGTAGTTATTAAACCTATCCCACTCTCTAGATACCCCTTAGCACGTAAAGGAATATTATTTGGGGGTGCAGCCATGGAGAAGAGTTTAGACACTAGGATAAGATAAGGAACACACCCATTATAAAGAAATCACTTTAGGATTCTCTTTTTAAGCTGTTCCTTAAAACAGTAGTGCTTAGGAAATCTATTGGAGGCAGAAGCAGTCAAGGGTAGCCTAGGGTTAGGGTTAGGCTTAGGGTTAGGGTTAGGGTACGGCTTGGGGTATGGGTTCGGGGAGGTGTTCGTGTACGGCGTAGGGTATGGGTTAGGGTTAGGGTTTGGGTTAGTGTTAGGGTTAGGGCTCGGTTTAGGGTACAGGTTAGTATTAGGGTACGTGTTAGGGTTAGGGTAGGGGTTAGGGTTAGGGTACGCGTTAGGGTTAGGGTAGTTATTAAACCTATCCCACTCTCTAGATACCCCTTAGCACGTAAAGGAATATTATTTGAGGGTCCAGCCATGGAGAAGAGTTTAGACACTAGGATAAGATAAGGAACACACCCATTATAAAGAAATCACATTAGGATTCTCTTTTTAAGCTGTTCCTTAAAACACTAGTGCTTAGGAAATCTATTGGAGGCAGAAGCAGTCAAGGGTAACCTAGGGTTAGGGTTCGGCTTAGGGTTAGGCTTAGGGTACGGCTTAGGGTACGGGATCGGGGAGGGTTTCGGGTACGGCGTAGGGTATGGGTTAGGGTTAGGGTTAGGGTTATTGTTAGGGTTAGGGCTCGGTTTAGGGTACGGGTTAGGATTAGGGTACGTGTTAGGGTTAGGGTAGGGGTTAGGGTTAGGGTACGCGTTAGGGTTAGGGTAGTTAGTAAACCTATCCCACTCTCTAGATACCCCTTAGCACGTAAAGGAATATTATTTGAGGGTCCAGCCATGGAGAAGAGTTTAGACACTAGGATAAGATAAGGAACACACCCATTATAAAGAAATCACATTAGGATTCTCTTTTTAAGCTGTTCCTTAAAACACTAGTGCTTAGGAAATCTATTGGAGGCAGAAGCAGTCAAGGGTAGCGTAGGGTTAGGGTTAGGCTTAGGGTTAGGCTTAGAGTACGGCTTAGGGTACGGGTTCGGGGAGGGTTTCGGGTACGGCGTAGGGTATGGGTTAGGGTTAGGGTTAGGGTTAGTGTTAGGGTTAGGGCTCGGTTTAGGGTACGGTTAGGATTAGGGTACGTGTTAGGTTTAGGGTTGGGGTTAGGGTTAGGGTACGCGTTAGGGTTAGGGTAGTTAGTAAACCTATCCCACTCTCTAGATACCCCTTAGCACGTAAAGGAATATTATTTGGGGTTCCAGCAATGGAGAAGAATTTAGACACTAGGATAAGATAAGGAACACACCCATTATAAAGAAATCACATTAGGATTCTCTTTTTAAGCTGTTGCTTAAAACACTAGTGCTTAGGAAATATATTGGAGGCAGAAGCAGTCAAGGGTAGCCTAGGGTTAGTGTTAGGCTTAGGGTTAGGCTTAGGGTACGGCTTAGGGTACGAGTTTGGGGAGGGGTTCAGGTACGGCGTAGGGTATGGGTTAGGGTTAGGGTTAGTGTTAGTGTTAGGGTTAGGGCTCGGTTTAGGGTACGGGTTAGGATTAGGGTACGTGTTAGTGTTAGGGTAGGGGTTAGGGTTAGAGTACGCATTAGGGTTAGGGTAGTTATTAAACCTATCCCACTCTCTAGATACCCCTTAGCACGTAAGGCAATATTATTTGGGGGTGCAGCCATGGAGAAGAGTTTAGACACTAGGATAAGATAAGGAACACACCCATTATAAAGAAATCACATTAGGATTCTCTTTTTAAGCTGTTCCTTAAAACACTAGTGCTTAGGAAATCTATTGGAGGCAGAAGCAGTCAAGGGTAGCCTAGTGTTAGGGTTAGGCTTAGGGTTAGATTTAGGGTACGGCTTGGGGTATGGGTTCGGGGAGGTGTTCGTGTACGGCGTAGGGTATGGGTTAGGGTTAGGGTTTGGGTTAGTGTTAGGGTTAGGGCTCGGTTTAGGGTACGGGTTAGGATTAGGGTACGTGTTAGGGTTAGGGTAGGGGTTAGGGTTAGGTTACGCGTTAGGGCTAGGGTAGTTAGTAAACCTATCCCACTCTCTAGCTCCCCCTTAGCACGTAAAGGAATATTATTTGGGGGTCCAGCCATGGAGAAGAGTTTAGACACTAGGATAAGATAAGGAACACACCCATTATAAAGAAATCACTTTAGGATTCTCTTTTTAAGCTGTTCCTTAAAACACTACTGCTTAGGAAATCAATTGGAGGCAGAAGCAGTCAAGGGTAGCCTAGGGTTAGGGTTAGGCTTAGGGTTAGGTTTAGGGTATGGCTTAGGGTACGAGTTCGGGGAGGGGTGCGGGTACGGCGTAGGGTATGGGTTAGGGTTAGGGTTAGGGTTAGTGTTAGCGTTAGGGCTCGGTTTAGGGTACAGGTTAGGATTAGGGTACGTGTTAGGGTTAGGGTAGGGGTTAGGGTTAGGGTACGCGTTAGGGTTAGGGTAGTTATTAAACCTATCCCACTCTCTAGATACCCCTTAGCACGTAAGGGAATATTATTTGGGGGTGCAGCCATGGAGAAGAGTTTAGACACTAGGATAAGATAAGGAACACACCCATTATAAAGAAATCACATTAGGATTCTCTTTTTAAGCTGTTCCTTAAAACAGTAGTGCTTAGGAAATCTATTGGAGGCAGAAGCAGTCAAGGGTAGCCTAGGGTTAGGGTTAGGCTTAGGGTTAGGCTTAGGGTTCGGCTTAGGGTACGGGTTCGGGGAGGGGTGCGGGTACGGCGTAGGGTATGGGTTAGGGTTAGGGTTAGGGTTAGTGTTAGGGTTAGGGCTCGGTTTAGGGTACGGGTTAGGATTAGGGTACGTGTTAGGGTTAGGGTAGGGGTTAGGGTTAGGGTACGCGTTAGGGTTAGGGTAGTTATTAAACCTATCCCACTCTCTAGATACCCCTTAGCAGGTAAAGGAATATTATTTGGGGGTCCAGCCATGGAGAAGAGTTTAGACACTAGGATAAGATAAGGAACACACCCATTATAAAGAAATCACTTTAGGATTCTCTTTTTAAGCTGTTCGTTAAAACACTAGTGCTTAGGAAATCTATTGGAGGCAGAAGCAGTCAAGGGTAGCCTAGGGTTAGTGTTAGGCTTAGGGTTAGTCTTAGGGTACGGCTTAGGGTACGGGTTCAGGGAGGGGTGCGGGTACGGCGTAGGGTATGGGTTAGGGTTAGGGTTAGGGTTAGTGTTAGGGTTAGGGCTCGGTTTAGGGTACGGGTTAGGATTAGGGTACGTGTTAGGGTTAGGGTAGGGGTTAGGGTTAGGGTACGCGTTAGGGTTAGGGTAGTTATTAAACCTATCCCAATCTCTAGATACCCCTTAGCACGTAAAGGAATATTATTTGAGGGTCCAGCCATGGAGAAAAGTTTAGACACTAGGATAAGATAAGGAACACACCCATTATAAAGAAATCACATTAGGATTCTCTTTTTAAGCTGTTCCTTAAAACACTAGTGCTTAGGAAATCTATTGGAGGCAGAAGCAGTCAAGGGTAGCCTAGGGTTAGGGTTAGGCTTAGGGTTAGGCTTAGGGTACGGCTTAGGGTACGAGTTCAGGGAGGGTTTCGGGTACGGCGTAGGGTATGGGTTAGGGTTAGGGTTAGGGTTAGTGTTAGGGTTAGGGCTCGGTTTAGGGTACGGGTTAGGATTAGGGTACGTGTTAGGGTTAGGGTAGGGGTTAGGGTTAGGGTACGCGTTAGGGTTAGGGTAGTTATTAAACCTATCCCACTCTCTAGATACCCCTTAGCACGTAAAGGAATATTATTTGGGGGTGCAGCCATGGAGAAGAGTTTAGACACTAGTATAAGATAAGGAACACACCCATTATAAAGAAATCACTTTAGGATTCTCTTTTTAAGCTGTTCCTTAAAACAGTAGTGCTTAGGAAATCTATTGGAGGCAGAAGCAGTCAAGGGTAGCCTAGGGTTAGGGTTAGGCTTAGGGTTAGGGTTAGGGTACGGCTTGGGGTATGGGTTCGGGGAGGTGTTCGTGTACGGCGTAGGGTATGGGTTAGGGTTAGGGTTTGGGTTAGTGTTAGGGTTAGGGCTCGGTTTAGGGTACGGGTTAGGATTAGGGTACGTGTTAGGGTTAGGGTAGGGGTTAGGGTTAGGTTACGCGTTAGGGCTAGGGTAGTTAGTAAACCTATCCCACTCTCTAGCTCCCCCTTAGCACGTAAAGGAATATTATTTGGGGGTCCAGCCATGGAGAAGAGTTTAGACACTAGGATAAGATAAGGAACACACCCATTATAAAGAAATCACATTAGGATTCTCTTTTTAAGCTGTTCCTTAAAACACTACTGCTTAGGAAATCAATTGGAGGCAGAAGCAGTCAAGGGTAGCCTAGGGTTAGGGTTAGGCTTAGGGTTAGGTTTAGGGTATGGCTTAGGGTACGGGTTCGGGGAGGGGTGCGGGTACGGCGTAGGGTATGGGTTAGGGTTAGGGTTAGGGTTAGTGTTAGGGTTAGGCCTCGGTTTAGGGTACAGGTTAGGATTAGGGTACGTGTTAGGGTTAGGGTAGGGGTTAGGGTTAGGGTACGCGTTAGGGTTAGGGTAGTTATTAAACCTATCCCACTCTCTAGATACCCCTTAGCACGTAAGGGAATATTATTTGGGGGTGCAGCCATGGAGAAGAGTTTAGACACTGGGATAAGATAAGGAACACACCCATTATAAAGAAATCACATTAGGATTCTCTTTTTAAGCTGTTCCTTAAAACAGTAGTGCTTAGGAAATCTATTGGAGGCAGAAGCAGTCAAGGGTAGCCTAGGATAAGGTTAGGCTTAGGGTGAGGCTTAGGGTACGGCTTAGGGTACGGGTTCGGGGAGGGTTTCGGGTACGGCGTAGGGTATGGGTTAGGGTTAGGGTTAGTGTTAGGGTTAGGGCTCGGTTTAGGGTACGGGTTAGGATTAGGGTACGTGTTAGGGTTAGGGTAGGGGTTAGGGTTAGGGTACGCGTTAGGGTTAGGGTAGTTATTAAACCTATCCCACTCTCTAGATACCCCTTAGCACGTAAAGGAATATTATTTGGGGGTCCAGCCATGGAGAAGAGTTTAGACACTAGGATAAGATAAGGAACACACCCATTATAAAGAAATCACTTTAGGATTCTCTTTTTAAGCTGTTCGTTAAAACACTAGTGCTTAGGAAATCTATTGGAGGCAGAAGCAGTCAAGGGTAGCCTAGGGTTAGGGTTAGGCTTAGGGTTAGGCTTAGGGTACGGCTTAGGGTACGGGTTCAGGGAGGGGTGCGGGTACGGCGTAGGGTATGGGTTAGGGTTAGGGTTAGGGTTAGTGTTAGGGTTAGGGCTCGGTTTAGGGTACGGGTTAGGATTAGGGTACGTGTTAGGGTTAGGGTAGGGGTTAGGGTTAGGGTACGCGTTAGGGTTAGGGTAGTTATTAAACCTATCCCACTCTCTAGATACCCCTTAGCACGTAAAGGAATATTATTTGAGGGTCCAGCCATGGAGAAGAGTTTAGACACTAGGATAAGATAAGGAACACACCCATTATAAAGAAATCACATTAGGATTCTCTTTTTAAGCTGTTCCTTAAAACACTAGTGCTTAGGAAATCTATTGGAGGCAGAAGCAGTCAAGGGTAACCTAGGGTTAGGGTTAGGCTTAGGGTTAGGCTTAGGGTACGGCTTAGGGTACGGGATCGGGGAGGGTTTCGGGTACGGCGTAGGGTATGGGTTAGGGTTAGGGTTAGGGTTATTGTTAGGGTTAGGGCTCGGTTTAGGGTACGGGTTAGGATTAGGGTACGTGTTAGGGTTAGGGTAGGGGTTAGGGTTAGGGTACGCGTTAGGGTTAGGGTAGTTAGTAAACCTATCCCACTCTCTAGATACCCCTAGCACGTAAAGGAATATTATTTGGGGTTCCAGCCATGGAGAAGAATTTAGACACTAGGATAAGATAAGGAACACACCCATTATAAAGAAATCACATTAGGATTCTCTTTTTAAGCTGTTGCTTAAAACACTAGTGCTTAGGAAATCTATTGGAGGCAGAAGCAGTCAAGGGTAGCCTAGGGTTAGTGTTAGGCTTAGGGTTAGGCTTAGGGTACGGCTTAGGGTACGGGTTTGGGGAGGGGTTCAGGTACGGCATAGGGTTTGGGTTAGGGTTAGGGTTAGTGTTAGTGTTAGGGTTAGGGCTCGGTTTAGGGTACGGGTTAGGATTAGGGTACGTGTTAGTGTTAGGGTAGGGGTTAGGGTTAGAGTACGCATTAGGTTTAGGGTAGTTATTAAACCTATCCCACTCTCTAGATACCCCTTAGCACGTAAGGCAATATTATTTGGGGGTGCAGCCATGGAGAAGAGTTTAGACACTAGGATAAGATAAGGAACACACCCATTATAAAGAAATCACATTAGGATTCTCTTTTTAAGCTGTTCCTTAAAACACTAGTGCTTAGGAAATCTATTGGAGGCAGAAGCAGTCAAGGGTAGCCTAGGGTTAGGGTTAGGCTTAGGGTTAGGCTTAGGGTACGGCTTAGGGTACGGGTTCGGGGAGGGGTGCGGGTACGGCGTAGGGTATGGGTTAGGGTTAGGGTTAGGGTTAGTGTTAGGGTTAGGGCTCGGTTTAGGGTACCTGTTAGGATTAGGGTACGTGTTAGGGTTAGGGTAGGGGTTAGGGTTAGGGTACGCGTTAGGGTTAGGGTAGTTATTAAACCTATCCCACTCTCTAGATACCCCTTAGCACGTAAAGGAATATTATTTGAGGGTCCAGCAATGGAGAAGAGTTTAGACACTAGGATAAGATAAGGAACACACCCATTATAAAGAAATCACATTAGGATTCTCTTTTTAAGCTGTTCCTTAAAACACTAGTGCTTAGGAAATCTATTGGAGGCAGAAGCAGTCAAGGGTAGCCTAGGATAAGGTTAGGCTTAGGGTGAGGCTTAGGGTACGGCTTAGGGTACGGGTTCGGGGAGGGTTTCGGGTACGGCGTAGGGTATGGGTTAGGGTTAGGGTTACTGTTAGGGTTAGGGCTCGGTTTAGGGTACGGGTTAGGATTAGGGTACGTGTTAGGGTTAGGGTAGGGGTTAGGGTTAGGGGCGCGTTAGGGTTAGGGTAGTTATTAAACCTATCCCACTCTCTAGATACCCCTTAGCACGTAAAGGAATATTATTTGGGGGTCCAGCCATGGAGAAGAGTTTAGACACTAGGATAAGATAAGGAACACACCCATTATAAAGAAATCACTTTAGGATTCTCTTTTTAAGCTGTTCGTTAAAACACTAGTGCTTAGGAAATCTATTGGAGGCAGAAGCAGTCAAGGGTAGCCTAGGATTAGGGTTAGGCTTAGGGTTAGGCTTAGGGTACGGCTTAGGGTACGGGTTCAGGGAGGGGTGCGGGTACGGCGTAGGGTATGGGTTAGGGTTAGGGTTAGGGTTAGTGTTAGGGTTAGGGCTCGGTTTAGGGTACGGGTTAGGATTAGGGTACGTGTTAGGGTTAGGGTAGGGGTTAGGGTTAGGGTACGCGTTAGGGTTAGGGTAGTTATTAAACCTATCCCAATCTCTAGATACCCCTTAGCACGTAAAGGAATATTATTTGAGGGTCCAGCCATGGAGAAGAGTTTAGACACTAGGATAAGATAAGGAACACACCCATTATAAAGAAATCACATTAGGATTCTCTTTTTAAGCTGTTCCTTAAAACACTACTGCTTAGGAAATCAATTGGAGGCAGAAGCAGTCAAGGGTAGCCTAGGGTTAGGGTTAGGCTTAGGGTTAGGTTTAGGGTATGGCTTAGGGTACGGGTTCGGGGAGGGGTGCGGGTACGGCGTAGGGTATGGGTTAGGGTTAGGGTTAGGGTTAGTGTTAGGGTTAGGCCTCGGTTTAGGGTACAGGTTAGGATTAGGGTACGTGTTAGGGTTAGGGTAGGGGTTAGGGTTAGGGTACGCGTTAGGGTTAGGGTAGTTATTAAACCTATCCCACTCTCTAGATACCCCTTAGCACGTAAGGGAATATTATTTGGGGGTGCAGCCATGGAGAAGAGTTTAGACACTAGGATAAGATAAGGAACACACCCATTATAAAGAAATCACATTAGGATTCTCTTTTTAAGCTGTTCCTTAAAACAGTAGTGCTTAGGAAATCTATTGGAGGCAGAAGCAGTCAAGGGTAGCCTAGGATAAGGTTAGGCTTAGGGTGAGGCTTAGGGTACGGCTTAGGGTACGGGTTCGGGGAGGGTTTCGGGTACGGCGTAGGGTATGGGTTAGGGTTAGGGTTAGTGTTAGGGTTAGGGCTCGGTTTAGGGTACGGGTTAGGATTAGGGTACGTGTTAGGGTTAGGGTAGGGGTTAGGGTTAGGGTACGCGTTAGGGTTAGGGTAGTTATTAAACCTATCCCACTCTCTAGATACCCCTTAGCACGTAAAGGAATATTATTTGGGGGTCCAGCCATGGAGAAGAGTTTAGACACTAGGATAAGATAAGGAACACACCCATTATAAAGAAATCACTTTAGGATTCTCTTTTTAAGCTGTTCGTTAAAACACTAGTGCTTAGGAAATCTATTGGAGGCAGAAGCAGTCAAGGGTAGCCTAGTGTTAGGGTTAGGCTTAGGGTTAGGCTTAGGGTACGGCTTTGGGTACGGGTTCAGGGAGGGGTGCGGGTACGGCGTAGGGTATGGGTTAGGGTTAGGGTTAGGGTTAGTGTTAGGGTTAGGGCTCGGTTTAGGGTACGGGTTAGGATTAGGGTACGTGTTAGGGTTAGGGTAGGGGTTAGGGTTAGGGTACGCGTTAGGGTTAGGGTAGTTATTAAACCTATCCCACTCTCTAGATACCCCTTAGCACGTAAAGGAATATTATTTGAGGGTCCAGGCATGGAGAAGAGTTTAGACACTAGGATAAGATAAGGAACACACCCATTATAAAGAAATCACATTAGGATTCTCTTTTTAAGCTGTTCCTTAAAACACTAGTGCTTAGGAAATCTATTGGAGGCAGAAGCAGTCAAGGGTAACCTAGGGTTAGGGTTAGGCTTAGGGTTAGGCTTAGGGTACGGCTTAGGGTACGGGATCGGGGAGGGTTTCGGGTACGGCGTAGGGTATGGGTTAGGGTTAGGGTTAGGGTTATTGTTAGGGTTAGGGCTCGGTTTAGGGTACGGGTTAGGATTAGGGTACGTGTTAGGGTTAGGGTAGGGGTTAGGGTTAGGGTACGCGTTAGGGTTAGGGTAGTTAGTAAACCTATCCCACTCTCTAGATACCCCTTAGCACGTAAAGGAATATTATTTGGGGTTCCAGCCATGGAGAAGAATTTAGACACTAGGATAAGATAAGGAACACACCCATTATAAAGAAATCACATTAGGATTCTCTTTTTAAGCTGTTGCTTAAAACACTAGTGCTTAGGAAATCTATTGGAGGCAGAAGCAGTCAAGGGTAGCCTAGGGTTAGTGTTAGGCTTAGGGTTAGGCTTAGGGTACGGCTTAGGGTACGGGTTTGGGGAGGGGTTCAGGTACGGCATAGGGTATGGGTTAGGGTTAGGGTTAGTGTTAGTGTTAGGGTTAGGGCTCGGTTTAGGGTACGGGTTAGGATTAGGGTACGTGTTAGTGTTAGGGTAGGGGTTAGGGTTAGAGTACGCATTAGGTTTAGGGTAGTTATTAAACCTATCCCACTCTCTAGATACCCCTTAGCACGTAAGGCAATATTATTTGGGGGTGCAGCCATGGAGAAGAGTTTAGACACTAGGATAAGATAAGGAACACACCCATTATAAAGAAATCACATTAGGATTCTCTTTTTAAGCTGTTCCTTAAAACACTAGTGCTTAGGAAATCTATTGGAGGCAGAAGCAGTCAAGGGTAGCCTAGGGTTAGGGTTAGGCTTAGGGTTAGGCTTAGGGTACGGCTTAGGGTACGGGTTCGGGGAGGGGTGCGGGTACGGCGTAGGGTATGGGTTAGGGTTAGGGTTAGGGTTAGTGTTAGGGTTAGGGCTCGGTTTAGGGTACCTGTTAGGATTAGGGTACGTGTTAGGGTTAGGCTAGGGGTTAGGGTTAGGGTACGCGTTAGGGTTAGGGTAGTTATTAAACCTATCCCAATCTCTAGATACCCCTTAGCACGTAAAGGAATATTATTTGAGGGTCCAGCCATGGAGAAAAGTTTAGACACTAGGATAAGATAAGGAACACACCCATTATAAAGAAATCACATTAGGATTCTCTTTTTAAGCTGTTCCTTAAAACACTACTGCTTAGGAAATCAATTGGAGGCAGAAGCAGTCAAGGGTAGCCTAGGGTTAGGGTTAGGCTTAGGGTTAGGTTTAGGGTATGGCTTAGGGTACGGGTTCGGGGAGGGTTTCGGGTACGGCGTAGGGTATGGGTTAGGGTTAGGGTTAGGGTTAGTGTTAGGGTTAGGCCTCGGTTTAGGGTACAGGTTAGGATTAGGGTACGTGTTAGGGTTAGGGTAGGGGTTAGGGTTAGGGTACGCGTTAGGGTTAGGGTAGTTATTAAACCTATCCCACTCTCTAGATACCCCTTAGCACGTAAGGGAATATTATTTGGGGGTGCAGCCATGGAGAAGAGTTTAGACACTAGGATAAGATAAGGAACACACCCATTATAAAGAAATCACATTAGGATTCTCTTTTTAAGCTGTTCCTTAAAACACTAGTGCTTAGGAAATCTATTGGAGGCAGAAGCAGTCAAGGGTAGCCTAGGGTTAGGCTTAGGCTTAGGGTTAGGTTTAGGGTATGGCTTAGGGTACGGGTTCGGGGAGGGTTTCGGGTACGGCGTAGGGTATGGGTTAGGGTTAGGGTTAGGGTTAGTGTTAGGGTTAGGCCTCGGTTTAGGGTACAGGTTAGGATTAGGGTACGTGTTAGGGTTAGGGTAGGGGTTAGGGTTAGGGTACGCGTTAGGGTTAGGGTAGTTATTAAACCTATCCCACTCTCTAGATACCCCTTAGCACGTAAGGGAATATTATTTGGGGGTGCAGCCATGGAGAAGAGTTTAGACACTAGGATAAGATAAGGAACACACCCATTATAAAGAAATCACATTAGGATTCTCTTTTTAAGCTGTTCCTTAAAACACTAGTGCTTAGGAAATCTATTGGAGGCAGAAGCAGTCAAGGGTAGCCTAGGGTTAGGGTTAGGCTTAGGGTTAGGCTTAGGGTACGGCTTAGGGTACGGGTTCGGGGAGGGGTGCGGGTACGGCGTAGGGTATGGGTTAGGGTTAGGGTTAGGGTTAGTGTTAGGGTTAGGGCTCGGTTTAGGGTACGGTTAGGATTAGGGTACGTGTTAGGTTTAGGGTTGGGGTTAGGGTTAGGGTACGCGTTAGGGTTAGGGTAGTTAGTAAACCTATCCCACTCTCTAGATACCCCTTAGCACGTAAAGGAATATTATTTGGGGTTCCAGCAATGGAGAAGAATTTAGACACTAGGATAAGATAAGGAACACACCCATTATAAAGAAATCACATTAGGATTCTCTTTTTAAGCTGTTGCTTAAAACACTAGTGCTTAGGAAATCTATTGGAGGCAGAAGCAGTCAAGGGTAGCCTAGGGTTAGTGTTAGGCTTAGGGTTAGGCTTAGGGTACGGCTTAGGGTACGAGTTTGGGGAGGGGTTCAGGTACGGCGTAGGGTATGGGTTAGGGTTAGGGTTAGTGTTAGTGTTAGGGTTAGGGCTCGGTTTAGGGTACGGGTTAGGATTAGGGTACGTGTTAGTGTTAGGGTAGGGGTTAGGGTTAGAGTACGCATTAGGGTTAGGGTAGTTATTAAACCTATCCCACTCTCTAGATACCCCTTAGCACGTAAGGCAATATTATTTGGGGGTGCAGCCATGGAGAAGAGTTTAGACACTAGGATAAGATAAGGAACACACCCATTATAAAGAAATCACATTAGGATTCTCTTTTTAAGCTGTTCCTTAAAACACTAGTGCTTAGGAAATCTATTGGAGGCAGAAGCAGTCAAGGGTAGCCTAGTGTTAGGGTTAGGCTTAGGGTTAGGTTTAGGGTACGGCTTGGGGTATGGGTTCGGGGAGGTGTTCGTGTACGGCGTAGGGTATGGGTTAGGGTTAGGGTTTGGGTTAGTGTTAGGGTTAGGGCTCGGTTTAGGGTACGGGTTAGGATTAGGGTACGTGTTAGGGTTAGGGTAGGGGTTAGGGTTAGGTTACGCGTTAGGGCTAGGGTAGTTAGTAAACCTATCCCACTCTCTAGCTCCCCCTTAGCACGTAAAGGAATATTATTTGGGGGTCCAGCCATGGAGAAGAGTTTAGACACTAGGATAAGATAAGGAACACACCCATTATAAAGAAATCACTTTAGGATTCTCTTTTTAAGCTGTTCCTTAAAACACTACTGCTTAGGAAATCAATTGGAGGCAGAAGCAGTCAAGGGTAGCCTAGGGTTAGGGTTAGGCTTAGGGTTAGGTTTAGGGTATGGCTTAGGGTACGAGTTCGGGGAGGGGTGCGGGTACGGCGTAGGGTATGGGTTAGGGTTAGGGTTAGGGTTAGTGTTAGCGTTAGGGCTCGGTTTAGGGTACAGGTTAGGATTAGGGTACGTGTTAGGGTTAGGGTAGGGGTTAGGGTTAGGGTACGCGTTAGGGTTAGGGTAGTTATTAAACCTATCCCACTCTCTAGATACCCCTTAGCACGTAAGGGAATATTATTTGGGGGTGCAGCCATGGAGAAGAGTTTAGACACTAGGATAAGATAAGGAACACACCCATTATAAAGAAATCACATTAGGATTCTCTTTTTAAGCTGTTCCTTAAAACAGTAGTGCTTAGGAAATCTATTGGAGGCAGAAGCAGTCAAGGGTAGCCTAGGGTTAGGGTTAGGCTTAGGGTTAGGCTTAGGGTTCGGCTTAGGGTACGGGTTCGGGGAGGGGTGCGGGTACGGCGTAGGGTATGGGTTAGGGTTAGGGTTAGGGTTAGTGTTAGGGTTAGGGCTCGGTTTAGGGTACGGGTTAGGATTAGGGTACGTGTTAGGGTTAGGGTAGGGGTTAGGGTTAGGGTACGCGTTAGGGTTAGGGTAGTTATTAAACCTATCCCACTCTCTAGATACCCCTTAGCACGTAAAGGAATATTATTTGGGGGTCCAGCCATGGAGAAGAGTTTAGACACTAGGATAAGATAAGGAACACACCCATTATAAAGAAATCACTTTAGGATTCTCTTTTTAAGCTGTTCGTTAAAACACTAGTGCTTAGGAAATCTATTGGAGGCAGAAGCAGTCAAGGGTAGCCTAGGGTTAGTGTTAGGCTTAGGGTTAGTCTTAGGGTACGGCTTAGGGTACGGGTTCAGGGAGGGGTGCGGGTACGGCGTAGGGTATGGGTTAGGGTTAGGGTTAGGGTTAGTGTTAGGGTTAGGGCTCGGTTTAGGGTACGGGTTAGGATTAGGGTACGTGTTAGGGTTAGGGTAGGGGTTAGGGTTAGGGTACGCGTTAGGGTTAGGGTAGTTATTAAACCTATCCCAATCTCTAGATACCCCTTAGCACGTAAAGGAATATTATTTGAGGGTCCAGCCATGGAGAAAAGTTTAGACACTAGGATAAGATAAGGAACACACCCATTATAAAGAAATCACATTAGGATTCTCTTTTTAAGCTGTTCCTTAAAACACTAGTGCTTAGGAAATCTATTGGAGGCAGAAGCAGTCAAGGGTAGCCTAGGGTTAGGGTTAGGCTTAGGGTTAGGCTTAGGGTACGGCTTAGGGTACGAGTTCAGGGAGGGTTTCGGGTACGGCGTAGGGTATGGGTTAGGGTTAGGGTTAGGGTTAGTGTTAGGGTTAGGGCTCGGTTTAGGGTACGGGTTAGGATTAGGGTACGTGTTAGGGTTAGGGTAGGGGTTAGGGTTAGGGTACGCGTTAGGGTTAGGGTAGTTATTAAACCTATCCCACTCTCTAGATACCCCTTAGCACGTAAAGGAATATTATTTGGGGGTGCAGCCATGGAGAAGAGTTTAGACACTAGGATAAGATAAGGAACACACCCATTATAAAGAAATCACTTTAGGATTCTCTTTTTAAGCTGTTCCTTAAAACAGTAGTGCTTAGGAAATCTATTGGAGGCAGAAGCAGTCAAGGGTAGCCTAGGGTTAGGGTTAGGCTTAGGGTTAGGGTTAGGGTACGGCTTGGGGTATGGGTTCGGGGAGGTGTTCGTGTACGGCGTAGGGTATGGGTTAGGGTTAGGGTTTGGGTTAGTGTTAGGGTTAGGGCTCGGTTTAGGGTACGGGTTAGGATTAGGGTACGTGTTAGGGTTAGGGTAGGGGTTAGGGTTAGGTTACGCGTTAGGGCTAGGGTAGTTAGTAAACCTATCCCACTCTCTAGCTCCCCCTTAGCACGTAAAGGAATATTATTTGGGGGTCCAGCCATGGAGAAGAGTTTAGACACTAGGATAAGATAAGGAACACACCCATTATAAAGAAATCACATTAGGATTCTCTTTTTAAGCTGTTCCTTAAAACACTACTGCTTAGGAAATCAATTGGAGGCAGAAGCAGTCAAGGGTAGCCTAGGGTTAGGGTTAGGCTTAGGGTTAGGTTTAGGGTATGGCTTAGGGTACGGGTTCGGGGAGGGGTGCGGGTACGGCGTAGGGTATGGGTTAGGGTTAGGGTTAGGGTTAGTGTTAGGGTTAGGCCTCGGTTTAGGGTACAGGTTAGGATTAGGGTACGTGTTAGGGTTAGGGTAGTGGTTAGGGTTAGGGTACGCGTTAGGGTTAGGGTAGTTATTAAACCTATCCCACTCTCTAGATACCCCTTAGCACGTAAGGGAATATTATTTGGGGGTGCAGCCATGGAGAAGAGTTTAGACACTAGGATAAGATAAGGAACACACCCATTATAAAGAAATCACATTAGGATTCTCTTTTTAAGCTGTTCCTTAAAACAGTAGTGCTTAGGAAATCTATTGGAGGCAGAAGCAGTCAAGGGTAGCCTAGGATAAGGTTAGGCTTAGGGTGAGGCTTAGGGTACGGCTTAGGGTACGGGTTCGGGGAGGGTTTCGGGTACGGCGTAGGGTATGGGTTAGGGTTAGGGTTAGTGTTAGGGTTAGGGCTCGGTTTAGGGTACGGGTTAGGATTAGGGTACGTGTTAGGGTTAGGGTAGGGGTTAGGGTTAGGGTACGCGTTAGGGTTAGGGTAGTTATTAAACCTATCCCACTCTCTAGATACCCCTTAGCACGTAAAGGAATATTATTTGGGGGTCCAGCCATGGAGAAGAGTTTAGACACTAGGATAAGATAAGGAACACACCCATTATAAAGAAATCACTTTAGGATTCTCTTTTTAAGCTGTTCGTTAAAACACTAGTGCTTAGGAAATCTATTGGAGGCAGAAGCAGTCAAGGGTAGCCTAGGATAAGGTTAGGCTTAGGGTGAGGCTTAGGGTACGGCTTAGGGTACGGGTTCGGGGAGGGGTGCGGGTACGGCGTAGGGTATGGGTTAGGGTTAGGGTTAGGGTTAGTGTTAGGGTTAGGGCTCGGTTTAGGGTACAGGTTAGTATTAGGGTACGTGTTAGGGTTAGGGTAGGGGTTAGGGTTAGGGTACGCGTTAGGGTTAGGGTAGTTATTAAACCTATCCCACTCTCTAGATACCCCTTAGCACGTAAAGGAATATTATTTGAGGGTCCAGCCATGGAGAAGAGTTTAGACACTAGGATAAGATAAGGAACACACCCATTATAAAGAAATCACATTAGGATTCTCTTTTTAAGCTGTTCCTTAAAACACTAGTGCTTAGGAAATCTATTGGAGGCAGAAGCAGTCAAGGGTAACCTAGGGTTAGGGTTCGGCTTAGGGTTAGGCTTAGGGTACGGCTTAGGGTACGGGATCGGGGAGGGTTTCGGGTACGGCGTAGGGTATGGGTTAGGGTTAGGGTTAGGGTTATTGTTAGGGTTAGGGCTCGGTTTAGGGTACGGGTTAGGATTAGGGTACGTGTTAGGGTTAGGGTAGGGGTTAGGGTTAGGGTACGCGTTAGGGTTAGGGTAGTTAGTAAACCTATCCCACTCTCTAGATACCCCTTAGCACGTAAAGGAATATTATTTGAGGGTCCAGCCATGGAGAAGAGTTTAGACACTAGGATAAGATAAGGAACACACCCATTATAAAGAAATCACATTAGGATTCTCTTTTTAAGCTGTTCCTTAAAACACTAGTGCTTAGGAAATCTATTGGAGGCAGAAGCAGTCAAGGGTAGCGTAGGGTTAGGGTTAGGCTTAGGGTTAGGCTTAGAGTACGGCTTAGGGTACGGGTTCGGGGAGGGTTTCGGGTACGGCGTAGGGTATGGGTTAGGGTTAGGGTTAGGGTTAGTGTTAGGGTTAGGGCTCGGTTTAGGGTACGGTTAGGATTAGGGTACGTGTTAGGTTTAGGGTTGGGGTTAGGGTTAGGGTACGCGTTAGGGTTAGGGTAGTTAGTAAACCTATCCCACTCTCTAGATACCCCTTAGCACGTAAAGGAATATTATTTGGGGTTCCAGCAATGGAGAAGAATTTAGACACTAGGATAAGATAAGGAACACACCCATTATAAAGAAATCACATTAGGATTCTCTTTTTAAGCTGTTGCTTAAAACACTAGTGCTTAGGAAATATATTGGAGGCAGAAGCAGTCAAGGGTAGCCTAGGGTTAGTGTTAGGCTTAGGGTTAGGCTTAGGGTACGGCTTAGGGTACGAGTTTGGGGAGGGGTTCAGGTACGGCGTAGGGTATGGGTTAGGGTTAGGGTTAGTGTTAGTGTTAGGGTTAGGGCTCGGTTTAGGGTACGGGTTAGGATTAGGGTACGTGTTAGTGTTAGGGTAGGGGTTAGGGTTAGAGTACGCATTAGGGTTAGGGTAGTTATTAAACCTATCCCACTCTCTAGATACCCCTTAGCACGTAAGGCAATATTATTTGGGGGTGCAGCCATGGAGAAGAGTTTAGACACTAGGATAAGATAAGGAACACACCCATTATAAAGAAATCACATTAGGATTCTCTTTTTAAGCTGTTCCTTAAAACACTAGTGCTTAGGAAATCTATTGGAGGCAGAAGCAGTCAAGGGTAGCCTAGTGTTAGGGTTAGGCTTAGGGTTAGATTTAGGGTACGGCTTGGGGTATGGGTTCGGGGAGGTGTTCGTGTACGGCGTAGGGTATGGGTTAGGGTTAGGGTTTGGGTTAGTGTTAGGGTTAGGGCTCGGTTTAGGGTACGGGTTAGGATTAGGGTACGTGTTAGGGTTAGGGTAGGGGTTAGGGTTAGGTTACGCGTTAGGGCTAGGGTAGTTAGTAAACCTATCCCACTCTCTAGCTCCCCCTTAGCACGTAAAGGAATATTATTTGGGGGTCCAGCCATGGAGAAGAGTTTAGACACTAGGATAAGATAAGGAACACACCCATTATAAAGAAATCACTTTAGGATTCTCTTTTTAAGCTGTTCCTTAAAACACTACTGCTTAGGAAATCAATTGGAGGCAGAAGCAGTCAAGGGTAGCCTAGGGTTAGGGTTAGGCTTAGGGTTAGGTTTAGGGTATGGCTTAGGGTACGAGTTCGGGGAGGGGTGCGGGTACGGCGTAGGGTATGGGTTAGGGTTAGGGTTAGGGTTAGTGTTAGCGTTAGGGCTCGGTTTAGGGTACAGGTTAGGATTAGGGTACGTGTTAGGGTTAGGGTAGGGGTTAGGGTTAGGGTACGCGTTAGGGTTAGGGTAGTTATTAAACCTATCCCACTCTCTAGATACCCCTTAGCACGTAAGGGAATATTATTTGGGGGTGCAGCCATGGAGAAGAGTTTAGACACTAGGATAAGATAAGGAACACACCCATTATAAAGAAATCACATTAGGATTCTCTTTTTAAGCTGTTCCTTAAAACAGTAGTGCTTAGGAAATCTATTGGAGGCAGAAGCAGTCAAGGGTAGCCTAGGGTTAGGGTTAGGCTTAGGGTTAGGCTTAGGGTTCGGCTTAGGGTACGGGTTCGGGGAGGGGTGCGGGTACGGCGTAGGGTATGGGTTAGGGTTAGGGTTAGGGTTAGTGTTAGGGTTAGGGCTCGGTTTAGGGTACGGGTTAGGATTAGGGTACGTGTTAGGGTTAGGGTAGGGGTTAGGGTTAGGGTACGCGTTAGGGTTAGGGTAGTTATTAAACCTATCCCACTCTCTAGATACCCCTTAGCAGGTAAAGGAATATTATTTGGGGGTCCAGCCATGGAGAAGAGTTTAGACACTAGGATAAGATAAGGAACACACCCATTATAAAGAAATCACTTTAGGATTCTCTTTTTAAGCTGTTCGTTAAAACACTAGTGCTTAGGAAATCTATTGGAGGCAGAAGCAGTCAAGGGTAGCCTAGGGTTAGTGTTAGGCTTAGGGTTAGTCTTAGGGTACGGCTTAGGGTACGGGTTCAGGGAGGGGTGCGGGTACGGCGTAGGGTATGGGTTAGGGTTAGGGTTAGGGTTAGTGTTAGGGTTAGGGCTCGGTTTAGGGTACGGGTTAGGATTAGGGTACGTGTTAGGGTTAGGGTAGGGGTTAGGGTTAGGGTACGCGTTAGGGTTAGGGTAGTTATTAAACCTATCCCAATCTCTAGATACCCCTTAGCACGTAAAGGAATATTATTTGAGGGTCCAGCCATGGAGAAAAGTTTAGACACTAGGATAAGATAAGGAACACACCCATTATAAAGAAATCACATTAGGATTCTCTTTTTAAGCTGTTGCTTAAAACACTAGTGCTTAGGAAATCTATTGGAGGCAGAAGCAGTCAAGGGTAGCCTAGGGTTAGTGTTAGGTTTAGGGTTAGGCTTAGGGTACGGCTTTCGGTACGGGTTTGGGGAGGGGTTCAGGTACGGCGTAGGGTATGGGTTAGGGTTAGGGTTAGTGTTAGTGTTAGGGTTAGGGCTCGGTTTAGGGTACGGGTTAGGATTAGGGTACGTGTTAGTGTTAGGTTAGGGGTTAGGGTTAGAGTACGCATTAGGGTTAGGGTAGTTATTAAACCTATCCCACTCTCTAGATACCCCTTAGCACGTAAGGCAATATTATTTGGGGGTGCAGCCATGGAGAAGAGTTTAGACACTAGGATAAGATAAGGAACACACCCATTATAAAGAAATCACATTAGGATTCTCTTTTTAAGCTGTTCCTTAAAACACTAGTGCTTAGGAAATCTATTGGAGGCAGAAGCAGTCAAGGGTAGCCTAGTGTTAGGGTTAGGCTTAGGGTTAGGTTTAGGGTACGGCTTGGGGTATGGGTTCGGGGAGGTGTTCGTGTACGGCGTAGGGTATGGGTTAGGGTTAGGGTTTGGGTTAGTGTTAGGGTTAGGGCTCGGTTTAGGGTACGGGTTAGGATTAGGGTACGTGTTAGGGTTAGGGTAGGGGTTAGGGTTAGGTTACGCGTTAGGGCTAGGGTAGTTAGTAAACCTATCCCACTCTCTAGCTCCCCCTTAGCACGTAAAGGAATATTATTTGGGGGTCCAGCCATGGAGAAGAGTTTAGACACTAGGATAAGATAAGGAACACACCCATTATAAAGAAATCACTTTAGGATTCTCTTTTTAAGCTGTTCCTTAAAACACTACTGCTTAGGAAATCAATTGGAGGCAGAAGCAGTCAAGGGTAGCCTAGGGTTAGGGTTAGGCTTAGGGTTAGGTTTAGGGTATGGCTTAGGGTACGAGTTCGGGGAGGGGTTCGGGTACGGCGTAGGGTATGGGTTAGGGTTAGGGTTAGGGTTAGTGTTAGGGTTAGGGCTCGGTTTAGGGTACAGGTTAGGATTAGGGTACGTGTTAGGGTTAGGGTAGGGGTTAGGGTTAGGGTACGCGTTACGGTTAGGGTAGTTATTAAACCTATCCCACTCTCTAGATACCCCTTAGCACGTAAGGGAATATTATTTGGGGGTGCAGCCATGGAGAAGAGTTTAGACACTAGGATAAGATAAGGAACACACCCATTATAAAGAAATCACTTTAGGATTCTCTTTTTAAGCTGTTCGTTAAAACACTAGTGCTTAGGAAATCTATTGGAGGCAGAAGCAGTCAAGGGTAGCCTAGGATAAGGTTAGGCTTAGGGTGAGGCTTAGGGTACGGCTTAGGGTACGGGTTCGGGGAGGGGTGCGGGTACGGCGTAGGGTATGGGTTAGGGTTAGGGTTAGGGTTAGTGTTAGGGTTAGGGCTCGGTTTAGGGTACAGGTTAGTATTAGGGTACGTGTTAGGGTTAGGGTAGGGGTTAGGGTTAGGGTACGCGTTAGGGTTAGGGTAGTTATTAAACCTATCCCACTCTCTAGATACCCCTTAGCACGTAAAGGAATATTATTTGAGGGTCCAGCCATGGAGAAGAGTTTAGACACTAGGATAAGATAAGGAACACACCCATTATAAAGAAATCACATTAGGATTCTCTTTTTAAGCTGTTCCTTAAAACACTAGTGCTTAGGAAATCTATTGGAGGCAGAAGCAGTCAAGGGTAACCTAGGGTTAGGGTTAGGCTTAGGGTTAGGCTTAGGGTACGGCTTAGGGTACGGGATCGGGGAGGGTTTCGGGTACGGCGTAGGGTATGGGTTAGGGTTAGGGTTAGGGTTATTGTTAGGGTTAGGGCTCGGTTTAGGGTACGGGTTAGGATTAGTGTACGTGTTAGGGTTAGGGTAGGGGTTAGGGTTAGGGTACGCGTTAGGGTTAGGGTAGTTAGTAAACCTATCCCACTCTCTAGATACCCCTTAGCACGTAAAGGAATATTATTTGAGGGTCCAGCCATGGAGAAGAGTTTAGACACTAGGATAAGATAAGGAACACACCCATTATAAAGAAATCACATTAGGATTCTCTTTTTAAGCTGTTCCTTAAAACACTAGTGCTTAGGAAATCTATTGGAGGCAGAAGCAGTCAAGGGTAGCGTAGGGTTAGGGTTAGGCTTAGGGTTAGGCTTAGAGTACGGCTTAGGGTACGGGTTCGGGGAGGGTTTCGGGTACGGCGTAGGGTATGGGTTAGGGTTAGGGTTAGGGTTAGTGTTAGGGTTAGGGCTCGGTTTAGGGTACGGTTAGGATTAGGGTACGTGTTAGGTTTAGGGTTGGGGTTAGGGTTAGGGTACGCGTTAGGGTTAGGGTAGTTAGTAAACCTATCCCACTCTCTAGATACCCCTTAGCACGTAAAGGAATATTATTTGGGGTTCCAGCAATGGAGAAGAATTTAGACACTAGGATAAGATAAGGAACACACCCATTATAAAGAAATCACATTAGGATTCTCTTTTTAAGCTGTTGCTTAAAACACTAGTGCTTAGGAAATCTATTGGAGGCAGAAGCAGTCAAGGGTAGCCTAGGGTTAGTGTTAGGCTTAGGGTTAGGCTTAGGGTACGGCTTAGGGTACGAGTTTGGGGAGGGGTTCAGGTACGGCGTAGGGTATGGGTTAGGGTTAGGGTTAGTGTTAGTGTTAGGGTTAGGGCTCGGTTTAGGGTACGGGTTAGGATTAGGGTACGTGTTAGTGTTAGGGTAGGGGTTAGGGTTAGAGTACGCATTAGGGTTAGGGTAGTTATTAAACCTATCCCACTCTCTAGATACCCCTTAGCACGTAAGGCAATATTATTTGGGGGTGCAGCCATGGAGAAGAGTTTAGACACTAGGATAAGATAAGGAACACACCCATTATAAAGAAATCACATTAGGATTCTCTTTTTAAGCTGTTCCTTAAAACACTAGTGCTTAGGAAATCTATTGGAGGCAGAAGCAGTCAAGGGTAGCCTAGTGTTAGGGTTAGGCTTAGGGTTAGGTTTAGGGTACGGCTTGGGGTATGGGTTCGGGGAGGTGTTCGTGTACGGCGTAGGGTATGGGTTAGGGTTAGGGTTTGGGTTAGTGTTAGGGTTAGGGCTCGGTTTAGGGTACGGGTTAGGATTAGGGTACGTGTTAGGGTTAGGGTAGGGGTTAGGGTTAGGTTACGCGTTAGGGCTAGGGTAGTTAGTAAACCTATCCCACTCTCTAGCTCCCCCTTAGCACGTAAAGGAATATTATTTGGGGGTCCAGCCATGGAGAAGAGTTTAGACACTAGGATAAGATAAGGAACACACCCATTATAAAGAAATCACTTTAGGATTCTCTTTTTAAGCTGTTCCTTAAAACACTACTGCTTAGGAAATCAATTGGAGGCAGAAGCAGTCAAGGGTAGCCTAGGGTTAGGGTTAGGCTTAGGGTTAGGTTTAGGGTATGGCTTAGGGTACGAGTTCGGGGAGGGGTGCGGGTACGGCGTAGGGTATGGGTTAGGGTTAGGGTTAGGGTTAGTGTTAGCGTTAGGGCTCGGTTTAGGGTACAGGTTAGGATTAGGGTACGTGTTAGGGTTAGGGTAGGGGTTAGGGTTAGGGTACGCGTTAGGGTTAGGGTAGTTATTAAACCTATCCCACTCTCTAGATACCCCTTAGCACGTAAGGGAATATTATTTGGGGGTGCAGCCATGGAGAAGAGTTTAGACACTAGGATAAGATAAGGAACACACCCATTATAAAGAAATCACATTAGGATTCTCTTTTTAAGCTGTTCCTTAAAACAGTAGTGCTTAGGAAATCTATTGGAGGCAGAAGCAGTCAAGGGTAGCCTAGGGTTAGGGTTAGGCTTAGGGTTAGGCTTAGGGTTCGGCTTAGGGTACGGGTTCGGGGAGGGGTGCGGGTACGGCGTAGGGTATGGGTTAGGGTTAGGGTTAGGGTTAGTGTTAGGGTTAGGGCTCGGTTTAGGGTACGGGTTAGGATTAGGGTACGTGTTAGGGTTAGGGTAGGGGTTAGGGTTAGGGTACGCGTTAGGGTTAGGGTAGTTATTAAACCTATCCCACTCTCTAGATACCCCTTAGCACGTAAAGGAATATTATTTGGGGGTCCAGCCATGGAGAAGAGTTTAGACACTAGGATAAGATAAGGAACACACCCATTATAAAGAAATCACTTTAGGATTCTCTTTTTAAGCTGTTCGTTAAAACACTAGTGCTTAGGAAATCTATTGGAGGCAGAAGCAGTCAAGGGTAGCCTAGGGTTAGTGTTAGGCTTAGGGTTAGTCTTAGGGTACGGCTTAGGGTACGGGTTCAGGGAGGGGTGCGGGTACGGCGTAGGGTATGGGTTAGGGTTAGGGTTAGGGTTAGTGTTAGGGTTAGGGCTCGGTTTAGGGTACGGGTTAGGATTAGGGTACGTGTTAGGGTTAGGGTAGGGGTTAGGGTTAGGGTACGCGTTAGGGTTAGGGTAGTTATTAAACCTATCCCAATCTCTAGATACCCCTTAGCACGTAAAGGAATATTATTTGAGGGTCCAGCCATGGAGAAAAGTTTAGACACTAGGATAAGATAAGGAACACACCCATTATAAAGAAATCACATTAGGATTCTCTTTTTAAGCTGTTCCTTAAAACACTAGTGCTTAGGAAATCTATTGGAGGCAGAAGCAGTCAAGGGTAGCCTAGGGTTAGGGTTAGGCTTAGGGTTAGGCTTAGGGTACGGCTTAGGGTACGAGTTCAGGGAGGGTTTCGGGTACGGCGTAGGGTATGGGTTAGGGTTAGGGTTAGGGTTAGTGTTAGGGTTAGGGCTCGGTTTAGGGTACGGGTTAGGATTAGGGTACGTGTTAGGGTTAGGGTAGGGGTTAGGGTTAGGGTACGCGTTAGGGTTAGGGTAGTTATTAAACCTATCCCACTCTCTAGATACCCCTTAGCACGTAAAGGAATATTATTTGGGGGTGCAGCCATGGAGAAGAGTTTAGACACTAGGATAAGATAAGGAACACACCCATTATAAAGAAATCACTTTAGGATTCTCTTTTTAAGCTGTTCCTTAAAACAGTAGTGCTTAGGAAATCTATTGGAGGCAGAAGCAGTCAAGGGTAGCCTAGGGTTAGGGTTAGGCTTAGGGTTAGGGTTAGGGTACGGCTTGGGGTATGGGTTCGGGGAGGTGTTCGTGTACGGCGTAGGGTATGGGTTAGGGTTAGGGTTTGGGTTAGTGTTAGGGTTAGGGCTCGGTTTAGGGTACGGGTTAGGATTAGGGTACGTGTTAGGGTTAGGGTAGGGGTTAGGGTTAGGTTACGCGTTAGGGCTAGGGTAGTTAGTAAACCTATCCCACTCTCTAGATACCCCTTAGCACGTAAGGGAATATTATTTGGGGGTGCAGCCATGGAGAAGAGTTTAGACACTAGGATAAGATAAGGAACACACCCATTATAAAGAAATCACATTAGGATTCTCTTTTTAAGCTGTTCCTTAAAACAGTAGTGCTTAGGAAATCTATTGGAGGCAGAAGCAGTCAAGGGTAGCCTAGGATAAGGTTAGGCTTAGGGTGAGGCTTAGGGTACGGCTTAGGGTACGGGTTCGGGGAGGGTTTCGGGTACGGCGTAGGGTATGGGTTAGGGTTAGGGTTAGTGTTAGGGTTAGGGCTCGGTTTAGGGTACGGGTTAGGATTAGGGTACGTGTTAGGGTTAGGGTAGGGGTTAGGGTTAGGGTACGCGTTAGGGTTAGGGTAGTTATTAAACCTATCCCACTCTCTAGATACCCCTTAGCACGTAAAGGAATATTATTTGGGGGTCCAGCCATGGAGAAGAGTTTAGACACTAGGATAAGATAAGGAACACACCCATTATAAAGAAATCACTTTAGGATTCTCTTTTTAAGCTGTTCGTTAAAACACTAGTGCTTAGGAAATCTATTGGAGGCAGAAGCAGTCAAGGGTAGCCTAGGATAAGGTTAGGCTTAGGGTGAGGCTTAGGGTACGGCTTAGGGTACGGGTTCGGGGAGGGGTGCGGGTACGGCGTAGGGTATGGGTTAGGGTTAGGGTTAGGGTTAGTGTTAGGGTTAGGGCTCGGTTTAGGGTACAGGTTAGTATTAGGGTACGTGTTAGGGTTAGGGTAGGGGTTAGGGTTAGGGTACGCGTTAGGGTTAGGGTAGTTATTAAACCTATCCCACTCTCTAGATACCCCTTAGCACGTAAAGGAATATTATTTGAGGGTCCAGCCATGGAGAAGAGTTTAGACACTAGGATAAGATAAGGAACACACCCATTATAAAGAAATCACATTAGGATTCTCTTTTTAAGCTGTTCCTTAAAACACTAGTGCTTAGGAAATCTATTGGAGGCAGAAGCAGTCAAGGGTAACCTAGGGTTAGGGTTCGGCTTAGGGTTAGGCTTAGGGTACGGCTTAGGGTACGGGATCGGGGAGGGTTTCGGGTACGGCGTAGGGTATGGGTTAGGGTTAGGGTTAGGGTTATTGTTAGGGTTAGGGCTCGGTTTAGGGTACGGGTTAGGATTAGGGTACGTGTTAGGGTTAGGGTAGGGGTTAGGGTTAGGGTACGCGTTAGGGTTAGGGTAGTTAGTAAACCTATCCCACTCTCTAGATACCCCTTAGCACGTAAAGGAATATTATTTGAGGGTCCAGCCATGGAGAAGAGTTTAGACACTAGGATAAGATAAGGAACACACCCATTATAAAGAAATCACATTAGGATTCTCTTTTTAAGCTGTTCCTTAAAACACTAGTGCTTAGGAAATCTATTGGAGGCAGAAGCAGTCAAGGGTAGCGTAGGGTTAGGGTTAGGCTTAGGGTTAGGCTTAGAGTACGGCTTAGGGTACGGGTTCGGGGAGGGTTTCGGGTACGGCGTAGGGTATGGGTTAGGGTTAGGGTTAGGGTTAGTGTTAGGGTTAGGGCTCGGTTTAGGGTACGGTTAGGATTAGGGTACGTGTTAGGTTTAGGGTTGGGGTTAGGGTTAGGGTACGCGTTAGGGTTAGGGTAGTTAGTAAACCTATCCCACTCTCTAGATACCCCTTAGCACGTAAAGGAATATTATTTGGGGTTCCAGCAATGGAGAAGAATTTAGACACTAGGATAAGATAAGGAACACACCCATTATAAAGAAATCACATTAGGATTCTCTTTTTAAGCTGTTGCTTAAAACACTAGTGCTTAGGAAATATATTGGAGGCAGAAGCAGTCAAGGGTAGCCTAGGGTTAGTGTTAGGCTTAGGGTTAGGCTTAGGGTACGGCTTAGGGTACGAGTTTGGGGAGGGGTTCAGGTACGGCGTAGGGTATGGGTTAGGGTTAGGGTTAGTGTTAGTGTTAGGGTTAGGGCTCGGTTTAGGGTACGGGTTAGGATTAGGGTACGTGTTAGTGTTAGGGTAGGGGTTAGGGTTAGAGTACGCATTAGGGTTAGGGTAGTTATTAAACCTATCCCACTCTCTAGATACCCCTTAGCACGTAAGGCAATATTATTTGGGGGTGCAGCCATGGAGAAGAGTTTAGACACTAGGATAAGATAAGGAACACACCCATTATAAAGAAATCACATTAGGATTCTCTTTTTAAGCTGTTCCTTAAAACACTAGTGCTTAGGAAATCTATTGGAGGCAGAAGCAGTCAAGGGTAGCCTAGTGTTAGGGTTAGGCTTAGGGTTAGATTTAGGGTACGGCTTGGGGTATGGGTTCGGGGAGGTGTTCGTGTACGGCGTAGGGTATGGGTTAGGGTTAGGGTTTGGGTTAGTGTTAGGGTTAGGGCTCGGTTTAGGGTACGGGTTAGGATTAGGGTACGTGTTAGGGTTAGGGTAGGGGTTAGGGTTAGGTTACGCGTTAGGGCTAGGGTAGTTAGTAAACCTATCCCACTCTCTAGCTCCCCCTTAGCACGTAAAGGAATATTATTTGGGGGTCCAGCCATGGAGAAGAGTTTAGACACTAGGATAAGATAAGGAACACACCCATTATAAAGAAATCACTTTAGGATTCTCTTTTTAAGCTGTTCCTTAAAACACTACTGCTTAGGAAATCAATTGGAGGCAGAAGCAGTCAAGGGTAGCCTAGGGTTAGGGTTAGGCTTAGGGTTAGGTTTAGGGTATGGCTTAGGGTACGAGTTCGGGGAGGGGTGCGGGTACGGCGTAGGGTATGGGTTAGGGTTAGGGTTAGGGTTAGTGTTAGCGTTAGGGCTCGGTTTAGGGTACAGGTTAGGATTAGGGTACGTGTTAGGGTTAGGGTAGGGGTTAGGGTTAGGGTACGCGTTAGGGTTAGGGTAGTTATTAAACCTATCCCACTCTCTAGATACCCCTTAGCACGTAAGGGAATATTATTTGGGGGTGCAGCCATGGAGAAGAGTTTAGACACTAGGATAAGATAAGGAACACACCCATTATAAAGAAATCACATTAGGATTCTCTTTTTAAGCTGTTCCTTAAAACAGTAGTGCTTAGGAAATCTATTGGAGGCAGAAGCAGTCAAGGGTAGCCTAGGGTTAGGGTTAGGCTTAGGGTTAGGCTTAGGGTTCGGCTTAGGGTACGGGTTCGGGGAGGGGTGCGGGTACGGCGTAGGGTATGGGTTAGGGTTAGGGTTAGGGTTAGTGTTAGGGTTAGGGCTCGGTTTAGGGTACGGGTTAGGATTAGGGTACGTGTTAGGGTTAGGGTAGGGGTTAGGGTTAGGGTACGCGTTAGGGTTAGGGTAGTTATTAAACCTATCCCACTCTCTAGATACCCCTTAGCAGGTAAAGGAATATTATTTGGGGGTCCAGCCATGGAGAAGAGTTTAGACACTAGGATAAGATAAGGAACACACCCATTATAAAGAAATCACTTTAGGATTCTCTTTTTAAGCTGTTCGTTAAAACACTAGTGCTTAGGAAATCTATTGGAGGCAGAAGCAGTCAAGGGTAGCCTAGGGTTAGTGTTAGGCTTAGGGTTAGTCTTAGGGTACGGCTTAGGGTACGGGTTCAGGGAGGGGTGCGGGTACGGCGTAGGGTATGGGTTAGGGTTAGGGTTAGGGTTAGTGTTAGGGTTAGGGCTCGGTTTAGGGTACGGGTTAGGATTAGGGTACGTGTTAGGGTTAGGGTAGGGGTTAGGGTTAGGGTACGCGTTAGGGTTAGGGTAGTTATTAAACCTATCCCAATCTCTAGATACCCCTTAGCACGTAAAGGAATATTATTTGAGGGTCCAGCCATGGAGAAAAGTTTAGACACTAGGATAAGATAAGGAACACACCCATTATAAAGAAATCACATTAGGATTCTCTTTTTAAGCTGTTCCTTAAAACACTAGTGCTTAGGAAATCTATTGGAGGCAGAAGCAGTCAAGGGTAGCCTAGGGTTAGGGTTAGGCTTAGGGTTAGGCTTAGGGTACGGCTTAGGGTACGAGTTCAGGGAGGGTTTCGGGTACGGCGTAGGGTATGGGTTAGGGTTAGGGTTAGGGTTAGTGTTAGGGTTAGGGCTCGGTTTAGGGTACGGGTTAGGATTAGGGTACGTGTTAGGGTTAGGGTAGGGGTTAGGGTTAGGGTACGCGTTAGGGTTAGGGTAGTTATTAAACCTATCCCACTCTCTAGATACCCCTTAGCACGTAAAGGAATATTATTTGGGGGTGCAGCCATGGAGAAGAGTTTAGACACTAGTATAAGATAAGGAACACACCCATTATAAAGAAATCACTTTAGGATTCTCTTTTTAAGCTGTTCCTTAAAACAGTAGTGCTTAGGAAATCTATTGGAGGCAGAAGCAGTCAAGGGTAGCCTAGGGTTAGGGTTAGGCTTAGGGTTAGGGTTAGGGTACGGCTTGGGGTATGGGTTCGGGGAGGTGTTCGTGTACGGCGTAGGGTATGGGTTAGGGTTAGGGTTTGGGTTAGTGTTAGGGTTAGGGCTCGGTTTAGGGTACGGGTTAGGATTAGGGTACGTGTTAGGGTTAGGGTAGGGGTTAGGGTTAGGTTACGCGTTAGGGCTAGGGTAGTTAGTAAACCTATCCCACTCTCTAGCTCCCCCTTAGCACGTAAAGGAATATTATTTGGGGGTCCAGCCATGGAGAAGAGTTTAGACACTAGGATAAGATAAGGAACACACCCATTATAAAGAAATCACATTAGGATTCTCTTTTTAAGCTGTTCCTTAAAACACTACTGCTTAGGAAATCAATTGGAGGCAGAAGCAGTCAAGGGTAGCCTAGGGTTAGGGTTAGGCTTAGGGTTAGGTTTAGGGTATGGCTTAGGGTACGGGTTCGGGGAGGGGTGCGGGTACGGCGTAGGGTATGGGTTAGGGTTAGGGTTAGGGTTAGTGTTAGGGTTAGGCCTCGGTTTAGGGTACAGGTTAGGATTAGGGTACGTGTTAGGGTTAGGGTAGGGGTTAGGGTTAGGGTACGCGTTAGGGTTAGGGTAGTTATTAAACCTATCCCACTCTCTAGATACCCCTTAGCACGTAAGGGAATATTATTTGGGGGTGCAGCCATGGAGAAGAGTTTAGACACTGGGATAAGATAAGGAACACACCCATTATAAAGAAATCACATTAGGATTCTCTTTTTAAGCTGTTCCTTAAAACAGTAGTGCTTAGGAAATCTATTGGAGGCAGAAGCAGTCAAGGGTAGCCTAGGATAAGGTTAGGCTTAGGGTGAGGCTTAGGGTACGGCTTAGGGTACGGGTTCGGGGAGGGTTTCGGGTACGGCGTAGGGTATGGGTTAGGGTTAGGGTTAGTGTTAGGGTTAGGGCTCGGTTTAGGGTACGGGTTAGGATTAGGGTACGTGTTAGGGTTAGGGTAGGGGTTAGGGTTAGGGTACGCGTTAGGGTTAGGGTAGTTATTAAACCTATCCCACTCTCTAGATACCCCTTAGCACGTAAAGGAATATTATTTGGGGGTCCAGCCATGGAGAAGAGTTTAGACACTAGGATAAGATAAGGAACACACCCATTATAAAGAAATCACTTTAGGATTCTCTTTTTAAGCTGTTCGTTAAAACACTAGTGCTTAGGAAATCTATTGGAGGCAGAAGCAGTCAAGGGTAGCCTAGGGTTAGGGTTAGGCTTAGGGTTAGGCTTAGGGTACGGCTTAGGGTACGGGTTCAGGGAGGGGTGCGGGTACGGCGTAGGGTATGGGTTAGGGTTAGGGTTAGGGTTAGTGTTAGGGTTAGGGCTCGGTTTAGGGTACGGGTTAGGATTAGGGTACGTGTTAGGGTTAGGGTAGGGGTTAGGGTTAGGGTACGCGTTAGGGTTAGGGTAGTTATTAAACCTATCCCACTCTCTAGATACCCCTTAGCACGTAAAGGAATATTATTTGAGGGTCCAGCCATGGAGAAGAGTTTAGACACTAGGATAAGATAAGGAACACACCCATTATAAAGAAATCACATTAGGATTCTCTTTTTAAGCTGTTCCTTAAAACACTAGTGCTTAGGAAATCTATTGGAGGCAGAAGCAGTCAAGGGTAACCTAGGGTTAGGGTTAGGCTTAGGGTTAGGCTTAGGGTACGGCTTAGGGTACGGGATCGGGGAGGGTTTCGGGTACGGCGTAGGGTATGGGTTAGGGTTAGGGTTAGGGTTATTGTTAGGGTTAGGGCTCGGTTTAGGGTACGGGTTAGGATTAGGGTACGTGTTAGGGTTAGGGTAGGGGTTAGGGTTAGGGTACGCGTTAGGGTTAGGGTAGTTAGTAAACCTATCCCACTCTCTAGATACCCCTAGCACGTAAAGGAATATTATTTGGGGTTCCAGCCATGGAGAAGAATTTAGACACTAGGATAAGATAAGGAACACACCCATTATAAAGAAATCACATTAGGATTCTCTTTTTAAGCTGTTGCTTAAAACACTAGTGCTTAGGAAATCTATTGGAGGCAGAAGCAGTCAAGGGTAGCCTAGGGTTAGTGTTAGGCTTAGGGTTAGGCTTAGGGTACGGCTTAGGGTACGGGTTTGGGGAGGGGTTCAGGTACGGCATAGGGTTTGGGTTAGGGTTAGGGTTAGTGTTAGTGTTAGGGTTAGGGCTCGGTTTAGGGTACGGGTTAGGATTAGGGTACGTGTTAGTGTTAGGGTAGGGGTTAGGGTTAGAGTACGCATTAGGTTTAGGGTAGTTATTAAACCTATCCCACTCTCTAGATACCCCTTAGCACGTAAGGCAATATTATTTGGGGGTGCAGCCATGGAGAAGAGTTTAGACACTAGGATAAGATAAGGAACACACCCATTATAAAGAAATCACATTAGGATTCTCTTTTTAAGCTGTTCCTTAAAACACTAGTGCTTAGGAAATCTATTGGAGGCAGAAGCAGTCAAGGGTAGCCTAGGGTTAGGGTTAGGCTTAGGGTTAGGCTTAGGGTACGGCTTAGGGTACGGGTTCGGGGAGGGGTGCGGGTACGGCGTAGGGTATGGGTTAGGGTTAGGGTTAGGGTTAGTGTTAGGGTTAGGGCTCGGTTTAGGGTACCTGTTAGGATTAGGGTACGTGTTAGGGTTAGGGTAGGGGTTAGGGTTAGGGTACGCGTTAGGGTTAGGGTAGTTATTAAACCTATCCCACTCTCTAGATACCCCTTAGCACGTAAAGGAATATTATTTGAGGGTCCAGCAATGGAGAAGAGTTTAGACACTAGGATAAGATAAGGAACACACCCATTATAAAGAAATCACATTAGGATTCTCTTTTTAAGCTGTTCCTTAAAACACTAGTGCTTAGGAAATCTATTGGAGGCAGAAGCAGTCAAGGGTAGCCTAGGATAAGGTTAGGCTTAGGGTGAGGCTTAGGGTACGGCTTAGGGTACGGGTTCGGGGAGGGTTTCGGGTACGGCGTAGGGTATGGGTTAGGGTTAGGGTTACTGTTAGGGTTAGGGCTCGGTTTAGGGTACGGGTTAGGATTAGGGTACGTGTTAGGGTTAGGGTAGGGGTTAGGGTTAGGGGCGCGTTAGGGTTAGGGTAGTTATTAAACCTATCCCACTCTCTAGATACCCCTTAGCACGTAAAGGAATATTATTTGGGGGTCCAGCCATGGAGAAGAGTTTAGACACTAGGATAAGATAAGGAACACACCCATTATAAAGAAATCACTTTAGGATTCTCTTTTTAAGCTGTTCGTTAAAACACTAGTGCTTAGGAAATCTATTGGAGGCAGAAGCAGTCAAGGGTAGCCTAGGATTAGGGTTAGGCTTAGGGTTAGGCTTAGGGTACGGCTTAGGGTACGGGTTCAGGGAGGGGTGCGGGTACGGCGTAGGGTATGGGTTAGGGTTAGGGTTAGGGTTAGTGTTAGGGTTAGGGCTCGGTTTAGGGTACGGGTTAGGATTAGGGTACGTGTTAGGGTTAGGGTAGGGGTTAGGGTTAGGGTACGCGTTAGGGTTAGGGTAGTTATTAAACCTATCCCAATCTCTAGATACCCCTTAGCACGTAAAGGAATATTATTTGAGGGTCCAGCCATGGAGAAGAGTTTAGACACTAGGATAAGATAAGGAACACACCCATTATAAAGAAATCACATTAGGATTCTCTTTTTAAGCTGTTCCTTAAAACACTACTGCTTAGGAAATCAATTGGAGGCAGAAGCAGTCAAGGGTAGCCTAGGGTTAGGGTTAGGCTTAGGGTTAGGTTTAGGGTATGGCTTAGGGTACGGGTTCGGGGAGGGGTGCGGGTACGGCGTAGGGTATGGGTTAGGGTTAGGGTTAGGGTTAGTGTTAGGGTTAGGCCTCGGTTTAGGGTACAGGTTAGGATTAGGGTACGTGTTAGGGTTAGGGTAGGGGTTAGGGTTAGGGTACGCGTTAGGGTTAGGGTAGTTATTAAACCTATCCCACTCTCTAGATACCCCTTAGCACGTAAGGGAATATTATTTGGGGGTGCAGCCATGGAGAAGAGTTTAGACACTAGGATAAGATAAGGAACACACCCATTATAAAGAAATCACATTAGGATTCTCTTTTTAAGCTGTTCCTTAAAACAGTAGTGCTTAGGAAATCTATTGGAGGCAGAAGCAGTCAAGGGTAGCCTAGGATAAGGTTAGGCTTAGGGTGAGGCTTAGGGTACGGCTTAGGGTACGGGTTCGGGGAGGGTTTCGGGTACGGCGTAGGGTATGGGTTAGGGTTAGGGTTAGTGTTAGGGTTAGGGCTCGGTTTAGGGTACGGGTTAGGATTAGGGTACGTGTTAGGGTTAGGGTAGGGGTTAGGGTTAGGGTACGCGTTAGGGTTAGGGTAGTTATTAAACCTATCCCACTCTCTAGATACCCCTTAGCACGTAAAGGAATATTATTTGGGGGTCCAGCCATGGAGAAGAGTTTAGACACTAGGATAAGATAAGGAACACACCCATTATAAAGAAATCACTTTAGGATTCTCTTTTTAAGCTGTTCGTTAAAACACTAGTGCTTAGGAAATCTATTGGAGGCAGAAGCAGTCAAGGGTAGCCTAGTGTTAGGGTTAGGCTTAGGGTTAGGCTTAGGGTACGGCTTTGGGTACGGGTTCAGGGAGGGGTGCGGGTACGGCGTAGGGTATGGGTTAGGGTTAGGGTTAGGGTTAGTGTTAGGGTTAGGGCTCGGTTTAGGGTACGGGTTAGGATTAGGGTACGTGTTAGGGTTAGGGTAGGGGTTAGGGTTAGGGTACGCGTTAGGGTTAGGGTAGTTATTAAACCTATCCCACTCTCTAGATACCCCTTAGCACGTAAAGGAATATTATTTGAGGGTCCAGGCATGGAGAAGAGTTTAGACACTAGGATAAGATAAGGAACACACCCATTATAAAGAAATCACATTAGGATTCTCTTTTTAAGCTGTTCCTTAAAACACTAGTGCTTAGGAAATCTATTGGAGGCAGAAGCAGTCAAGGGTAACCTAGGGTTAGGGTTAGGCTTAGGGTTAGGCTTAGGGTACGGCTTAGGGTACGGGATCGGGGAGGGTTTCGGGTACGGCGTAGGGTATGGGTTAGGGTTAGGGTTAGGGTTATTGTTAGGGTTAGGGCTCGGTTTAGGGTACGGGTTAGGATTAGGGTACGTGTTAGGGTTAGGGTAGGGGTTAGGGTTAGGGTACGCGTTAGGGTTAGGGTAGTTAGTAAACCTATCCCACTCTCTAGATACCCCTTAGCACGTAAAGGAATATTATTTGGGGTTCCAGCCATGGAGAAGAATTTAGACACTAGGATAAGATAAGGAACACACCCATTATAAAGAAATCACATTAGGATTCTCTTTTTAAGCTGTTGCTTAAAACACTAGTGCTTAGGAAATCTATTGGAGGCAGAAGCAGTCAAGGGTAGCCTAGGGTTAGTGTTAGGCTTAGGGTTAGGCTTAGGGTACGGCTTAGGGTACGGGTTTGGGGAGGGGTTCAGGTACGGCATAGGGTATGGGTTAGGGTTAGGGTTAGTGTTAGTGTTAGGGTTAGGGCTCGGTTTAGGGTACGGGTTAGGATTAGGGTACGTGTTAGTGTTAGGGTAGGGGTTAGGGTTAGAGTACGCATTAGGTTTAGGGTAGTTATTAAACCTATCCCACTCTCTAGATACCCCTTAGCACGTAAGGCAATATTATTTGGGGGTGCAGCCATGGAGAAGAGTTTAGACACTAGGATAAGATAAGGAACACACCCATTATAAAGAAATCACATTAGGATTCTCTTTTTAAGCTGTTCCTTAAAACACTAGTGCTTAGGAAATCTATTGGAGGCAGAAGCAGTCAAGGGTAGCCTAGGGTTAGGGTTAGGCTTAGGGTTAGGCTTAGGGTACGGCTTAGGGTACGGGTTCGGGGAGGGGTGCGGGTACGGCGTAGGGTATGGGTTAGGGTTAGGGTTAGGGTTAGTGTTAGGGTTAGGGCTCGGTTTAGGGTACCTGTTAGGATTAGGGTACGTGTTAGGGTTAGGCTAGGGGTTAGGGTTAGGGTACGCGTTAGGGTTAGGGTAGTTATTAAACCTATCCCAATCTCTAGATACCCCTTAGCACGTAAAGGAATATTATTTGAGGGTCCAGCCATGGAGAAAAGTTTAGACACTAGGATAAGATAAGGAACACACCCATTATAAAGAAATCACATTAGGATTCTCTTTTTAAGCTGTTCCTTAAAACACTACTGCTTAGGAAATCAATTGGAGGCAGAAGCAGTCAAGGGTAGCCTAGGGTTAGGGTTAGGCTTAGGGTTAGGTTTAGGGTATGGCTTAGGGTACGGGTTCGGGGAGGGTTTCGGGTACGGCGTAGGGTATGGGTTAGGGTTAGGGTTAGGGTTAGTGTTAGGGTTAGGCCTCGGTTTAGGGTACAGGTTAGGATTAGGGTACGTGTTAGGGTTAGGGTAGGGGTTAGGGTTAGGGTACGCGTTAGGGTTAGGGTAGTTATTAAACCTATCCCACTCTCTAGATACCCCTTAGCACGTAAGGGAATATTATTTGGGGGTGCAGCCATGGAGAAGAGTTTAGACACTAGGATAAGATAAGGAACACACCCATTATAAAGAAATCACATTAGGATTCTCTTTTTAAGCTGTTCCTTAAAACACTAGTGCTTAGGAAATCTATTGGAGGCAGAAGCAGTCAAGGGTAGCCTAGGGTTAGGCTTAGGCTTAGGGTTAGGTTTAGGGTATGGCTTAGGGTACGGGTTCGGGGAGGGTTTCGGGTACGGCGTAGGGTATGGGTTAGGGTTAGGGTTAGGGTTAGTGTTAGGGTTAGGCCTCGGTTTAGGGTACAGGTTAGGATTAGGGTACGTGTTAGGGTTAGGGTAGGGGTTAGGGTTAGGGTACGCGTTAGGGTTAGGGTAGTTATTAAACCTATCCCACTCTCTAGATACCCCTTAGCACGTAAGGGAATATTATTTGGGGGTGCAGCCATGGAGAAGAGTTTAGACACTAGGATAAGATAAGGAACACACCCATTATAAAGAAATCACATTAGGATTCTCTTTTTAAGCTGTTCCTTAAAACACTAGTGCTTAGGAAATCTATTGGAGGCAGAAGCAGTCAAGGGTAGCCTAGGGTTAGGGTTAGGCTTAGGGTTAGGCTTAGGGTACGGCTTAGGGTACGGGTTCGGGGAGGGGTGCGGGTACGGCGTAGGGTATGGGTTAGGGTTAGGGTTAGGGTTAGTGTTAGGGTTAGGGCTCGGTTTAGGGTACGGTTAGGATTAGGGTACGTGTTAGGTTTAGGGTTGGGGTTAGGGTTAGGGTACGCGTTAGGGTTAGGGTAGTTAGTAAACCTATCCCACTCTCTAGATACCCCTTAGCACGTAAAGGAATATTATTTGGGGTTCCAGCAATGGAGAAGAATTTAGACACTAGGATAAGATAAGGAACACACCCATTATAAAGAAATCACATTAGGATTCTCTTTTTAAGCTGTTGCTTAAAACACTAGTGCTTAGGAAATCTATTGGAGGCAGAAGCAGTCAAGGGTAGCCTAGGGTTAGTGTTAGGCTTAGGGTTAGGCTTAGGGTACGGCTTAGGGTACGAGTTTGGGGAGGGGTTCAGGTACGGCGTAGGGTATGGGTTAGGGTTAGGGTTAGTGTTAGTGTTAGGGTTAGGGCTCGGTTTAGGGTACGGGTTAGGATTAGGGTACGTGTTAGTGTTAGGGTAGGGGTTAGGGTTAGAGTACGCATTAGGGTTAGGGTAGTTATTAAACCTATCCCACTCTCTAGATACCCCTTAGCACGTAAGGCAATATTATTTGGGGGTGCAGCCATGGAGAAGAGTTTAGACACTAGGATAAGATAAGGAACACACCCATTATAAAGAAATCACATTAGGATTCTCTTTTTAAGCTGTTCCTTAAAACACTAGTGCTTAGGAAATCTATTGGAGGCAGAAGCAGTCAAGGGTAGCCTAGTGTTAGGGTTAGGCTTAGGGTTAGGTTTAGGGTACGGCTTGGGGTATGGGTTCGGGGAGGTGTTCGTGTACGGCGTAGGGTATGGGTTAGGGTTAGGGTTTGGGTTAGTGTTAGGGTTAGGGCTCGGTTTAGGGTACGGGTTAGGATTAGGGTACGTGTTAGGGTTAGGGTAGGGGTTAGGGTTAGGTTACGCGTTAGGGCTAGGGTAGTTAGTAAACCTATCCCACTCTCTAGCTCCCCCTTAGCACGTAAAGGAATATTATTTGGGGGTCCAGCCATGGAGAAGAGTTTAGACACTAGGATAAGATAAGGAACACACCCATTATAAAGAAATCACTTTAGGATTCTCTTTTTAAGCTGTTCCTTAAAACACTACTGCTTAGGAAATCAATTGGAGGCAGAAGCAGTCAAGGGTAGCCTAGGGTTAGGGTTAGGCTTAGGGTTAGGTTTAGGGTATGGCTTAGGGTACGAGTTCGGGGAGGGGTGCGGGTATGGCGTAGGGTATGGGTTAGGGTTAGGGTTAGGGTTAGTGTTAGCGTTAGGGCTCGGTTTAGGGTACAGGTTAGGATTAGGGTACGTGTTAGGGTTAGGGTAGGGGTTAGGGTTAGGGTACGCGTTAGGGTTAGGGTAGTTATTAAACCTATCCCACTCTCTAGATACCCCTTAGCACGTAAGGGAATATTATTTGGGGGTGCAGCCATGGAGAAGAGTTTAGACACTAGGATAAGATAAGGAACACACCCATTATAAAGAAATCACATTAGGATTCTCTTTTTAAGCTGTTCCTTAAAACAGTAGTGCTTAGGAAATCTATTGGAGGCAGAAGCAGTCAAGGGTAGCCTAGGGTTAGGGTTAGGCTTAGGGTTAGGCTTAGGGTTCGGCTTAGGGTACGGGTTCGGGGAGGGGTGCGGGTACGGCGTAGGGTATGGGTTAGGGTTAGGGTTAGGGTTAGTGTTAGGGTTAGGGCTCGGTTTAGGGTACGGGTTAGGATTAGGGTACGTGTTAGGGTTAGGGTAGGGGTTAGGGTTAGGGTACGCGTTAGGGTTAGGGTAGTTATTAAACCTATCCCACTCTCTAGATACCCCTTAGCACGTAAAGGAATATTATTTGGGGGTCCAGCCATGGAGAAGAGTTTAGACACTAGGATAAGATAAGGAACACACCCATTATAAAGAAATCACTTTAGGATTCTCTTTTTAAGCTGTTCGTTAAAACACTAGTGCTTAGGAAATCTATTGGAGGCAGAAGCAGTCAAGGGTAGCCTAGGGTTAGTGTTAGGCTTAGGGTTAGTCTTAGGGTACGGCTTAGGGTACGGGTTCAGGGAGGGGTGCGGGTACGGCGTAGGGTATGGGTTAGGGTTAGGGTTAGGGTTAGTGTTAGGGTTAGGGCTCGGTTTAGGGTACGGGTTAGGATTAGGGTACGTGTTAGGGTTAGGGTAGGGGTTAGGGTTAGGGTACGCGTTAGGGTTAGGGTAGTTATTAAACCTATCCCAATCTCTAGATACCCCTTAGCACGTAAAGGAATATTATTTGAGGGTCCAGCCATGGAGAAAAGTTTAGACACTAGGATAAGATAAGGAACACACCCATTATAAAGAAATCACATTAGGATTCTCTTTTTAAGCTGTTCCTTAAAACACTAGTGCTTAGGAAATCTATTGGAGGCAGAAGCAGTCAAGGGTAGCCTAGGGTTAGGGTTAGGCTTAGGGTTAGGCTTAGGGTACGGCTTAGGGTACGAGTTCAGGGAGGGTTTCGGGTACGGCGTAGGGTATGGGTTAGGGTTAGGGTTAGGGTTAGTGTTAGGGTTAGGGCTCGGTTTAGGGTACGGGTTAGGATTAGGGTACGTGTTAGGGTTAGGGTAGGGGTTAGGGTTAGGGTACGCGTTAGGGTTAGGGTAGTTATTAAACCTATCCCACTCTCTAGATACCCCTTAGCACGTAAAGGAATATTATTTGGGGGTGCAGCCATGGAGAAGAGTTTAGACACTAGGATAAGATAAGGAACACACCCATTATAAAGAAATCACTTTAGGATTCTCTTTTTAAGCTGTTCCTTAAAACAGTAGTGCTTAGGAAATCTATTGGAGGCAGAAGCAGTCAAGGGTAGCCTAGGGTTAGGGTTAGGCTTAGGGTTAGGGTTAGGGTACGGCTTGGGGTATGGGTTCGGGGAGGTGTTCGTGTACGGCGTAGGGTATGGGTTAGGGTTAGGGTTTGGGTTAGTGTTAGGGTTAGGGCTCGGTTTAGGGTACGGGTTAGGATTAGGGTACGTGTTAGGGTTAGGGTAGGGGTTAGGGTTAGGTTACGCGTTAGGGCTAGGGTAGTTAGTAAACCTATCCCACTCTCTAGCTCCCCCTTAGCACGTAAAGGAATATTATTTGGGGGTCCAGCCATGGAGAAGAGTTTAGACACTAGGATAAGATAAGGAACACACCCATTATAAAGAAATCACATTAGGATTCTCTTTTTAAGCTGTTCCTTAAAACACTACTGCTTAGGAAATCAATTGGAGGCAGAAGCAGTCAAGGGTAGCCTAGGGTTAGGGTTAGGCTTAGGGTTAGGTTTAGGGTATGGCTTAGGGTACGGGTTCGGGGAGGTGTGCGTGTACGGCGTAGGGTATGGGTTAGGGTTAGGGTTAGGGTTAGTGTTAGGGTTAGGGCTCGGTTTAGGGTACGTTTAGGATTAGGGTACGTGTTAGGTTTAGGGTAGGGGTTAGGGTTAGGGTACGCGTTAGGGTTAGGGTACTTAGTAAACCTATCCCACTCTCTAGATACCCCTTAGCACGTAAAGGAATATTATTTGGGGTTCCAGCCATGGAGAAGAATTTAGACACTAGGATAAGATAAGGAACACACCCATTATAAAGAAATCACATTAGGATTCTCTTTTTAAGCTGTTGCTTAAAACACTAGTGCTTAGGAAATCTATTGGAGGCAGAAGCAGTCAAGGGTAGCCTAGGGTTAGTGTTAGGCTTAGGGTTAGGCTTAGGGTACGGCTTACGGTACGGGTTTGGGGAGGGGTTCAGGTACGGCGTAGGGTATGGGTTAGGGTTAGGGTTAGTGTTAGTGTTAGGGTTAGGGCTCGGTTTAGGGTACGGGTTAGGATTAGGGTACGTGTTAGTGTTAGGTTAGGGGTTAGGGTTAGAGTACGCATTAGGGTTAGGGTAGTTATTAAACCTATCCCACTCTCTAGATACCCCTTAGCACGTAAGGCAATATTATTTGGGGGTGCAGCCATGGAGAAGAGTTTAGACACTAGGATAAGATAAGGAACACACCCATTATAAAGAAATCACATTAGGATTCTCTTTTTAAGCTGTTCCTTAAAACACTAGTGCTTAGGAAATCTATTGGAGGCAGAAGCAGTCAAGGGTAGCCTAGGGTTAGGGTTAGGCTTAGGGTTAGGTTTAGGGTACGGCTTGGGGAATGGGTTCGGGGAGGGGTTCGGGTACAGCGTAGGGTTTGGGTTAGGGTTAGGGTTAGGGTTAGTGTTAGGGTTAGGGCTCGGTTTAGGGTACGGGTTAGGATTAGGGTACGTGTTAGGGTTAGGGTAGGGGTTAGGGTTAGGGTAGTTATTAAACCTATCCCACTCTCTAGATACCCCTTAGCACGTAAAGGAATATTATTTGGGGGTCCAGCCATGGAGAAGAGTTTAGACACTAGGATAAGATAAGGAACACACCCATTATAAAGAAATCACATTAGGATTCTCTTTTTAAGCTGTTCGTTAAAACACTAGTGCTTAGGAAATCTATTGGAGGCAGAAGCAGTCAAGGGTAGCCTAGGGTTAGGGTTAGGCTTAGGCTTAGGCTTAGGGTACGGCTTAGGGTACGGGTTCGGGGAGGGTTTCGGGTACGGCGTACGGTATGGGTTAGGGTTAGGGTTAGGGTTAGTGTTAGGGTTAGGGCTCGGTTTAGGGTACGGTTAGGATTAGGGTACGTGTTAGGTTTAGGGTAGGGGTTAGGGTTAGGGTACGCGTTAGGGTTAGGGTAGTTAGTAAACCTATCCCACTCTCTAGATACCCCTTAGCACGTAAAGGAATATTATTTGGGGTTCCAGCCATGGAGAAGAATTTAGACACTAGGATAAGATAAGGAACACACCCATTATAAAGAAATCACATTAGGATTCTCTTTTTAAGCTGTTGCTTAAAACACTAGTGCTTAGGAAATCTATTGGAGGCAGAAGCAGTCAAGGGTAGCCTAGGGTTAGTGTTAGGCTTAGGGTTAGGCTTAGGGTACGGCTTAGGGTACGGGTTTGGGGAGGGGTTCAGGTACGGCGTAGGGTATGGGTTAGGGTTAGGGTTAGTGTTAGTTTTAGGGTTAGGGCTCGGTTTAGGGTACGGGTTAGGATTAGGGTACGTGTTAGTGTTAGGGTAGGGGTTAGGGTTAGAGTACGCATTAGGTTTAGGGTAGTTATTAAACCTATCCCACTCTCTAGATACCCCTTAGCACGTAAGGCAATATTATTTGGGGGTGCAGCCATGGAGAAGAGTTTAGACACTAGGATAAGATAAGGAACACACCCATTATAAAGAAATCACATTAGGATTCTCTTTTTAAGCTGTTCCTTAAAACACTAGTGCTTAGGAAATCAATTGGAGGCAGAAGCAGTCAAGGGTAGCCTAGGGTTAGGGTTAGGCTTAGGGTTCGGCTTAGGGTACGCCTTAGGGTACGGGTTCGGGGAGGGGTGCGGGTACGGCGTACGGTATGGGTTAGGGTTAGGGTTAGGGTTAGTGTTAGGGTTAGGGCTCGGTTTAGGGTACGGGTTAGGATTAGGGTACGTGTTAGGGTTAGGGTAGGGGTTAGGTTTAGGGTACGCGTTAGGGTTAGGGTAGTTGTTAAACCTATCCCACTCTCTAGATACCCCTTAGCACGTAAAGGAATATTATTTGGGGGTCCAGCCATGGAGAAGAGTTTAGACACTAGGATAAGATAAGGAACACACCCATTATAAAGAAATCACATTAGGATTCTCTTTTTCAGCTCTTCCTTAAAACACTAGTGCTTAGGAAATCTATTAGAGGCAGAAGCAGTCAAGGGTAGCCTAGGGTTTGGGTTAGGCTTAGGGTTAGGCTTAGGGTACGGCTTAGGGTACGGGTTCGGGAAGGGTTTCGGGTACGGCGTAGGGTATGGGTTAGGGTTAGGGTTAGGGTTTGTGTTAGGGTTAGGGCTCGGTTTAGGGTACGGTTAGGATTAGGGTACGTGGTAGGTTTAGGGTAGGGGTTAGGGTTAGGGTACGCATTAGGTTTAGGGTCGTTAGTAAACCTATCCCACTCTCTAGATACCCCTTAGCACGTAAAGGAATATTATTTGGGGGTCCAGCCATGGAGAAGAGTTTAGACACTAGGATAAGATAAGGAACACACCCATTATAAAGAAATCACATTAGGATTCTCTTTTTAAGCTGTTGCTTAAAACACTAGTGCTTAGGAAATCTATTGGAGGCAGAAGCAGTCAAGGGTAGCCTAGGGTTAGTGTTAGGCTTAGGGTTAGGCTTAGGGTATGGCTTAGGGTACGGGTTCGGGGAGGGTTTCGGGTACGGCGTAGGGTATGGGTTAGGGTTAGGGTTAGGGTTAGTGTTAGGGTTAGGGCTCGGTTTAGGGTACAGGTTAGGATTAGGGTACGTGTTAGGTTTAGGGTAGGGGTTAGGGTTAGGGTACGCGTTAGGGTTAGGGTAGTTATTAAACCTATCCCACTCTCTAGATACCACTTAGCACGTAAGGGAATATTATTTGGGGGTGCAGCCATGGAGAAGAGTTTAGACACTAGGATAAGATAAGGAACACACCCATTATAAAGAAATCACATTAGGATTCTCTTTTTAAGCTGTTCCTTAAAACAGTAGTGCTTAGGAAATCTATTGGAGGCAGAAGCAGTCAAGGGTAGCCTAGGGTTAGGGTTAGGCTTAGGGTTAGGCTTAGGGTACGGCTTAGGGTACGGGTTCAGGGAGGGGTGCGGGTACGGCGTAGGGTATGGGTTAGGGTTAGGGTTAGGGTTAGTGTTAGGGTTAGGGCTCGGTTTAGGGTAGGGGTTAGGATTAGGGTACGTGTTAGGGTTAGGGTAGGGGTTAGGGTTAGGGTACGCGTTAGGGTTAGGGTAGTTATTAAACCTATCCCACTCTCTAGATACCCCTTAGCACGTAAAGGAATATTATTTGGGGTTCCAGCCATGGAGAAGAATTTAGACACTAGGATAAGATAAGGAACACACCCATTATAAAGAAATCACATTAGGATTCTCTTTTTAAGCTGTTCCTTAAAACACTAGTGCTTAGGAAATCTATTGGAGGCATAAGCAGTCAAGGGTAGCCTAGGGTTAGTGTTAGGCTTAGGGTTAGGCTTAGGGTACGGCTTAGGGTACGGGTTTGGGGAGGGGTTCAGGTACGGCGTAGGGTATGGGTTAGGGTTAGGGTTAGTGTTAGTGTTAGGGTTAGGGCTCGGTTTAGGGTACGGGTTAGGATTAGGGTACGTGTTAGTGTTAGGGTAGGGGTTAGGGTTAGAGTACGCATTAGGTTTAGGGTAGTTATTAAACCTATCCCACTCTCTAGATACCCCTTAGCACGTAAGGCAATATTATTTGGGGGTGCAGCCATGGAGAAGAGTTTAGACACTAGGATAAGATAAGGAACACACCCATTATAAAGAAATCACATTAGGATTCTCTTTTTAAGCTGTTCCTTAAAACACTAGTGCTTAGGAAATCAATTGGAGGCAGAAGCAGTCAAGGGTAGCCTAGGGTTAGGGTTAGGCTTAGGGTTCGGCTTAGGGTACGCCTTAGGGTACGGGTTCGGGGAGGGGTGCGGGTACGGCGTACGGTATGGGTTAGGGTTAGGGTTAGGGTTAGGGTTAGGGTTAGGGTTAGGGTACGGGTTAGGATTAGGGTTAGGGTTAGGGTACGGGTTAGGGTTAGGGTTAGGGTTAGGGTTAGGGTTAGGGTTAGGGTTAGGGTTAGGGTTAGGGTTAGGGTACGGGTTAGGGTTAGGGTTAGGGTACGGGTTAGGGTTAGGGTACGGGTTAGGGTTAGGGTTAGGGTTAGGGTACGGGTTAGGGTTAGGGTTAGGGTTAGGGTTAGGGTTAGGGTACGGGTTAGGGTTAGGGTTAGGGTTAGGGTTAGGGTTAGGGTTAGGGTACGGGTTAGGGTTAGGGTTAGGGTACGGGTTAGGGTACGGGTTAGGGTTAGGGTTAGGGTTAGGGTTAGGGTACGGGTTAGGGTTAGGGTTAGGGTTAGGGTTAGGGTTAGGGTTAGGGTTAGGGTTAGGGTTAGGGTTAGGGTTAGGGTTAGGGTACGGGTTAGGGTACGGGTTAGGGTACGGGTTAGGGTTAGGGTTAGGGTTAGGGTTAGGGTTAGGGTACGGGTTAGGGTACGGGTTAGGGTTAGGGTTAGGGTTAGGGTACGGGTTAGGGTTAGGGTTAGGGTACGGGTTAGGGTACGGGTTAGGGTTAGGGTTAGGGTACGGGTTAGGGTACGGGTTAGGGTACGGGTTAGGGTACGGGTTAGGGTACGGGTTAGGGTACGGGTTAGGGTTAGGGTACGGGTTAGGGTACGGGTTAGGGTACGGGTTAGGGTACGGGTTAGGGTACGGGTTAGGGTACGGGTTAGGGTTAGGGTACGGGTTAGGGTTAGGGTTAGGGTACGGGTTAGGGTTAGGGTTAGGGTACGGGTTAGGGTTAGGGTACGGGTTAGGGTTAGGGTACGGGTTAGGGTTAGGGTACGGGTTAGGGTACGGGTTAGGGTTAGGGTACGGGTTAGGGTACGGGTTAGGGTTAGGGTTAGGGTTAGGGTTAGGGTACGGGTTAGGGTTAGGGTTAGGGTACGGGTTAGGGTACGGGTTAGGGTACGGGTTAGGGTTAGGGTACGGGTTAGGGTTAGGGTACGGGTTAGGGTTAGGGTACGGGTTAGGGTACGGGTTAGGGTTAGGGTACGGGTTAGGGTTAGGGTACGGGTTAGGGTACGGGTTAGGGTACGGGTTAGGGTACGGGTTAGGGTACGGGTTAGGGTACGGGTTAGGGTTAGGGTACGGGTTAGGGTTAGGGTACGGGTTAGGGTTAGGGTACGGGTTAGGGTACGGGTTAGGGTTAGGGTACGGGTTAGGGTTAGGGTACGGGTTAGGGTACGGGTTAGGGTACGGGTTAGGGTACGGGTTAGGGTACGGGTTAGGGTACGGGTTAGGGTTAGGGTACGGGTTAGGGTACGGGTTAGGGTTAGGGTACGGGTTAGGGTACGGGTTAGGGTACGGGTTAGGGTACGGGTTAGGGTTAGGGTACGGGTTAGGGTACGGGTTAGGGTACGGGTTAGGGTTAGGGTACGGGTTAGGGTACGGGTTAGGGTACGGGTTAGGGTTAGGGTACGGGTTAGGGTACGGGTTAGGGTTAGGGTTAGGGTACGGGTTAGGGTTAGGGTACGGGTTAGGGTTAGGGTTAGGGTACGGGTTAGGGTTAGGGTTAGGGTTAGGGTACGGGTTAGGGTTAGGGTTAGGGTTAGGGTTAGGGTTAGGGTTAGGGTTAGGGTTAGGGTACGGGTTAGGGTTAGGGTTAGGGTTAGGGTTAGGGTACGGGTTAGGGTTAGGGTTAGGGTTAGGGTACGGGTTAGGGTTAGGGTTAGGGTTAGGGTTAGGGTACGGGTTAGGGTTAGGGTTAGGGTACGGGTTAGGGTACGGGTTAGGGTACGGGTTAGGGTTAGGGTACGGGTTAGGGTTAGGGTACGGGTTAGGGTTAGGGTACGGGTTAGGGTACGGGTTAGGGTTAGGGTACGGGTTAGGGTTAGGGTACGGGTTAGGGTACGGGTTAGGGTACGGGTTAGGGTACGGGTTAGGGTACGGGTTAGGGTACGGGTTAGGGTTAGGGTACGGGTTAGGGTTAGGGTACGGGTTAGGGTTAGGGTACGGGTTAGGGTACGGGTTAGGGTTAGGGTACGGGTTAGGGTTAGGGTACGGGTTAGGGTACGGGTTAGGGTACGGGTTAGGGTACGGGTTAGGGTACGGGTTAGGGTACGGGTTAGGGTTAGGGTACGGGTTAGGGTACGGGTTAGGGTTAGGGTACGGGTTAGGGTACGGGTTAGGGTACGGGTTAGGGTACGGGTTAGGGTTAGGGTACGGGTTAGGGTACGGGTTAGGGTACGGGTTAGGGTTAGGGTACGGGTTAGGGTACGGGTTAGGGTACGGGTTAGGGTTAGGGTACGGGTTAGGGTACGGGTTAGGGTTAGGGTTAGGGTACGGGTTAGGGTTAGGGTACGGGTTAGGGTTAGGGTTAGGGTACGGGTTAGGGTTAGGGTTAGGGTTAGGGTACGGGTTAGGGTTAGGGTTAGGGTTAGGGTTAGGGTTAGGGTTAGGGTTAGGGTTAGGGTACGGGTTAGGGTTAGGGTTAGGGTTAGGGTTAGGGTACGGGTTAGGGTTAGGGTTAGGGTTAGGGTACGGGTTAGGGTTAGGGTTAGGGTTAGGGTTAGGGTACGGGTTAGGGTACGGGTTAGGGTTAGGGTACGGGTTAGGGTTAGGGTACGGGTTAGGGTTAGGGTACGGGTTAGGGTACGGGTTAGGGTTAGGGTACGGGTTAGGGTTAGGGTACGGGTTAGGGTTAGGGTACGGGTTAGGGTACGGGTTAGGGTACGGGTTAGGGTTAGGGTACGGGTTAGGGTTAGGGTACGGGTTAGGGTTAGGGTACGGGTTAGGGTTAGGGTACGGGTTAGGGTACGGGTTAGGGTACGGGTTAGGGTACGGGTTAGGGTACGGGTTAGGGTACGGGTTAGGGTACGGGTTAGGGTACGGGTTAGGGTTAAGGGTTAGGGTTAGGGTTAAGGGTTAGGGTACGGGTTAGGGTACGGGTTAGGGTACGGGTTAGGGTACGGGTTAGGGTTAGGGTTAGGGTTAGGGTACGGGTTAGGGTACGGGTTAGGGTACGGGTTAGGGTTAGGGTACGGGTTAGGGTTAGGGTACGGGTTAGGGTTAGGGTTAGGGTACGGGTTAGGGTACGGGTTAGGGTACGGGTTAGGGTTAGGGTACGGGTTAGGGTTAGGGTACGGGTTAGGGTTAGGGTTAGGGTACGGGTTAGGGTACGGGTTAGGGTTAGGGTTAGGGTTAGGGTTAGGGTTAGGGTTAGGGTACGGGTTAGGGTTAGGGTTAGGGTACGGGTTAGGGTACGGGTTAGGGTTAGGGTTAGGGTACGGGTTAGGGTTAGGGTTAGGGTACGGGTTAGGGTTAGGGTTAGGGTTAGGGTTAGGGTTAGGGTTAGGGTTAGGGTTAGGGTTAGGGTTAGGGTACGGGTTAGGGTTAGGGTACGGGTTAGGGTTAGGGTACGGGTTAGGGTTAGGGTTAGGGTTAGGGTACGGGTTAGGGTTAGGGTACGGGTTAGGGTTAGGGTTAGGGTACGGGTTAGGGTTAGGGTTAGGGTTAGGGTACGGGTTAGGGTTAGGGTACGGGTTAGGGTTAGGGTTAGGGTTAGGGTTAGGGTTAGGGTTAGGGTTAGGGTTAGGGTACGGGTTAGGGTTAGGGTACGGGTTAGGGTTAGGGTACGGGTTAGGGTACGGGTTAGGGTACGGGTTAGGGTTAGGGTACGGGTTAGGGTACGGGTTAGGGTACGGGTTAGGGTTAGGGTACGGGTTAGGGTACGGGTTAGGGTACGGGTTAGGGTACGGGTTAGGGTACGGGTTAGGGTTAGGGTTAGGGTTAGGGTTAGGGTACGGGTTAGGGTTAGGGTTAGGGTTAGGGTTAGGGTTAGGGTTAGGGTACGGGTTAGGGTACGGGTTAGGGTTAGGGTACGGGTTAGGGTACGGGTTAGGGTACGGGTTAGGGTTAGGGTTAGGGTACGGGTTAGGGTACGGGTTAGGGTTAGGGTTAGGGTTAGGGTTAGGGTACGGGTTAGGGTTAGGGTTAGGGTTAGGGTACGGGTTAGGGTACGGGTTAGGGTTAGGGTTAGGGTTAGGGTTAGGGTACGGGTTAGGGTTAGGGTTAGGGTTAGGGTACGGGTTAGGGTACGGGTTAGGGTACGGGTTAGGGTTAGGGTTAGGGTACGGGTTAGGGTTAGGGTTAGGGTTAGGGTTAGGGTTAGGGTTAGGGTTAGGGTACGGGTTAGGGTTAGGGTTAGGGTTAGGGTACGGGTTAGGGTACGGGTTAGGGTTAGGGTTAGGGTTAGGGTTAGGGTACGGGTTAGGGTACGGGTTAGGGTACGGGTTAGGGTTAGGGTACGGGTTAGGGTACGTGTTAGGGTACGGGTTAGGGTTAGGGTTAGGGTACGGGTTAGGGTTAGGGTTAGGGTTAGGGTTAGGGTTAGGGTACGGGTTAGGGTTAGGGTACGGGTTAGGGTACGGGTTAGGGTACGGGTTAGGGTTAGGGTTAGGGTTAGGGTTAGGGTTAGGGTTAGGGTTAGGGTTAGGGTTAGGGTTAGGGTTAGGGTTAGGGTACGGGTTAGGGTACGGGTTAGGGTACGGGTTAGGGTACGGGTTAGGGTACGGGTTAGGGTACGGGTTAGGGTACGGGTTAGGGTACGGGTTAGGGTTAGGGTTAGGGTTAGGGTTAGGGTTAGGGTTAGGGTTAGGGTTAGGGTTAGGGTTAGGGTTAGGGTTAGGGTTAGGGTTAGGGTTAGGGTTAGGGTTAGGGTTAGGGTTAGGGTTAGGGTTTAGGGTTAGGGTTAGGGTTAGGGTTAGGGTTAGGGTTAGGGTTAGGGTTAGGGTTAGGGTTAGGGTTAGGGTTAGGGTTAGGGTTAGGGTTAGGGTTAGGGTTAGGGTTAGGGTTAGGGTTAGGGTTAGGGTTAGGGTTAGGGTTAGGGTTAGGGTTAGGGTTAGGGTTAGGGTTAGGGTTAGGGTTAGGGTTAGGGTTAGGGTTAGGGTTAGGGTTAGGGTTAGGGTTAGGGTTAGGGTTAGGGTTAGGGTTAGGGTTAGGGTTAGGGTTAGGGTTAGGGTTAGGGTTAGTGTTAGGGTTAGGGCTCGGTTTAGGGTACCTGTTAGGATTAGGGTACGTGTTAGGGTTAGGCTAGGGGTTAGGGTTAGGGTACGCGTTAGGGTTAGGGTAGTTATTAAACCTATCCCAATCTCTAGATACCCCTTAGCACGTAAAGGAATATTATTTGAGGGTCCAGCCATGGAGAAAAGTTTAGACACTAGGATAAGATAAGGAACACACCCATTATAAAGAAATCACATTAGGATTCTCTTTTTAAGCTGTTCCTTAAAACACTACTGCTTAGGAAATCAATTGGAGGCAGAAGCAGTCAAGGGTAGCCTAGGGTTAGGGTTAGGCTTAGGGTTAGGTTTAGGGTATGGCTTAGGGTACGGGTTCGGGGAGGGTTTCGGGTACGGCGTAGGGTATGGGTTAGGGTTAGGGTTAGGGTTAGTGTTAGGGTTAGGCCTCGGTTTAGGGTACAGGTTAGGATTAGGGTACGTGTTAGGGTTAGGGTAGGGGTTAGGGTTAGGGTACGCGTTAGGGTTAGGGTAGTTATTAAACCTATCCCACTCTCTAGATACCCCTTAGCACGTAAGGGAATATTATTTGGGGGTGCAGCCATGGAGAAGAGTTTAGACACTAGGATAAGATAAGGAACACACCCATTATAAAGAAATCACATTAGGATTCTCTTTTTAAGCTGTTCCTTAAAACACTAGTGCTTAGGAAATCTATTGGAGGCAGAAGCAGTCAAGGGTAGCCTAGGGTTAGGCTTAGGCTTAGGGTTAGGTTTAGGGTATGGCTTAGGGTACGGGTTCGGGGAGGGTTTCGGGTACGGCGTAGGGTATGGGTTAGGGTTAGGGTTAGGGTTAGTGTTAGGGTTAGGCCTCGGTTTAGGGTACAGGTTAGGATTAGGGTACGTGTTAGGGTTAGGGTAGGGGTTAGGGTTAGGGTACGCGTTAGGGTTAGGGTAGTTATTAAACCTATCCCACTCTCTAGATACCCCTTAGCACGTAAGGGAATATTATTTGGGGGTGCAGCCATGGAGAAGAGTTTAGACACTAGGATAAGATAAGGAACACACCCATTATAAAGAAATCACATTAGGATTCTCTTTTTAAGCTGTTCCTTAAAACACTAGTGCTTAGGAAATCTATTGGAGGCAGAAGCAGTCAAGGGTAGCCTAGGGTTAGGGTTAGGCTTAGGGTTAGGCTTAGGGTACGGCTTAGGGTACGGGTTCGGGGAGGGGTGCGGGTACGGCGTAGGGTATGGGTTAGGGTTAGGGTTAGGGTTAGTGTTAGGGTTAGGGCTCGGTTTAGGGTACGGTTAGGATTAGGGTACGTGTTAGGTTTAGGGTTGGGGTTAGGGTTAGGGTACGCGTTAGGGTTAGGGTAGTTAGTAAACCTATCCCACTCTCTAGATACCCCTTAGCACGTAAAGGAATATTATTTGGGTTTGGGGTTCCAGCAATGGAGAAGAATTTAGACACTAGGATAAGATAAGGAACACACCCATTATAAAGAAATCACATTAGGATTCTCTTTTTAAGCTGTTGCTTAAAACACTAGTGCTTAGGAAATCTATTGGAGGCAGAAGCAGTCAAGGGTAGCCTAGGGTTAGTGTTAGGCTTAGGGTTAGGCTTAGGGTACGGCTTAGGGTACGAGTTTGGGGAGGGGTTCAGGTACGGCGTAGGGTATGGGTTAGGGTTAGGGTTAGTGTTAGTGTTAGGGTTAGGGCTCGGTTTAGGGTACGGGTTAGGATTAGGGTACGTGTTAGTGTTAGGGTAGGGGTTAGGGTTAGAGTACGCATTAGGGTTAGGGTAGTTATTAAACCTATCCCACTCTCTAGATACCCCTTAGCACGTAAGGCAATATTATTTGGGGGTGCAGCCATGGAGAAGAGTTTAGACACTAGGATAAGATAAGGAACACACCCATTATAAAGAAATCACATTAGGATTCTCTTTTTAAGCTGTTCCTTAAAACACTAGTGCTTAGGAAATCTATTGGAGGCAGAAGCAGTCAAGGGTAGCCTAGTGTTAGGGTTAGGCTTAGGGTTAGGTTTAGGGTACGGCTTGGGGTATGGGTTCGGGGAGGTGTTCGTGTACGGCGTAGGGTATGGGTTAGGGTTAGGGTTTGGGTTAGTGTTAGGGTTAGGGCTCGGTTTAGGGTACGGGTTAGGATTAGGGTACGTGTTAGGGTTAGGGTAGGGGTTAGGGTTAGGTTACGCGTTAGGGCTAGGGTAGTTAGTAAACCTATCCCACTCTCTAGCTCCCCCTTAGCACGTAAAGGAATATTATTTGGGGGTCCAGCCATGGAGAAGAGTTTAGACACTAGGATAAGATAAGGAACACACCCATTATAAAGAAATCACTTTAGGATTCTCTTTTTAAGCTGTTCCTTAAAACACTACTGCTTAGGAAATCAATTGGAGGCAGAAGCAGTCAAGGGTAGCCTAGGGTTAGGGTTAGGCTTAGGGTTAGGTTTAGGGTATGGCTTAGGGTACGAGTTCGGGGAGGGGTGCGGGTACGGCGTAGGGTATGGGTTAGGGTTAGGGTTAGGGTTAGTGTTAGCGTTAGGGCTCGGTTTAGGGTACAGGTTAGGATTAGGGTACGTGTTAGGGTTAGGGTAGGGGTTAGGGTTAGGGTACGCGTTAGGGTTAGGGTAGTTATTAAACCTATCCCACTCTCTAGATACCCCTTAGCACGTAAGGGAATATTATTTGGGGGTGCAGCCATGGAGAAGAGTTTAGACACTAGGATAAGATAAGGAACACACCCATTATAAAGAAATCACATTAGGATTCTCTTTTTAAGCTGTTCCTTAAAACAGTAGTGCTTAGGAAATCTATTGGAGGCAGAAGCAGTCAAGGGTAGCCTAGGGTTAGGGTTAGGCTTAGGGTTAGGCTTAGGGTTCGGCTTAGGGTACGGGTTCGGGGAGGGGTGCGGGTACGGCGTAGGGTATGGGTTAGGGTTAGGGTTAGGGTTAGTGTTAGGGTTAGGGCTCGGTTTAGGGTACGGGTTAGGATTAGGGTACGTGTTAGGGTTAGGGTAGGGGTTAGGGTTAGGGTACGCGTTAGGGTTAGGGTAGTTATTAAACCTATCCCACTCTCTAGATACCCCTTAGCACGTAAAGGAATATTATTTGGGGGTCCAGCCATGGAGAAGAGTTTAGACACTAGGATAAGATAAGGAACACACCCATTATAAAGAAATCACTTTAGGATTCTCTTTTTAAGCTGTTCGTTAAAACACTAGTGCTTAGGAAATCTATTGGAGGCAGAAGCAGTCAAGGGTAGCCTAGGGTTAGTGTTAGGCTTAGGGTTAGTCTTAGGGTACGGCTTAGGGTACGGGTTCAGGGAGGGGTGCGGGTACGGCGTAGGGTATGGGTTAGGGTTAGGGTTAGGGTTAGTGTTAGGGTTAGGGCTCGGTTTAGGGTACGGGTTAGGATTAGGGTACGTGTTAGGGTTAGGGTAGGGGTTAGGGTTAGGGTACGCGTTAGGGTTAGGGTAGTTATTAAACCTATCCCAATCTCTAGATACCCCTTAGCACGTAAAGGAATATTATTTGAGGGTCCAGCCATGGAGAAAAGTTTAGACACTAGGATAAGATAAGGAACACACCCATTATAAAGAAATCACATTAGGATTCTCTTTTTAAGCTGTTCCTTAAAACACTAGTGCTTAGGAAATCTATTGGAGGCAGAAGCAGTCAAGGGTAGCCTAGGGTTAGGGTTAGGCTTAGGGTTAGGCTTAGGGTACGGCTTAGGGTACGAGTTCAGGGAGGGTTTCGGGTACGGCGTAGGGTATGGGTTAGGGTTAGGGTTAGGGTTAGTGTTAGGGTTAGGGCTCGGTTTAGGGTACGGGTTAGGATTAGGGTACGTGTTAGGGTTAGGGTAGGGGTTAGGGTTAGGGTACGCGTTAGGGTTAGGGTAGTTATTAAACCTATCCCACTCTCTAGATACCCCTTAGCACGTAAAGGAATATTATTTGGGGGTGCAGCCATGGAGAAGAGTTTAGACACTAGGATAAGATAAGGAACACACCCATTATAAAGAAATCACTTTAGGATTCTCTTTTTAAGCTGTTCCTTAAAACAGTAGTGCTTAGGAAATCTATTGGAGGCAGAAGCAGTCAAGGGTAGCCTAGGGTTAGGGTTAGGCTTAGGGTTAGGGTTAGGGTACGGCTTGGGGTATGGGTTCGGGGAGGTGTTCGTGTACGGCGTAGGGTATGGGTTAGGGTTAGGGTTTGGGTTAGTGTTAGGGTTAGGGCTCGGTTTAGGGTACGGGTTAGGATTAGGGTACGTGTTAGGGTTAGGGTAGGGGTTAGGGTTAGGTTACGCGTTAGGGCTAGGGTAGTTAGTAAACCTATCCCACTCTCTAGCTCCCCCTTAGCACGTAAAGGAATATTATTTGGGGGTCCAGCCATGGAGAAGAGTTTAGACACTAGGATAAGATAAGGAACACACCCATTATAAAGAAATCACATTAGGATTCTCTTTTTAAGCTGTTCCTTAAAACACTACTGCTTAGGAAATCAATTGGAGGCAGAAGCAGTCAAGGGTAGCCTAGGGTTAGGGTTAGGCTTAGGGTTAGGTTTAGGGTATGGCTTAGGGTACGGGTTCGGGGAGGGGTGCGGGTACGGCGTAGGGTATGGGTTAGGGTTAGGGTTAGGGTTAGTGTTAGGGTTAGGCCTCGGTTTAGGGTACAGGTTAGGATTAGGGTACGTGTTAGGGTTAGGGTAGTGGTTAGGGTTAGGGTACGCGTTAGGGTTAGGGTAGTTATTAAACCTATCCCACTCTCTAGATACCCCTTAGCACGTAAGGGAATATTATTTGGGGGTGCAGCCATGGAGAAGAGTTTAGACACTAGGATAAGATAAGGAACACACCCATTATAAAGAAATCACATTAGGATTCTCTTTTTAAGCTGTTCCTTAAAACAGTAGTGCTTAGGAAATCTATTGGAGGCAGAAGCAGTCAAGGGTAGCCTAGGATAAGGTTAGGCTTAGGGTGAGGCTTAGGGTACGGCTTAGGGTACGGGTTCGGGGAGGGTTTCGGGTACGGCGTAGGGTATGGGTTAGGGTTAGGGTTAGTGTTAGGGTTAGGGCTCGGTTTAGGGTACGGGTTAGGATTAGGGTACGTGTTAGGGTTAGGGTAGGGGTTAGGGTTAGGGTACGCGTTAGGGTTAGGGTAGTTATTAAACCTATCCCACTCTCTAGATACCCCTTAGCACGTAAAGGAATATTATTTGGGGGTCCAGCCATGGAGAAGAGTTTAGACACTAGGATAAGATAAGGAACACACCCATTATAAAGAAATCACTTTAGGATTCTCTTTTTAAGCTGTTCGTTAAAACACTAGTGCTTAGGAAATCTATTGGAGGCAGAAGCAGTCAAGGGTAGCCTAGGATAAGGTTAGGCTTAGGGTGAGGCTTAGGGTACGGCTTAGGGTACGGGTTCGGGGAGGGGTGCGGGTACGGCGTAGGGTATGGGTTAGGGTTAGGGTTAGGGTTAGTGTTAGGGTTAGGGCTCGGTTTAGGGTACAGGTTAGTATTAGGGTACGTGTTAGGGTTAGGGTAGGGGTTAGGGTTAGGGTACGCGTTAGGGTTAGGGTAGTTATTAAACCTATCCCACTCTCTAGATACCCCTTAGCACGTAAAGGAATATTATTTGAGGGTCCAGCCATGGAGAAGAGTTTAGACACTAGGATAAGATAAGGAACACACCCATTATAAAGAAATCACATTAGGATTCTCTTTTTAAGCTGTTCCTTAAAACACTAGTGCTTAGGAAATCTATTGGAGGCAGAAGCAGTCAAGGGTAACCTAGGGTTAGGGTTCGGCTTAGGGTTAGGCTTAGGGTACGGCTTAGGGTACGGGATCGGGGAGGGTTTCGGGTACGGCGTAGGGTATGGGTTAGGGTTAGGGTTAGGGTTATTGTTAGGGTTAGGGCTCGGTTTAGGGTACGGGTTAGGATTAGGGTACGTGTTAGGGTTAGGGTAGGGGTTAGGGTTAGGGTACGCGTTAGGGTTAGGGTAGTTAGTAAACCTATCCCACTCTCTAGATACCCCTTAGCACGTAAAGGAATATTATTTGAGGGTCCAGCCATGGAGAAGAGTTTAGACACTAGGATAAGATAAGGAACACACCCATTATAAAGAAATCACATTAGGATTCTCTTTTTAAGCTGTTCCTTAAAACACTAGTGCTTAGGAAATCTATTGGAGGCAGAAGCAGTCAAGGGTAGCGTAGGGTTAGGGTTAGGCTTAGGGTTAGGCTTAGAGTACGGCTTAGGGTACGGGTTCGGGGAGGGTTTCGGGTACGGCGTAGGGTATGGGTTAGGGTTAGGGTTAGGGTTAGTGTTAGGGTTAGGGCTCGGTTTAGGGTACGGTTAGGATTAGGGTACGTGTTAGGTTTAGGGTTGGGGTTAGGGTTAGGGTACGCGTTAGGGTTAGGGTAGTTAGTAAACCTATCCCACTCTCTAGATACCCCTTAGCACGTAAAGGAATATTATTTGGGGTTCCAGCAATGGAGAAGAATTTAGACACTAGGATAAGATAAGGAACACACCCATTATAAAGAAATCACATTAGGATTCTCTTTTTAAGCTGTTGCTTAAAACACTAGTGCTTAGGAAATATATTGGAGGCAGAAGCAGTCAAGGGTAGCCTAGGGTTAGTGTTAGGCTTAGGGTTAGGCTTAGGGTACGGCTTAGGGTACGAGTTTGGGGAGGGGTTCAGGTACGGCGTAGGGTATGGGTTAGGGTTAGGGTTAGTGTTAGTGTTAGGGTTAGGGCTCGGTTTAGGGTACGGGTTAGGATTAGGGTACGTGTTAGTGTTAGGGTAGGGGTTAGGGTTAGAGTACGCATTAGGGTTAGGGTAGTTATTAAACCTATCCCACTCTCTAGATACCCCTTAGCACGTAAGGCAATATTATTTGGGGGTGCAGCCATGGAGAAGAGTTTAGACACTAGGATAAGATAAGGAACACACCCATTATAAAGAAATCACATTAGGATTCTCTTTTTAAGCTGTTCCTTAAAACACTAGTGCTTAGGAAATCTATTGGAGGCAGAAGCAGTCAAGGGTAGCCTAGTGTTAGGGTTAGGCTTAGGGTTAGATTTAGGGTACGGCTTGGGGTATGGGTTCGGGGAGGTGTTCGTGTACGGCGTAGGGTATGGGTTAGGGTTAGGGTTTGGGTTAGTGTTAGGGTTAGGGCTCGGTTTAGGGTACGGGTTAGGATTAGGGTACGTGTTAGGGTTAGGGTAGGGGTTAGGGTTAGGTTACGCGTTAGGGCTAGGGTAGTTAGTAAACCTATCCCACTCTCTAGCTCCCCCTTAGCACGTAAAGGAATATTATTTGGGGGTCCAGCCATGGAGAAGAGTTTAGACACTAGGATAAGATAAGGAACACACCCATTATAAAGAAATCACTTTAGGATTCTCTTTTTAAGCTGTTCCTTAAAACACTACTGCTTAGGAAATCAATTGGAGGCAGAAGCAGTCAAGGGTAGCCTAGGGTTAGGGTTAGGCTTAGGGTTAGGTTTAGGGTATGGCTTAGGGTACGAGTTCGGGGAGGGGTGCGGGTACGGCGTAGGGTATGGGTTAGGGTTAGGGTTAGGGTTAGTGTTAGCGTTAGGGCTCGGTTTAGGGTACAGGTTAGGATTAGGGTACGTGTTAGGGTTAGGGTAGGGGTTAGGGTTAGGGTACGCGTTAGGGTTAGGGTAGTTATTAAACCTATCCCACTCTCTAGATACCCCTTAGCACGTAAGGGAATATTATTTGGGGGTGCAGCCATGGAGAAGAGTTTAGACACTAGGATAAGATAAGGAACACACCCATTATAAAGAAATCACATTAGGATTCTCTTTTTAAGCTGTTCCTTAAAACAGTAGTGCTTAGGAAATCTATTGGAGGCAGAAGCAGTCAAGGGTAGCCTAGGGTTAGGGTTAGGCTTAGGGTTAGGCTTAGGGTTCGGCTTAGGGTACGGGTTCGGGGAGGGGTGCGGGTACGGCGTAGGGTATGGGTTAGGGTTAGGGTTAGGGTTAGTGTTAGGGTTAGGGCTCGGTTTAGGGTACGGGTTAGGATTAGGGTACGTGTTAGGGTTAGGGTAGGGGTTAGGGTTAGGGTACGCGTTAGGGTTAGGGTAGTTATTAAACCTATCCCACTCTCTAGATACCCCTTAGCAGGTAAAGGAATATTATTTGGGGGTCCAGCCATGGAGAAGAGTTTAGACACTAGGATAAGATAAGGAACACACCCATTATAAAGAAATCACTTTAGGATTCTCTTTTTAAGCTGTTCGTTAAAACACTAGTGCTTAGGAAATCTATTGGAGGCAGAAGCAGTCAAGGGTAGCCTAGGGTTAGTGTTAGGCTTAGGGTTAGTCTTAGGGTACGGCTTAGGGTACGGGTTCAGGGAGGGGTGCGGGTACGGCGTAGGGTATGGGTTAGGGTTAGGGTTAGGGTTAGTGTTAGGGTTAGGGCTCGGTTTAGGGTACGGGTTAGGATTAGGGTACGTGTTAGGGTTAGGGTAGGGGTTAGGGTTAGGGTACGCGTTAGGGTTAGGGTAGTTATTAAACCTATCCCAATCTCTAGATACCCCTTAGCACGTAAAGGAATATTATTTGAGGGTCCAGCCATGGAGAAAAGTTTAGACACTAGGATAAGATAAGGAACACACCCATTATAAAGAAATCACATTAGGATTCTCTTTTTAAGCTGTTGCTTAAAACACTAGTGCTTAGGAAATCTATTGGAGGCAGAAGCAGTCAAGGGTAGCCTAGGGTTAGTGTTAGGTTTAGGGTTAGGCTTAGGGTACGGCTTTCGGTACGGGTTTGGGGAGGGGTTCAGGTACGGCGTAGGGTATGGGTTAGGGTTAGGGTTAGTGTTAGTGTTAGGGTTAGGGCTCGGTTTAGGGTACGGGTTAGGATTAGGGTACGTGTTAGTGTTAGGTTAGGGGTTAGGGTTAGAGTACGCATTAGGGTTAGGGTAGTTATTAAACCTATCCCACTCTCTAGATACCCCTTAGCACGTAAGGCAATATTATTTGGGGGTGCAGCCATGGAGAAGAGTTTAGACACTAGGATAAGATAAGGAACACACCCATTATAAAGAAATCACATTAGGATTCTCTTTTTAAGCTGTTCCTTAAAACACTAGTGCTTAGGAAATCTATTGGAGGCAGAAGCAGTCAAGGGTAGCCTAGTGTTAGGGTTAGGCTTAGGGTTAGGTTTAGGGTACGGCTTGGGGTATGGGTTCGGGGAGGTGTTCGTGTACGGCGTAGGGTATGGGTTAGGGTTAGGGTTTGGGTTAGTGTTAGGGTTAGGGCTCGGTTTAGGGTACGGGTTAGGATTAGGGTACGTGTTAGGGTTAGGGTAGGGGTTAGGGTTAGGTTACGCGTTAGGGCTAGGGTAGTTAGTAAACCTATCCCACTCTCTAGCTCCCCCTTAGCACGTAAAGGAATATTATTTGGGGGTCCAGCCATGGAGAAGAGTTTAGACACTAGGATAAGATAAGGAACACACCCATTATAAAGAAATCACTTTAGGATTCTCTTTTTAAGCTGTTCCTTAAAACACTACTGCTTAGGAAATCAATTGGAGGCAGAAGCAGTCAAGGGTAGCCTAGGGTTAGGGTTAGGCTTAGGGTTAGGTTTAGGGTATGGCTTAGGGTACGAGTTCGGGGAGGGGTTCGGGTACGGCGTAGGGTATGGGTTAGGGTTAGGGTTAGGGTTAGTGTTAGGGTTAGGGCTCGGTTTAGGGTACAGGTTAGGATTAGGGTACGTGTTAGGGTTAGGGTAGGGGTTAGGGTTAGGGTACGCGTTACGGTTAGGGTAGTTATTAAACCTATCCCACTCTCTAGATACCCCTTAGCACGTAAGGGAATATTATTTGGGGGTGCAGCCATGGAGAAGAGTTTAGACACTAGGATAAGATAAGGAACACACCCATTATAAAGAAATCACTTTAGGATTCTCTTTTTAAGCTGTTCGTTAAAACACTAGTGCTTAGGAAATCTATTGGAGGCAGAAGCAGTCAAGGGTAGCCTAGGATAAGGTTAGGCTTAGGGTGAGGCTTAGGGTACGGCTTAGGGTACGGGTTCGGGGAGGGGTGCGGGTACGGCGTAGGGTATGGGTTAGGGTTAGGGTTAGGGTTAGTGTTAGGGTTAGGGCTCGGTTTAGGGTACAGGTTAGTATTAGGGTACGTGTTAGGGTTAGGGTAGGGGTTAGGGTTAGGGTACGCGTTAGGGTTAGGGTAGTTATTAAACCTATCCCACTCTCTAGATACCCCTTAGCACGTAAAGGAATATTATTTGAGGGTCCAGCCATGGAGAAGAGTTTAGACACTAGGATAAGATAAGGAACACACCCATTATAAAGAAATCACATTAGGATTCTCTTTTTAAGCTGTTCCTTAAAACACTAGTGCTTAGGAAATCTATTGGAGGCAGAAGCAGTCAAGGGTAACCTAGGGTTAGGGTTAGGCTTAGGGTTAGGCTTAGGGTACGGCTTAGGGTACGGGATCGGGGAGGGTTTCGGGTACGGCGTAGGGTATGGGTTAGGGTTAGGGTTAGGGTTATTGTTAGGGTTAGGGCTCGGTTTAGGGTACGGGTTAGGATTAGTGTACGTGTTAGGGTTAGGGTAGGGGTTAGGGTTAGGGTACGCGTTAGGGTTAGGGTAGTTAGTAAACCTATCCCACTCTCTAGATACCCCTTAGCACGTAAAGGAATATTATTTGAGGGTCCAGCCATGGAGAAGAGTTTAGACACTAGGATAAGATAAGGAACACACCCATTATAAAGAAATCACATTAGGATTCTCTTTTTAAGCTGTTCCTTAAAACACTAGTGCTTAGGAAATCTATTGGAGGCAGAAGCAGTCAAGGGTAGCGTAGGGTTAGGGTTAGGCTTAGGGTTAGGCTTAGAGTACGGCTTAGGGTACGGGTTCGGGGAGGGTTTCGGGTACGGCGTAGGGTATGGGTTAGGGTTAGGGTTAGGGTTAGTGTTAGGGTTAGGGCTCGGTTTAGGGTACGGTTAGGATTAGGGTACGTGTTAGGTTTAGGGTTGGGGTTAGGGTTAGGGTACGCGTTAGGGTTAGGGTAGTTAGTAAACCTATCCCACTCTCTAGATACCCCTTAGCACGTAAAGGAATATTATTTGGGGTTCCAGCAATGGAGAAGAATTTAGACACTAGGATAAGATAAGGAACACACCCATTATAAAGAAATCACATTAGGATTCTCTTTTTAAGCTGTTGCTTAAAACACTAGTGCTTAGGAAATCTATTGGAGGCAGAAGCAGTCAAGGGTAGCCTAGGGTTAGTGTTAGGCTTAGGGTTAGGCTTAGGGTACGGCTTAGGGTACGAGTTTGGGGAGGGGTTCAGGTACGGCGTAGGGTATGGGTTAGGGTTAGGGTTAGTGTTAGTGTTAGGGTTAGGGCTCGGTTTAGGGTACGGGTTAGGATTAGGGTACGTGTTAGTGTTAGGGTAGGGGTTAGGGTTAGAGTACGCATTAGGGTTAGGGTAGTTATTAAACCTATCCCACTCTCTAGATACCCCTTAGCACGTAAGGCAATATTATTTGGGGGTGCAGCCATGGAGAAGAGTTTAGACACTAGGATAAGATAAGGAACACACCCATTATAAAGAAATCACATTAGGATTCTCTTTTTAAGCTGTTCCTTAAAACACTAGTGCTTAGGAAATCTATTGGAGGCAGAAGCAGTCAAGGGTAGCCTAGTGTTAGGGTTAGGCTTAGGGTTAGGTTTAGGGTACGGCTTGGGGTATGGGTTCGGGGAGGTGTTCGTGTACGGCGTAGGGTATGGGTTAGGGTTAGGGTTTGGGTTAGTGTTAGGGTTAGGGCTCGGTTTAGGGTACGGGTTAGGATTAGGGTACGTGTTAGGGTTAGGGTAGGGGTTAGGGTTAGGTTACGCGTTAGGGCTAGGGTAGTTAGTAAACCTATCCCACTCTCTAGCTCCCCCTTAGCACGTAAAGGAATATTATTTGGGGGTCCAGCCATGGAGAAGAGTTTAGACACTAGGATAAGATAAGGAACACACCCATTATAAAGAAATCACTTTAGGATTCTCTTTTTAAGCTGTTCCTTAAAACACTACTGCTTAGGAAATCAATTGGAGGCAGAAGCAGTCAAGGGTAGCCTAGGGTTAGGGTTAGGCTTAGGGTTAGGTTTAGGGTATGGCTTAGGGTACGAGTTCGGGGAGGGGTGCGGGTACGGCGTAGGGTATGGGTTAGGGTTAGGGTTAGGGTTAGTGTTAGCGTTAGGGCTCGGTTTAGGGTACAGGTTAGGATTAGGGTACGTGTTAGGGTTAGGGTAGGGGTTAGGGTTAGGGTACGCGTTAGGGTTAGGGTAGTTATTAAACCTATCCCACTCTCTAGATACCCCTTAGCACGTAAGGGAATATTATTTGGGGGTGCAGCCATGGAGAAGAGTTTAGACACTAGGATAAGATAAGGAACACACCCATTATAAAGAAATCACATTAGGATTCTCTTTTTAAGCTGTTCCTTAAAACAGTAGTGCTTAGGAAATCTATTGGAGGCAGAAGCAGTCAAGGGTAGCCTAGGGTTAGGGTTAGGCTTAGGGTTAGGCTTAGGGTTCGGCTTAGGGTACGGGTTCGGGGAGGGGTGCGGGTACGGCGTAGGGTATGGGTTAGGGTTAGGGTTAGGGTTAGTGTTAGGGTTAGGGCTCGGTTTAGGGTACGGGTTAGGATTAGGGTACGTGTTAGGGTTAGGGTAGGGGTTAGGGTTAGGGTACGCGTTAGGGTTAGGGTAGTTATTAAACCTATCCCACTCTCTAGATACCCCTTAGCACGTAAAGGAATATTATTTGGGGGTCCAGCCATGGAGAAGAGTTTAGACACTAGGATAAGATAAGGAACACACCCATTATAAAGAAATCACTTTAGGATTCTCTTTTTAAGCTGTTCGTTAAAACACTAGTGCTTAGGAAATCTATTGGAGGCAGAAGCAGTCAAGGGTAGCCTAGGGTTAGTGTTAGGCTTAGGGTTAGTCTTAGGGTACGGCTTAGGGTACGGGTTCAGGGAGGGGTGCGGGTACGGCGTAGGGTATGGGTTAGGGTTAGGGTTAGGGTTAGTGTTAGGGTTAGGGCTCGGTTTAGGGTACGGGTTAGGATTAGGGTACGTGTTAGGGTTAGGGTAGGGGTTAGGGTTAGGGTACGCGTTAGGGTTAGGGTAGTTATTAAACCTATCCCAATCTCTAGATACCCCTTAGCACGTAAAGGAATATTATTTGAGGGTCCAGCCATGGAGAAAAGTTTAGACACTAGGATAAGATAAGGAACACACCCATTATAAAGAAATCACATTAGGATTCTCTTTTTAAGCTGTTCCTTAAAACACTAGTGCTTAGGAAATCTATTGGAGGCAGAAGCAGTCAAGGGTAGCCTAGGGTTAGGGTTAGGCTTAGGGTTAGGCTTAGGGTACGGCTTAGGGTACGAGTTCAGGGAGGGTTTCGGGTACGGCGTAGGGTATGGGTTAGGGTTAGGGTTAGGGTTAGTGTTAGGGTTAGGGCTCGGTTTAGGGTACGGGTTAGGATTAGGGTACGTGTTAGGGTTAGGGTAGGGGTTAGGGTTAGGGTACGCGTTAGGGTTAGGGTAGTTATTAAACCTATCCCACTCTCTAGATACCCCTTAGCACGTAAAGGAATATTATTTGGGGGTGCAGCCATGGAGAAGAGTTTAGACACTAGGATAAGATAAGGAACACACCCATTATAAAGAAATCACTTTAGGATTCTCTTTTTAAGCTGTTCCTTAAAACAGTAGTGCTTAGGAAATCTATTGGAGGCAGAAGCAGTCAAGGGTAGCCTAGGGTTAGGGTTAGGCTTAGGGTTAGGGTTAGGGTACGGCTTGGGGTATGGGTTCGGGGAGGTGTTCGTGTACGGCGTAGGGTATGGGTTAGGGTTAGGGTTTGGGTTAGTGTTAGGGTTAGGGCTCGGTTTAGGGTACGGGTTAGGATTAGGGTACGTGTTAGGGTTAGGGTAGGGGTTAGGGTTAGGTTACGCGTTAGGGCTAGGGTAGTTAGTAAACCTATCCCACTCTCTAGATACCCCTTAGCACGTAAGGGAATATTATTTGGGGGTGCAGCCATGGAGAAGAGTTTAGACACTAGGATAAGATAAGGAACACACCCATTATAAAGAAATCACATTAGGATTCTCTTTTTAAGCTGTTCCTTAAAACAGTAGTGCTTAGGAAATCTATTGGAGGCAGAAGCAGTCAAGGGTAGCCTAGGATAAGGTTAGGCTTAGGGTGAGGCTTAGGGTACGGCTTAGGGTACGGGTTCGGGGAGGGTTTCGGGTACGGCGTAGGGTATGGGTTAGGGTTAGGGTTAGTGTTAGGGTTAGGGCTCGGTTTAGGGTACGGGTTAGGATTAGGGTACGTGTTAGGGTTAGGGTAGGGGTTAGGGTTAGGGTACGCGTTAGGGTTAGGGTAGTTATTAAACCTATCCCACTCTCTAGATACCCCTTAGCACGTAAAGGAATATTATTTGGGGGTCCAGCCATGGAGAAGAGTTTAGACACTAGGATAAGATAAGGAACACACCCATTATAAAGAAATCACTTTAGGATTCTCTTTTTAAGCTGTTCGTTAAAACACTAGTGCTTAGGAAATCTATTGGAGGCAGAAGCAGTCAAGGGTAGCCTAGGATAAGGTTAGGCTTAGGGTGAGGCTTAGGGTACGGCTTAGGGTACGGGTTCGGGGAGGGGTGCGGGTACGGCGTAGGGTATGGGTTAGGGTTAGGGTTAGGGTTAGTGTTAGGGTTAGGGCTCGGTTTAGGGTACAGGTTAGTATTAGGGTACGTGTTAGGGTTAGGGTAGGGGTTAGGGTTAGGGTACGCGTTAGGGTTAGGGTAGTTATTAAACCTATCCCACTCTCTAGATACCCCTTAGCACGTAAAGGAATATTATTTGAGGGTCCAGCCATGGAGAAGAGTTTAGACACTAGGATAAGATAAGGAACACACCCATTATAAAGAAATCACATTAGGATTCTCTTTTTAAGCTGTTCCTTAAAACACTAGTGCTTAGGAAATCTATTGGAGGCAGAAGCAGTCAAGGGTAACCTAGGGTTAGGGTTCGGCTTAGGGTTAGGCTTAGGGTACGGCTTAGGGTACGGGATCGGGGAGGGTTTCGGGTACGGCGTAGGGTATGGGTTAGGGTTAGGGTTAGGGTTATTGTTAGGGTTAGGGCTCGGTTTAGGGTACGGGTTAGGATTAGGGTACGTGTTAGGGTTAGGGTAGGGGTTAGGGTTAGGGTACGCGTTAGGGTTAGGGTAGTTAGTAAACCTATCCCACTCTCTAGATACCCCTTAGCACGTAAAGGAATATTATTTGAGGGTCCAGCCATGGAGAAGAGTTTAGACACTAGGATAAGATAAGGAACACACCCATTATAAAGAAATCACATTAGGATTCTCTTTTTAAGCTGTTCCTTAAAACACTAGTGCTTAGGAAATCTATTGGAGGCAGAAGCAGTCAAGGGTAGCGTAGGGTTAGGGTTAGGCTTAGGGTTAGGCTTAGAGTACGGCTTAGGGTACGGGTTCGGGGAGGGTTTCGGGTACGGCGTAGGGTATGGGTTAGGGTTAGGGTTAGGGTTAGTGTTAGGGTTAGGGCTCGGTTTAGGGTACGGTTAGGATTAGGGTACGTGTTAGGTTTAGGGTTGGGGTTAGGGTTAGGGTACGCGTTAGGGTTAGGGTAGTTAGTAAACCTATCCCACTCTCTAGATACCCCTTAGCACGTAAAGGAATATTATTTGGGGTTCCAGCAATGGAGAAGAATTTAGACACTAGGATAAGATAAGGAACACACCCATTATAAAGAAATCACATTAGGATTCTCTTTTTAAGCTGTTGCTTAAAACACTAGTGCTTAGGAAATATATTGGAGGCAGAAGCAGTCAAGGGTAGCCTAGGGTTAGTGTTAGGCTTAGGGTTAGGCTTAGGGTACGGCTTAGGGTACGAGTTTGGGGAGGGGTTCAGGTACGGCGTAGGGTATGGGTTAGGGTTAGGGTTAGTGTTAGTGTTAGGGTTAGGGCTCGGTTTAGGGTACGGGTTAGGATTAGGGTACGTGTTAGTGTTAGGGTAGGGGTTAGGGTTAGAGTACGCATTAGGGTTAGGGTAGTTATTAAACCTATCCCACTCTCTAGATACCCCTTAGCACGTAAGGCAATATTATTTGGGGGTGCAGCCATGGAGAAGAGTTTAGACACTAGGATAAGATAAGGAACACACCCATTATAAAGAAATCACATTAGGATTCTCTTTTTAAGCTGTTCCTTAAAACACTAGTGCTTAGGAAATCTATTGGAGGCAGAAGCAGTCAAGGGTAGCCTAGTGTTAGGGTTAGGCTTAGGGTTAGATTTAGGGTACGGCTTGGGGTATGGGTTCGGGGAGGTGTTCGTGTACGGCGTAGGGTATGGGTTAGGGTTAGGGTTTGGGTTAGTGTTAGGGTTAGGGCTCGGTTTAGGGTACGGGTTAGGATTAGGGTACGTGTTAGGGTTAGGGTAGGGGTTAGGGTTAGGTTACGCGTTAGGGCTAGGGTAGTTAGTAAACCTATCCCACTCTCTAGCTCCCCCTTAGCACGTAAAGGAATATTATTTGGGGGTCCAGCCATGGAGAAGAGTTTAGACACTAGGATAAGATAAGGAACACACCCATTATAAAGAAATCACTTTAGGATTCTCTTTTTAAGCTGTTCCTTAAAACACTACTGCTTAGGAAATCAATTGGAGGCAGAAGCAGTCAAGGGTAGCCTAGGGTTAGGGTTAGGCTTAGGGTTAGGTTTAGGGTATGGCTTAGGGTACGAGTTCGGGGAGGGGTGCGGGTACGGCGTAGGGTATGGGTTAGGGTTAGGGTTAGGGTTAGTGTTAGCGTTAGGGCTCGGTTTAGGGTACAGGTTAGGATTAGGGTACGTGTTAGGGTTAGGGTAGGGGTTAGGGTTAGGGTACGCGTTAGGGTTAGGGTAGTTATTAAACCTATCCCACTCTCTAGATACCCCTTAGCACGTAAGGGAATATTATTTGGGGGTGCAGCCATGGAGAAGAGTTTAGACACTAGGATAAGATAAGGAACACACCCATTATAAAGAAATCACATTAGGATTCTCTTTTTAAGCTGTTCCTTAAAACAGTAGTGCTTAGGAAATCTATTGGAGGCAGAAGCAGTCAAGGGTAGCCTAGGGTTAGGGTTAGGCTTAGGGTTAGGCTTAGGGTTCGGCTTAGGGTACGGGTTCGGGGAGGGGTGCGGGTACGGCGTAGGGTATGGGTTAGGGTTAGGGTTAGGGTTAGTGTTAGGGTTAGGGCTCGGTTTAGGGTACGGGTTAGGATTAGGGTACGTGTTAGGGTTAGGGTAGGGGTTAGGGTTAGGGTACGCGTTAGGGTTAGGGTAGTTATTAAACCTATCCCACTCTCTAGATACCCCTTAGCAGGTAAAGGAATATTATTTGGGGGTCCAGCCATGGAGAAGAGTTTAGACACTAGGATAAGATAAGGAACACACCCATTATAAAGAAATCACTTTAGGATTCTCTTTTTAAGCTGTTCGTTAAAACACTAGTGCTTAGGAAATCTATTGGAGGCAGAAGCAGTCAAGGGTAGCCTAGGGTTAGTGTTAGGCTTAGGGTTAGTCTTAGGGTACGGCTTAGGGTACGGGTTCAGGGAGGGGTGCGGGTACGGCGTAGGGTATGGGTTAGGGTTAGGGTTAGGGTTAGTGTTAGGGTTAGGGCTCGGTTTAGGGTACGGGTTAGGATTAGGGTACGTGTTAGGGTTAGGGTAGGGGTTAGGGTTAGGGTACGCGTTAGGGTTAGGGTAGTTATTAAACCTATCCCAATCTCTAGATACCCCTTAGCACGTAAAGGAATATTATTTGAGGGTCCAGCCATGGAGAAAAGTTTAGACACTAGGATAAGATAAGGAACACACCCATTATAAAGAAATCACATTAGGATTCTCTTTTTAAGCTGTTCCTTAAAACACTAGTGCTTAGGAAATCTATTGGAGGCAGAAGCAGTCAAGGGTAGCCTAGGGTTAGGGTTAGGCTTAGGGTTAGGCTTAGGGTACGGCTTAGGGTACGAGTTCAGGGAGGGTTTCGGGTACGGCGTAGGGTATGGGTTAGGGTTAGGGTTAGGGTTAGTGTTAGGGTTAGGGCTCGGTTTAGGGTACGGGTTAGGATTAGGGTACGTGTTAGGGTTAGGGTAGGGGTTAGGGTTAGGGTACGCGTTAGGGTTAGGGTAGTTATTAAACCTATCCCACTCTCTAGATACCCCTTAGCACGTAAAGGAATATTATTTGGGGGTGCAGCCATGGAGAAGAGTTTAGACACTAGTATAAGATAAGGAACACACCCATTATAAAGAAATCACTTTAGGATTCTCTTTTTAAGCTGTTCCTTAAAACAGTAGTGCTTAGGAAATCTATTGGAGGCAGAAGCAGTCAAGGGTAGCCTAGGGTTAGGGTTAGGCTTAGGGTTAGGGTTAGGGTACGGCTTGGGGTATGGGTTCGGGGAGGTGTTCGTGTACGGCGTAGGGTATGGGTTAGGGTTAGGGTTTGGGTTAGTGTTAGGGTTAGGGCTCGGTTTAGGGTACGGGTTAGGATTAGGGTACGTGTTAGGGTTAGGGTAGGGGTTAGGGTTAGGTTACGCGTTAGGGCTAGGGTAGTTAGTAAACCTATCCCACTCTCTAGCTCCCCCTTAGCACGTAAAGGAATATTATTTGGGGGTCCAGCCATGGAGAAGAGTTTAGACACTAGGATAAGATAAGGAACACACCCATTATAAAGAAATCACATTAGGATTCTCTTTTTAAGCTGTTCCTTAAAACACTACTGCTTAGGAAATCAATTGGAGGCAGAAGCAGTCAAGGGTAGCCTAGGGTTAGGGTTAGGCTTAGGGTTAGGTTTAGGGTATGGCTTAGGGTACGGGTTCGGGGAGGGGTGCGGGTACGGCGTAGGGTATGGGTTAGGGTTAGGGTTAGGGTTAGTGTTAGGGTTAGGCCTCGGTTTAGGGTACAGGTTAGGATTAGGGTACGTGTTAGGGTTAGGGTAGGGGTTAGGGTTAGGGTACGCGTTAGGGTTAGGGTAGTTATTAAACCTATCCCACTCTCTAGATACCCCTTAGCACGTAAGGGAATATTATTTGGGGGTGCAGCCATGGAGAAGAGTTTAGACACTGGGATAAGATAAGGAACACACCCATTATAAAGAAATCACATTAGGATTCTCTTTTTAAGCTGTTCCTTAAAACAGTAGTGCTTAGGAAATCTATTGGAGGCAGAAGCAGTCAAGGGTAGCCTAGGATAAGGTTAGGCTTAGGGTGAGGCTTAGGGTACGGCTTAGGGTACGGGTTCGGGGAGGGTTTCGGGTACGGCGTAGGGTATGGGTTAGGGTTAGGGTTAGTGTTAGGGTTAGGGCTCGGTTTAGGGTACGGGTTAGGATTAGGGTACGTGTTAGGGTTAGGGTAGGGGTTAGGGTTAGGGTACGCGTTAGGGTTAGGGTAGTTATTAAACCTATCCCACTCTCTAGATACCCCTTAGCACGTAAAGGAATATTATTTGGGGGTCCAGCCATGGAGAAGAGTTTAGACACTAGGATAAGATAAGGAACACACCCATTATAAAGAAATCACTTTAGGATTCTCTTTTTAAGCTGTTCGTTAAAACACTAGTGCTTAGGAAATCTATTGGAGGCAGAAGCAGTCAAGGGTAGCCTAGGGTTAGGGTTAGGCTTAGGGTTAGGCTTAGGGTACGGCTTAGGGTACGGGTTCAGGGAGGGGTGCGGGTACGGCGTAGGGTATGGGTTAGGGTTAGGGTTAGGGTTAGTGTTAGGGTTAGGGCTCGGTTTAGGGTACGGGTTAGGATTAGGGTACGTGTTAGGGTTAGGGTAGGGGTTAGGGTTAGGGTACGCGTTAGGGTTAGGGTAGTTATTAAACCTATCCCACTCTCTAGATACCCCTTAGCACGTAAAGGAATATTATTTGAGGGTCCAGCCATGGAGAAGAGTTTAGACACTAGGATAAGATAAGGAACACACCCATTATAAAGAAATCACATTAGGATTCTCTTTTTAAGCTGTTCCTTAAAACACTAGTGCTTAGGAAATCTATTGGAGGCAGAAGCAGTCAAGGGTAACCTAGGGTTAGGGTTAGGCTTAGGGTTAGGCTTAGGGTACGGCTTAGGGTACGGGATCGGGGAGGGTTTCGGGTACGGCGTAGGGTATGGGTTAGGGTTAGGGTTAGGGTTATTGTTAGGGTTAGGGCTCGGTTTAGGGTACGGGTTAGGATTAGGGTACGTGTTAGGGTTAGGGTAGGGGTTAGGGTTAGGGTACGCGTTAGGGTTAGGGTAGTTAGTAAACCTATCCCACTCTCTAGATACCCCTAGCACGTAAAGGAATATTATTTGGGGTTCCAGCCATGGAGAAGAATTTAGACACTAGGATAAGATAAGGAACACACCCATTATAAAGAAATCACATTAGGATTCTCTTTTTAAGCTGTTGCTTAAAACACTAGTGCTTAGGAAATCTATTGGAGGCAGAAGCAGTCAAGGGTAGCCTAGGGTTAGTGTTAGGCTTAGGGTTAGGCTTAGGGTACGGCTTAGGGTACGGGTTTGGGGAGGGGTTCAGGTACGGCATAGGGTTTGGGTTAGGGTTAGGGTTAGTGTTAGTGTTAGGGTTAGGGCTCGGTTTAGGGTACGGGTTAGGATTAGGGTACGTGTTAGTGTTAGGGTAGGGGTTAGGGTTAGAGTACGCATTAGGTTTAGGGTAGTTATTAAACCTATCCCACTCTCTAGATACCCCTTAGCACGTAAGGCAATATTATTTGGGGGTGCAGCCATGGAGAAGAGTTTAGACACTAGGATAAGATAAGGAACACACCCATTATAAAGAAATCACATTAGGATTCTCTTTTTAAGCTGTTCCTTAAAACACTAGTGCTTAGGAAATCTATTGGAGGCAGAAGCAGTCAAGGGTAGCCTAGGGTTAGGGTTAGGCTTAGGGTTAGGCTTAGGGTACGGCTTAGGGTACGGGTTCGGGGAGGGGTGCGGGTACGGCGTAGGGTATGGGTTAGGGTTAGGGTTAGGGTTAGTGTTAGGGTTAGGGCTCGGTTTAGGGTACCTGTTAGGATTAGGGTACGTGTTAGGGTTAGGGTAGGGGTTAGGGTTAGGGTACGCGTTAGGGTTAGGGTAGTTATTAAACCTATCCCACTCTCTAGATACCCCTTAGCACGTAAAGGAATATTATTTGAGGGTCCAGCAATGGAGAAGAGTTTAGACACTAGGATAAGATAAGGAACACACCCATTATAAAGAAATCACATTAGGATTCTCTTTTTAAGCTGTTCCTTAAAACACTAGTGCTTAGGAAATCTATTGGAGGCAGAAGCAGTCAAGGGTAGCCTAGGATAAGGTTAGGCTTAGGGTGAGGCTTAGGGTACGGCTTAGGGTACGGGTTCGGGGAGGGTTTCGGGTACGGCGTAGGGTATGGGTTAGGGTTAGGGTTACTGTTAGGGTTAGGGCTCGGTTTAGGGTACGGGTTAGGATTAGGGTACGTGTTAGGGTTAGGGTAGGGGTTAGGGTTAGGGGCGCGTTAGGGTTAGGGTAGTTATTAAACCTATCCCACTCTCTAGATACCCCTTAGCACGTAAAGGAATATTATTTGGGGGTCCAGCCATGGAGAAGAGTTTAGACACTAGGATAAGATAAGGAACACACCCATTATAAAGAAATCACTTTAGGATTCTCTTTTTAAGCTGTTCGTTAAAACACTAGTGCTTAGGAAATCTATTGGAGGCAGAAGCAGTCAAGGGTAGCCTAGGATTAGGGTTAGGCTTAGGGTTAGGCTTAGGGTACGGCTTAGGGTACGGGTTCAGGGAGGGGTGCGGGTACGGCGTAGGGTATGGGTTAGGGTTAGGGTTAGGGTTAGTGTTAGGGTTAGGGCTCGGTTTAGGGTACGGGTTAGGATTAGGGTACGTGTTAGGGTTAGGGTAGGGGTTAGGGTTAGGGTACGCGTTAGGGTTAGGGTAGTTATTAAACCTATCCCAATCTCTAGATACCCCTTAGCACGTAAAGGAATATTATTTGAGGGTCCAGCCATGGAGAAGAGTTTAGACACTAGGATAAGATAAGGAACACACCCATTATAAAGAAATCACATTAGGATTCTCTTTTTAAGCTGTTCCTTAAAACACTACTGCTTAGGAAATCAATTGGAGGCAGAAGCAGTCAAGGGTAGCCTAGGGTTAGGGTTAGGCTTAGGGTTAGGTTTAGGGTATGGCTTAGGGTACGGGTTCGGGGAGGGGTGCGGGTACGGCGTAGGGTATGGGTTAGGGTTAGGGTTAGGGTTAGTGTTAGGGTTAGGCCTCGGTTTAGGGTACAGGTTAGGATTAGGGTACGTGTTAGGGTTAGGGTAGGGGTTAGGGTTAGGGTACGCGTTAGGGTTAGGGTAGTTATTAAACCTATCCCACTCTCTAGATACCCCTTAGCACGTAAGGGAATATTATTTGGGGGTGCAGCCATGGAGAAGAGTTTAGACACTAGGATAAGATAAGGAACACACCCATTATAAAGAAATCACATTAGGATTCTCTTTTTAAGCTGTTCCTTAAAACAGTAGTGCTTAGGAAATCTATTGGAGGCAGAAGCAGTCAAGGGTAGCCTAGGATAAGGTTAGGCTTAGGGTGAGGCTTAGGGTACGGCTTAGGGTACGGGTTCGGGGAGGGTTTCGGGTACGGCGTAGGGTATGGGTTAGGGTTAGGGTTAGTGTTAGGGTTAGGGCTCGGTTTAGGGTACGGGTTAGGATTAGGGTACGTGTTAGGGTTAGGGTAGGGGTTAGGGTTAGGGTACGCGTTAGGGTTAGGGTAGTTATTAAACCTATCCCACTCTCTAGATACCCCTTAGCACGTAAAGGAATATTATTTGGGGGTCCAGCCATGGAGAAGAGTTTAGACACTAGGATAAGATAAGGAACACACCCATTATAAAGAAATCACTTTAGGATTCTCTTTTTAAGCTGTTCGTTAAAACACTAGTGCTTAGGAAATCTATTGGAGGCAGAAGCAGTCAAGGGTAGCCTAGTGTTAGGGTTAGGCTTAGGGTTAGGCTTAGGGTACGGCTTTGGGTACGGGTTCAGGGAGGGGTGCGGGTACGGCGTAGGGTATGGGTTAGGGTTAGGGTTAGGGTTAGTGTTAGGGTTAGGGCTCGGTTTAGGGTACGGGTTAGGATTAGGGTACGTGTTAGGGTTAGGGTAGGGGTTAGGGTTAGGGTACGCGTTAGGGTTAGGGTAGTTATTAAACCTATCCCACTCTCTAGATACCCCTTAGCACGTAAAGGAATATTATTTGAGGGTCCAGGCATGGAGAAGAGTTTAGACACTAGGATAAGATAAGGAACACACCCATTATAAAGAAATCACATTAGGATTCTCTTTTTAAGCTGTTCCTTAAAACACTAGTGCTTAGGAAATCTATTGGAGGCAGAAGCAGTCAAGGGTAACCTAGGGTTAGGGTTAGGCTTAGGGTTAGGCTTAGGGTACGGCTTAGGGTACGGGATCGGGGAGGGTTTCGGGTACGGCGTAGGGTATGGGTTAGGGTTAGGGTTAGGGTTATTGTTAGGGTTAGGGCTCGGTTTAGGGTACGGGTTAGGATTAGGGTACGTGTTAGGGTTAGGGTAGGGGTTAGGGTTAGGGTACGCGTTAGGGTTAGGGTAGTTAGTAAACCTATCCCACTCTCTAGATACCCCTTAGCACGTAAAGGAATATTATTTGGGGTTCCAGCCATGGAGAAGAATTTAGACACTAGGATAAGATAAGGAACACACCCATTATAAAGAAATCACATTAGGATTCTCTTTTTAAGCTGTTGCTTAAAACACTAGTGCTTAGGAAATCTATTGGAGGCAGAAGCAGTCAAGGGTAGCCTAGGGTTAGTGTTAGGCTTAGGGTTAGGCTTAGGGTACGGCTTAGGGTACGGGTTTGGGGAGGGGTTCAGGTACGGCATAGGGTATGGGTTAGGGTTAGGGTTAGTGTTAGTGTTAGGGTTAGGGCTCGGTTTAGGGTACGGGTTAGGATTAGGGTACGTGTTAGTGTTAGGGTAGGGGTTAGGGTTAGAGTACGCATTAGGTTTAGGGTAGTTATTAAACCTATCCCACTCTCTAGATACCCCTTAGCACGTAAGGCAATATTATTTGGGGGTGCAGCCATGGAGAAGAGTTTAGACACTAGGATAAGATAAGGAACACACCCATTATAAAGAAATCACATTAGGATTCTCTTTTTAAGCTGTTCCTTAAAACACTAGTGCTTAGGAAATCTATTGGAGGCAGAAGCAGTCAAGGGTAGCCTAGGGTTAGGGTTAGGCTTAGGGTTAGGCTTAGGGTACGGCTTAGGGTACGGGTTCGGGGAGGGGTGCGGGTACGGCGTAGGGTATGGGTTAGGGTTAGGGTTAGGGTTAGTGTTAGGGTTAGGGCTCGGTTTAGGGTACCTGTTAGGATTAGGGTACGTGTTAGGGTTAGGCTAGGGGTTAGGGTTAGGGTACGCGTTAGGGTTAGGGTAGTTATTAAACCTATCCCAATCTCTAGATACCCCTTAGCACGTAAAGGAATATTATTTGAGGGTCCAGCCATGGAGAAAAGTTTAGACACTAGGATAAGATAAGGAACACACCCATTATAAAGAAATCACATTAGGATTCTCTTTTTAAGCTGTTCCTTAAAACACTACTGCTTAGGAAATCAATTGGAGGCAGAAGCAGTCAAGGGTAGCCTAGGGTTAGGGTTAGGCTTAGGGTTAGGTTTAGGGTATGGCTTAGGGTACGGGTTCGGGGAGGGTTTCGGGTACGGCGTAGGGTATGGGTTAGGGTTAGGGTTAGGGTTAGTGTTAGGGTTAGGCCTCGGTTTAGGGTACAGGTTAGGATTAGGGTACGTGTTAGGGTTAGGGTAGGGGTTAGGGTTAGGGTACGCGTTAGGGTTAGGGTAGTTATTAAACCTATCCCACTCTCTAGATACCCCTTAGCACGTAAGGGAATATTATTTGGGGGTGCAGCCATGGAGAAGAGTTTAGACACTAGGATAAGATAAGGAACACACCCATTATAAAGAAATCACATTAGGATTCTCTTTTTAAGCTGTTCCTTAAAACACTAGTGCTTAGGAAATCTATTGGAGGCAGAAGCAGTCAAGGGTAGCCTAGGGTTAGGCTTAGGCTTAGGGTTAGGTTTAGGGTATGGCTTAGGGTACGGGTTCGGGGAGGGTTTCGGGTACGGCGTAGGGTATGGGTTAGGGTTAGGGTTAGGGTTAGTGTTAGGGTTAGGCCTCGGTTTAGGGTACAGGTTAGGATTAGGGTACGTGTTAGGGTTAGGGTAGGGGTTAGGGTTAGGGTACGCGTTAGGGTTAGGGTAGTTATTAAACCTATCCCACTCTCTAGATACCCCTTAGCACGTAAGGGAATATTATTTGGGGGTGCAGCCATGGAGAAGAGTTTAGACACTAGGATAAGATAAGGAACACACCCATTATAAAGAAATCACATTAGGATTCTCTTTTTAAGCTGTTCCTTAAAACACTAGTGCTTAGGAAATCTATTGGAGGCAGAAGCAGTCAAGGGTAGCCTAGGGTTAGGGTTAGGCTTAGGGTTAGGCTTAGGGTACGGCTTAGGGTACGGGTTCGGGGAGGGGTGCGGGTACGGCGTAGGGTATGGGTTAGGGTTAGGGTTAGGGTTAGTGTTAGGGTTAGGGCTCGGTTTAGGGTACGGTTAGGATTAGGGTACGTGTTAGGTTTAGGGTTGGGGTTAGGGTTAGGGTACGCGTTAGGGTTAGGGTAGTTAGTAAACCTATCCCACTCTCTAGATACCCCTTAGCACGTAAAGGAATATTATTTGGGGTTCCAGCAATGGAGAAGAATTTAGACACTAGGATAAGATAAGGAACACACCCATTATAAAGAAATCACATTAGGATTCTCTTTTTAAGCTGTTGCTTAAAACACTAGTGCTTAGGAAATCTATTGGAGGCAGAAGCAGTCAAGGGTAGCCTAGGGTTAGTGTTAGGCTTAGGGTTAGGCTTAGGGTACGGCTTAGGGTACGAGTTTGGGGAGGGGTTCAGGTACGGCGTAGGGTATGGGTTAGGGTTAGGGTTAGTGTTAGTGTTAGGGTTAGGGCTCGGTTTAGGGTACGGGTTAGGATTAGGGTACGTGTTAGTGTTAGGGTAGGGGTTAGGGTTAGAGTACGCATTAGGGTTAGGGTAGTTATTAAACCTATCCCACTCTCTAGATACCCCTTAGCACGTAAGGCAATATTATTTGGGGGTGCAGCCATGGAGAAGAGTTTAGACACTAGGATAAGATAAGGAACACACCCATTATAAAGAAATCACATTAGGATTCTCTTTTTAAGCTGTTCCTTAAAACACTAGTGCTTAGGAAATCTATTGGAGGCAGAAGCAGTCAAGGGTAGCCTAGTGTTAGGGTTAGGCTTAGGGTTAGGTTTAGGGTACGGCTTGGGGTATGGGTTCGGGGAGGTGTTCGTGTACGGCGTAGGGTATGGGTTAGGGTTAGGGTTTGGGTTAGTGTTAGGGTTAGGGCTCGGTTTAGGGTACGGGTTAGGATTAGGGTACGTGTTAGGGTTAGGGTAGGGGTTAGGGTTAGGTTACGCGTTAGGGCTAGGGTAGTTAGTAAACCTATCCCACTCTCTAGCTCCCCCTTAGCACGTAAAGGAATATTATTTGGGGGTCCAGCCATGGAGAAGAGTTTAGACACTAGGATAAGATAAGGAACACACCCATTATAAAGAAATCACTTTAGGATTCTCTTTTTAAGCTGTTCCTTAAAACACTACTGCTTAGGAAATCAATTGGAGGCAGAAGCAGTCAAGGGTAGCCTAGGGTTAGGGTTAGGCTTAGGGTTAGGTTTAGGGTATGGCTTAGGGTACGAGTTCGGGGAGGGGTGCGGGTACGGCGTAGGGTATGGGTTAGGGTTAGGGTTAGGGTTAGTGTTAGCGTTAGGGCTCGGTTTAGGGTACAGGTTAGGATTAGGGTACGTGTTAGGGTTAGGGTAGGGGTTAGGGTTAGGGTACGCGTTAGGGTTAGGGTAGTTATTAAACCTATCCCACTCTCTAGATACCCCTTAGCACGTAAGGGAATATTATTTGGGGGTGCAGCCATGGAGAAGAGTTTAGACACTAGGATAAGATAAGGAACACACCCATTATAAAGAAATCACATTAGGATTCTCTTTTTAAGCTGTTCCTTAAAACAGTAGTGCTTAGGAAATCTATTGGAGGCAGAAGCAGTCAAGGGTAGCCTAGGGTTAGGGTTAGGCTTAGGGTTAGGCTTAGGGTTCGGCTTAGGGTACGGGTTCGGGGAGGGGTGCGGGTACGGCGTAGGGTATGGGTTAGGGTTAGGGTTAGGGTTAGTGTTAGGGTTAGGGCTCGGTTTAGGGTACGGGTTAGGATTAGGGTACGTGTTAGGGTTAGGGTAGGGGTTAGGGTTAGGGTACGCGTTAGGGTTAGGGTAGTTATTAAACCTATCCCACTCTCTAGATACCCCTTAGCAGGTAAAGGAATATTATTTGGGGGTCCAGCCATGGAGAAGAGTTTAGACACTAGGATAAGATAAGGAACACACCCATTATAAAGAAATCACTTTAGGATTCTCTTTTTAAGCTGTTCGTTAAAACACTAGTGCTTAGGAAATCTATTGGAGGCAGAAGCAGTCAAGGGTAGCCTAGGGTTAGTGTTAGGCTTAGGGTTAGTCTTAGGGTACGGCTTAGGGTACGGGTTCAGGGAGGGGTGCGGGTACGGCGTAGGGTATGGGTTAGGGTTAGGGTTAGGGTTAGTGTTAGGGTTAGGGCTCGGTTTAGGGTACGGGTTAGGATTAGGGTACGTGTTAGGGTTAGGGTAGGGGTTAGGGTTAGGGTACGCGTTAGGGTTAGGGTAGTTATTAAACCTATCCCAATCTCTAGATACCCCTTAGCACGTAAAGGAATATTATTTGAGGGTCCAGCCATGGAGAAAAGTTTAGACACTAGGATAAGATAAGGAACACACCCATTATAAAGAAATCACATTAGGATTCTCTTTTTAAGCTGTTCCTTAAAACACTAGTGCTTAGGAAATCTATTGGAGGCAGAAGCAGTCAAGGGTAGCCTAGGGTTAGGGTTAGGCTTAGGGTTAGGCTTAGGGTACGGCTTAGGGTACGAGTTCAGGGAGGGTTTCGGGTACGGCGTAGGGTATGGGTTAGGGTTAGGGTTAGTGTTAGGGTTAGGGCTCGGTTTAGGGTACGGGTTAGGATTAGGGTACGTGTTAGGGTTAGGGTAGGGGTTAGGGTTAGGGTACGCGTTAGGGTTAGGGTAGTTATTAAACCTATCCCACTCTCTAGATACCCCTTAGCACGTAAAGGAATATTATTTGGGGGTGCAGCCATGGAGAAGAGTTTAGACACTAGGATAAGATAAGGAACACACCCATTATAAAGAAATCACTTTAGGATTCTCTTTTTAAGCTGTTCCTTAAAACAGTAGTGCTTAGGAAATCTATTGGAGGCAGAAGCAGTCAAGGGTAGCCTAGGGTTAGGGTTAGGCTTAGGGTTAGGGTTAGGGTACGGCTTGGGGTATGGGTTCGGGGAGGTGTTCGTGTACGGCGTAGGGTATGGGTTAGGGTTAGGGTTTGGGTTAGTGTTAGGGTTAGGGCTCGGTTTAGGGTACGGGTTAGGATTAGGGTACGTGTTAGGGTTAGGGTAGGGGTTAGGGTTAGGTTACGCGTTAGGGCTAGGGTAGTTAGTAAACCTATCCCACTCTCTAGCTCCCCCTTAGCACGTAAAGGAATATTATTTGGGGGTCCAGCCATGGAGAAGAGTTTAGACACTAGGATAAGATAAGGAACACACCCATTATAAAGAAATCACATTAGGATTCTCTTTTTAAGCTGTTCCTTAAAACACTACTGCTTAGGAAATCAATTGGAGGCAGAAGCAGTCAAGGGTAGCCTAGGGTTAGGGTTAGGCTTAGGGTTAGGTTTAGGGTATGGCTTAGGGTACGGGTTCGGGGAGGGGTGCGGGTACGGCGTAGGGTATGGGTTAGGGTTAGGGTTAGGGTTAGTGTTAGGGTTAGGCCTCGGTTTAGGGTACAGGTTAGGATTAGGGTACGTGTTAGGGTTAGGGTAGTGGTTAGGGTTAGGGTACGCGTTAGGGTTAGGGTAGTTATTAAACCTATCCCACTCTCTAGATACCCCTTAGCACGTAAGGGAATATTATTTGGGGGTGCAGCCATGGAGAAGAGTTTAGACACTAGGATAAGATAAGGAACACACCCATTATAAAGAAATCACATTAGGATTCTCTTTTTAAGCTGTTCCTTAAAACAGTAGTGCTTAGGAAATCTATTGGAGGCAGAAGCAGTCAAGGGTAGCCTAGGATAAGGTTAGGCTTAGGGTGAGGCTTAGGGTACGGCTTAGGGTACGGGTTCGGGGAGGGTTTCGGGTACGGCGTAGGGTATGGGTTAGGGTTAGGGTTAGTGTTAGGGTTAGGGCTCGGTTTAGGGTACGGGTTAGGATTAGGGTACGTGTTAGGGTTAGGGTAGGGGTTAGGGTTAGGGTACGCGTTAGGGTTAGGGTAGTTATTAAACCTATCCCACTCTCTAGATACCCCTTAGCACGTAAAGGAATATTATTTGGGGGTCCAGCCATGGAGAAGAGTTTAGACACTAGGATAAGATAAGGAACACACCCATTATAAAGAAATCACTTTAGGATTCTCTTTTTAAGCTGTTCGTTAAAACACTAGTGCTTAGGAAATCTATTGGAGGCAGAAGCAGTCAAGGGTAGCCTAGGGTTAGGGTTAGGCTTAGGGTTAGGCTTAGGGTACGGCTTAGGGTACGGGTTCAGGGAGGGGTGCGGGTACGGCGTAGGGTATGGGTTAGGGTTAGGGTTAGGGTTAGTGTTAGGGTTAGGGCTCGGTTTAGGGTACGGGTTAGGATTAGGGTACGTGTTAGGGTTAGGGTAGGGGTTAGGGTTAGGGTACGCGTTAGGGTTAGGGTAGTTATTAAACCTATCCCACTCTCTAGATACCCCTTAGCACGTAAAGGAATATTATTTGAGGGTCCAGCCATGGAGAAGAGTTTAGACACTAGGATAAGATAAGGAACACACCCACTATAAAGAAATCACATTAGGATTCTCTTTTTAAGCTGTTCCTTAAAACACTAGTGCTTAGGAAATCTATTGGAGGCAGAAGCAGTCAAGGGTAACCTAGGGTTAGGGTTAGGCTTAGGGTTAGGCTTAGGGTACGGCTTAGGGTACGGGATCGGGGAGGGTTTCGGGTACGGCGTAGGGTATGGGTTAGGGTTAGGGTTAGGGTTATTGTTAGGGTTAGGGCTCGGTTTAGGGTACGGGTTAGGATTAGGGTACGTGTTAGGGTTAGGGTAGGGGTTAGGGTTAGGGTACGCGTTAGGGTTAGGGTAGTTAGTAAACCTATCCCACTCTCTAGATACCCCTTAGCACGTAAAGGAATATTATTTGGGGTTCCAGCCATGGAGAAGAATTTAGACACTAGGATAAGATAAGGAACACACCCATTATAAAGAAATCACATTAGGATTCTCTTTTTAAGCTGTTGCTTAAAACACTAGTGCTTAGGAAATCTATTGGAGGCAGAAGCAGTCAAGGGTAGCCTAGGGTTAGTGTTAGGCTTAGGGTTAGGCTTAGGGTACGGCTTAGGGTACGGGTTTGGGGAGGGGTTCAGGTACGGCATAGGGTATGGGTTAGGGTTAGGGTTAGTGTTAGTGTTAGGGTTAGGGCTCGGTTTAGGGTACGGGTTAGGATTAGGGTACGTGTTAGTGTTAGGGTAGGGGTTAGGGTTAGAGTACGCATTAGGTTTAGGGTAGTTATTAAACCTATCCCACTCTCTAGATACCCCTTAGCACGTAAGGCAATATTATTTGGGGGTGCAGCCATGGAGAAGAGTTTAGACACTAGGATAAGATAAGGAACACACCCATTATAAAGAAATCACATTAGGATTCTCTTTTTAAGCTGTTCCTTAAAACACTAGTGCTTAGGAAATCTATTGGAGGCAGAAGCAGTCAAGGGTAGCCTAGGGTTAGGGTTAGGCTTAGGGTTAGGCTTAGGGTACGGCTTAGGGTACGGGTTCGGGGAGGGGTGCGGGTACGGCGTAGGGTATGGGTTAGGGTTAGGGTTAGGGTTAGTGTTAGGGTTAGGGCTCGGTTTAGGGTACCTGTTAGGATTAGGGTACGTGTTACGGTTAGGGTAGGGGTTAGGGTTAGGGTACGCGTTAGGGTTAGGGTAGTTATTAAACCTATCCCACTCTCTAGATACCCCTTAGCACGTAAAGGAATATTATTTGAGGGTCCAGCAATGGAGAAGAGTTTAGACACTAGGATAAGATAAGGAACACACCCATTATAAAGAAATCACATTAGGATTCTCTTTTTAAGCTGTTCCTTAAAACACTAGTGCTTAGGAAATCTATTGGAGGCAGAAGCAGTCAAGGGTAGCCTAGGATAAGGTTAGGCTTAGGGTGAGGCTTAGGGTACGGCTTAGGGTACGGGTTCGGGGAGGGTTTCGGGTACGGCGTAGGGTATGGGTTAGGGTTAGGGTTACTGTTAGGGTTAGGGCTCGGTTTAGGGTACGGGTTAGGATTAGGGTACGTGTTAGGGTTAGGGTAGGGGTTAGGGTTAGGGGCGCGTTAGGGTTAGGGTAGTTATTAAACCTATCCCACTCTCTAGATACCCCTTAGCACGTAAAGGAATATTATTTGGGGGTCCAGCCATGGAGAAGAGTTTAGACACTAGGATAAGATAAGGAACACACCCATTATAAAGAAATCACTTTAGGATTCTCTTTTTAAGCTGTTCGTTAAAACACTAGTGCTTAGGAAATCTATTGGAGGCAGAAGCAGTCAAGGGTAGCCTAGGGTTAGGGTTAGGCTTAGGGTTAGGCTTAGGGTACGGCTTAGGGTACGGGTTCAGGGAGGGGTGCGGGTACGGCGTAGGGTATGGGTTAGGGTTAGGGTTAGGGTTAGTGTTAGGGTTAGGGCTCGGTTTAGGGTACGGGTTAGGATTAGGGTACGTGTTAGGGTTAGGGTAGGGGTTAGGGTTAGGGTACGCGTTAGGGTTAGGGTAGTTATTAAACCTATCCCAATCTCTAGATACCCCTTAGCACGTAAAGGAATATTATTTGAGGGTCCAGCCATGGAGAAAAGTTTAGACACTAGGATAAGATAAGGAACACACCCATTATAAAGAAATCACATTAGGATTCTCTTTTTAAGCTGTTCCTTAAAACACTACTGCTTAGGAAATCAATTGGAGGCAGAAGCAGTCAAGGGTAGCCTAGGGTTAGGGTTAGGCTTAGGGTTAGTTTTAGGGTATGGCTTAGGGTACGGGTTCGGGGAGGGTTTCAGGTACGGCGTAGGGTATGGGTTAGGGTTAGGGTTAGGGTTAGTGTTAGGGTTAGGCCTCGGTTTAGGGTACAGGTTAGGATTAGGGTACGTGTTAGGGTTAGGGTAGGGGTTAGGGTTAGGGTACGCGTTAGGTTTAGGGTAGTTATTAAACCTATCCCACTCTCTAGATACCCCTTAGCACGTAAGGGAATATTATTTGGGGGTGCAGCCATGGAGAAGAGTTTAGACACTAGGATAAGATAAGGAACACACCCATTATAAAGAAATCACATTAGGATTCTCTTTTTAAGCTGTTCCTTAAAACACTAGTGCTTAGGAAATCTATTGGAGGCAGAAGCAGTCAAGGGTAGCCTAGGGTTAGGCTTAGGCTTAGGGTTAGGTTTAGGGTATGGCTTAGGGTACGGGTTCGGGGAGGGTTTCGGGTACGGCGTAGGGTATGGGTTAGGGTTAGGGTTAGGGTTAGTGTTAGGGTTAGGCCTCGGTTTAGGGTACAGGTTAGGATTAGGGTACGTGTTAGGGTTAGGGTAGGGGTTAGGGTTAGGGTACGCGTTAGGGTTAGGGTAGTTATTAAACCTATCCCACTCTCTAGATACCCCTTAGCACGTAAGGGAATATTATTTGGGGGTGCAGCCATGGAGAAGAGTTTAGACACTAGGATAAGATAAGGAACACACCCATTATAAAGAAATCACATTAGGATTCTCTTTTTAAGCTGTTCCTTAAAACAGTAGTGCTTAGGAAATCTATTGGAGGCAGAAGCAGTCAAGGGTAGCCTAGGGTTAGGGTTAGGCTTAGGGTTAGGCTTAGGGTACGGCTTAGGTTACGGGTTCGGGGAGGGGTGCGGGTACGGCGTAGGGTATGGGTTAGGGTTAGGGTTAGGGTTAGTGTTAGGGTTAGGGCTCGGTTTAGGGTACGGTTAGGATTAGGGTACGTGTTAGGTTTAGGGTAGGGGTTAGGGTTAGGGTACGCGTTAGGGTTAGGGTAGTTAGTAAACCTATCCCACTCTCTAGATACCCCTTAGCACGTAAAGGAATATTATTTGGGGTTCCAGCCATGGAGAAGAATTTAGACACTAGGATAAGATAAGGAACACACCCATTATAAAGAAATCACATTAGGATTCTCTTTTTAAGCTGTTGCTTAAAACACTAGTGCTTAGGAAATCTATTGGAGGCAGAAGCAGTCAAGGGTAGCCTAGGGTTAGTGTTAGGTTTAGGGTTAGGCTTAGGGTACGGCTTTCGGTACGGGTTTGGGGAGGGGTTCAGGTACGGCGTAGGGTATGGGTTAGGGTTAGGGTTAGTGTTAGTGTTAGGGTTAGGGCTCGGTTTAGTGTACGGGTTAGGATTAGGGTACGTGTTAGTGTTAGGTTAGGGGTTAGGGTTAGAGTACGCATTAGGGTTAGGGTAGTTATTAAACCTATCCCACTCTCTAGATACCCCTTAGCACGTAAGGCAATATTATTTGGGGGTGCAGCCATGGAGAAGAGTTTAGACACTAGGATAAGATAAGGAACACACCCATTATAAAGAAATCACATTAGGATTCTCTTTTTAAGCTGTTCCTTAAAACACTAGTGCTTAGGAAATCTATTGGAGGCAGAAGCAGTCAAGGGTAGCCTAGGGTTAGGGTTAGGCTTAGGGTTATGTTTAGGGTACGGCTTGGGGAATGGGTTCGGGGAGGGGTTCGGGTACGGCATAGGGTATGGGTTAGGGTTAGGGTTAGGGTTAGTGTTAGGGTTAGGGCTCGGTTTAGGGTACGGGTTAGGATTAGGGTACGTGTTAGGGTTAGGGTAGGGGTTAGGGTTAGGGTATGCGTTAGGGTTAGGGTAGTTATTAAACCTATCCCACTCTCTAGATACCCCTTAGCACGTAAAGGAATATTATTTGGGGGTCCAGCCATGGAGAAGAGTTTAGACACTAGGATAAGATAAGGAACACACCCATTATAAAGAAATCACATTAGGATTCTCTTTTTAAGCTGTTCCTTAAAACACTAGTGCTTAGGAAATCTATTGGAGGCAGAAGCAGTCAAGGGTAGCCTAGGGTTAGGGTTAGGCTTAGGGTTAGGCTTAGGGTACGGCTTAGGGTACGGGTTCGGGGAGGGGTGCGGGTACGGCGTAGGGTATGGGTTAGGGTTAGGGTTAGTGTTAGGGTTAGGGCTCGGTTTAGTGTACAGGTTAGTATTAGGGTACGTGTTAGGGTTAGGGTAGGGGTTAGGGTTAGGGTACGCGTTAGGGTTAGGGTAGTTATTAAACCTATCCCACTCTCTAGATACCCCTTAGCACGTAAAGGAATATTATTTGAGGGTCCAGCCATGGAGAAGAGTTTAGACACTAGGATAAGATAAGGAACACACCCATTATAAAGAAATCACATTAGGATTCTCTTTTTAAGCTGTTCCTTAAAACACTAGTGCTTAGGAAATCTATTGGAGGCAGAAGCAGTCAAGGGTAGCCTAGGGTTAGGGTTAGGCTTAGGGTTAGGCTTAGGGTACGGCTTAGGGTACGGGTTCGGGGAGGGTTTCGGGTACGGTGTAGGGTATGGGTTAGGGTTAGGGTTAGGGTTAGTGTTAGGGTTAGGGCTCGGTTTAGGGTACGGGTTAGGATTAGGGTACGTGTTAGGGTTAGGGTAGGGGTTAGGGTTAGGGTACGCGTTAGGGTTAGGGTAGTTATTAAACCTATCCCACTCTCTAGATACCCCTTAGCACGTAAAGGAATATTATTTGGGGGTCCAGCCATGGAGAAGAGTTTAGACACTAGGATAAGATAAGGAACACACCCATTATAAAGAAATCACATTAGGATTCTCTTTTTAAGCTGTTCCTTAAAACACTAGTGCTTAGGAAATCTATTGGAGGCAGAAGCAGTCAAGGGTAGCCTAGGGTTAGGGTTAGGCTTAGGGTTAGGCTTAGGGTACGGCTTAGGGTACGGGTTCGGGGAGGGGTGCGGGTACGGCGTAGGGTATGGGTTAGGGTTAGGGTTAGGGTTAGTGTTAGGGTTAGGGCTCGGTTTAGGGTACGGTTAGGATTAGGGTACGTGTTAGGTTTAGGGTAGGGGTTAGGGTTAGGGTACGCGTTAGGGTTAGGGTAGTTAGTAAACCTATCCCACTCTCTAGATACCCCTTAGCACGTAAAGGAATATTATTTGGGGTTCCAGCCATGGAGAAGAATTTAGACACTAGGATAAGATAAGGAACACACCCATTATAAAGAAATCACATTAGGATTCTCTTTTTAAGCTGTTGCTTAAAACACTAGTGCTTAGGAAATCTATTGGGGGCAGAAGCAGTCAAGGGTAGCCTAGGGTTAGTGTTAGGCTTAGGGTTAGGCTTAGGGTACGGCTTAGAGTACGGGTTTGGGGAGGGGTTCAGGTACGGCGTAGGGTATGGGTTAGGGTTAGGGTTAGTGTTAGTGTTAGGGTTAGGGCTCGGTTTAGGGTACGGGTTAGGATTAGGGTACGTGTTAGTGTTAGGGTAGGGGTTAGGGTTAGAGTACGCATTAGGTTTAGGGTAGTTATTAAACCTATCCCACTCTCTAGATACCCCTTAGCACGTAAGGCAATATTATTTGGGGGTGCAGCCATGGAGAAGAGTTTAGACACTAGGATAAGATAAGGAACACACCCATTATAAAGAAATCACATTAGGATTCTCTTTTTAAGCTGTTCCTTAAAACACTAGTGCTTAGGAAATCTATTGGAGGCAGAAGCAGTCAAGGGTAGCCTAGGGTTAGGGTTAGGCTTAGGGTTAGGTTTAGGGTACGGCTTGGGGAATGGGTTCGGGGAGGGGTTCGGGTACGGCGTAGGGTATGGGTTAGGGTTATGGTTAGGGTTAGTGTTAGGGTTAGGGCTCGGTTTAGGGTACGGGTTAGGATTAGGGTACGTGTTAGGGTTAGGGTAGGGGTTAGGGTTAGGGTATGCGTTAGGGTTAGGGTAGTTATTAAACCTATCCCACTCTCTAGATACCCCTTAGCACGTAAAGGAATATTATTTGGGGGTCCAGCCATGGAGAAGAGTTTAGACACTAGGATAAGATAAGGAACACACCCATTATAAAGAAATCACATTAGGATTCTCTTTTTAAGCTGTTCCTTAAAACACTAGTGCTTAGGAAATCTATTGGAGGCAGAAGCAGTCAAGGGTAGCCTAGGGTTAGTGTTAGGTTTAGGGTTAGGCTTAGGGTACGGCTTTCGGTACGGGTTTGGGGAGGGGTTCAGGTACGGCGTAGGGTATGGGTTAGGGTTAGGGTTAGTGTTAGTGTTAGGGTTAGGGCTCGGTTTAGGGTACGGGTTAGGATTAGGGTACGTGTTAGTGTTAGGTTAGGGGTTAGGGTTAGAGTACGCATTAGGGTTAGGGTAGTTATTAAACCTATCCCACTCTCTAGATACCCCTTAGCACGTAAGGCAATATTATTTGGGGGTGCAGCCATGGAGAAGAGTTTAGACACTAGGATAAGATAAGGAACACACCCATTATAAAGAAATCACATTAGGATTCTCTTTTTAAGCTGTTCCTTAAAACACTAGTGCTTAGGAAATCTATTGGAGGCAGAAGCAGTCAAGGGTAGCCTAGTGTTAGGGTTAGGCTTAGGGTTAGGTTTAGGGTACGGCTTGGGGTATGGGTTCGGGGAGGTGTTCGTGTACGGCGTAGGGTATGGGTTAGGGTTAGGGTTTGGGTTAGTGTTAGGGTTAGGGCTCGGTTTAGGGTACGGGTTAGGATTAGGGTACGTGTTAGGGTTAGGGTAGGGGTTAGGGTTAGGTTACGCGTTAGGGCTAGGGTAGTTAGTAAACCTATCCCACTCTCTAGCTCCCCCTTAGCACGTAAAGGAATATTATTTGGGGGTCCAGCCCTGGAGAAGAGTTTAGACACTAGGATAAGATAAGGAACACACCCATTATAAAGAAATCACTTTAGGATTCTCTTTTTAAGCTGTTCCTTAAAACACTACTGCTTAGGAAATCAATTGGAGGCAGAAGCAGTCAAGGGTAGCCTAGGGTTAGGGTTAGGCTTAGGGTTAGGTTTAGGGTATGGCTTAGGGTACGAGTTCGGGGAGGGGTTCGGGTACGGCGTAGGGTATGGGTTAGGGTTAGGGTTAGGGTTAGTGTTAGGGTTAGGGCTCGGTTTAGGGTACAGGTTAGGATTAGGGTACGTGTTAGGGTTAGGGTAGGGGTTAGGGTTAGGGTACGCGTTAGGGTTAGGGTAGTTATTAAACCTATCCCACTCTCTAGATACCCCTTAGCACGTAAGGGAATATTATTTGGGGGTGCAGCCATGGAGAAGAGTTTAGACACTAGGATAAGATAAGGAACACACCCATTATAAAGAAATCACTTTAGGATTCTCTTTTTAAGCTGTTCGTTAAAACACTAGTGCTTAGGAAATCTATTGGAGGCAGAAGCAGTCAAGGGTAGCCTAGGATAAGGTTAGGCTTAGGGTGAGGCTTAGGGTACGGCTTAGGGTACGGGTTCGGGGAGGGGTGCGGGTACGGCGTAGGGTATGGGTTAGGGTTAGGGTTAGGGTTAGTGTTAGGGTTAGGGCTCGCTTTAGGGTACAGGTTAGTATTAGGGTACGTGTTAGGGTTAGGGTAGGGGTTAGGGTTAGGGTACGCGTTAGGGTTAGGGTAGTTATTAAACCTATCCCACTCTCTAGATACCCCTTAGCACGTAAAGGAATATTATTTGAGGGTCCAGCCATGGAGAAGAGTTTAGACACTAGGATAAGATAAGGAACACACCCATTATAAAGAAATCACATTAGGATTCTCTTTTTAAGCTGTTCCTTAAAACACTAGTGCTTAGGAAATCTATTGGAGGCAGAAGCAGTCAAGGGTAACCTAGGGTTAGGGTTAGGCTTAGGGTTAGGCTTAGGGTACGGGATCGGGGAGGGTTTCGGGTACGGCGTAGGGTATGGGTTAGGGTTAGGGTTAGGGTTATTGTTAGGGTTAGGGCTCGGTTTAGGGTACGGGTTAGGATTAGTGTACGTGTTAGGGTTAGGGTAGGGGTTAGGGTTAGGGTACGCGTTAGGGTTAGGGTAGTTAGTAAACCTATCCCACTCTCTAGATACCCCTTAGCACGTAAAGGAATATTATTTGAGGGTCCAGCCATGGAGAAGAGTTTAGACACTAGGATAAGATAAGGAACACACCCATTATAAAGAAATCACATTAGGATTCTCTTTTTAAGCTGTTCCTTAAAACACTAGTGCTTAGGAAATCTATTGGAGGCAGAAGCAGTCAAGGGTAGCGTAGGGTTAGGGTTAGGCTTAGGGTTAGGCTTAGAGTACGGCTTAGGGTACGGGTTCGGGGAGGGTTTCGGGTACGGCGTAGGGTATGGGTTAGGGTTAGGGTTAGGGTTAGTGTTAGGGTTAGGGCTCGGTTTAGGGTACGGTTAGGATTAGGGTACGTGTTAGGTTTAGGGTTGGGGTTAGGGTTAGGGTACGCGTTAGGGTTAGGGTAGTTAGTAAACCTATCCCACTCTCTAGATACCCCTTAGCACGTAAAGGAATATTATTTGGGGTTCCAGCAATGGAGAAGAATTTAGACACTAGGATAAGATAAGGAACACACCCATTATAAAGAAATCACATTAGGATTCTCTTTTTAAGCTGTTGCTTAAAACACTAGTGCTTAGGAAATCTATTGGAGGCAGAAGCAGTCAAGGGTAGCCTAGGGTTAGTGTTAGGCTTAGGGTTAGGCTTAGGGTACGGCTTAGGGTACGAGTTTGGGGAGGGGTTCAGGTACGGCGTAGGGTATGGGTTAGGGTTAGGGTTAGTGTTAGTGTTAGGGTTAGGGCTCGGTTTAGGGTACGGGTTAGGATTAGGGTACGTGTTAGTGTTAGGGTAGGGGTTAGGGTTAGAGTACGCATTAGGGTTAGGGTAGTTATTAAACCTATCCCACTCTCTAGATACCCCTTAGCACGTAAGGCAATATTATTTGGGGGTGCAGCCATGGAGAAGAGTTTAGACACTAGGATAAGATAAGGAACACACCCATTATAAAGAAATCACATTAGGATTCTCTTTTTAAGCTGTTCCTTAAAACACTAGTGCTTAGGAAATCTATTGGAGGCAGAAGCAGTCAAGGGTAGCCTAGTGTTAGGGTTAGGCTTAGGGTTAGGTTTAGGGTACGGCTTGGGGTATGGGTTCGGGGAGGTGTTCGTGTACGGCGTAGGGTATGGGTTAGGGTTAGGGTTTGGGTTAGTGTTAGGGTTAGGGCTCGGTTTAGGGTACGGGTTAGGATTAGGGTACGTGTTAGGGTTAGGGTAGGGGTTAGGGTTAGGTTACGCGTTAGGGCTAGGGTAGTTAGTAAACCTATCCCACTCTCTAGCTCCCCCTTAGCACGTAAAGGAATATTATTTGGGGGTCCAGCCATGGAGAAGAGTTTAGACACTAGGATAAGATAAGGAACACACCCATTATAAAGAAATCACTTTAGGATTCTCTTTTTAAGCTGTTCCTTAAAACACTACTGCTTAGGAAATCAATTGGAGGCAGAAGCAGTCAAGGGTAGCCTAGGGTTAGGGTTAGGCTTAGGGTTAGGTTTAGGGTATGGCTTAGGGTACGAGTTCGGGGAGGGGTGCGGGTACGGCGTAGGGTATGGGTTAGGGTTAGGGTTAGGGTTAGTGTTAGCGTTAGGGCTCGGTTTAGGGTACAGGTTAGGATTAGGGTACGTGTTAGGGTTAGGGTAGGGGTTAGGGTTAGGGTACGCGTTAGGGTTAGGGTAGTTATTAAACCTATCCCACTCTCTAGATACCCCTTAGCACGTAAGGGAATATTATTTGGGGGTGCAGCCATGGAGAAGAGTTTAGACACTAGGATAAGATAAGGAACACACCCATTATAAAGAAATCACATTAGGATTCTCTTTTTAAGCTGTTCCTTAAAACAGTAGTGCTTAGGAAATCTATTGGAGGCAGAAGCAGTCAAGGGTAGCCTAGGGTTAGGGTTAGGCTTAGGGTTAGGCTTAGGGTTCGGCTTAGGGTACGGGTTCGGGGAGGGGTGCGGGTACGGCGTAGGGTATGGGTTAGGGTTAGGGTTAGGGTTAGTGTTAGGGTTAGGGCTCGGTTTAGGGTACGGGTTAGGATTAGGGTACGTGTTAGGGTTAGGGTAGGGGTTAGGGTTAGGGTACGCGTTAGGGTTAGGGTAGTTATTAAACCTATCCCACTCTCTAGATACCCCTTAGCACGTAAAGGAATATTATTTGGGGGTCCAGCCATGGAGAAGAGTTTAGACACTAGGATAAGATAAGGAACACACCCATTATAAAGAAATCACTTTAGGATTCTCTTTTTAAGCTGTTCGTTAAAACACTAGTGCTTAGGAAATCTATTGGAGGCAGAAGCAGTCAAGGGTAGCCTAGGGTTAGTGTTAGGCTTAGGGTTAGTCTTAGGGTACGGCTTAGGGTACGGGTTCAGGGAGGGGTGCGGGTACGGCGTAGGGTATGGGTTAGGGTTAGGGTTAGGGTTAGTGTTAGGGTTAGGGCTCGGTTTAGGGTACGGGTTAGGATTAGGGTACGTGTTAGGGTTAGGGTAGGGGTTAGGGTTAGGGTACGCGTTAGGGTTAGGGTAGTTATTAAACCTATCCCAATCTCTAGATACCCCTTAGCACGTAAAGGAATATTATTTGAGGGTCCAGCCATGGAGAAAAGTTTAGACACTAGGATAAAATAAGGAACACACCCATTATAAAGAAATCACATTAGGATTCTCTTTTTAAGCTGTTCCTTAAAACACTAGTGCTTAGGAAATCTATTGGAGGCAGAAGCAGTCAAGGGTAGCCTAGGGTTAGGGTTAGGCTTAGGGTTAGGCTTAGGGTACGGCTTAGGGTACGAGTTCAGGGAGGGTTTCGGGTACGGCGTAGGGTATGGGTTAGGGTTAGGGTTAGGGTTAGTGTTAGGGTTAGGGCTCGGTTTAGGGTACGGGTTAGGATTAGGGTACGTGTTAGGGTTAGGGTAGGGGTTAGGGTTAGGGTACGCGTTAGGGTTAGGGTAGTTATTAAACCTATCCCACTCTCTAGATACCCCTTAGCACGTAAAGGAATATTATTTGGGGGTGCAGCCATGGAGAAGAGTTTAGACACTAGGATAAGATAAGGAACACACCCATTATAAAGAAATCACTTTAGGATTCTCTTTTTAAGCTGTTCCTTAAAACAGTAGTGCTTAGGAAATCTATTGGAGGCAGAAGCAGTCAAGGGTAGCCTAGGGTTAGGGTTAGGCTTAGGGTTAGGGTTAGGGTACGGCTTGGGGTATGGGTTCGGGGAGGTGTTCGTGTACGGCGTAGGGTATGGGTTAGGGTTAGGGTTTGGGTTAGTGTTAGGGTTAGGGCTCGGTTTAGGGTACGGGTTAGGATTAGGGTACGTGTTAGGGTTAGGGTAGGGGTTAGGGTTAGGTTACGCGTTAGGGCTAGGGTAGTTAGTAAACCTATCCCACTCTCTAGCTCCCCCTTAGCACGTAAAGGAATATTATTTGGGGGTCCAGCCATGGAGAAGAGTTTAGACACTAGGATAAGATAAGGAACACACCCATTATAAAGAAATCACATTAGGATTCTCTTTTTAAGCTGTTCCTTAAAACACTACTGCTTAGGAAATCAATTGGAGGCAGAAGCAGTCAAGGGTAGCCTAGGGTTAGGGTTAGGCTTAGGGTTAGGTTTAGGGTATGGCTTAGGGTACGGGTTCGGGGAGGGGTGCGGGTACGGCGTAGGGTATGGGTTAGGGTTAGGGTTAGGGTTAGTGTTAGGGTTAGGCCTCGGTTTAGGGTACAGGTTAGGATTAGGGTACGTGTTAGGGTTAGGGTAGTGGTTAGGGTTAGGGTACGCGTTAGGGTTAGGGTAGTTATTAAACCTATCCCACTCTCTAGATACCCCTTAGCACGTAAGGGAATATTATTTGGGGGTGCAGCCATGGAGAAGAGTTTAGACACTAGGATAAGATAAGGAACACACCCATTATAAAGAAATCACATTAGGATTCTCTTTTTAAGCTGTTCCTTAAAACAGTAGTGCTTAGGAAATCTATTGGAGGCAGAAGCAGTCAAGGGTAGCCTAGGATAAGGTTAGGCTTAGGGTGAGGCTTAGGGTATGGCTTAGGGTACGGGTTCGGGGAGGGTTTCGGGTACGGCGTAGGGTATGGGTTAGGGTTAGGGTTAGTGTTAGGGTTAGGGCTCGGTTTAGGGTACGGGTTAGGATTAGGGTACGTGTTAGGGTTAGGGTAGGGGTTAGGGTTAGGGTACGCGTTAGGGTTAGGGTAGTTATTAAACCTATCCCACTCTCTAGATACCCCTTAGCACGTAAAGGAATATTATTTGGGGGTCCAGCCATGGAGAAGAGTTTAGACACTAGGATAAGATAAGGAACACACCCATTATAAAGAAATCACTTTAGGATTCTCTTTTTAAGCTGTTCGTTAAAACACTAGTGCTTAGGAAATCTATTGGAGGCAGAAGCAGTCAAGGGTAGCCTAGGATAAGGTTAGGCTTAGGGTGAGGCTTAGGGTACGGCTTAGGGTACGGGTTCGGGGAGGGGTGCGGGTACGGCGTAGGGTATGGGTTAGGGTTAGGGTTAGGGTTAGTGTTAGGGTTAGGGCTCGGTTTAGGGTACAGGTTAGTATTAGGGTACGTGTTAGGGTTAGGGTAGGGGTTAGGGTTAGGGTACGCGTTAGGGTTAGGGTAGTTATTAAACCTATCCCACTCTCTAGATACCCCTTAGCACGTAAAGGAATATTATTTGAGGGTCCAGCCATGGAGAAGAGTTTAGACACTAGGATAAGATAAGGAACACACCCATTATAAAGAAATCACATTAGGATTCTCTTTTTAAGCTGTTCCTTAAAACACTAGTGCTTAGGAAATCTATTGGAGGCAGAAGCAGTCAAGGGTAACCTAGGGTTAGGGTTCGGCTTAGGGTTAGGCTTAGGGTACGGCTTAGGGTACGGGATCGGGGAGGGTTTCGGGTACGGCGTAGGGTATGGGTTAGGGTTAGGGTTAGGGTTATTGTTAGGGTTAGGGCTCGGTTTAGGGTACGGGTTAGGATTAGGGTACGTGTTAGGGTTAGGGTAGGGGTTAGGGTTAGGGTACGCGTTAGGGTTAGGGTAGTTAGTAAACCTATCCCACTCTCTAGATACCCCTTAGCACGTAAAGGAATATTATTTGAGGGTCCAGCCATGGAGAAGAGTTTAGACACTAGGATAAGATAAGGAACACACCCATTATAAAGAAATCACATTAGGATTCTCTTTTTAAGCTGTTCCTTAAAACACTAGTGCTTAGGAAATCTATTGGAGGCAGAAGCAGTCAAGGGTAGCGTAGGGTTAGGGTTAGGCTTAGGGTTAGGCTTAGAGTACGGCTTAGGGTACGGGTTCGGGGAGGGTTTCGGGTACGGCGTAGGGTATGGGTTAGGGTTAGGGTTAGGGTTAGTGTTAGGGTTAGGGCTCGGTTTAGGGTACGGTTAGGATTAGGGTACGTGTTAGGTTTAGGGTTGGGGTTAGGGTTAGGGTACGCGTTAGGGTTAGGGTAGTTAGTAAACCTATCCCACTCTCTAGATACCCCTTAGCACGTAAAGGAATATTATTTGGGGTTCCAGCAATGGAGAAGAATTTAGACACTAGGATAAGATAAGGAACACACCCATTATAAAGAAATCACATTAGGATTCTCTTTTTAAGCTGTTGCTTAAAACACTAGTGCTTAGGAAATATATTGGAGGCAGAAGCAGTCAAGGGTAGCCTAGGGTTAGTGTTAGGCTTAGGGTTAGGCTTAGGGTACGGCTTAGGGTACGAGTTTGGGGAGGGGTTCAGGTACGGCGTAGGGTATGGGTTAGGGTTAGGGTTAGTGTTAGTGTTAGGGTTAGGGCTCGGTTTAGGGTACGGGTTAGGATTAGGGTACGTGTTAGTGTTAGGGTAGGGGTTAGGGTTAGAGTACGCATTAGGGTTAGGGTAGTTATTAAACCTATCCCACTCTCTAGATACCCCTTAGCACGTAAGGCAATATTATTTGGGGGTGCAGCCATGGAGAAGAGTTTAGACACTAGGATAAGATAAGGAACACACCCATTATAAAGAAATCACATTAGGATTCTCTTTTTAAGCTGTTCCTTAAAACACTAGTGCTTAGGAAATCTATTGGAGGCAGAAGCAGTCAAGGGTAGCCTAGTGTTAGGGTTAGGCTTAGGGTTAGGTTTAGGGTACGGCTTGGGGTATGGGTTCGGGGAGGTGTTCGTGTACGGCGTAGGGTATGGGTTAGGGTTAGGGTTTGGGTTAGTGTTAGGGTTAGGGCTCGGTTTAGGGTACGGGTTAGGATTAGGGTACGTGTTAGGGTTAGGGTAGGGGTTAGGGTTAGGTTACGCGTTAGGGCTAGGGTAGTTAGTAAACCTATCCCACTCTCTAGCTCCCCCTTAGCACGTAAAGGAATATTATTTGGGGGTCCAGCCATGGAGAAGAGTTTAGACACTAGGATAAGATAAGGAACACACCCATTATAAAGAAATCACTTTAGGATTCTCTTTTTAAGCTGTTCCTTAAAACACTACTGCTTAGGAAATCAATTGGAGGCAGAAGCAGTCAAGGGTAGCCTAGGGTTAGGGTTAGGCTTAGGGTTAGGTTTAGGGTATGGCTTAGGGTACGAGTTCGGGGAGGGGTGCGGGTACGGCGTAGGGTATGGGTTAGGGTTAGGGTTAGGGTTAGTGTTAGCGTTAGGGCTCGGTTTAGGGTACAGGTTAGGATTAGGGTACGTGTTAGGGTTAGGGTAGGGGTTAGGGTTAGGGTACGCGTTAGGGTTAGGGTAGTTATTAAACCTATCCCACTCTCTAGATACCCCTTAGCACGTAAGGGAATATTATTTGGGGGTGCAGCCATGGAGAAGAGTTTAGACACTAGGATAAGATAAGGAACACACCCATTATAAAGAAATCACATTAGGATTCTCTTTTTAAGCTGTTCCTTAAAACAGTAGTGCTTAGGAAATCTATTGGAGGCAGAAGCAGTCAAGGGTAGCCTAGGGTTAGGGTTAGGCTTAGGGTTAGGCTTAGGGTTCGGCTTAGGGTACGGGTTCGGGGAGGGGTGCGGGTACGGCGTAGGGTATGGGTTAGGGTTAGGGTTAGGGTTAGTGTTAGGGTTAGGGCTCGGTTTAGGGTACGGGTTAGGATTAGGGTACGTGTTAGGGTTAGGGTAGGGGTTAGGGTTAGGGTACGCGTTAGGGTTAGGGTAGTTATTAAACCTATCCCACTCTCTAGATACCCCTTAGCAGGTAAAGGAATATTATTTGGGGGTCCAGCCATGGAGAAGAGTTTAGACACTAGGATAAGATAAGGAACACACCCATTATAAAGAAATCACTTTAGGATTCTCTTTTTAAGCTGTTCGTTAAAACACTAGTGCTTAGGAAATCTATTGGAGGCAGAAGCAGTCAAGGGTAGCCTAGGGTTAGTGTTAGGCTTAGGGTTAGTCTTAGGGTACGGCTTAGGGTACGGGTTCAGGGAGGGGTGCGGGTACGGCGTAGGGTATGGGTTAGGGTTAGGGTTAGGGTTAGTGTTAGGGTTAGGGCTCGGTTTAGGGTACGGGTTAGGATTAGGGTACGTGTTAGGGTTAGGGTAGGGGTTAGGGTTAGGGTACGCGTTAGGGTTAGGGTAGTTATTAAACCTATCCCAATCTCTAGATACCCCTTAGCACGTAAAGGAATATTATTTGAGGGTCCAGCCATGGAGAAAAGTTTAGACACTAGGATAAGATAAGGAACACACCCATTATAAAGAAATCACATTAGGATTCTCTTTTTAAGCTGTTCCTTAAAACACTAGTGCTTAGGAAATCTATTGGAGGCAGAAGCAGTCAAGGGTAGCCTAGGGTTAGGGTTAGGCTTAGGGTTAGGCTTAGGGTACGGCTTAGGGTACGAGTTCAGGGAGGGTTTCGGGTACGGCGTAGGGTATGGGTTAGGGTTAGGGTTAGGGTTAGTGTTAGGGTTAGGGCTCGGTTTAGGGTACGGGTTAGGATTAGGGTACGTGTTAGGGTTAGGGTAGGGGTTAGGGTTAGGGTACGCGTTAGGGTTAGGGTAGTTATTAAACCTATCCCACTCTCTAGATACCCCTTAGCACGTAAAGGAATATTATTTGGGGGTGCAGCCATGGAGAAGAGTTTAGACACTAGGATAAGATAAGGAACACACCCATTATAAAGAAATCACTTTAGGATTCTCTTTTTAAGCTGTTCCTTAAAACAGTAGTGCTTAGGAAATCTATTGGAGGCAGAAGCAGTCAAGGGTAGCCTAGGGTTAGGGTTAGGCTTAGGGTTAGGGTTAGGGTACGGCTTGGGGTATGGGTTCGGGGAGGTGTTCGTGTACGGCGTAGGGTATGGGTTAGGGTTAGGGTTTGGGTTAGTGTTAGGGTTAGGGCTCGGTTTAGGGTACGGGTTAGGATTAGGGTACGTGTTAGGGTTAGGGTAGGGGTTAGGGTTAGGTTACGCGTTAGGGCTAGGGTAGTTAGTAAACCTATCCCACTCTCTAGCTCCCCCTTAGCACGTAAAGGAATATTATTTGGGGGTCCAGCCATGGAGAAGAGTTTAGACACTAGGATAAGATAAGGAACACACCCATTATAAAGAAATCACATTAGGATTCTCTTTTTAAGCTGTTCCTTAAAACACTACTGCTTAGGAAATCAATTGGAGGCAGAAGCAGTCAAGGGTAGCCTAGGGTTAGGGTTAGGCTTAGGGTTAGGTTTAGGGTATGGCTTAGGGTACGGGTTCGGGGAGGGGTGCGGGTACGGCGTAGGGTATGGGTTAGGGTTAGGGTTAGGGTTAGTGTTAGGGTTAGGCCTCGGTTTAGGGTACAGGTTAGGATTAGGGTACGTGTTAGGGTTAGGGTAGGGGTTAGGGTTAGGGTACGCGTTAGGGTTAGGGTAGTTATTAAACCTATCCCACTCTCTAGATACCCCTTAGCACGTAAGGGAATATTATTTGGGGGTGCAGCCATGGAGAAGAGTTTAGACACTGGGATAAGATAAGGAACACACCCATTATAAAGAAATCACATTAGGATTCTCTTTTTAAGCTGTTCCTTAAAACAGTAGTGCTTAGGAAATCTATTGGAGGCAGAAGCAGTCAAGGGTAGCCTAGGATAAGGTTAGGCTTAGGGTGAGGCTTAGGGTACGGCTTAGGGTACGGGTTCGGGGAGGGTTTCGGGTACGGCGTAGGGTATGGGTTAGGGTTAGGGTTAGTGTTAGGGTTAGGGCTCGGTTTAGGGTACGGGTTAGGATTAGGGTACGTGTTAGGGTTAGGGTAGGGGTTAGGGTTAGGGTACGCGTTAGGGTTAGGGTAGTTATTAAACCTATCCCACTCTCTAGATACCCCTTAGCACGTAAAGGAATATTATTTGGGGGTCCAGCCATGGAGAAGAGTTTAGACACTAGGATAAGATAAGGAACACACCCATTATAAAGAAATCACTTTAGGATTCTCTTTTTAAGCTGTTCGTTAAAACACTAGTGCTTAGGAAATCTATTGGAGGCAGAAGCAGTCAAGGATAGCCTAGGGTTAGGGTTAGGCTTAGGGTTAGGCTTAGGGTACGGCTTAGGGTACGGGTTCAGGGAGGGGTGCGGGTACGGCGTAGGGTATGGGTTAGGGTTAGGGTTAGGGTTAGTGTTAGGGTTAGGGCTCGGTTTAGGGTACGGGTTAGGATTAGGGTACGTCTTAGGGTTAGGGTAGGGGTTAGGGTTAGGGTACGCGTTAGGGTTAGGGTAGTTATTAAACCTATCCCACTCTCTAGATACCCCTTAGCACGTAAAGGAATATTATTTGAGGGTCCAGCCATGGAGAAGAGTTTAGACACTAGGATAAGATAAGGAACACACCCATTATAAAGAAATCACATTAGGATTCTCTTTTTAAGCTGTTCCTTAAAACACTAGTGCTTAGGAAATCTATTGGAGGCAGAAGCAGTCAAGGGTAACCTAGGGTTAGGGTTAGGCTTAGGGTTAGGCTTAGGGTACGGCTTAGGGTACGGGATCGGGGAGGGTTTCGGGTACGGCGTAGGGTATGGGTTAGGGTTAGGGTTAGGGTTATTGTTAGGGTTAGGGCTCGGTTTAGGGTACGGGTTAGGATTAGGGTACGTGTTAGGGTTAGGGTAGGGGTTAGGGTTAGGGTACGCGTTAGGGTTAGGGTAGTTAGTAAACCTATCCCACTCTCTAGATACCCCTAGCACGTAAAGGAATATTATTTGGGGTTCCAGCCATGGAGAAGAATTTAGACACTAGGATAAGATAAGGAACACACCCATTATAAAGAAATCACATTAGGATTCTCTTTTTAAGCTGTTGCTTAAAACACTAGTGCTTAGGAAATCTATTGGAGGCAGAAGCAGTCAAGGGTAGCCTAGGGTTAGTGTTAGGCTTAGGGTTAGGCTTAGGGTACGGCTTAGGGTACGGGTTTGGGGAGGGGTTCAGGTACGGCATAGGGTTTGGGTTAGGGTTAGGGTTAGTGTTAGTGTTAGGGTTAGGGCTCGGTTTAGGGTACGGGTTAGGATTAGGGTACGTGTTAGTGTTAGGGTAGGGGTTAGGGTTAGAGTACGCATTAGGTTTAGGGTAGTTATTAAACCTATCCCACTCTCTAGATACCCCTTAGCACGTAAGGCAATATTATTTGGGGGTGCAGCCATGGAGAAGAGTTTAGACACTAGGATAAGATAAGGAACACACCCATTATAAAGAAATCACATTAGGATTCTCTTTTTAAGCTGTTCCTTAAAACACTAGTGCTTAGGAAATCTATTGGAGGCAGAAGCAGTCAAGGGTAGCCTAGGGTTAGGGTTAGGCTTAGGGTTAGGCTTAGGGTACGGCTTAGGGTACGGGTTCGGGGAGGGGTGCGGGTACGGCGTAGGGTATGGGTTAGGGTTAGGGTTAGGGTTAGTGTTAGGGTTAGGGCTCGGTTTAGGGTACCTGTTAGGATTAGGGTACGTGTTAGGGTTAGGGTAGGGGTTAGGGTTAGGGTACGCGTTAGGGTTAGGGTAGTTATTAAACCTATCCCACTCTCTAGATACCCCTTAGCACGTAAAGGAATATTATTTGAGGGTCCAGCAATGGAGAAGAGTTTAGACACTAGGATAAGATAAGGAACACACCCATTATAAAGAAATCACATTAGGATTCTCTTTTTAAGCTGTTCCTTAAAACACTAGTGCTTAGGAAATCTATTGGAGGCAGAAGCAGTCAAGGGTAGCCTAGGATAAGGTTAGGCTTAGGGTGAGGCTTAGGGTACGGCTTAGGGTACGGGTTCGGGGAGGGTTTCGGGTACGGCGTAGGGTATGGGTTAGGGTTAGGGTTACTGTTAGGGTTAGGGCTCGGTTTAGGGTACGGGTTAGGATTAGGGTACGTGTTAGGGTTAGGGTAGGGGTTAGGGTTAGGGGCGCGTTAGGGTTAGGGTAGTTATTAAACCTATCCCACTCTCTAGATACCCCTTAGCACGTAAAGGAATATTATTTGGGGGTCCAGCCATGGAGAAGAGTTTAGACACTAGGATAAGATAAGGAACACACCCATTATAAAGAAATCACTTTAGGATTCTCTTTTTAAGCTGTTCGTTAAAACACTAGTGCTTAGGAAATCTATTGGAGGCAGAAGCAGTCAAGGGTAGCCTAGGGTTAGGGTTAGGCTTAGGGTTAGGCTTAGGGTACGGCTTAGGGTACGGGTTCAGGGAGGGGTGCGGGTACGGCGTAGGGTATGGGTTAGGGTTAGGGTTAGGGTTAGTGTTAGGGTTAGGGCTCGGTTTAGGGTACGGGTTAGGATTAGGGTACGTGTTAGGGTTAGGGTAGGGGTTAGGGTTAGGGTACGCGTTAGGGTTAGGGTAGTTATTAAACCTATCCCAATCTCTAGATACCCCTTAGCACGTAAAGGAATATTATTTGAGGGTCCAGCCATGGAGAAGAGTTTAGACACTAGGATAAGATAAGGAACACACCCATTATAAAGAAATCACATTAGGATTCTCTTTTTAAGCTGTTCCTTAAAACACTACTGCTTAGGAAATCAATTGGAGGCAGAAGCAGTCAAGGGTAGCCTAGGGTTAGGGTTAGGCTTAGGGTTAGGTTTAGGGTATGGCTTAGGGTACGGGTTCGGGGAGGGGTGCGGGTACGGCGTAGGGTATGGGTTAGGGTTAGGGTTAGGGTTAGTGTTAGGGTTAGGCCTCGGTTTAGGGTACAGGTTAGGATTAGGGTACGTGTTAGGGTTAGGGTAGGGGTTAGGGTTAGGGTACGCGTTAGGGTTAGGGTAGTTATTAAACCTATCCCACTCTCTAGATACCCCTTAGCACGTAAGGGAATATTATTTGGGGGTGCAGCCATGGAGAAGAGTTTAGACACTAGGATAAGATAAGGAACACACCCATTATAAAGAAATCACATTAGGATTCTCTTTTTAAGCTGTTCCTTAAAACAGTAGTGCTTAGGAAATCTATTGGAGGCAGAAGCAGTCAAGGGTAGCCTAGGATAAGGTTAGGCTTAGGGTGAGGCTTAGGGTACGGCTTAGGGTACGGGTTCGGGGAGGGTTTCGGGTACGGCGTAGGGTATGGGTTAGGGTTAGGGTTAGTGTTAGGGTTAGGGCTCGGTTTAGGGTACGGGTTAGGATTAGGGTACGTGTTAGGGTTAGGGTAGGGGTTAGGGTTAGGGTACGCGTTAGGGTTAGGGTAGTTATTAAACCTATCCCACTCTCTAGATACCCCTTAGCACGTAAAGGAATATTATTTGGGGGTCCAGCCATGGAGAAGAGTTTAGACACTAGGATAAGATAAGGAACACACCCATTATAAAGAAATCACTTTAGGATTCTCTTTTTAAGCTGTTCGTTAAAACACTAGTGCTTAGGAAATCTATTGGAGGCAGAAGCAGTCAAGGGTAGCCTAGTGTTAGGGTTAGGCTTAGGGTTAGGCTTAGGGTACGGCTTAGGGTACGGGTTCAGGGAGGGGTGCGGGTACGGCGTAGGGTATGGGTTAGGGTTAGGGTTAGGGTTAGTGTTAGGGTTAGGGCTCGGTTTAGGGTACGGGTTAGGATTAGGGTACGTGTTAGGGTTAGGGTAGGGGTTAGGGTTAGGGTACGCGTTAGGGTTAGGGTAGTTATTAAACCTATCCCACTCTCTAGATACCCCTTAGCACGTAAAGGAATATTATTTGAGGGTCCAGCCATGGAGAAGAGTTTAGACACTAGGATAAGATAAGGAACACACCCATTATAAAGAAATCACATTAGGATTCTCTTTTTAAGCTGTTCCTTAAAACACTAGTGCTTAGGAAATCTATTGGAGGCAGAAGCAGTCAAGGGTAACCTAGGGTTAGGGTTAGGCTTAGGGTTAGGCTTAGGGTACGGCTTAGGGTACGGGATCGGGGAGGGTTTCGGGTACGGCGTAGGGTATGGGTTAGGGTTAGGGTTAGGGTTATTGTTAGGGTTAGGGCTCGGTTTAGGGTACGGGTTAGGATTAGGGTACGTGTTAGGGTTAGGGTAGGGGTTAGGGTTAGGGTACGCGTTAGGGTTAGGGTAGTTAGTAAACCTATCCCACTCTCTAGATACCCCTTAGCACGTAAAGGAATATTATTTGGGGTTCCAGCCATGGAGAAGAATTTAGACACTAGGATAAGATAAGGAACACACCCATTATAAAGAAATCACATTAGGATTCTCTTTTTAAGCTGTTGCTTAAAACACTAGTGCTTAGGAAATCTATTGGAGGCAGAAGCAGTCAAGGGTAGCCTAGGGTTAGTGTTAGGCTTAGGGTTAGGCTTAGGGTACGGCTTAGGGTACGGGTTTGGGGAGGGGTTCAGGTACGGCATAGGGTATGGGTTAGGGTTAGGGTTAGTGTTAGTGTTAGGGTTAGGGCTCGGTTTAGGGTACGGGTTAGGATTAGGGTACGTGTTAGTGTTAGGGTAGGGGTTAGGGTTAGAGTACGCATTAGGTTTAGGGTAGTTATTAAACCTATCCCACTCTCTAGATACCCCTTAGCACGTAAGGCAATATTATTTGGGGGTGCAGCCATGGAGAAGAGTTTAGACACTAGGATAAGATAAGGAACACACCCATTATAAAGAAATCACATTAGGATTCTCTTTTTAAGCTGTTCCTTAAAACACTAGTGCTTAGGAAATCTATTGGAGGCAGAAGCAGTCAAGGGTAGCCTAGGGTTAGGGTTAGGCTTAGGGTTAGGCTTAGGGTACGGCTTAGGGTACGGGTTCGGGGAGGGGTGCGGGTACGGCGTAGGGTATGGGTTAGGGTTAGGGTTAGGGTTAGTGTTAGGGTTAGGGCTCGGTTTAGGGTACCTGTTAGGATTAGGGTACGTGTTAGGGTTAGGGTAGGGGTTAGGGTTAGGGTACGCGTTAGGGTTAGGGTAGTTATTAAACCTATCCCACTCTCTAGATACCCCTTAGCACGTAAAGGAATATTATTTGAGGGTCCAGCAATGGAGAAGAGTTTAGACACTAGGATAAGATAAGGAACACACCCATTATAAAGAAATCACATTAGGATTCTCTTTTTAAGCTGTTCCTTAAAACACTAGTGCTTAGGAAATCTATTGGAGGCAGAAGCAGTCAAGGGTAGCCTAGGATAAGGTTAGGCTTAGGGTGAGGCTTAGGGTACGGCTTAGGGTACGGGTTCGGGGAGGGTTTCGGGTACGGCGTAGGGTATGGGTTAGGGTTAGGGTTACTGTTAGGGTTAGGGCTCGGTTTAGGGTACGGGTTAGGATTAGGGTACGTGTTAGGGTTAGGGTAGGGGTTAGGGTTAGGGGCGCGTTAGGGTTAGGGTAGTTATTAAACCTATCCCACTCTCTAGATACCCCTTAGCACGTAAAGGAATATTATTTGGGGGTCCAGCCATGGAGAAGAGTTTAGACACTAGGATAAGATAAGGAACACACCCATTATAAAGAAATCACTTTAGGATTCTCTTTTTAAGCTGTTCGTTAAAACACTAGTGCTTAGGAAATCTATTGGAGGCAGAAGCAGTCAAGGGTAGCCTAGGGTTAGGGTTAGGCTTAGGGTTAGGCTTAGGGTACGGCTTAGGGTACGGGTTCAGGGAGGGGTGCGGGTACGGCGTAGGGTATGGGTTAGGGTTAGGGTTAGGGTTAGTGTTAGGGTTAGGGCTCGGTTTAGGGTACGGGTTAGGATTAGGGTACGTGTTAGGGTTAGGGTAGGGGTTAGGGTTAGGGTACGCGTTAGGGTTAGGGTAGTTATTAAACCTATCCCAATCTCTAGATACCCCTTAGCACGTAAAGGAATATTATTTGAGGGTCCAGCCATGGAGAAAAGTTTAGACACTAGGATAAGATAAGGAACACACCCATTATAAAGAAATCACATTAGGATTCTCTTTTTAAGCTGTTCCTTAAAACACTACTGCTTAGGAAATCAATTGGAGGCAGAAGCAGTCAAGGGTAGCCTAGGGTTAGGGTTAGGCTTAGGGTTAGGTTTAGGGTATGGCTTAGGGTACGGGTTCGGGGAGGGTTTCGGGTACGGCGTAGGGTATGGGTTAGGGTTAGGGTTAGGGTTAGTGTTAGGGTTAGGCCTCGGTTTAGGGTACAGGTTAGGATTAGGGTACGTGTTAGGGTTAGGGTAGGGGTTAGGGTTAGGGTACGCGTTAGGGTTAGGGTAGTTATTAAACCTATCCCACTCTCTAGATACCCCTTAGCACGTAAGGGAATATTATTTGGGGGTGCAGCCATGGAGAAGAGTTTAGACACTAGGATAAGATAAGGAACACACCCATTATAAAGAAATCACATTAGGATTCTCTTTTTAAGCTGTTCCTTAAAACACTAGTGCTTAGGAAATCTATTGGAGGCAGAAGCAGTCAAGGGTAGCCTAGGGTTAGGCTTAGGCTTAGGGTTAGGTTTAGGGTATGGCTTAGGGTACGGGTTCGGGGAGGGTTTCGGGTACGGCGTAGGGTATGGGTTAGGGTTAGGGTTAGGGTTAGTGTTAGGGTTAGGCCTCGGTTTAGGGTACAGGTTAGGATTAGGGTACGTGTTAGGGTTAGGGTAGGGGTTAGGGTTAGGGTACGCGTTAGGGTTAGGGTAGTTATTAAACCTATCCCACTCTCTAGATACCCCTTAGCACGTAAGGGAATATTATTTGGGGGTGCAGCCATGGAGAAGAGTTTAGACACTAGGATAAGATAAGGAACACACCCATTATAAAGAAATCACATTAGGATTCTCTTTTTAAGCTGTTCCTTAAAACACTAGTGCTTAGGAAATCTATTGGAGGCAGAAGCAGTCAAGGGTAGCCTAGGGTTAGGGTTAGGCTTAGGGTTAGGCTTAGGGTACGGCTTAGGGTACGGGTTCGGGGAGGGGTGCGGGTACGGCGTAGGGTATGGGTTAGGGTTAGGGTTAGGGTTAGTGTTAGGGTTAGGGCTCGGTTTAGGGTACGGTTAGGATTAGGGTACGTGTTAGGTTTAGGGTAGGGGTTAGGGTTAGGGTACGCGTTAGGGTTAGGGTAGTTAGTAAACCTATCCCACTCTCTAGATACCCCTTAGCACGTAAAGGAATATTATTTGGGGTTCCAGCCATGGAGAAGAATTTAGACACTAGGATAAGATAAGGAACACACCCATTATAAAGAAATCACATTAGGATTCTCTTTTTAAGCTGTTGCTTAAAACACTAGTGCTTAGGAAATCTATTGGAGGCAGAAGCAGTCAAGGGTAGCCTAGGGTTAGTGTTAGGCTTAGGGTTAGGCTTAGGGTACGGCTTAGAGTACGGGTTTGGGGAGGGGTTCAGGTACGGCGTAGGGTATGGGTTAGGGTTAGGGTTAGTGTTAGTGTTAGGGTTAGGGCTCGGTTTAGGGTACGGGTTAGGATTAGGGTACGTGTTAGTGTTAGGGTAGGGGTTAGGGTTAGAGTACGCATTAGGTTTAGGGTAGTTATTAAACCTATCCCACTCTCTAGATACCCCTTAGCACGTAAGGCAATATTATTTGGGGGTGCAGCCATGGAGAAGAGTTTAGACACTAGGATAAGATAAGGAACACACCCATTATAAAGAAATCACATTAGGATTCTCTTTTTAAGCTGTTCCTTAAAACACTAGTGCTTAGGAAATCTATTGGAGGCAGAAGCAGTCAAGGGTAGCCTAGGGTTAGGGTTAGGCTTAGGGTTAGGTTTAGGGTACGGCTTGGGGAATGGGTTCGGGGAGGGGTTCGGGTACGGCGTAGGGTATGGGTTAGGGTTATGGTTAGGGTTAGTGTTAGGGTTAGGGCTCGGTTTAGGGTACGGGTTAGGATTAGGGTACGTGTTAGGGTTAGGGTAGGGGTTAGGGTTAGGGTATGCGTTAGGGTTAGGGTAGTTATTAAACCTATCCCACTCTCTAGATACCCCTTAGCACGTAAAGGAATATTATTTGGGGGTCCAGCCATGGAGAAGAGTTTAGACA